>NC_088684.1:217907654-218651404 GCF_028017835.1 Emys orbicularis | reverse complement strand
CCTGTGCAAACCCCCCTCTCCCAAGTCTTCCAGCCCCCAGCCATTCACATGAGTGAAGAACACGCATCAGACCCTTTACCTTGTAGAACCAGGCTCTACTTTTATTAGTCTCAGCCTCAGTTAGGGTGAGTGTCCCCTGGAGCTTCCTGCTCCACAATGCTCCCAAATGACAACTCATCAGTGGAGGAGCCATAAACGTGAAACAAGCTGAGCCCCCGGGAGCATAGTTTCTGCCTGCAAGTCCATTGTCAGCTCTGACCACCTCCTCATGCAGCGCCCAGCCTCACCATTCTGGAACCCTGCCTTGTCTCAGCAATGTGGCTGGTTGCTTGTCATGGCAAAAAATAGGGGAAAGCATCATTTTAGAAGGGGGGAGTTAATAAAAAGGCTAAATCAAGGCTCATGGGATTATAATTACTATTATAATTAGCTGTGTGAGAGGTCAAACATCCTTTATTATGGATGATCCATACCTAATAGTGTAAAAAAAAAAAAACAGTGCCACAGTACTATACAGTACTGTGCAAATTCCTGGGGGAGGCTTGCTTGGTACTGAGTGGTGCAGCAGGACAAAACCAATGCCATTTGACTGAAAACAGAAACTAGAAGTGTTGGTTGTCATGGAGGTCCTGGCTGAAACACACAGCCAGCTTAGTACCCAGTGCTGCTAACACTTACACATAGGGATGACTCTAGTTGTGTGAATCGTCCCATTGAAGTCAGTGAATCTCCTCAGGGAGACTGCTCTCACCTAACTATAGTTGAGACTCTGATACAAAAGGAGACAGGTTCCAAAGGTCCAATGCTCCACTCTCTTCATGTGACTGGGAGGGAGCAGGAGGACATAGGTAAAGGGGCACAGAAGGAAAGTCTCATTGAAGTCAATGAGACTACTCACATGAATAAAGTTACTCACTTTTGTAAGGGATGGCAGGATCTGGCCCTCCATTATGAATGATCCAGATGGGAAAGTTCTGCATCTTTTTCAATTTTGCACTTTTTATGCAGCCAAATTACCATTTTTTTGTGAAACTGTGATGAAAATGGTATGTCATGGGTGTGAAAACAGACAAAACACAATGATAGAACATTCCACCACAGGAATTCTGTATTTTAACATGGCTCTAAGTTTGCCCCATCCTTTCAATTAGGCACATCAGATTGGGAGAAAGAAAAAGAGGATTATGGGGGGTTCTGATTGGAAGTCTGGAGAGGGAAAAGCCAGCAAACTAGCTGATTGAGTGACCTTAGGAATTTCATTTTAGATTTCTTTTCCCACTCCTTTCATCAATTTGTACAGACTGATGATAATGGTAGCAGAGTTGCTCTATTCACTATCCAGGCTCATTATCCCCCCCCCCCCCCTTTGAGTCTGTGTAGCCAACAATTATTCAGTTCATTATTTATTACTATTTCACTAGAGATTGCATAGTTTATTTCTTTATACACTTATTTTTTAAAAAACCCTCTCTGCTCAAATGCTCCCTGTTTCACCTAGCTGACCAAGAGAGCAAACTGGCGCAAGCATGCTTCTGAATAACCAGACAGATCAGACTAGCGTTATCCACTGACCTCTGGGGAATTGTATTTCAAAGTCTCTTTGCAGTTTCTTGACTGTCCAGCCATAATATTATAAAGAATGAATCCAGACAACACTTATTTAATAGGGGGCAGATGAGCTTCTTGTTTGCCTACCTGTGCACAAAACCGTCTGAACAGGTCTAAGCCCAATTTTCTCAGGACCATCTTGGTCAATGAAATGACTGCCAGGCTGATTCTATGACTATCCTGAATGGCTAATGCTTCTTAACAGCCCAAACACCTTTTTACACCACCAGCTTTGCAGTAAAGCATGTAAATCATACCATATCTTCGCAATGCAGGCAGAGGGGCTCCTCCTCTTCTCCCTTAGCCACCTTCTATGTTCATCTCCTGCAGAAGACACTGCACACTGTAGTCTTGTCCTTTCCAGAAACTAAACCCTGTGGTTCTTAGGCATAGTCCATTTGTAGGGCTTTTGCACTGGGTTTGCAGGAGAAACCACTAAAAAATATATATATATATTTCCGCTACTAATCAACGTCTCTCCCCATTTTTATCTCCTTTTTAATTACAACCAGATGTTGTCACTCCAGGGTGCCTATCCCAACCAATATGCACAGCTCAGCTGGGGCTCTTTGCAATTTCAACCTCCTGCTCATTATTCCAAAGGGTGTTTAGTTTTCATAAATCCTTGCTGGTAAGTTGTCATCAAACTTTACAGAAGGGTCCAGTGTGTGTTATTTTTTTCCTTGCTGGAACTGTTCTTAGCCGTGTGCGGGACGGGTGCACGAGTGTGAGGAGTATAATCTGGTACTATGGGCCCAAATGCTCTTCAGCAGCTAGTGCATATCCACAGTGTACAACTGGCAAACTTCAACTGCTAGTTTTAAAGTGTGTAGCAGCCCGGCAGCCCAGACCCACCTCCCTGTGGGGAGGGGAGAAGAGAAGGGGGGGGGGGGTGGAATGCCAGTTAATTTGAAGAGGCTCTTTTCACAATAAAAGCCCTGCCTGCTTTCTTAAACACTGAGGGCTGCATTTAGCCACAAAACACAAGTAAAGAAAAGCTAAAAGAAATGAGCTACCCTGGCCTTCTGTGGCACTGACCATAGGAAACACATTGCGGGATTGTATTTATCCTGGAGGATCAATAGCAGACTTGTGAAAGCAAACAGTCACTAACTGCAGAGATGCTTGAGAAGAAATCCTTTGCTTTTTATACTATTTTTGCTTTCCATTATGACATAACAAAGGGCTGTGTCATATAGTGCCATACCTGCTCAAGCACAATAGGACATTGGGACAAAACTTCTTATACAATCTGATAATAAATGATCAAAAAAATAATGCTTTGGCCTGGCTACTATAGAGACTTTCAGCAGCTCAAAGCATTTGATAAACAGTCTTTCACTGAGGCCTAGATTCTGCCTCCCCTCCAAAAAGATAGCTCACGTCACACCCTCTCCCATTCAGCGAGGCAGAGCCTGCGCCGTACTGGAGGCATTTGCAGGGGTAAACAGCATTTTTTCCCCTCAGCCGATTGAAATACCCCTGGCAGCCATATAACTATCAGTGGGCCAACAACTAGTGCTAGTTAGCCCTGTAGGGTAACCCCCAACAAAGCCCCAGTCAGTGCAGGCTCTGTTAACCGAGGGCCAGTGTGGATGCAACGTGCTGGCCCAAAGCGTGGGCTGTGTCAGCTGGAGCAGTGCTTCTCTCTGCCAACTCCTTCAGGCAGCAAACCACCTGAGTTCACCAGGTGAGACTACCCCCTCTGCACCTCAGTATCTCCCTTCCCTCAGAACTCCCACGGTATTTGCCTGCTCCCCAGAAGTGCCCCGTCCTCTCAGCCTCACACCCTAAACCCCCATCCTGGTGCCCATTATTCCCTCCCATCACCATCCCCAGAAATATTTCTCCCACTCCAGCTCCACAGGTCCTTAGCTGTACTCCTGGACAAAACACTCAACCTCTGCCTCCTTCCCTCCAGCTATAGCCCTCTATAGTATCCCCTCCCCCAGCCACATCCCTCCACCAGCCCTGCAATTGCCCAGCAATGCCCTGACTGTAGCTCTGCTCTGCAACTGAGCAAATGACCAGCTGGGGCAGGAGCAGCAGGAGGGGAGCTGGTGACCGAAGCATTCCTCCCCACTCCTGGCTACCAGCTTCCTGCCCCTGTCAGGCTAGGAAGGAGCAGAAGGAGAAGGGAGCTGGTAGTTGAAGGGCCATGAGAAGAACAGCTTCCAGCTCCCTTCCTTCTGCTGCAGCCTCAGCCCGTGAACCACAGATGGTTCATGGAGAGATGACACCACCACAGTTCGAAGGCTGACAATCTCATACCAATGAACCACCTCTGAGTCCTCAGAGCAGGACTGGTGAACCAGCAGTGATCTATCTGTTGGCTTCAGCATGGGGGTATTAATGGAGGTGGAGGAGCCTGAGGGCATGGCCAGAGGGAAGGGGGATACTGTTGGGGGTGGGAATATTGTGGAAAGCAGAGTGCAGGCCAGAGTTAGATTATGGAGGGAGGAGTTTTGGGGCTGGCACGGAGGGTATTTCCAAGAGGGAACGCACTGAACTATGCATGTTCCCTTTGGGGACTGCAGCATTACCAGCTCCGTCAGTGGGCCCCCTGTTGTACGTGGAAGTGAAATTCACCAATGTGCAGAGGAACAGGGCAAGGCTCTCAACACTATTTAAACTCTGAACAGTGGGGAAGAAGGGCCAGCAGACCCAGTGTCAGGGCCGGCTCCAGGCACCAGCTGAGCAAGCTGGTGCTTGGGGCGGCAGATTGTTCGAGGCGGCGTTCCGCCCAATCCTAGAGCTGCACGGCTGCTTTTTTTTTTTTTTTTTTGTTCTGCTCCGGCTGCCCTGTAGGGGGCGGCAGCGTGGAGAACCAGAGCGCCCTGCAGAGCAGTCCTCTTCCTTCCCTCCCCGCCGACCGGAGCGGAGCCCTCGCGGCAGGCGGCAGGAGGCGGCGCAGCGGGAGGGGCCGCGTGGCAGCGCCCCTGCTATAGCCCTGGCCGCCCCCTTCTCTCTCTCTCCCGCCTGCTCCCCCCCTCCCCTCCCCAGCCGGTCCCCCTGCTAGTTTGACATTTTTAATTTAATGTCCCAATTTGGGATGGAAAATTTGAAATGTCAAAAATCTCTCATGGGATGAGAAAGCGGTTTCCCACCCAGCCCTATGTGTGTGCTAGGCATCAGGGGAAACAAAAAGAAACAGAGGTGAAATGACATGGCCAAGGTCACACAATGGGTCAGTGGCAGAGCCACAGCCAGGGTTAAAATCCAGGTTCCCTGAGCCCTAGTCTAGTGCCCGGTTCACTGACCACACTGCCTCCTTGGCATGTCTTGTAAGGCTGCACAAAGAGTTAGACAGTTATAAGTAAAGGTCACAATATAATGCTTCTGTCTCTCACTGCACTTAGTCCTTCCAGGCCTAGAGATTTTTAATTCCTTCATGGCCTCTTGTTTATATATGTGTGTATATATATATATATATATATATATATATATATATATATATATGCTCCTAACATCCCTCATCACTATTCAAACTCCAAATAATAACTAGGACAAGAGGTGAATTAAAGGTCAGACACAAAAGAAATGAGTCTGACTTGCGCTCACGCAGCATGATTTATATCCCGCACGTTAGCATAAGCCAGCTAGCGAAGTAAATCAACTAAACCAAGCACTGAGCCCTGCCAGCTGGGCTCTGAGAACACTCCAGCTCACCTTTTGCCTCTTGGTTTCATTACTGATATGGCAGGAGTTTTATTTTTTACTGGCCCATTACATCATTTTTATTAATTAAATGTTTGGGATACTTTTGTGGCAGTGGAAGCCCCATATTGCCTGTAATGATGCTTGCCTACACTGCCATCTAGTGGTAAAGCTGTATACCGATATACACCTAAAACCATTGTTGTTAAGGCATTAAAGGCCTGGAACAGCTTCCATTTAAGTCAATAGGAATTTTTCCACTTACCTCAGTAGAAGCAGGACTGCGATCTAATTAATTAAACCTTACAACATTCCTGAGGCACAAGTAAATATTTTGATCCCCTCCACAATGTGCTCATTCCCTTAACATTCAGTGGGTTTCCATGCGCTTGCATCCGAAGAAGTGAGGTTTTTACCCACGAAAGCTTATGCCCAAATAAATCTGTTAGTCTTTAAGGTGCCACCAGACTCCTTGTTGTTATTGAACCAAACTGTAAACCCTGTATATAATGGAAACCACTTCAAGCCAGAGGGAATGGGGGGAGGGAAGGCAGCAGCACCCCAGCACCCCTAGTTTCAGCACCTATGCTGGTGTAACTCAGAGTGGCTTCATTGACCAGTGGTGCTGCACTGGTTTACACTAGCTTAGGATCTGTTCCACAACTTTTATGCACACCTATTTGCATGGGTGGATTGTTTCATATCTGTGTGTCCAAATGAGAGGGTTTGCATGTACAGACACATACAACTGGATGTGCAAATGTAAAGGCTGCCTTAAAAATTGTCCCTAACAGGTAAACAGAGTTTAGTGGCGAGGAGTAGGGTTTATCCTCAATGTAAAGTGAATACAGGAACTGTTTCAACTGCTAATAGCAACTCCACTGTTGCTGGGTAGTGGAGAATTAACCTGCTGGTCAGACTCAAAAGCTGTATTTGTAACATATTTCAAAGCGATACCTTACCAATAACCTGTATGATGCTGAAGAAAACAACTGGCACTATCCCCTTCTAGCCCAGCTGTATGAGGCTACTGAGAAAGAATGGTGGGCTGAACACAAGCGTATTCTCCCCCCATTCTATAGCTAGCCATTAACGGATGCCTACTATGGGGTATTTGAGCAGTCAGCCCTAGAAAGCTGCACCAGTAGTGCTGGAAGAGCTGAATTTAGACCATCAAGGGGGGGTTAAAATGAAAGTGTTGGCAACAAGTTAGGACTGGTGGCCAGACATCAATATCCACATTGAAAAGTTGGCTAAAGGATGTACAGTCTGTCAACAGGCACAGCATGCACAAAGAAGGCATCAAGCTCCCCTTGGGAGTGGCCAAGCTTACCATGATAGTGCATACACATGGAGTTCATGGGATCTTTCCTAGGTCACATGGCCCTTCTTGTGATCAGTGACTGTTAGGAATGGCTGGCAGTAGGGTGGATGCTATCTATAGCATGGTAATATCACAGACAGTGCTTTTTCTGATTTTTAGCTCTCACCCTTCAAGTAAGAAAATAGCTTAATATTCACTAACATTGTACATGACCTTCCAATGGCTGATGGCTCCCAGGTTATTAGACGAATTGTCCCTTTCAATCGAATTGCCCCTGCAAACATTTTTCGCATGCTGACAGCTGTAGAAAGGGTCCAACGGGGCGGGGGGGGGGGGAGAAAGCCCGAACTATGGATTTGCAGAAACCTAAATTATTCCAGATGTCTGTCTTATCTCCCTGTATATAACAAACATCGGCCCTGATACTCCACTACTTTACCCCTTGTGTAGTCATTGACACCTGTGCAACGGGATGTGGACCTGCGGTTGAAAAGGATTCTAAAAGGAGCAGGTAAGAACCCCTTGATTGTCCTTCACGTAGGAACGAATGACACGGCTAGGTTCTCGCTAGAGAGAATCAAGGGAGATTATGCCAGGCTGGGGAAGACGCTTAAGGAAGTCGAGGCACAGATTATCTTCAGTGGGATTCTGCCTGTTCCTAGAGAAGGACAGCAAAGGGCAGACAGGATTGTGAGGATAAATAGCTGGCTAAGGGAGTGGTGCTATAAGGAGGGCTTTGGGATGTATGGCCACTGGGAGGCTTTCGGGGACAGACAGCTGTTCTCGCGGGATGGACTTCACCTGAGTAGGGAAGGAAATAGACTTCTGGGAGGGAGGCTGGCTCATCTCATCAAAAGGGCTTTAAACTAGGAACTTGGGGGAGACGGTTGGGAGATGTCCAGTTGATCTCCACGCCAGATTCCAACACTGAAAAAGAGGGCGAGGAGATAAGCACAGATATAGGTAGGGGTAGGGAATTGGACATAAGAAGGAGGGGGCAGATGGACACTACGGGGTCCGTACCAAAGTGCATAACTAATGGGAGAAAGGATAGACAGCATACGGTAAGATGTTTATACACAAATGCGAGAAGCCTAGGTAACAAAATGGAGGAATTGGAGCTCCTGGTCCAAGAAATGAAACCTGATATCGTAGGAATAACAGAAACGTGGTGGAATGGTAGTCATGACTGGAGTGCAGGTATGGAAGGGTATGTGCTGTTTAGGAATGACCGGAAAAAAGGTAAAGGTGGGGGTGTGGCATTGTATGTCAATAATGAGGTAAACTGTAAAGAAATAATAAGTGATGGAATGGATAAGACGGAGTCTGTCTGGGCAATAGACTCATAGACTCATAGACTCATAGACTTTAAGGTCAGAAGGGACCAATATGGTCATCTAGTCTGACCTCCCGCATGATGCAGGCCACAAAAGCTGACTCACCCACAACAGAATCTTCCAGCCTGCGACCCCTGCCCTATGCTGCGGAGGAAGGCGAAAAACCTCCAGGGCCTCTGCCAATCTACCCTGGAGGAAAATTCCTTCCCGACCCCAAATATGGCGATCAGCAGAACCCCGAGCATACAGGCAAGATTCTACAGCCGGACTCTCATTTTACCCGCTATGGCCCGTTAATGCCTATTTGACTAAAATCACATTATCCCATCAAACCATTCCCTCCATAAACTTATCAAGCCTAATCTTGAAGCCAGAGAGGTCCTTTGCCCCCACCGTTTCCCTCGGAAGGCTGTTCCAAAATTTTACCCCTCTGACGGTCAGAAACCTTCGTCTAATTTCAAGCCTAAACTTCCCCACGGCCAGTTTATATCCATTCGTTCTCGTATCCACATTACTACTAAGCTGAAATAATTCCTCTCCCTCCTTGGTATTAATCCCTTTGATATATTTAAAGAGAGCAATCATATCCCCCCTCAGCCTTCTTTTGGTTAGGCTAAACAAACCGAGCTCCTCGAGTCTCCTTTCATAGGAAAGGTTTTCCATTCCTCGGATCATCCTAGTGGCCCTTCTCTGTACCCGTTCCAGTTTGAGTTCATCCTTTTTAAACATAGGAGACCAGAACTGCACACAGTACTCCAAATGAGGTCTCACCAGCGCCTTGTATAACGGAAGCAGCACCTCCCTGTCCCTACTAGAAATACCTCGCCTAACGCATCCCAAGATCGCATTAGCTTTTTTCACAGCCACGTCACATTGCCGACTCATAGTCATCCTGCGATCAACCAGGACTCCGAGGTCCTTCTCCTCCTCCGTCACTTCCAACCTATGCGTCCCTAACTTATAACTAAAATTCTTGTTAGTCATCCCTAAATGCATCACCTTACACTTCCCACTATTGAATCTCATCCTATTATTGTTACTCCAATTTACAAGGTCATCCAAGTCTCCCTGCAAAATATCCCGATCCTTCTCCGAATTGGCAATACCTCCCAACTTTGTGTCATCCGCAAACTTTATCAGCCCACTCCTACATTCGGTTCCGAGGTCAGTAACGAATAGATTAAATAAAATCGGACCCAAAACCGAACCTTGAGGAACCCCACTGGTGACCTCCCTCCAACCCGACAGTTCCCCTTTCAGTACTACCCGCTGCAGTCTCCCCTTTAACCAGTTCTTTATCCACCTCTGGATTTTCATATCCATCCCCATCTTTTCTAATTTAACCAGTAATTCCTCGTGCGGCACAGTATCAAACGCTCTACTAAAATCTAGGTAAATTAGATCCACCGCATTTCCTTTATCTAGAAGGTCTGTTACTTTCTCAAAAAAGGAGATCAAGTTGGTTTGGCACGATCTTCCTTTCGTAAACCCATGTTGTAATTTGTCCCAATTGCCATTCACCTCAAGGTCCTTAACTACTTTTTCCTTCAAGATTTTTTCCAAGACCTTGCATACTACAGAAGTTAAACTAACAGGCCTGTAGTTACCCGGGTCACTTTTTATCCCCTTCTTGAAAATAGGAACCACATTAGCTATTTTCCAGTCCATCGGTACCTCCCCCGAGTTTACAGATTTATTAAAAATTATCGCCAAGGGGCTTGCAATTTCTCGCGCCAGCTCCTTCAATATTCTAGGATGAAGATCATCTGGTCCACCCGATTTAGTCCCATTTAGCTGGTCAAGTTTGGCTTCCACCTCTGATACTTTGATGTCAATCGCCCCTCCTTTATTCCCCTCTGTCCCGCTCCCTCTATTCCTAAGCCCTTCATTAGCCTTATTAAACACCGATGCAAAATATTCATTTAGATATTGTGCCATGCTTAGATTGTCCTTAATCTCCACTCCATCTGCAAGCTTCAGTGGCCCCACTTCCTCTTTCTTTGTTTTCTTCCTATTTATATGGCTATAAAACCTCTTACTATTGGATTTAATTCCCCTCGCGAGGTCCAACTCTACACGGCTTTTGGCCTTTCTCACCGCATCCCTACATGCTCTGACCTCAATAAGGTAGGTTTCTTTGCCGATCTCTCCTCTCTTCCATTCTTTGTACGCTTTCTGTTTTTTCTTAATCGCCCCTTTGAGACGCCCGCTCATCCAGCTGGGTCTAATTCCCCTGCCTACTGACCGTTTCCCCTTTCTCGGGATACAGGCCTCGGACAGCTCGTGCAACTTCAGCTTGAAATAATCCCAGGCCTCATCTGCCTTTAGCTCTCTAAGTATGTTAGCCCAATCCACTTCCCTAAGTAGTTGCCTTAATTTATTAAAGTTGGCCTTTTTGAAATCGTAAACCTTAGTCACAGTCATAGTTTTATTTCTGTTAACCCTTCCATTTAGTTTAAACCAAATTAGCTCATGGTCACTCGAGCCAAGGTTGTCCCCTACAACCATTTCCTCAACGAGGTCCTCACTACTCACCAGCACCAAATCTAAAATGGCATCCCCCCTCGTCGGTTCAGCTACTACTTGATGAAGGAATTCATCTGCTAGCACGTCTAGAAACATCTGAGCCCTATTATTGTTACTAGCATTTGTTCCCCAATCTATGTCTGGGAAGTTAAAGTCCCCCATGATCACACAGCTCTTATTAGTTTTTACTTCCTTAAAAACATTAAATAGTTCTCTGTCCGCATCCAGGCTAGATCCCGGCGGTCTATAGCACACCCCAAGCAGTATCTCAGGGGAGGCTCTAGTAGTTCTTTTACCCAGTGTAATTGTTGCCCAGACAGACTCCGTCTTATCCATTCCATCACTTATTATTTCTTTACATTTTAGCTCATTATTGACATACAACGCCACACCCCCACCTTTACCTTTTTTCCGGTCATTCCTAAACAGCACATATCCTTCCATACCTGTACTCCAGTCATGACTACCATTCCACCACGTTTCGGTTATTCCTACGATATCAGGTTTCATTTCTTGGACCAGGAGCTCCAATTCCTCCATTTTGTTACCTAGGCTTCTCGCATTGGTGTATAAACATCTTACCATATGCTGTCTATCTTTTCTCCCATTAGTTGTGCACTTTGGTACGGACCCCGTAGTGTCCATCCGTCCCCTCCTTCTTATGTCCAATTCCCTACCCCTACCTATATCTGTGCTTTTCTCCTCGCCCTCTTTTTCAGTGTTGGAATCTGGCGTGGAGATCAACTGGACATCTCCCAACCGTCTCCCCCAAGTTCCTAGTTTAAAGCCCTTTTGATGAGATGAGCCAGCCTCCCTCCCAGAAGTCTATTTCCTTCCCTACTCAGGTGAAGTCCATCCCGCGAGAACAGCTGTCTGTCCCCGAAAGCCTCCCAGTGGCCATACATCCCAAAGCCCTCCTTATAGCACCACTCCCTTAGCCAGCTATTTATCCTCACAATCCTGTCTGCCCTTTGCTGTCCTTCTCTAGGAACAGGCAGAATCCCACTGAAGATAATCTGAGCCTCGACTTCCTTAAGCGTCTTCCCCAGCCTGGCATAATCTCCCTTGATTCTCTCTAGCGAGAACCTAGCCGTGTCATTCGTTCCTACATGAAGGACGATCAAGGGGTTCTTACCCGCTCCTTTTAGGATCCTTTTCAACCGCAGGTCCACATCCCGTATCTTAGCGCCCGGCAGACAGCACACCCTTCTGTTTTCCGGGTCCGCCCTGGTCACAGGCCTGTCTAACCTCCTCAGTAAGGAGTCCCCAATCACATAAACCTGCCTTTGCCTGGGGGCAGCGCAATCTACCAATCTATCCCCTGTTCCCTGCGGCCGTAACTCCTGTCTGTCTCTATTTTCCCTTATAGTCCCCCTATTGCCATCCTGTATCCTCCCGGGGCCAAGTGTTGATGCTACTTCCATCAACTCCTCCCCCCTGTGTATTGGACTAGCTGCCCTTCTTTTCTTCCTCTGCCTCCCACCATCAGGTACCACTTGCTGCGTCCCCTCCTCGTTAGCCAAACACCCAAACCTGTTCTTGAGTTCTATTTCCCCCTCACTAGCCCTCCTTTTCCTTGGCCTGCTTCTCACGGTCACATGCTTCCACTGCTCTTGTTCTCCCCCCGACATTCCCCCCTCACAGACCATAGCCCCCGCTTCCATCTGCACCCCTGAGCATGCCCCTTCAGCCACCCCTTGCCTTTGCTCCATTAGCTGCTCAAACCCCCTTCTAAACTCTACCAGGGTCTCTACTTGCATCTCCAACCCCCGAACCTTTTCCTCTAACAGGGCAAGTAGGCGGCATTTCATACAGACATACCTCTGATCAGGTGCACCTGCTAGGACTATATACATACCGCAGCTGCTACATGCTTTCATCTGCATTGTGTCCCCTGCTGCCTGGCTCATGGCTGCTGTGGTCTCTGCCTGCAGCCTCTGAGGGAACAAAGCACACCGACCACCGCGCCCACCTGCCTCCCCTTCCACCTCCCCCTGTAAACTCCCACTTAAACTCCCCTGTTAGCAGCCCTGTTGGCCGGCTCCTGGGGGCCGCTGCTCGCTGCTAGGGCCGCTGCTCGGCTGGGAGGCCTCTTTTATAGGCCCCCTAATCAGCCAAGCTCCGCCCCCTAATCAGGGCGGAGCCCCTACTCAGGGCTCGGGGCTCAGCACACTGCCCCTACAGGCCTCTACACATACAAGCACTACAAAGACAGACGCAAGTACAGGTACCTTCTCCTCCAATGAGACTCACTCCCACTTAAACTCCCCTGTTAGCAGCCCTGTTGGCCGGCTCCTGGGGGCCGCTGCTCGCTGCTAGGGCCGCTGCTCGGCCCTATAATACTTACACTGGGTAAAAGAACTACTAGAGCCTCCCCTGAGATACTGCTTGGGGTGTGCTATAGACCGCCGGGATCTAGCCTGGATGCGGACAGAGAACTATTTAATGTTTTTAAGGAAGTAAAAACTAATAAGAGCTGTGTGATCATGGGGGACTTTAACTTCCCAGACATAGATTGGGGAACAAATGCTAGCAACAATAATAGGGCTCAGATGTTTCTTGACGTGCTAGCAGATGAATTCCTTCATCAAGTAGTAGCGGAACCGACAAGGGGGGATGCCATTTTAGATTTGGTGCTGGTGAGTAGTGAGGACCTCGTTGAGGAAATGGTTGTAGGGGACAACCTTGGCTCGAGTGACCATGAGCTAATTCGGATTAAACTAAATGGAAGGATTAACAGAAATAAAACTGTGACTAAGGTTTACGATTTCAAAAAGGCCAACTTTAATAAATTAAGGCAACTACTTAGGGAAGTGGATTGGGCTAACATACTTAGAGAGCTAAAGGCAGATGAGGCCTGGGATTATTTCAAGTTGAAGTTGCACGAGCTGTCCGAGGCCTGTATCCCGAGAAAGGGGAAACGGTCAGTAGGCAGGAGAATTAGACCCAGCTGGATGAGCGGGCGTCTCAAAGGGGCGATTAAGAAAAAACAGAAAGCGTACAAAGAATGGAAGAGAGGAGAGATCGGCAAAGAAACCTACCTTATTGAGGTCAGAGCATGTAGGGATGCGGTGAGAAAGGCCAAAAGCCGTGTAGAGTTGGACCTCGCGAGGGGAATTAAATCCAATAGTAAGAGGTTTTATAGCCATATAAATAGGAAGAAAACAAAGAAAGAGGAAGTGGGGCCACTGAAGCTTGCAGATGGAGTGGAGATTAAGGACAATCTAAGCATGGCACAATATCTAAATGAATATTTTGCATCAGTCTTTAACAAGGCTAATGAAGGGCTTAGGAATAGAGGGAGCGGGACAGAGGGGAATAAAGGAGGGGCGATTGACATTAAAGTATCAGAGGTGGAAGCCAAACTTGACCAGCTAAATGGGACTAAATCGGGCGGACCGGATGATCTTCATCCTAGAATATTGAAGGAGCTCGCGCGAGAAATTGCAAGCCCCTTGGCGATAATTTTTAATAAATCTGTAAACTCGGGGGTGGTACCGATGGACTGGAAAATAGCTAATGTGGTTCCTATTTTCAAGAAGGGGATAAAAAGTGACCCGGGTAACTACAGGCCTGTTAGTTTAACTTCTGTAGTATGCAAGGTCTTGGAAAAAATTTTGAAGGAAAAAGTAGTTAAGGACCTTGAGGTGAATGGCAATTGGGACAAATTACAACATGGGTTTACGAAAGGAAGATCGTGCCAAACCAACTTGATCTCCTTCTTTGAGAAAGTAACAGACCTTCTAGATAAAGGAAATGCGGTGGATCTAATTTACCTAGATTTTAGTAAAGCGTTTGATACTGTGCCGCACGAGGAATTATTGGTTAAATTAGAAAAGATGAGGATTGATATGAAAATCCAGAGGTGGATAAAGAACTGGTTAAAGGGGAGACTGCAGCGGGTAGTACTGAAAGGTGAACTGTCGGGTTGGAGGGAGGTCACCAGTGGGGTTCCTCAAGGTTCGGTTTTGGGTTCGATTTTATTTAATCTATTCGTTACTGACCTCGGAACCGAATGCAGGAGTGGGCTGATAAAGTTTGCGGATGACACAAAGTTGGGAGGTATTGCCAATTCGGAGAAGGATCGGGATATTCTGCAGGGAGACTTGGATGACCTTGTAAATTGGAGTAACAATAATAGGATGAGATTTAATAGTGAGAAGTGTAAGGTGATGCATTTAGGGATGACTAACAAGAATTTTAGTTATAAGTTAGGGACACATAGGTTGGAAGTGACGGAGGAGGAGAAGGACCTCGGAGTCCTGGTTGATCGCAGGATGACTATGAGTCGGCAATGTGACGTGGCTGTGAAAAAAGCTAATGCGATCTTGGGATGCGTTAGGCGAGGTATTTCTAGTAGGGACAGGGAGGTGCTGCTTCCGTTATACAAGGCGCTGGTGAGACCTCATTTGGAGTACTGTGTGCAGTTCTGGTCTCCTATGTTTAAAAAGGATGAACTCAAACTGGAACGGGTACAGAGAAGGGCCACTAGGATGATCCAAGGAATGGAAAACCTTTCCTATGAAAGGAGACTCGAGGAGCTCGGTTTGTTTAGCCTAACCAAAAGAAGGCTGAGGGGGGATATGATTGCTCTCTTTAAATATATCAAAGGGATTAATACAAAGGAGGGAGAGGAATTATTTCAGCTTAGTAGTAATGTGGACACGAGAACGAATGGATATAAACTGGCTGTGGGGAAGTTTAGGCTTGTAATTAGACGAAGGTTTCTGACCGTCAGAGGGGTGAAATTTTGGAACAGCCTTCCGAGGGAAACAGTGGGGGCGAAGGACCTCTCTGGCTTCAAGATTAGGCTTGATAAGTTTATGGAGGGAATGGTTTGATGGGATAACGTGATTTTAGTCAATTAGGCATTAACGTGCCATCGCGGGTAGAATGAGGGTCCGGCTGTAGAATCTTGCCTGTATGCTCGGGGTTCTGCTGATCGCCATATTTGGGGTCGGGAAGGAATTTTCCTCCAGGGTAGATTGGCAGAGGCCCTGGAGGTTTTTTGCCTTCCTCTGCAGCATAAGGCAGGGGTCGCAGGCTGGAAGATTCTGTTGTGGGTGGGTCAGCTTTTGTGGCCTGCATCATGCGGGAGGTCAGACTAGATGACCATATTGGTCCCTTCTGACCTTAAAGTCTATGAGTCTATGAGTCTATGAACATGGGCATACGAAGTTATCAAAGCAGGATGGTACTATTTCACACCAACTTTGCACTTTCTATCAAGAGAAGTAAAGTCATGCACAACACACAAGACAGTAGAAAATCAGGCCCATGGAGTACAGTTCTTAGACACTACTGGGAGGGATGAATGGATAGCAGGAGCACAACCATAATTTTCCTAATGAGTGGACCCAGAGTTCTCCCTCAATTGCCCTGCACGGTCTGCACCCAGCCTCTAGCTCTCTCCCCTGGTACTCAGCCCCACACACTCCTCCCCCCACACCCAGACCCACACTTTCCACCCTGCACCCAGCTCCACACCCACTGTCCCCCTCCCAGCTCTCCCTTCTGCACCTAGCCGAACGATCTCCCTGCCCCATATCCAGCCCCCAGCTCTTACCCAGAGAGGTGGTCAGACTGGAGAGCACCTCCCCCACCAAGGTCCAGGCAGTTCTGGGAGCCCCAGACTCCATCTTGCTTCTTCAGCTCCATTTCCCCAGGAAGCACCAAAAGCCTGGATCCAATCCTCCCACCATCACAGGGACCAGGCTTTCCCAGTGCCTCCTGCTCTGCTTCTTTCCGGGGGCTGGGGGTGCCCAGTGCCCATGGGTGCTGGAGAGACTGCAAAGGTGGGAGGAGCAAGCAGGTGCATGGGGTCACAACACCACTCAGACTTGGCCCAGCTGCCCCCTGACAAACTTCCAGCTCCAGTCAGGGGGCCTGGGGGTGGGCCTGGGCCCTTGGGAAACCCCTGCCCCTCACCATGCCCTAGATACATTGGACACTTTTGGGTACCAAAGCCCTGGCTTTGGGGTACCACAGCATCTATACTGAGAGCAGGCAGTTCCACACACTTCTTATCTGGGGGTGGAGGGAGGCAAATAGAAGTGTATTTGTCTGCAGTGTTATTTTAGCTGAACTGCATCTGTTTGCTTCACCATTCATTTCCTTTTGGACTCATTTCCTTTCCTTTCCTTTCCTTTTTTTTTTTTCTCTTCTGAAATGTTTCTATTTATATGCAATTTCCTGTCACAATGATTCCGGCTGGGAGAACGCGGTTATTCTGTGGGGAGGATTGGCCTTGTGAATTGTGATTGACATGCCAGGTGATCCATCTCGTCTTTCCGGCTTCCCTCTGCATGCAAATAACCATTTACAATGCATGCCTGACATTTGAAGAATTTGCTGTCAGCACTAGGCACGGACCACTGCTGGAAGCAGGATGGCAGACTTGAGGGATCATTGGGCTGAACTTGTCTGGCAAACCTGACGGTCTGTGCTCCTAGAAACAGTCTGTTCCCAGTATTTTGAAAGCTTGTGTTGTTTGTGTGGAAGGTTTGACTTGGGTTTGCAGCATAAAAATCAGATAAAATTCAGTGATACAAGAGAATCAAGATTTCTGCAAAGGTGCTACCCAGGGAGGCTCAGAGATTGGGCTCTATGCTGATATATAGGCGCCTGTAGTCCAGCAGCGGCTGGCAGAGCTGCAGATGCAGCACAGTCTAAGACTTTCATTGGAACTTCATCAGAAACTTGATGATAGAACGATTTGCCTTAACCTTGGCCACCCTGTGCTCCTTCAGAGAGGAGACTTGGCAGATTTGTTTAGACCCAGACCCAGGATGGGAGGACTCTGTTTAATCACAGACTCTAAAGTGAGGAAGGAAGGCATCATACTTCGGCAGTTTATTCACTAGCTTCTCTTGGTGAGTGTATTCAGAGTCTCTGACCATAATTCAATGCATCCATGCTAGTCATGCTGATTCGTGGTCTGAAATGTTGCAGTTCGGCCCCACATCCACACAGCTGCAGTTGCTCTGCCCCACACTAACCTATCCCACAATTCCTAGCACAATTTCCAACAGGAACAGCTTGTGGGGAATGTCAACAGTGCCTAGAGCATTGTGGGACTGTGGTGGCAGGACTATTGAAACCGTTGTTATGCTGTGACGACTCCTTCTACACTAGCACTAAAACAATGCAGGCTGAAATGGTGATTAACCGCCATTGGGAATTCAACCAGAATCTCCACAGGTTTGGAAGTGGATGATGCTGTGTGGAGCAGCCAATCTTCCGCTCTAACCACTGATGTAGCCACCACATTCTGTAACCCCTGAAGTTCACACAGAGGGACTTCTGTAAGATATGGATGGAGAAGGAAGGATTATACTGCTTGGGCTTCCCTACTCTACCTGTGAGAGCCTCTCATCCCCTCTGCATGAAAGAGTAACCAGTAGGCGGAATGCAATGGCCCATAGTTATCAAGCCAATTAAACAAGGGCCCAGTGCCCCAATGCCCCGCTCCATTCTGACTTGGTATCATTTCACCATACCGTTGCACAGTTGTGAATGACTACACAATGTGCCAGGCAACAGAGAATCGGGGCCAAATGAGACTTGCGCTTCTAAGTCACTTATCAGCTTTTGAAACTCCCACCACTAATGCCAACAGCTCCTATCCTACTCCCACTGCGGTCCATTGGCTTCTGTGGGAACAGGAACAGGCCCCAACTCTTACACAATAGCTTGCAAATGTTATCAGGAACTCCACCTGGAAGTATGTGAACATCACAGCCTTTGAATTGAAAATTAGGATAGATATGCATGTTGAGAATGTAGCCAGATACATTCACTTTACAAACCTGAGGTGTTCAGAAGTTGCTGCATTGGATATATGTCATAAATCTGTCAGCAGCTCTGAGTACGTGCTGGGTGGATGGAGGGCAAGTCATGTAGAAAACAGTCATTTACTGACACACACACCCCTTCTCCATTCTTGTTCTGGATACAGTAAATCAGGTTTCCTGACACCTGCAGACCAGTTATCATAGAACTAATTTCTGCTTTCCTCGAGGCAGATTGACTTTGCAGGGATAGTCTCGTCTCACACTCACTCTTGACTGATACGAAAGGTTCGAAGCTATTTCCATGCGCCGAGGCACTCAGAAATGGCACTGTCAAACTAACAGCTTGGAACTGTTAGCAGCTGCTGCTGCTGGCTTCGCAGCAGGGGTTTCACTATTCACTGTGAGAGCTACATTTGCCTTTAGACACAGCTCTGAGCGAGAGGGGTGGTGCATGCATGAGCTGCAGTCTCCCAGGAGGCACTGTGCCGCAGCGAGAGCTCTCTGAGGTGCCAAAGTCCTCACTCGCTTTCCTTTGGTGTGGCAGGGGAAATTAGTTATAACAATCCTTGGAAAGGGAGCAGTTTACATCACCGCCTTGCATCTAACCAGCAAGCAGGGGAGCTGGAACAAAGACTTCACCCATTCGCAGCCCCTCTCTGCCCATGTGCTCACGGGGGGGGGGGGGGGGGTCACTTGGTGAGCAGGACCTGTGCTCTACAACAATCCTGCCTCAAGGTTTATTTAGGTCTGAGTGTGTGGGGAGGGTGGGGGGGGGGCACCCACTCCCCGGCTTTCCCAAGTAATTTATGAGCATTTGGAAGATGATCTATTTCCTGAGCTATATCTGGCCTGCCTGGAAACTGCGATGGAGGAAGACACAGATGTAGCAATCCTTTAATTTATAAGGGTTGGTCCACACTAACCCCCCACTTCGAACGTTATTCACGTAGCTGAAGTCGAACTATCTTAGTTCGAACTTACCGCGGGTCCACACGCGGCAGGCAGGCTCCCCCGTCGACTCCACGTACTCCTCTCGCGGAGCAGGAGTACCGGCGTCGACGGCGAGCACTTCCGGGATCGATCCAGGATCGATTTATAACGTCTAGACAAGACACGATAAATCGATCCCAGAAGATCGATTGCTTACCGCCGGACCCGGAGGTAAGTATAGACGTACCCTAAGATAACCCACCAGGGATTTGTGTCTGCATGGAGTGAGGGTGTGATGCTGCCATCAACAGGTGGGTTTAGAAATGGGGCTGAAATTAATTTTTCCCTTCGAAGCCCTTTATTGACTGATTTCACATCCTTATGAAAGAGTCCAATAGAATATACTAGAGCGTGATATTCTTCCTATAGTGTTCTAAACCAACCAGCAGAATTCTATAGCAGGGGTAGAATTCTCTATCAAACTCTATAGGGAGGTTTAAATTTTATACAGGAAGGATGACCCCTGTTCAATACTGTATAAAACTCTGTTGGTGGCATCCATAGCCAATTCTATAGGATTTTTCCATAAACTATACCAAACTTAAGCAAAAGAACTGTGCTCATCCACACATTTCTCATTACTGACTTCCTGAGCAGCCAGTTCAAATGAGGAGAGAAAACAGTCACCAAAGTGGCAATGAGATGGTGGGAGGTGAGGAGCAGATCTGCTTTTCCCACCTTGTGGTTGGTGACAGGAGCACACAATGGACAATCCAAAGGCAGATTATTGTAAGTAAGGGTTAGCCAAGCAGACCGGAACCTTTCTAAAGCTTAGGGCAGACTGTTCTCTCACGAAAGGTGCTGTACCAAATTAGCAGGAGCACACGGTCAGCATTCCAAACCCAGCTTCGAATGTTGAAATCAGAAAGCAAAATATCTAGGAGGGAACTTTTCAACAGCACAAAGTGGAGTTAGGCTCCCAAGCCCCATGGATTTTCCATGAAAGCTAAGCACCTAGCTTTCCTTTGTGCCTTTGCTAACCTGAGACCCAGGTCACACAGCAAGTCTGTGGCAGAGTCAGGAACTAGACCGCAAATATCCCGGGCCTGACTCCCCATTGCCCTGCCCCTTGTGAAGTTGTTAAAAACCAGTGCAAAGCAGGTGTACAATGCTGTTTTACACCCCCTTTGCACTGATGTAAATGTCTAAACAAGATGTAGGACAACAGAGAATCAGGCCTCCTGAGTCCCAGACCTAGTCCCCACTTCCAAGAGAGTCAGCATAGCCGTACTGGCAAACTTCTCCTAGGATAGACACAGCTTATACCAGACAAAAACCAACACTTTTGCCGCTCTAGCTTATACCAGTTCCCTGAACAAAATAAGCTAGCCTGGCAAAGGAACTTTTATGCCAGTGTTTCTGTACTACAGTTTTTGCTGGTATAGCAATATCACCAAAAATCACTCCTATCCCACGTGGCTATACTGGAAAAACTTCTAGTGTAGTCCCAACCCCAGTCTGTCTCGTGCCACAGGCTCATCCCTCCTCTCTGGCACTCAACCTCGCCATAAAGGAAAAGCTATAAAGAAAAGGGAGAAATATATTGTCGATTTTTTCAAACTACACTTTGTTGGTCTGTTTCTTTCACTGTGAAGTTGAATCGGTTAATTGCCTTGGGTGGCTAAGGCAGTTAATGGGTGGCATAGACTTCAAAGAAACCTACAGAGAACAGAGAGTCATTTTTGCTTCTAGGAGAAGAAAAGTTGAATTATTCTTTTTCATTTGGAAATATGTGAGGTTATAATGAGTTTGGGGGCCTACGAATGCAGCTTCCCACATCCACCAAGGTAATTATAAGCTTGAATGGATTTTTGAGGCCTGAACCCTACCCATATAAATCTCTGCCTATCAGCCACTGCTTACAAATTAGCTGCTTAGAAATTCTTAGAATTTCTCTTTTTTTTTAGTTAGCTATGACATCTGTCTGTAATGGTCCTAGACTCCTTATTAAATCATAACTTTTGGTGCTGTATGAAAAGCCTTGCTACGGCAGCCTTTCTTAGCAGGAAAGAAGGCAAAATAAAGAGAGGAAAGATGGAAGGCGTGGAAGAGCTGGACCTCATTTGCAAAGTTTAGTTCTGGATTCCAAATAGCCCAGTGTTTTGGGGTGTTCAGCTTCAGAGTTTGATCCATTAGCAAAATTGAGATTTGGAGCTTGGTTCAGATTCTGACAACCTCCCCCACATTCCCGCCACCACTACAGTTTAGGGCAACCCCCCTCAGTTGTCCAACAACCTCTCAGACTTCCAGCTCTCCAGCCATTGCCTTTCTTGGGTGGAGACTTGTGTCTCTCTCTACCTTCCAGACTGCACAGTTTCCTGCCTTAACTGTGTTGTTCCCAGCAGAGACAGGTTGCCCGAGCACAACTGTTTGTTTTCTCTTCAGATTGATAGAGTGATTGTCAACAGTTATAAGCACCGCACAGTTCTTTCAGTGCAAGATTATTTTATTCTTAAAGTAAAAAGCACTACAGAAAAAATATATTAAAATCTATAAAAGAACCTACATGCATACTAATAAGCTTATTAAAGTTCACCCCGATTCTAACATGGGCTCAGTCTGTCCCCCCCCCCACTAGCCCTTCTGAACCCTAGTCTGTGAGCCCCCCAGCATTTCCGCATGCCCCACTCTGTCTGTCCCCTCCATATGTGCCTACTAACCTGGCCCCCAGGCAGGGCACTGTGAGGAATGCAGCTTCTGCTCTCTCCCTATTGGCTGTTATGGCTGGTGAGTGGCTGCCTTCTGTTCTGGTGCCACAACAGCCCCTGGTGGGTGAAAGGCAGAACTGTAGCACTTCTCCAGCAGAATGTATTTTCTGTGGAGAAAAAAAATCTGGGGGGGGGACATGAATTCTGCATGTGCACAGAATTCCCCCAGGAGTAGTGATTACAAGTTCTTCACAGCTCCAGCTACAGGGCTTTCCTTGCAGTTACAAGTTCATCACAGCTTTAGCTTAGAACAAGCACACAGTCTTATGAGGCCTCAGTTGACCCATGTCCTTTCAACCCTTCCCAAAAGATTGGGGGCCATCCGTGGACCAGGGATGCTGTCCACTTGCTGGATCAGGAAGAAGGCCCTGAACCAGTTTAAAACCAGGCTGTTTATCCAAAAATCCTTTCTGTGCTGTTCCCTGAAGAATCTAGTTTGAACTAGTGTTTGCACATCTCTCCAGGGGGTGGCTTCAAAGGGGCAGATAACAGAGAAAGTATGTTTGCATCTCCTTCCTACTAGAGATGGTATGTACAATGCCACAATAACACATACACAATTGCATTTTTAATACAATGTGTCCCAAAGGTATTAACCCTAATTCAGTAAGGTTTATCTTAATTCCATAGTTTGTTCAAGATTTTACGGGATATTGTCAGTCTTTCACAAAAATTGAGCTCTGGAGTTGGATTCAGATTCTGACCAACCCCACCACCACCCAAGTTCTCTGGAGTTTTTCATGGCAGACAGAACCTGAATTTCTAATTTAAAAAACAAAGAGGAGAAAAAACTTGATTTTTCTGTGCATGTGGCAGATTTTTCTCCAGGTTTTCTTTATACATCATAAACAAACATATTTTTATTTTGCCTTCATGCGTCACTTTTAACAATTATTAAATTTCCATAAACATGCTGAAGAACTTATCCCAATTGAGATGAATGGTGTAAATTCACATTTCCCCTGATGCTATTGTTTCAGTCAGTCAGATCTGGACTCTAGACAAAGCAGCGGGGGGAGAGAACTCACATCCTGAAGGGTATCTTTACAAATAGAGGGGCTAGAATACTTTTTTAATGAAACCTAAGATTCTGGAGAATACAGCAACATCTGTGGGAAGGCCATAAATCCTCAGCATTTACAGCTTTTACTGGTCCCACCAGTTTTTGTTGTCCCCTGGTTATCATTATGACTCAAACACACACATACAGAGAAAGGGACAAAACAGAGTTATTAAGCCTTTCAGGAATACCTACTCATTCCTATAGCTCAAACCTAGAGTATATACGAAAAGTTCTGTACTGCTTTTCTGACCACAAAATAGTCTTTGCAGGGCACAAGCTGTGACAATTTCAATGAGTATGATTTTTTAAAAGGACAAGATTTTAAATATCCGTCTCTATCACATTGCAAAATTTTCCTCCTGTGAGTGGGCTACTTTAGAAACCACCTTAAAGTTCATCCAGAAGTGATTCTCGCCCATCCAGGCCCTATGTGTTTGATGTTTTCTGCCATACTGGGAAACCAGCTTTGAAATGGTTGCCTCTTGTAAGATTTTTGTAGGCAGCACAATCAAGCTATATAACTCTCTGTACCCTTCCCCATGCTACCCCTCTGTGCCAGGAATGCCCTCTCCACACCAGTACATCAAGCTACTTTTCTAAGTCCCCAGCCCCTTATTAGTCACTTATTTCACAATGCCCACAAAAAGTGAACAGAATATGAGCTGTTATTCCTCTAGGTTTATTCCTCTAGTGTGTCCTGTCTTCGCCACTTCTGTCATTTAGATTGTGCTTTCTCTGGGGCAGGAGTAGAGCACTAAGCACAGCACTTACATAATAAATACAATAATCATCATCATCACTTTGTTAACATTGTTCTTCAGCACCATATTCGTGTCCCCATCTTTTTGGTAGAAACTGTTTTTACAAACCGTTTTTCTAACATGGCAAAAGACATAGAGCAGGATTTTTCAGACGTGCTCTATATTGGCCCATCTCTGCTCCCATTGAAGTCAAAGTGACTTTAATGGCCAGTGCTGAGTGCTTTTGAAAATCCCACCTGTAGCCTCAGAGTAAGACTCAGGGAATCTGGTTTTGTTCCAGGGATGTATTTTGTATGTATTTCTTATGCAGATTCATCATAAGGGGTGAAAATCACCCCTATGCAGAGGGCTTATACACAATTCAAGTCCCAATTTAGCCCTATTTCGAGTGTGCATTGCACAGGTCAAGTTCAACTACATTTGAGCTCATTGCGAACATTACTGTATGTTGGCATTCCAGGCTATACTTCAGCTTGACATTGATGGTCTCGTTGCTAGAGAGTATTTGTCAAAGGCTTTTAGGGCCTGAGGGCCACAGCACTTAACCCAGATAAGGCAGCTGCTATGAGAGAAAGATTTTGACAGCATGAGCTCTCACCTCCCCAAGGCACTGACTAAGGATATTAACTTGCCCAAGTGGGAGTCCTAAATCTTTCACCCTCTCTTTTGTTCACAGCTGCCTGACCTATTTGTGTAGTAATTGTGGGCCAGTTCATACCCCCATGCGGGAATACCGTCAGTAAATCTTCTTCTCACACTTCTTTGGGAAAAGGGAGGGAAGATTCCATTCTCCCTCTGCCCCTCCGCCCCCCCCAGAAGAAAGCAAGGTCTGTCCCACAGAGGCATCCATGGGTAGGCCTGCTCCCTTCACACATAGGTAATCGAACTAGAGGTGCCGGGGGAGCTGCTGCACTCCCTGGCTTGAAGCTGTTTCCATCCTATACAGGGTTTACAGTTTGGTTCAATGTCTCTCAGCACCCCCACTATACAAATTGTTCCAGCGCCCCTGCCGCCACAGCAGCACTGGCCCTGCTCCCTGAAAGCCTGGCTCCATTAGAGTCACATGCCAGGGGCTCCCTTTAAAAAGCAAGGGGTTCCTCATGACAGGAGAGTGGAAATGTAATCAAATCTCTGGCTCCCCATGTCCTGCGGAGCAGGGCACATACAAGTTTTCAACTGCGGAAGCCAATGGACTCTGACAGCCATCTCCTCAGCAGGCATCAATCAGAGTAGTTCCACTGAAGTCAATGGATCTGTGCTAGTTTGCACCAGCTGAGGATATGACCCTGAATGAAGCAAAATGCTTTCTCTTATTCGATGTACACCTTAGACCAGGGGTCTCAAACTCAATTTACCTAAGGGCCAGTGCCAGTCCTCAAATCCAACCAGCAGACCAATGTCACTCATGCCGCCCAGAAACCGCCCCCCCAAAAAACTCCACCCCCCACTTGCTTAAGGCTCTGGGACGAAGTGTGAGTGGGGGAGGAGATTGGGGTACAGGCTCTTGGAGGGAGTTTGGGTGCAGAGGGATGAGAGGTTGGGGTCTGGGAGGGAGTTTGGGTGGGGGAGGGGGTCTGGGGTGCAGGCTCTGGAATGGAGTTTGGGGGCTGGGGTGTGTGTGGGGAGGGGGTGCAGGCTCTGAGAGGGAGTTCGGGGGCTGGGGGGGTGTGGGGATTGGGTGCAGGCTCTGGGAGGGAGTTTGGGGGCAGGAGGGGGTGTGTGGGAAGGGGGTGCAGGCTTTGGGAGGGAATTTGGGGGCTGGGGGTATGTGGGGAGGGGGTGGGGGGTGCAGGCTCTGGGAGAGAGTTTGGGGGCAGGAGGGGGTGTGTGGAAAGGGGGTGCAGGCTCTGGGAGGGAGTTTGGGGGCTGGGGTGTGTGTGGCGAGGGGGTGCAAGCTCTGAGAGGGAGTTTGGGGGCTGAGGGTGTGTGGGGATTGGGTGCAGGCTCTGGGAGGGAGTTTGGGGGCAGGAGGGAGTGTGTGGGGATTGGGTGCAGGCTCTGGGAGGGAATTTGGGGGCAGGAGGGGGTGTGTGGGGATTGGGGGCAGGCTCTGGGAGGGAGTTTGGGGGCAGGAGGGAGTGTGTGGGGATTGGGTGCAGGCTCTGGGAGGGAGTTTGGGGGCAGGAGGGGGTGTGTGCGGATTGGGTGCAGGCTCTGGGAGGGAGTTTGGGGGCAGGAGGGGGTGTGTGGGAAGGGGGTGCAGGCTCTGGGAGGGAGTTTGGAGGTGGGAGGGGGGGTGTGGGAAGGGGAAGGGGGTGCAGGCTCTGGGAGGGAGTTGGGGGGCAGGAGGGGGTATGTGGGGACGGGGTGGGGGTGCAGGCTCTGAGAGAGGGTTGGGGGTGCAGCGCTTACCTGGAGCTCCAAGGCGGGCCGGGCCGGGGGGGCACTTGGGGGGGGGGGTGCTCGGGGCAGGGGCAGTGCACGGAGGCACAGCCCCGCCCTGCAGCCGCAGGGAGGGGCCGGTAGTCACTGGAGCGAGCAGGCAGACGCCGCTCAGCTCCTCTGCACTGCCGGGGCCCCTGAAGGGAGAGCACCCGGGGAAGCAGGTGGGGCCAAGGGAGAGACCCGGCCCCAAAACTGCTGGAGCCCCGCGGGCCACATTAGGGAGGCTCGCGGGCCGCAGATGGCCCGCAGGCCGGGAGTTTGAGACCCCTGCCTTAGGCGATGCCCTGGAATGAGGCCAGGCTCCACAGGAACCAGCTATAGCTACGGGCTCCATAAGGTACTATCTACAACTATGTTAAAGCATGGTTCATGCACAGCTGCAGCCAGACTAATTTATAACATCATTTGGCCAGCTAGTGCACTAAATTGGGTTTGGATGGGCCCATACAGGGTTAAAAAACAGGCTGTAGTTCAAGCAGCGATCTAGGCTAATATGTTTTAAACAATGCTCCCGCCACACCCTTCCACTTGGCCATGTCCACAGCAACCAGCCCAAGTGTGTCATCATAGCCCATTTGAGCTCGGGTTGCCAACTTTGTAATATTTAAAAACCGGACACTCGAACAGGAGTGCTGGAACCTCCCCTGCCTTGCGCCCTTTCCTCCCCCCTGAGGACCTGCCCCTTCCTCCCAGGCTTCATCCCTGTTCCACCTCTCCCCCTGAGGCCCCGGTCCTGCCCTGCCCCTTCCCCCAAGGCCCTGCCCACCATTAGCTCCTCCTTCCCCCTCCCTCCGTCGCTCATGCTTTGCCCCTTTCCTCCCCTCCCTGTGTGGGTCAGGAGGGACTCGCCTGCAGAGCCGGGGCTGGGAGCTGCAGCTGCCTGATGCAGGTAGGAGGTGGCCCTGGTTGCATAGGGGCTGGCATGGGTGATGACTCCGTGCCTCCCCGCCTCCAGTGACCAGACTTCGGGTGACCCGTCAGTAGATCTGGGCACCTGGCCACCCTAATTTGGGCCACAACTAGTCTTAAAAAGGGCTCTAGGGCAGCTGTTAAATAAAGACCATTAGTTGGCCTATTTAGGCAAAGCCTATTGATGAGCGAATGCAGTCCTGTTTCCTTGCATGTCAAACCTTGGCCTCTATGGGTATGTCTACACTGCAGTTGGGAGATGTGTCAGCTCAAGCTAGTGCACTGAAAATAGCGGTGTGAACATTGCCCAGGCACCGGACCTCCATGGGTCTGACCTGGGGTGATTAGCCCGAGCCACCACCAGCAGTGCCACAATGGCCACACTGCTATCTTTTAAGCATGCTAGCTGGCGCTGAGCTATGACAAGTCTGTCTAACCATGCTAGGAATCGCTCCTCCCAGCTGCTGTGTAGGCAGACCCTAAGTGCCAGTATTGATATTCACATAGCTTTGCAGCTACTGGAGCTGGAGGTTAGGGCAAGGAGCTGACACAGATTTTGAAATATTAGGAGAGACAGATGCTCACATGCATACACCCAGGAGAGCAGGCCTGGGTGTATTATATATTAGTGGCAGGAATGGCAGAGGTCCATAAGTCTATAAGCAAGGAGACTATACACACAAACGTATCCCTGTTATGTCTCCTAGTTCTATGAGAAAATATAAACGCAATAGCAAGAATAAAGAAAGATAACTTATGAGGGGGCAGAATCAACTGCACAGTGTAACTTTTAAAGGAGGCCATTCCTTTCTAAGAATTACTGTACTAACACTTCATTTTCTTTACCATACTGTGTCTAGACCCCTTGAGAAAATTGATGTGAAAGATGCATGACTATGGAGTGCTAAGTCTTCTGTAATATGCTGAATACCAGTGGATTTGAATAGATGGTGTGACCCAGTGTGCCTAGGGCAGCCCTGACTAGAAATGCCAAGGTCAGGGCAGGCTGCAAAAGGGAGAGCAGATACTCCCAAGACTGGAGGGCAACATTGAAGTTAAACTCCCCAACCAGTTACAAACTGTGCTTCTGGTCCCTCACACTGGTTATCAAGAAGCAAAAAAGAAATCACACAGCCCCGTTTATTGCATTCCAGTTCTCTGGCTCCCAGTAAGCACATAGGTCCAGCACAGTGAGAAGTTATTTAAAAAACTCTGCTCAAATATATAAAATGTTCTCCTGACCCCCAAACGGTGAGCCACGTTACCAGGTCAGTATAGGTTTGCATCTTACCCAAAATACCACACTACCAGCCAATCCTTTAGTGTGTCAAACTAAAGGTTTATTATAAAGAAAAAAGAAAGAACAAGAAGCAAGATGTTATATGGTAAAGCAATAACATACATACAAAGACGTCAAAGTCCATATACCAGGTTCTTAGCAGTATTGGTGAATTTGCTGGCTTGAAAGTCCCTCTGGAACACATCCACAGCTTGGATGGGTCATTCAGTCCTTTGTTTAGAGTTTCATTTGTAGAAAGGTTACTCCAGAGGTAAGAAGCAGGAATGAAGACAAGATTCGAGCTTGAAGACAAGAAGCAGGATTGAAGACCAAATGGAGAAGAGGCAGCTGCTTTTTATAGTATTTTGCCATGCAGCTTGAATTTCCTTTGTTCCAAACACAAGCTCTCCTGCACATGGCATGGAAAAACCTTAGCGTTCTGTCCATAGGCATGCCCCTACATGGCTGGCTGAGTCATAAGCCAGCCCTTTCAATGGGTTCATTGTACAGTTGATGTCCCTTGGTGGGCCATCAAGCAGGCCTAGTGCTGATGCCATTCTGTCTGGGGGGTGTCACCCAGATACAACACAAGTTTGGAAATACAGATATACATACATATCTATAACTTATAATAAAAAAGTGAGACACACATATAAACAATATTAACATACTTGGCAAATTATAACATTTTTGCAGATGCCTTACACGGCATATCTGGCACAACTCATTGCAATTTTACAATATTCATAATATCCTAAAGTGTCTCCCAGATTCCATACAGCATCACAGATGGCACAGTGGTTTTCATTGGCTTCATGCCCTGCCTCTCTAGAAGGTGAGAGTGACCTGCTGGTCTCAAAGGCCTTTTACATTTCAGAGACACCGCGCTGCCGCTAAATGCTTGTGTGTGTACAAGGACAGACTAGAAGGTGTGAGTGGTGGAAAGTTCACTTCTGATGCAATAGCCCCGCTGCCAAGTAAGCACCAGGCAAGAACACACTTTCCATGCATCTCAGCAAGTCTCCAGCTCCAATCAGTGAGATTGTACATAACCGAGGAAAAATAAACACCCTTCAATAACATTTTAACTACAAAAGGGAGAAACAAAACTAAGTGATCTGTTTCTTTTAGAAATCCTGGTCTGGAAGGGGGCTATTAGCATAAGCTAAGGTTTTGACCTCAGAGCTGCTATATTTTACATGTTAGCACTAGAAAAATGAGGGCAAAAAAACCTCCCTGTCAGCACTATAGCAGGACAGAAAAAAATACAGGCACTGACACAACTGTACAGCGGTACTTAATCCCAAAGATCTGATCAGGTCTAGGAAAAATCTTATAAACATATAGACTCATGAATGCCTCCTGACAACTTGGCTGTTATAGGAGTGATGGCTAGAGGTTAGAGGGGTGAATTGTGATGTAGAGGAGAGCTGTGTAAATATCTGATTTTTCAGTTCACTGGCAGTTCCAAGAATATCAGGAAAAAAATGTCAGTTTGGGTCAAACCAAAACCAAACCTTTTCAGAATTTTCAGCTTAAGAAAAAAGTTGAAAAAAATTTCATTTCAGTTCAAACAAAATGTGTCATTTGGGCTGATGTTTAATAAAAGCAAATGAAATACAGGGATTCTCAAACTGAGAGTCGGCACCCCCTCAGGGGGTCGTGAGCTGTCAGCCTCCACCCCAAACCCCGCTTTGCAGCCAGCATTTCTAATGGTGTTAAATATATTAAAAAGTGTTTTTAATTTATAAGGGGTGTTGCACTCAGAGGCTTGCTATGTGAAAGGGGTCACCAGTACAAAAGTTTGAGAACTAGTGGGCTAGAATCACAAAAGTGGAGGAGGATGTGGTGGTGGTGGTAGTCAGAGGGCACACACCTGGGATGTGGGATAAATAATTATATGGTCACTGGAGCAGGGACTGGAACCCAGGTGTCCGCCTCTTACAGGAGTGCCCTAACAACCAAGCAATAGCACAATCTCATGCTCTCTCTTTGGCCTAGTGACTATTCAAGTATGTATTACAAAGTGGAACAGCTTCAGCAGGTGAGACTGAGAGTGCCCCACCCCAGAATATCCTGCAGCCTGGTGGTCAGGACACTGCACTACAATGCAGAGACCTGCATTCAAGTCCCTGCCCCAGAATGGGGAGTCAAACCTGGGTCTCCCACAGCCCAGGGGAGTCTGCTAACAACTGGACTATTGGATTGGGGGGGAGGAGCCACCAGCACCATTTTTTGAATTCCGTTGTGAATACAGCCCAAGAAATCAAAATGTTTCATTTTGATATTTCCAATTTTTTCTTTTTTTTTTTTTTTGTTTCGACCCAAACAATTAGAAGTCAACATAAGTCACACAATGTTGCAATCGACCCAAATCTGCATTTTTTCCCCTGTGAAATAGTTTTGGCTGAATAATTTTGTCCAGCTCTACTCTTGAGTGCCAATCCTGGCTTTTCCAATAACTTGCTTCCAGGCCATTTAAGCTATCTCTGCTTCCCTGGCCTCCTCTGTAAAATAATGTTTTCTCACCACCACCTCACAGGTGTCTTGTCAGTAAAACACTGTCAGAGCCTCGCGGCAAGGCGCTACGCAAGTGCAGTGTTATTATTAGTTCTGTACTTGCCAGCAGCCCTAAAATGCTGCTGTTGCGGGGATGGCGAAAACTAGCAAAATCCGGTGCCAAGAACTCTTGTGATCACTCGGTCATTCCTATATTTGGATCTGGGTTCCCAAACAAGTGACCTACAAACTATTGGTCCTCTGACAAGAAACTTTAAACTGCATGATTAGAAGATAGCAGGAGTGTTATCAACAAAGGAAGATGGGCTGACTGAGAAAGCTAACTGATGCTTTGTCAGGGGTCTCGTGGGCTCCTGACAGTCAGGAGTTTAGCAGGTTCTTTCACTAACTTTCCACAATTGACCCCCAATCTGATGTGTGGCCCAAATGATTTCAGTTTGGTGGCTGCCTCCTCCAAGACTGTCCCTTCCTTAAGCTTTTTCTGAAAATCTCCCACCATTGCTGGAGCTCTGAGAAGCTGCCCTGGTGCTAGCAATGGTGGGAGCTCCATCATAGTCCACTCACCGGCATTGTTACCACCACATTGCCTAAATCTGAGCAAGCCTGGGTGGCAGAGAGGTAAAAGTGTCAGTGGCTGGTCTACACTAGCTCTCCCACCATTGCTAGCACCAGGGGAGAGTCCCAAAGCTAAAGTAACAGTGGGAGATTTCCGGAAAAAAGCTCAATGCAGAGAAGGCCCTAGGCCGAGATCCCCAAAGATATTTAGGCACCTAATTCCGTAGATGCTGTTTAACTACACATGGCATGCACTGCTGATGCAGAATGGCTACTGCGGCTGCGGGATTGCAGCAGAACACTTTGGGATCCTCTGGCATAAAGCTATACTGGGGCCCAGTCTTGCAAAGTGCTCAGCTCCACGCATGATCAAGCCCTCACGGTACAAGCTGACGCAGTTTTCACTCCCAGCTCAGGAAGAGCCCCAGCTGAAGTGGCAGATTTTCTGCAAAATGGGGTTGAGATGCATTGGGGAAGCTGAGCTAATGAAACTTAAAGGTGAACTGCAGAGTTTAATGAAAGGTTTGTGCTCATTGTGTGCTTCTTATCATGAATAAAGAGGCCTGAAAGGGATTTTAGTCTGAAGTTGTTTTTCCTGGGTTGTTGCTGTTGTTGTTTTAACCTTAGAAATATAAGAAATGTCAAATCTGGTCTTCCCTGATCTTTCTGGAGAACTCCTTAGAGGTCTCGGACAAGAACTGTAAGCTTTTTTCAGCCCTTAATTCAACTGTCTAACAAAAGCATATCAACTCCCAACTGCTTCTCGGGCATTTGAATTACATTTTTTAAATGTTTTTAACATTCTTCTAAAAATGATTTCCCCTTTCTACCAATATGATGTCACTTACTTCATTTTGCTGATGTCATAAACCCACCAATTATTTAGCCATCCACAGAGTTTTCCAGCATAAGCTAATACCTGAATTTATAATGTAAAAGACAAGCAGGAAAAATAAACAAAAACCTAAAAAAATGTTGAGGGCTCCTTTGTCTCCCTCCTCCCCCAGAAAAACACCCAAGAATCTAGTTTTCCCTTCCTTCCAAGATTACCTTTGAATAGCACCTCACTGCAAAATGACTGATTCTAACCTGTTCTATTATTCACTGACTTTTATAGGCATGTGACTTATCAAACATTTTTTTGAATGTTTTGGCTGACAATGTGCTATGAGAAGTAGTTTGTATTCAGATGTTGCGGTATCCCACTGGATGCCTTAAGGTAAGCCTCCTACTGTAATCTCAGAGATCATATCCTTTTATATTATTTAAATATAAACAATATTGCTTTTTCAAAGCATCTAACATTTTCATCTAAGCTGAATTTCCCCCTGAGACCCCCATCACCCGTGCCTTTATCAATACCATGGAGCAGCAGAACCGCTTCTGGCCCTATCCTGCTCTCAAAGAGAAGCCTGAAGCACATGTCTAGACAATCGCTTATCTCTACTAGCTGTGATGGCAACAATCAATAGCTCAGCTCCTCTCCACAGCACTAGTAAGCAATTAAAGCACAAAAATAGTAACTAGATAAAGCCACAAAAAATACTTTCATACCACAAGGCCATTGGGGAACTGTCTAATAGAATCTTCTATATGAAAATTAGGTCACTGTGTCCTATGAAGAAGGAATTTACTCCATGCTGCGTATAAAAGCATAACTCTGAAGTTGGTAATTAGCACAAAGGGCTAATTTCAGATAAAAGAGCATTACAGAGCCACTTCCGCCTGCAAGCAATGCTTTGAAAGCTTTGTTAAAAAAACAGTTACAAAGATTTGGCCAGGGGGATTGTGGCTGTTACAGTATTTGCATTGCCAGGCTGGCACCGGAATCCTGAAACTGACAGGAAGCAAGTGAGTCAATAAAAGATCGAGTTTTTCATGTATTTACTAGTGTCTCTCTCTATCAATAGCTGAATGTTAGGGCTCAACCATGTAGGGGGCAAGTGGGGCAAAGCTCCTACTGACATCACTATGAAGTTACAGTTGTCAAGGCTTCTTCAGCCTCCAACGATTAAACCTTTTTTGTGTGCATGCATGTGTGTGTAAGGAAGATAAGAGGTATTACAGAAGGACTGCCAAATAATCAATGCATTTAGAACCTATATACCCATATATTTCCAATTTTTCTACATCCTTCTTGTAGTGTGGGGCCCAAAACTGGACACAGTACTCCTGATGAGGCCTCACCAATGTTGAATAGAGGAGAATGATCACGTCCCTTGATCTGCTGGCAATGCCCCTACTTATACCGCCCAAAATGCTGTTAGCCTTCTTGGCAACAAGAGCACACTGTTGACTCATATCCAGCTTCTCGTCCACTGTGACCCCTAGGTCCTTTTCTGCAGAACTGCTACCCAGCCATTCGGTCCCTAGTCTGTAGCAGTGCATGGGATTCTTCCGTCCTAAGTGCAGGACTCTGCACTTGTCCTTGTTGAACCTCATCAGGTTTTTTTTGGCCCAATCCTCTAATTTGTCTAGGTCCCTCTGTATCCGATCCCTACCCTCTAGTGTATCTACCACGCCTCCCAGTTTAGTGTCATCTGCAAACTTTCTGAGAGTGCAGTCCACACCATCCTCCAGATCATTAATAAAGATATTAAACAAAACCGGCCCCAGGACCGACCCTTGGGGCACTCCGCTTGAAACCGGCTGCCAACTAGACATGGAGCCATTGATCACTACCCATTGAGCCCGACGATCTAGCCAGCTTTCTATCCACCTTACAGTCCATTCATCCAGCCTATACTTCTTTAACTTGGCGGCAAGAATACTGTGGGAGACCGTATCAAAAGCTTTGCTAAAGTCAAGGAATAACACATCCACTACTTTCCCCTCATCCACAGAGCCAGTTATCTCATCATAGAAGGCAATTAGGTTAGTCAGGCATGACTTGCCCTTGGTGAATCCATGCTGACTGTTCCTGATCACTTTCCTCTCCTCTAAGTGTTTCATAATTGATTCCTTGAGGACCTGCTCCATGATATGAAGATCCCAATGCAAGCCCCAAATGTCTAAGCAAGAGATGATGTAGTGCAAATATTCAGACTCAAGCCCAGCCCAATGCCAAGAGTAGAGGAGCTGGTTGGGAAATTTTCAGCAAAATGGCTTTTCGTCAAAACTGACTTTTTGCAGGAAAGGACGAGTTTCAATGAAACCTTCATCAGGAAGGTTTCTCATGTCCAGGCCAGAGTTTTTGATCAGAGAAAGACAGCCTGACTCACCACAGAATATCCAATATCCCAGTACTTAGGGCACTCAGCTGGGAGATCCAGGTTCAAATCCCTCCTACAAGATAGCTTGAGTGAGACTGACTCTATAGTCTGGTGGTCATAGCACTCAGCTAGGATGTGTAAACCCAAGTTCAAGTCCTTGCTCCAAATCTCCCACAACTCAGGTGAATCCTCTAACCACCAGGCTAGTCTCTCTCTCTCCCATACATACTTTTTGCAAAAAATAACAAAAGGTCTTGATTTCGCTCCAATGAGATCAGGAAAATGTGATGTAGTCTCAAAAATTTTCACAGGACAGGAAAACCATTTCGCTTCCAGCTGTAGTCAAGATCCCTCCTCCTATTTTGAAAATATTATCAACAGAAACCAAAAGGACATAGGAACAGGAATTGTAACCTAAGGACCCATAATCAGAGCCAAGACCACCGCCCACCCATTACCTTACTCTGCTTACTTAATAGCTGTCTCTAGGAAATATTCTTGCTTGCAAGTTCTACTCAGCTCACATGCTAATTGAGCTGGGAACAGCAGTTAGGCCTTTTCATCTGCTAAAGGAGAACAGAGGAAATCTCAGGGACAGGGGCCATACTATAAGAAAAAATTATAGAAACATACAGGTCTTAAAATATTGGCCAGCACCTACTAGCTAGAGGTAGACAAGAAAAACAAGGGTGGGCTGGGAGCTTCATCAGCAAAGTACAGGGCCAATGTCCTTGTGAGAAGCCTGTTCTATTTCCACACACTGCTGAGATGAGGGAAGGTGATAAGATTTCTACCAGGTCCCTGGATTCTTTTTGGGAGCACTATATTTCTTATCAACCTCCCGCAGTGTCCTGTCCTGGAGGAGCTGTCCGTGGAGCCTTCTTTAGATGAGGTTACTAAGGCCATTAAGCAGCTGTCTGCAGGCAAGTCTCCAGAACCTGGCAGCATTCCACCTGAAGTGTACACATGTGGAGATGCCCATCTAGTCAGGAAACTCACCAGCCTTTTCAAGACTACATGGGAACAGGAGTATAAGAATGCTTTCATAGTCCATCTGTCCAAAGGCGAAGCATATCCAGCTGTGACAACCATTGCGGAATCTCACTGCTGTGTTTAGCAGGGAAGATCCTTGCACAGGTTCTCCTCATCGGGCTTGTCTTCCACCAAGTGGACTCGGGGTATCCAGGTCCCAGCGAGACTTTCGTGCTGGGCGTGGCACCATAGACATGATTTTTGCAGCCCAACAACTCAAAAGAAGGCTTGTGAACAGAACAGGGACCTGCACATGGCGTTTGTTGACCTGACCCAGGTCTTTGACACAGTGAATTGTGAGGGCCTATGGAAACTGCTTCATAAATTTGGTTGCTGAGAGATGATTGCTATCATCCGCTTGTTTCACAATGTCATGATGGCCAGGGTGATAGTGTGCGGTGACTCAACAGAAGCCTTCCCTGTCACCAATGGCACCAAACAAGGATGCAAGATGGCTCCAGTGCTCTTTGCCATTGTCTTTCAGCCAGGCTCTTGTTTGCATTCCAGGGCTTTGAGAGAGGTGTACACATGCAGTTTAGATCAGATGGGGGTCTATTCAATCTACTGTGACTACTGGGCCCGCACCAAAGTCATTGAACATTTATTAAGAGAGCTCCTATTTGGTGACCACTCTGCCCTCATTGCACATGTGCTCAAGGACGTTCAGCTTATCGTGAACCACTTTGCCTAGGCCTCAAAATGCTTCAGCTTTGCAGTCAGCTCACGTACTAGCCAGCCCCAGACCATCAGTATCATGAGCACCACGAGCCCATCCTCACAGTTGACAATACACCTCTCAACTCAGTCAGGAAATTCTGCTACCTGGGTAGCATACTTTCCAGCAATGCCATGTTGGAGTATGAGATCATACAGCACATGGCAGTGGTCAGCCTGGCATTTGGCAAGCTCACCCACAGGCTCTGGAGGGAGCATGGAGTCTGCCTCCGAACCAAGATAAAAATCGACCGCACTGTTGTACTCACCTCACTCCTCTGCAGATGTGAGACCTGGATGCTCTACTGATGGTACATCAAACAGCTGGAGAGCTTCCACCTTCGTGTCATCAGCATCAAGTGGCAGGACAACACTGAGAGGTGCCAAATCCCTGGCATCGACAGTATGATTATCAGAGCTCAACTTTGCTGGGTCGGACATGTGGTTCGCATGGAGGTTTCCTGTATCCCAAAAGCGGTGCTCTACAGCCAACTGAGCACAGGAACACACTCTAAGGGTCAACCCAGCCTCAAATACAGACACCTTGAAGGCCAACCTCAAAGCATGCAAGACAGACATTAAAACCTAGGAACTCAGTGCACTAAACAGACCCAGATGGAGTGGTCTGTGCCATGAGGGCGTATCCCCTTTTGAGGAGTGGCATATGAGGTCTCTGCAGGAGAAGAAAGCACATCATAAGACCAATGCCTCAAACTCTCTCTTCCACAACTATTACACTTGCAAAACATGGCTCCTGGAGGAGGGGGGTGGAACGTAGACGGGGTTAGGGGGCCAAGGCTGGGGCCACGGTTGGGGGGTGGATCTGGGGCCAGGAACAGAGCCTCAGCCAGAGGGCAAGGCTGGAGGCAGGACTGGGGCCAGAAGCGGAGCCTGGGCTGGGGACTAAGGCTAGGGTGGGGCCGGAGCAGAGTTGGGGATGGAGTGGGGCTGGGTGGTGCTCCTTCCCCACGCCCCATGGGGGCTGGCCCAGGCCCCACCACACACACCCAAATGTTCCTCTATGTGCCCCTGTAGGGGCATGCCCCACAGTTTGAGCGGCCACTTATTGTTTTTTTCCCCCCTCCCAAGTCTGCTTATATTCTGCAGAAGCAGGGTCCCTCACTCACCAGAGCAAGCTTTCAGTTCACCCTGAGTGACTGAATTTTTCAAGGCCTGAACACACTACCAGTCTTTCCAGACAGAGAAAAAGGGTTGTTAATACACAGGTAATTATGACACTAAAGGATTCTTTTGACAACATTCTGGCAACCATAAGAGTGAAGCTGGAGTCAGTTGTGATGTCATTGGACCCTGAGAAATATTTATATGCTTTATAGCAGGGGTAGGCAACCTATGGCACACGTGCCGAAGGCAGCATGTGAGCTGATTTTCAGTGGCACTCACACTGCCTGGGTCCTGGCCACCGGTCTGGGGTGTGTGTGTGTGTCTGCATTTTAATTTAATTTTAAATGAAGCTTCTTAAACATTTTAAAAACCTTATTTACTTTACATACAACAATAGTTTAGTTATATATTATAGACTTATAGAACGAGACCTTCTAAAAATGTTAAAATGTATTACCGGCACGTGAAACCTTAAATTAGAGTGAATAAATGAAGACTCGGCACACCACTTCTAAAAAGTTGCAGACCCCTGCTTGATAGTGTGCATACATTGTATTTTATGTATTTTAGAAACAAGATTTTAACAAGCGGAATGTTATCAAAACCACACTGTTCCTCAGTGTAGAGACTTCCTGCAGGTTTATTTAACTGAAAATTACATTTACTACCCAAACACAGGGAAAAATGGATTTTTGTTGAAGTTTCATTTAAATATAATTATGTCTGAGGTAGAAGACTACAGCAGTAGTAATTCATTTAGTCCACTGCAAACTAGATTTAGACAAGTGCAACTGGCAGATGTTAAGAATGAACTCAGGCTAGATTTTAGTGTAATCTAGAGACAAAAGACTTGAGGGTCCCATTTTCACCCCCTTCACTATTCATTCCTGAGGATTTTTTATTTTAGGACTTTGCTGTTAGCAGCGGTTATAGAAGTAGCCCAAAGTGCCTGCAGACACTGGTGCGTCCTGAGAGTTGTTTCTCTTTCAGAGACCATGTTTACTTGTTTTGTGAAAATATCTGACAGCCTTACCAGATAATTTCAAGTCCACCTGCTTCTCAGTTTCTTACAACACAACTCTCTCTACTAAACAAGAAACTGCTTCCCCATTTGCCTTGCAAACTACCTTCTATTTTGCAACAAAAGTGAAATATACATCATTTGAGAATATGCTTGCAAATTAGTTTATCTCATGGAAACAAAGGATTGTTTTTCACTGAATATTTTGCAAATTGAATCCAGCATATTTGCCTACATCAGATGTTGATGAAAAAGACTAGATGCTGTCTGTCAGACTGCAATACCTTTTAATTAGTTAAACAGCACCATCTTGTGGCAGGCTCTAGAAACTAAATTCTGTTTGTATTTTCAGATTACTGCACACATGTGTTGAATTTTTGTAACTGCATTTATCACCGTAGGAACAGGCAGATTAAAAGAAACGTTCTCAACAGTTTCCGCTGTCATATTCATGCAGGAGCAGAGCTTTGAAATTGAAAGCACTTTAGTGTTTATACATAGTTAAGAGTTTATATCCTGTCATTTAGCTTTAAACAGCAGAGTAGAAATTTAACAAGCTACAAAACGTTATTTCCATTCCCTCCAAATGTTCAGTAGTGCAGTCAACACACCAGCATCACAGAATTTGCGTTTTACAGAAAGGCAGGGTATTGCTACAAAAACAGCAATAGCTACTGAAAGCGTCAAAAGTGGTAAAACATTAATTTTTCTAATAGTGACGAACGCGGCTTGAAGTGCAAATGCTAGTAGTACTTAGCACTGCACAAAGGCCGGTACAACCACCGTACAAAAATGGATAAGGTTTGAGCCTGGGCTTCAGTTTATTTTCTATTAGCTATGAATGAAAATGAAGGCTGGATTCTTCATTCCCCTGCTGTCAACTCACTGAAGACACCGTCAACAGCAAAGGTATTACGAGTCTAAGGGTATGTTCACATGGCCAAAAGAGACCTATGGAGGAGAGCATCAGAGCCCAGGCAACTGACTCAGGCTCCTGGGAATTGCAGTATAGGGGTAAAAATAGCAGCATAGTTGTTCGGGCTCAGGCTGGAGCCCGGGCTCTGAAATCCGGCCAGTGTGGAGGGTCTCAGAGCCTGGGCTCCAGCATAAGCCCAAACATTTACTATTTATAACCCCACAGCACAATCCCAAATCAGTTCACCGGGGCTCAGACTCGCTGCTGCAGTTTTGGGGGGTCTTTTTGGTTTTGCAAGTTGAGGTGTACACTAAGTACCTTATCTAAGGTACTTTATGGCCCCCATTACCATAGTACCTCACAATCTTTAATGTATCTATCCTCAACATTCCTGGAAGGTAGGAAAGTGCTGTATCACCATTTTACAGCTATGGAACTGAGACTCAGAGACCCAGGGCTGGTCTACACTTAAAAATTAGTTCAACCTAGCTAGGTCACTCAGGGCTGTGAAAAATTTCACATCCTGTGCAACATAGTTAGGTCGACCTAATCCCTAATGTAGAGGCAGCTAGTTGACAGAAGAATTATTCTGTCCACCTAGCTACTGCCTCTCCGAGAGGTGGATGAATCTACATAGATGGAAAAACCCCTTCCATGGACATAGGAAGCATCTATGCCACTACACTACCATCGTTGTGATGCCACAGTGGGCCTTAGTGAAGGTCACCCATGAAGTCTGATGGAACAAGAAATTGAATCTGGGTCTCAAGTTCCAGGCTAGCACTCTACCCACTGGACCACCCTTTCTCCCACTGTCACGGCAGCTTTGCCACAGTAGAGTTAACAGTAGGTATTTCCACATTAGAATCAGTCTTTGGAAAACATTGATGGCTGTTTCTATTAAAATACCAGTGAAGAGCTAATGGGAAGAAATTAAAGCAACGTTGTGAAAAGTGAAGAATTGTGCAAAACGTAGCCCTATGTTCCAGTATAACCACTGAACAAATCCTAGGGGTTGTGATTTGGGTATATGCTAATTGTTACACATGTCCTAGATGGTTACAGAATAGCTAATAACCTAGATTCATAGACTTAAGGTCAGAAGGGACCATTATGGTCATGTAGTCTGACCTCCTGCACAGCGCAGGCCACAGAATCTCACCCACCCACTCCTGTAACAAATCCCTAACCTATGTCTGATTTATTGAAGTCCTCAAATCGTGGTTTAAAGACCTCAAGGTGCAGAGAATCCTCCAGCAAGTGACCCGTGCCCCATGCTGCAGAGGAAGGCAAAAAACCTCCAGGGCCTCTGCCAATCTTCCCTGGAGGAAAATTCCTTCCCGACCCCAAATATGGCGATCAGTAGAACCCCGAGCATGTGGGCAAGACTCACCAGCCAGCACCCAGGAAAGAATTCTCTGTAGTAACTCAGATCCCACCCCATCTAACATCCCATCACAGACCATTGGGCATATTTACCTGCTAATAATCAAAGATGAATTAATTGCCAAAATGAGGCTATCCCATCATACCATCCCCTCCATAAACTTATCAAGCTGTCTTGAAGCCAGATATGTCTTTTGCCCCCACTACTCCCCTTGGAAGGCTGTTCCAGAACTTCACTCCTGTAACGGTTAAAAACCTTCGTCTAATTTCAAGTCTAAACTTCCTAATGTCCAGTTTATATCCATTTGTTCTTGTGTCCACATTGGTACTAAGCTTGAATAATTCCTCTCCCTCCCTGGTATTTATCCCTCTGATATATTTATAAAGAGCAATCATATCTCCCCTCAGCCTGCTTTTGGTTAGGCTAAACAAGCCAAGCTCTTTCAGTCTCCTTTCATAAGACAGGTTTTCCATTCCTCGGATCATCCTAGTAGCCCTTCTCTGTACCTGTTCGTTTGAATTCATCCTTCTTAAACATGGGAGACCAGAACTGCACACAGTATTCCAGATGAGGTCTCACCAGTGCCTTGTATAACAATACTAACACCTCCTTATCTTTACTGGAAATACCTCGCCTGATGCATCCTAAAACCACATTAGCTTTTTTTAACAGCCATATCACATTGGTGGCTCATAGTCATCCTGTGATCAACCAATACTCCGAGTCCTTCTCCTCCTCTGTTACTTCCAACTGATGTGTCCCCAATTTATAACCAAAATTCTTGTTATTAATCCCTAAATGCATGACCTTGCACTTTTCACTATTAAATTTCATCCTGTTACTATTACTCCAGTTTACAAGGTCATCCAGATCTTCCTGTATGATATCCCGGTCCTTCTCTGTGTTAGCAACACCTCCCAGCTTTGTGTCATCCGCAAACTTTATTAGCACGTTCCCACTTTTTATGCCAAGGTCAGCAATAAAAAGATTAAATAAGATTGGTCCCAAAACTGATCCCTGAGGAACTCCACTAGTAAGCTCCTTCCAGCCTGACAGTTCACCTTTCAGTATGAACCTGGGAGATAGTTCTTTCAATTGTACCTCTGCAGCTGTCAATCTTTCCCATTGATGACCTAGAAAGCTCTGATAAACTGCTACTGTTGCAGTAGACCAAATAGATGCCTTCAGTATGCATTTCAATTACCATTAAAATGGACAAAACACAAAAATCATTTACCTGATTTTTTTTTTTTTTTTAATAACTACAACAGGGAAAAGTCAATTCTTCAACAGATAGGCAATTTCATTCCTCCCCACAGTCCTTAGTTTCTCTTGTTTGTACATGCTTTTTCTACATCGATCGGAGAGAAAAAATTAAGATTAAGAAAATGGTCCTGTAAAACAAATAGCCTAGTGGACAATTGTAGTAACAGAAAATACATTTAACTTTAAGCAACTAGATTTTAAGTTAGTGTCTCTTTAAATAGTTTCCAGAAGTTGTTTACCTAATAACATGATTTTATTCAGTATAAAATTCTGCCCACACAGGACAAGTGTTTATCTGGTCACTAGACATTCCTAGAATTCTGAAGTATTTGAGGCCAGAGCTACACCTTTTAGGAGAGTAGTGGAAGTAAATTTTGAAGTATGACGTATTTTAGAATAGAATTTAACCATGAATATTTCTTATTTGTCTGAGCCTTTAAAAAGAATGCAAAAACATTAGCACTTACACAGGTTTTACATTCTGCAGGGCAGGGGTTGTCTCTGGCTTCATACAGAGACAACTATTCACACTTTAACCGACACCCTGGATTTGTACAAAAAGACAGTTCTCTACTCCAATAATCCTGTGTTTCAAGTATGATTTTTTGTAAAGTAGCTTCATCAATGCTACATTTTTTCCATAGCAAATTGCTATAAAATATATTTGAGGATTTTAACAGCTATTTACTATTAACTTGGGTATGCAACATAATAGGTACTGTAATCCAGAAGCACATGAAAAGTGAGCAGCAGTAACTAACTCATTTCTCATTGCTGGTTTAGGGCCTGCTCTCGTGATGTGTTGAGCACTGCCAACTCATAGCAAGGTAAATTGCTCAGGCAGTTACTTATTGTTGTGTAAGACCCTAAGTGATATATATACAGACATTACCTTAATATTTGTAAATATTACAACACAAAGACAGACACTAATTGTATATTAAACTGGAACTTTATTTGATTACTGACAGTTTATGCTTTTTTTGAAGATTGCTTCTGGAGCTTCTTTACTTCATGCTTGATGATCCTGTTCCTCTGTAAATTAAAGAAATAATTTTGTAACATTAAGTCTAATAAGAGCAGCAAATGAACAATCTATATACATCTGTGCTACTCATGACTTTCTGGGTTTTCAAATTCTCTCCTTTTTAGCATAATCACTCTTTGGTCGGCAGATGTAGGTTTTACTGAAATCGCAGAAAGATATCACATCACTATATATAGTGGTGTGACATATTTCAGACACTTCGATGGCCCAAGTGGCAAAGGACTGCTGTCAGACTGGTAGCCTACTTGTAGTGCCCTGCTACAAGTCTGAGTGAGACTCCTACTCAGTTTATTTTTGCACAGTTTGGCAGCATTGCTATTAAAGCAATGTGTGGCTCTGAGAAAAAGAGGGAAAGTAGTGTTTCATATTGTCAACAGCAATCCCTCACAAAGGATCAATGAACTTTGGAGACAACTTCAGTTCTCAACCGTAGAGATGTCTGGTACATAGCCTTGAAGACTAGCATGGAGTTAAAGGAGAGAAATATAGACTGAACTTGAATTAAGTGTTTAAAAAGAAAAATAGCGATGAACAAGCATCAGCTAACTCAAAGGGCAAATTTATATTGCTTCTCTAGTTTTCTGCAAGTCTGAGTCCAAAATGAACAGAAAAATTAGTATAAGGAATTATGTATTTGAATCTGATTCAGAATAAAGAGCTAGATTTGCTTTTAAAACACCACAAATCAACTATCCAAAGACAGCTATACATGTAACCACTTACCATTTTCTTTGCCTTCATGACCTTGTAGCGATCAAAATCTGTCATCTTGGCTTTCTGTTGAAGAAAATTTGCACTTCAGTTAAAAGTTAACTAAAATCTTCCGTGTTTAATTCCTTAAACAGTTAAATGTAACATTGCAAAAATAAATATATTTTGTGCTTTTCAGCCAGACAACGCAAAAGAACTTTGCAAACCACCACTAAAATGAATTTACAAATCAGCGTACATGCCATTTATCTCCATAGCTGGGACTGTCTGATGATGCAGAGAACAGACAAAAAACATTTTGTAGAGATGGCAAAGCAGAAAAATAGATGATTAAATTTAGTGGTAAAACCATTTGATTTTCAACAACACAATTTACATTACAACTTGACAACCCATGTTTTCTCTGCCTTTAGTCTTACTCTGCAACATTAATCTCAATTTTTCTACTAGATTATATCTGATAACTTTAGTAACATGCTAAGTGCAGAGTATTTTATATCACACTGAAGATCAAACATACCTTTTCTCTGGCTTCAATCTTCTTTGCCCACCTTGTACCTGTCCATTTTTCATTAATATTTTCTTTCTCCCAGGCAACTCGCACATGCTTCTGACGAGCACTGCATTTAAACAAACAATGTCATATATCAACATTATTTGCATTATCATCATACACAAATCAACTCCTTCAGTGCTGCTCCAGCTTTCAATTTTAAGTAAGTGAAGTCAAATACCAAGTAGACAGGTTACATCGTTAGTACATGTCAAAGGTGTTAAACACAGAGCAAATTTAATCAAAGTCCTGTAAAAGTATACTAAAACTTCCTTCTTGTGTTGGCAGTTAGGATTGAAGGGAGGGGCAATCTAGAAAGATACACTGGGATACTATTCTCTTGGCATTCATCTAAAATGGTTAGTAAAAAACAGAAGTTATGAGTTCAAAGTTATGGAAGCTTTTATCAGCATAGTAGGTCTCATAGTAGTACCCAATAGTGATTGTGGCTTAGTGATTTTATAGATCACAGAAGCTGGAGAGAAAAGACTTGGAATTCAATCCAACTACAAATAGGGTATATAGTTCTTCAAATAAAGAACATATTGAATACTTCACTTTGAATATGTAGCCATAGTCTATTGTTTAGGAGACAACGCATGAAGTTATGCATTACTGTAATTCATTTATAACTTTTCCTTGTAAGTAATACGGGCTAGTATCTGCCTCAGTCAATTCTGCTACTTGTCAATCACACTGTCAATACTCATAGCAATGAATCCAATACATTTAACCATGATTATATGATCTGCTAGGTCTTAACAGCACACACATCATTAAATCACTTAGTACATTATGAAAGATGATTAGACTTTGGGGATAACTTAAGAAAACACCTATACATCCATATGATCTTTTCTAAAATTTAGAAACAAAATTACAAAAAGACCATGTAAATTAGCTTCACATTAAGTCAAGTTTAAACAGCCAAAAGGAAAGACAACTCACCTGTGTGGGAATTTGAGTACAAAATCGGTTAGCTGCATGCACTTGAAGGGCATAGCCTGCCTTCTTACACCACTGCAGGGGCCGTCAACTAGCGCCTAGAACAAGAGTGATTGAATGGATTCACTAACATTTTTCCAATATACTATGACAGACTACAGAAAGTTACTTTCAAATGAAGAAAGTGTTACAAACTGGAGGAGAGCACTATGCATTTGGAACACTGGAGAACATAACAAGAGTGGAGTACACTACCCAAACTCTATGGCAAGATCAACTAGCATTTATTTAAAGCATTGTTTCCCCAACACAGAAGGCCAAGGGAGACGCATGTTCTCGCACAGGTGCAACTAAAGATGCAGAAAACTTCTGTGCAACTTCCCCCTCCCTAATGCAAGTAGGAACAGTTCATATATATAGGACTACAGGCTCAGTCAGGTGAGCAGGGAGACTCAGGAAGCAAAACGTTAACGAAAATGAGTACAAATAAGAGACCGGAAAAATTAAACAAACAAACAAAAAAGAACAGAAACTGTGATGAGATGAGTTTGGAGATAGTGTCCCTCTGTCAATCACAAGAATCCAATACAGGTATTCAGCTCCTTTTAGAAAGATATGAACGCAAGAATGGCCATACAGGCCCAGACCAATGGTCCATCTAGCCCAGTATCCTGTCTTCCGACAGTGGCCAATGCCAGGTACTTCAGAGGGAATGAACAGAACAGGGCAATTTATCGAGCGATCCATCCCGTCCATCAGAAGCTGACCGAAACTAGGGACACCCAGAGCATGGGGTTGCATCCCTGACCGTCTTGGCAAATAGCCATTGATATTTTCCATGGAACTTATCTAGAGTTCTTTTTTTAACCCAGTTATACTTTTGACCTTCACAACATCTCCTGGCAACGAGTTCCACAGGTTGACTGTACATTGTGTGAAGTAGTATGTTCTTATGATCCATTCCCTAATCATTTTTCTTGCCTTTTGATTACTTTTTCCAATTCTAATATATCTTTTTTGAGATGGGGCAACCAGAACTGCATTGTATTCAAGGTGTGGGTGTATCATGCATTTATATAGCAACATGATATTTACTGTCTTATTATCTATCCCTTTCCTTGCGGTTCCTAACATTGTTAGCTTTTTTGACTGCCACTGCACACTGAGTGGATGTTTTCCATCCAAGAACTATCCACAATGATTCCAAGCTCTCTTTCCTGAGTGGTAACAGCTAATTTAGACCCCATCATTTTGTATGTATAGTTAGGACTATGTTTATTGTATTTATCATTCAATTTCATCTGTCATTTTGTAGCCCAGTTTTGAGACCCCTTTGTAACTCCTCGCAGTCTGCTTTGCACTTAACTATCTCACTACAGATCCCTGGGAGACATCACTATTTACCTCTCTCCATGCTGAAAACTATCCATTTATTCCTATCCTTTGTTTCCTGTTTTTTAACCAGTTACTGATCCACTAGAGCAGGGGTCGGCAACCTTTCAGAAATGGTGTGCCGAGTCTTCATTTATTCACTCTGATTTAAGATTTCGCGTGCCAGTAATACATTTTAATGTTTTTAGAAGGTCTCTTTCTATGAGTCTGTAATATATAACTAAACTATTGTATGTAAAGTAAATAAGGTTTTTAAAATGTTTAAGAAGCTTAATTTAAATTAAAATGCAGAGCCCCCCAGACCGGTGGCCAGGACCTGGGCAGTGTGAGTGCCACTGAAAATCAGCTTGTGTGCCGCCTTTGGCACACATGCCATAGGTTGCCTACCCCTGCATTAGAGGGCCTTCCTTCTTATCCTTACTATTGATCCTGAGAGGGGAAACAAGAGTTTCCGTACAAAGATTAATTGTAAAGCATGCAGTACACATGAGTATTTGTATTCCATTTTCCTTAACACTGTAAGCCCCTTGGAAAAATTGATATATGGAAAACTGAAGTATTTTAATATTGTACAAAAAATACCTTTAAAATAGAGAATGAAAAAATCGGGGAGAGGAAAAGACTACAGGTCTCTGAGCTTACCCTGTTCTGGTCAATAACATCCACAATTGCCACCAGCTTGCCAGCATGTGGCCCAAAGGAGATATAGGCAACTCGGCCAATCTCAACGTAACGTTTGAACACCTGGAAGAAATGTTTTACTGAAATTAAGAGTCTGAATAAAAGTAGTATGACCAAAACCAGGAATCGCTATCTACAAAACCTTCAATTGCAGGGGCCGTTTTGCCCCATGGCCTGGGATAGGAGATCTAGCACTTTCAGACCAGTTTCAGTTTAGATTTCAGAATCTGCAGCTATTCCTTCTTGTCTTGTGTTTCTGTTTTGTACATCCCATTTGAAAATCCTTCTTGTCAGAGGTAGGCTCAGGTAAGAGAGAGGGGCCCCTACAGGAGAAGGGAAACCAGGGGACAGACAAACGGCGCCCACAATTTCACTTGCATTTCGGTCAGGAGTCAATGGTACTCCAAGCAAACTGCATCCCCTATTCCCCTGCCCTGCTAGGAAGGGAATCTATACTATCCCTAGGGATGGGAGGCAAGCACTGGTCTGCGCGGGGGTGGGACCAGCTCGGCGGCAGCCCCCACACGAAGGGTCGGAGGTGGAATATGCCCCTCAGAGCTCACGGCTGGATGTGCGGGGGGGGGAGGGAGGTATCTGGCTATAAACTCAGTGCTGACGGTGCCGGTAGGAGGTGGCGCGGGAGACGCACGCTCGCTCCCCGCGTTACGGGCTGGGGGGGACGGACCCATTTCAGCTTGGGGGGAGGGAGGTTTGTGCAAAATGTGGCAACGGCAGCCCGGCTAGGGTGACCAGACAGCAACTGTGAAAAATCGGGACGGAGGTGGGGGGTAATAGGCTTCGATATAAGAAAAAGCCTCAAATATCGGGACTGTCCCTATAAAATCGGGACATCTGGTCACCCTAAGCCCGGCCCTGCGGTTCACCCGACCACCGGCCCCGCCAACGGACCGGAGCTTTGGGCTCCCCTCGGTGGGGGGGGGGGCAGCAGGCACCAGTGGAGACGTGGCCGAGCCCCGCGCCGCAGAACACGTTCCCGGAGCGGGGTGGCCCCCGCCCTGCCCTGCCACGGGGGCTCCCGCCCGGGGTCCCCGCGCCCCGGCCCCGCTCCGGTCATTGGGAGGAGGCGGCTCAGCGCCCTGCCGGGGCCCACTCCCGCCGCGCCGGGCTGGCGGGTGAGGGATTCCCGGGCTGGTGGCGGAGGCCGCGGCCGCACGCACTCACCATGATGGCCGCCCGCGAGCAGAAAGGAGCGAGCGGCTTCCGCTGAGCCCGGACGCCGCTTCCGATTCCCTACTGCGCATGCGCCCGCGCTGGAGAAGGTGGGTGCAAGCTCGCGCTCCAGATGCGCATGCTCCTGCGAGGGCGAGGACGACAGGAGGTGGGGAGAGTTGCCTTACTAAGTGCGCATGCGCACCAGGCGGTTCCGGTGGGTGTCGCAGGGAATCGTTTCCGCCCCTCCTCCAATAGGCATGCCTGCCAAACAATCGCGGTGGGCGGGTCAAGATTTTTACCTCATCCTTTGTACGCATGCGTGACAAGCATGCCGGGCATGGAAGGGGAGAGAATGTGGCCTCACCAAGGCGCATGCGTAGTCTCGGGAGTGTCTCGCGCGCTCCCCTACTGTAATCCGCATGCGTGAGAGGCTGTCGGCCTGGAAGCTGTGTGCGCGCGCCCTGCCGCCGAGCTGAACAGAGGGCGCGCGGGTCTGGCCGGGTCTGCGCTGGAGTTCGCAGAGCGGGGTGCGCGCAGAGCTGGTGCAGCGCATGCCCTGTAGTGATGTTGTACGGTACAGCCTGTACCAGCCCATGCATTTGCTGCACATGGGTAATGCGCGTTTTAAATGCCGTTGGCTTCTGTGGGGGTTTTCCCTTTGCAATGCGAGAGGATAATTGATCTTATTAGTCCTCCGTTAAACAAGTGTCTTTGCTTTCATTCACCAGTTATCTCAGCATGGAGTCAGCCCTGCCGAGAAACTGTCTGGTGCTTAGAAGAGAAAAGATTCCAAGCCAGATCCATAGTAGAAACAGAAGTTACCCAAAATCACAACCTCCTTTCTAATCCAGTAAGTTTGTACACTTGCTCAGCTCTGTGAATGGTAAGAATAACGATGACCAAGGTACTCCCAACACTGTAGCTCACCATGCATCAGTAGTGATGTTTGCCTTCCTTTCTGTAATTCCAGGAGGGTCTCTGGACCAAGGTACTATTTGTGAAGGTACGTGTGGAAGGAAGGCTGAGGAAAGCCACAATGGAGAAGTACTGAATCTTTCTATTGTAAAACAAAGTTTTTATAGAGCAGCCATACCTCAAGCCAAAGACTGAAAAAGGTGAGGACATTCTACAGGGCTTCCAGAGGGATAATGACATTGGCCATCTAAATCGTGCAAACTTGGCTGAGAATCAGAAGAAGGACGTCCTAGCAACTCGGAAGTTGCCACCTTCAAATTTCAGTTTCCTAAAACACTAATGGGCTCAGGGGCTAGTCAGAAATATCGTTGCTGCAGTGTGCAGCTCTTACACGAGTATAAATTTGCACATTACTCCAAACATCTGGATGGAGTGTTCTGTGAGTGTTCTTTAAACAGCAAGGAAGCAGTCTTGATTTCCATTCCCTTGAAAGACTGGTCAGATGGCAAGAAAATACTTGAGAGGCATAGCAAATCCAAAGAACATGTTCTTGCTATAGCAAAGTCAGATGAATTTGTTGCATTTGAGCACAAGAAAAAGTTTACATACTGCAATCAGCATGCTCTGAAACAAATAGTTAAAATTACCATCTTTTATGGAAGGCAGAACCTTTTAATGAGGGGACAAGTAATAAACACTAAGATTGTACATGTGCTTTCATGTAATATCACAGGACTGGACCCTAATTTGAAAGAGCAGCTTAGGTCTACACTACGAAATTAGGTCGAATTTATAGAAGCCGGTTTTATAGAAATCGGTTTTATACAGTCGATTGTGTGTGTCCCCACATAAAATGCTCTAAGTGCATTAAGTCGGCGGACCGCATCCACAGTACCGAGGCTAGCGTCGACTTGCGGAGCATTGCACTGTGAGTAGCTATTCCACAGTTCCCGCAGTCTCCGCCGCCCATTGGAATTCTGGGTTGAGATCCCAATGCCTGATGATGCAAAAACAGTGTCGCGGGGGATTCTGGGTACATGTCGTCAGGCCCCTCCCCCTCCGTCACAGCAACGGCAGACAATCGATTCGCGCCTTTTTACCTGGGTTACCTGTGCAGACAAGATACCACGGCAAGCCTGGAGCTCGCTCAGCTCAGCTCACCGTCACCATATGTCATCTGGGTGCCGGCAGACGTGGTACTGCATTGCTACACAGCAGCAGCTAATTGCCTTTTGGCAGTAGACGGTGCAGTATGACTGGTAGCCATCATCGGCTATCTGGGTGCTGGCAGACATGGGGCTGCATTGCTATACAGCAGCAGCTCCTTGCCTTTTGGCAGTGGATGGTGTATTACGATTGGTATCCATCATCGTCGTATTCCTCAGTGAGTTCGGTCAGAGGCACCTGGGCAGACATGTTTTGTCTCCTGGAGACTCAGTCCTGCCGGCAGTCCTATTGAACCGTCTTGACGATGATGGCTAGCAGTCGTAATACAGCATTTTCTGCCAAGCACCCAGAAGATGCCGAGGGCTATCAGTCGTGCTGCACCGTCTGCTGCCAGCTTAAGATGTAAAAAATAGATGGACCAGATTTGTTCTGTATTCATTTGCTTCCCCCTCCCTCCGTGAAATGAACGGCCTGCTAAACCCAGGGTTTTGAGTTCAATCTTTGGGGGGGCCATTCTGTGTGACAGTTGTTTGTGTTTCTCCCTCATGCACAGCCACCTTTGTTGATTTTAATTCCCTGTAAGCCATGTCGTCACTCGCCCCTCCCTCCCTCCCTCAGTCAGACAATAGTTTCGCGCCTTTTTTCAGCCCAGACGCCATAGCACTGGGATCATGGAGCCCACTCAGATCACCGCGGCAATTATGAGCACTATAAACACCACGCACATTGTCCTGGAGTATATGCAGAGCCAGAACATGCCAAAGTAAAACCAGGCGAGGAGGCGATTGCAGTGTGGCGACGAGAGTGATGAGGAAATTGACATGGACATAGACCTCTCACAAAGTACAGGCCCCAGCAATTTGCAAATCATGGTGTTACTGGGGCAGGTTCATGGCGTGGAACGCCGATTCTGGGCCCGGGAAACAAGCACAGACTGGTGGGACCGCATCGTGTTGCAGGTGTGGGACAATTCCCAGTGGCTGTGAAACTTTTGCATGCGTAAGGGCACTTTCATGGAACTTTGTGACTTGCTTTCCCCTGCCCTGAAGTGCTAGAATACCAGGATGAGAGCAGCCCTCACAGTTGAGAAGCGAGTGGCGATAGCCCTGTGGAAGCTTGCAACGCCAGACAGCTACCGGTCAGTTGGGAATCAATTTGGAGTGGGCAAATCTACTGTGGGGGCTGCTATGATCCAAGTAGCCAACGCAATCAAAGACCTGGTGATATCAAGGGTAGTGACTCTGGGAAACGTGCAGGTCATAGTGGATGGCTTTGCTGCAATGGGATTCCCAAACTGTGGTGGGGCGATAGACGGAACCCATATCCCTATCTTGTCACCGGAGCACCAAGCCACTGAGTACATAAACCACAAGGGGTACTTTTCAATGCTGCTGCAAGCCCTGGTGGATCACAAGGGACGTTTCACTAACATCAACGTGGGATGGCCGGGAAAGGTACATGATGCTTGCGTCTTCAGGCACTCTGGTCTGTTTCGAAAGCTGGAGGAAGGGACTTTCTTCCCGGACCAGAAAATAACCATTGGGGATGTTGAAATGCCTATCATTATCCTTGGGGACCCAGCCTACCCCTTAATGCCATGGCTCATGAAGCCGTACACAGGCAGCCTGGACAGGAGTCAGGACCTGTTCAACTATAGGCTGAGCAAGTGCCAAATGATGGTGGAATGTGCATTTGGACGTTTAAAAGCGCGCTGGCGCAGTTTACTGACTCGGATAGACCTCAGCGAAGCCAATATTCCAATTGTTATTGCTGCTTGCTGTGCGCTCCACAATATCTGTGAGAGTAAGGGGGAGACATTTATGGCGGGGTGGGAGGTTGAGGCAAATCGCCTGGCCGCTGATTACGCGCAGCCAGACACCAGGGCGGTTAGAAGAGTACAGCAGGGCGCGGTGTGTATCAGAGAAGCTTTGAAAACCAGTTTTGTGACTGGCCAGGCTACGGTGTGAAACTTCTGTTTGTTTCTCCTTGATGAACCCTCCGCCCCCCCCCCCCCCCGGTTCACTCTACTTCCCTGTAAACTAACCACCCTCCCCTCCCCCCTTCGAGCACCGCTTGCAGAGGCAATAAAGTCATTGTTACTTCACATTCATGCATTCTTTATTAATTCATCACACAACTAGGGGGATAACTGCCAAGGTAGTTCGGGAGGGGTGGAGGAGGAGGGAAGCGCCGGGTGGGGTGGGGGAGGAGGGAAGGACAAGGACACACTGCAGTTTAAAACTTTAAAACTAACACTTATTGAAGGCCAGCCTTCTGATGCTTGGGCAATCATCTGGGGTGGAGTGACTGGGTGGCCAGAGGCCCCCCCACCGCGTTCTTGGGCGTCTGGGTGAGGAGGCTATGGAACTTGGGGAGGAGGGCAGTTGGTTACACAGGGGCTGTAGCGGCGGTCTCTGCTCCTGCTGCCTTTCCTGCAGCTCAACCATACGCTGGAGCATATCAGTTTGATGCTCCAGCAGCCGGAGAATCGACTCTTGCCTTCTGTCAGTAAGCTGACGCCACCTATCCTCTTTAGCCCGCCACTTGCTCTCTTCAGCCCGCGATTCAGCCCGCCACCTCTCCTCTCGTTCATATTGTGCTTTTTTGCACTCTGACATTGACTGCCTCCACGCATTCTGCTGTGCTCTGTCAGCGTGGGAGGACATCTGGAGCTCCGAGAACATATCATCCCGAGTCCACCGTTTTCTCCTTCTAATCTTCACTAGCCTCTGTGAAGGAGAAACATTTGCAGCTGGTGGAGGAGAAGGGAGAGGTGGTTAAAAAAGACACATTTTAGAGAACAATGGGTACACTCTTTCACGTTAAATTTTGCTGTTCACATTACACAGCACATGTGCTTTCGTTACAAGGTCGCATTTTTCCTCTTATATTGAGGGCCTGCCGGTTTGGTGTGAGAGATCACTCACGCAGTGCCAGGCAACAGATTTCGGCTTGCAGGCAGCCATGGTAAGCCACAGGCTTTTGGCTTTTTTAACCTTCTTAACATGTGGGAATGGTTTCAAACAGTAGCGCCCTCATTTCCCATACCAAGCACCCGTTGGGTTGGCCATTTAAAATGGGTTTGCAATGTAAAAGGAGGGGCTGCGGTTTCTGGGTTAACATGCAGCACAAACCCAACTACCCCCCCCCACACAGACCCAATTCTCTGGGATGATCACTTCACCCCTCCCCCCACCGCGTGGCTAACAGCGGGGAACATTTCTGTTCAGCTGAGCAGGAACGGGCACCTCTGAATGTCCCCTTAATAAAATCACCCCATTTCAACCAGGTGACCGTGAATGATATCACTCTCCGGAGGATAACAAAGAGAGATAAGGAATGGATGTTGTCTGAATGCCAGCAAACACCGGGACCATACGCTGCCATGCTTTGTTATGCAATGATTCCAGACTACGTGGTACTGGCCTGGCGTGGTAAAGTGTCCTACCATGGCGGACGGGATAAGGCAGCCCTCCCCAGAAACCTTTTGCAAAGGCTTTGGGAGTACATGAAGGAGAGCTTTCTGGAGATGTCCCTGGAGGATTTCCGCTCCATCCCCATACACGTTAACAGACTTTTCCAGTAGCTGTACTGGCCGCGATTGCCAGGGCAAATTAATCATTAATCATTAAACATGCTTGCTTTTAAACCATGTGTAATATTTACAAAGGTACACTCACCAGAGGTCCCTTGTGTGCCCTCAGGGTCTGGGAGCACGCCTTGGGTGAGTTCGGGGGTTACTGGTTCCAGATCCAGGGTGATAAACATATCCTGGCTGTTGGGGAAACCGGTTTCTCCGCTTCCTTGCTGTGAGCTATCTTCATTGTCTTCATCATCATCTTCCTCGTACCCTGAACCCACTTCCCTGTTGCGTGATTCTCCATTGATGGAGTCAAAGCACACGGTTGGGGTAGTGGTGGCTGCACCCCCTAGCATGGCATGCAGCTCCGCGTAGAAGCGGCATGTTTGCGGCTCTGCCCCGGATCTTCAGTTTGCCTCTCTGGCTTTGTGGTAGGCTTGCCTTAGCTCCTTAATTTTCACGCGGCACTGCTGTGCGTCCCTGTTATGGCCTCTGTCCTTCATGGCCTTTAAGACTTTTTCTAATATTTTGCCATTTCGTTTACTGCTACGGAGTTCAGCTAGCACTGATTCGTCTCCCCATATGGCGAGCAGATCCCGTACCTCCCGTTCTGTCCATGCTGGAGCTCTTTTGCGATCCTGGGACTCCATCATGGTTACCTGTGCTGATGAGCTCTGCGTGGTCACCTGTGCTCTCCACGCTGGGCAAACAGGAAATGAAATTCAAAAGTTCGCGGGGCTTTTCCTGTCTACCTGGTCAGTGCATCTGAGTTGAGAGTGCTGTCCAGAGCGGTCACAATGAAGCACTGTGGCATAGCTCCCGGAGGCCAATAACGTCGAATTCCGTCCACACTACCCCAAATCCGACCCGCAAAGGCCGATTTTAGCGCTAATCCCCTCGTCGGAGGTGGAGTAAAGAAACCGGTTTAAAGGGCCCTTTAAGTCGAAAAAAAGGGCTTCGTCATGTGGACGTGTCCAGGCTTAATTCGATTTAACGCTGCTAAATTCGACCTAAACTCATAGTGTAGACCAGGCCTTAGTTATAGACCCTATAGTACAGTGGACATATCAGAACAAACGCAAAATGAGCTCATAAAGTTGGTAGGAGTCCATATACGGAGAAAGATTATTGAGAGAGTTAAAAGCAGGACCATTTTTCAGTTTAATCGCTGATGCAGCTAGTGCTTGTCCAGCAAAAGAAAACATGGCTGTATGTTACATCACTGGCTGTATGTTACATCCACTCAGGGCCATCCCTAGCCATTTGGGTGCCCTATGCAGCCCCCCCACGGGGGGGATGTGTGGAGCCCCAGGTCTCCCCCCACCCCAGGGTCTGGGAGGCAGGAACTGTGGGGGGTCCACTTTTGGGGGCCCCACAGGGCCACAGTGGCCCGAGGGATTAGCGGGGGGCTGGGAGCAGCCCGATCCGCTTTCCTCGTCCCAGCCCCAGCCGTGTTGCTCGGGGGAGAGGGCTTGGGGGAAAGGATCCCCCCCACACACACACAGCGGCAGCAGCAGGAAGCAGAGTAGCCCGGCCCCAGACCGCTCCGCCAACTCCCAGCCGCGGCGCTCCGCTTCCCGCCACCGGTGAGAGCCGGGGGCAGTCCTTTCCCCAACCCAAGTGACATGGCTGGGGCCACGTCTCTCTGCTTCCCGCCACCGGTGAGTGCGGGGGGCGATCCTTTCCCTGCACTCACCGGTGGCCAGAAGCAGAGTGCCACGGCTGGGAGCTGGCGGAGTAGAGTGGGCTGGGGCCTGGTTGCTCCGCTTCCCGCCACTGCCGGTGAGTGCGGGGTCACTGGGGGAAGAGGTGAAATGGGGGCGGTCTGGGGGCGGAGCAGGGGGGAAGGGTAAGAGGCAGGGCAGAGGGAATTGTCCAGGGCCCCACGCTCCCCCTAGGGACGGCCCTGCCCCTTGCAGGGGGGGCTGGCCAAGGGATAGGGCTGGTCGCTGGGGCTGGTGCTGCCGCGTATGCAGCATGCAGATGTCTAGGGCACCATGAAATTTGGGGCAATTTGAAATGAATGATGGGCAAGTAGAACTCCATGAAGGCTTCATTGATTTTATAGAAGTCTTTGATACAACACAAAGCCTTACAGAGCCTCTTGAGGTTACAGAAGGAACTGCTTGAGGGGCTACAACTGTAAGATGGTGAGCAATATAAGTGGTCAGAAGGCAAGAATTTGTGAAATCCTTCCAGCAGCCATGTACTCAGCCTGCAAGAACAGCAATTGTTCAGTCTTGTGCAGTGCAACAAGTGACTAACTGTTTTGACACTTTCTCAAAAATCATAACCACGCTGAAAGCTGTGGTAAAATATCCTAGCATTCAGGGCCGGCTCGAACTTTTTTGCCGCCCCAAGCAACAACAAAAAAAGAGCGCCGCCCCGCCGTAACAAACCCCCCGAGCGCCGCCCCACTGAAACAAAAACAACCCCCCCCGAGCGCCGACCCACCGAACCAAAAACAAAACAAAACCCCAAGCACCGCCCCGCCGAAACAAAACAAACAAACAAACAAAAAAACCCGAGGGCCGCCCCGCCACCCCAAGATTGGCCACCCCTTACAAGGTGCCGCCCCAAGCACGTGCTTGGTCGGCTGGTGCCTGGAGCCGGCCCTGCTAGCATTCAGCCTACAGAGCTGCAGGAGCTCACAGGCTTGTTGAATAAACCCTGGGAGGAAGAAGAGGATCAAATTATGGAGGGCGTGCCTTTGGATTGCAACACACAATGGATGAGTCAGATGGATACACTAGCTTCAAAACAGAGTCTGTTGTGGTTGTTGGTTACTTAGGCCTGGTCTACACTACGACTTTAATTCGGATTTAGCTGCTTTAAATCGAATTAACGCTGGACCCGTCCACACAACGAAGCCATTTAATTCGAATTAAAGAGCCCTGTACTCCTCCTCGACGAGCGGAGTAGCGTCAAAATCGGTATTGTCAATCCGAATTAAGGTTAGTGTGGCCACAATTCGATGTTATTGGCCTCCAGGAGCTATCCCACAGTGCACCATTGTGACCGCTCTGGACAGCAATCTGAACTCGGATGCGCTGGCCAGGTGGACAGGAAAAGCCCCGGGAACATTTGAATTTCATTTCCTGTTTGCACAGCGTGGAGAGCACAGGTGACCACAGAGAGCTCATCAGCACAGGTAACCATGCAGGCTGATAATCGAAAAAGAGCACCAGCATGGACCGTACAGGAGGTACTGGATTTGATCGCTGTATGGGGAGAGGATTCAGTGCTAGCAGAACTTCGTTCAAAAAGACGAAATGCCAAAACTTTTGAAAAAATTTCCAAGGGCATGATGGAGAGAGGCCACAATAGGGACTCAGATCAGTGCCGCGTGAAAGTCAAGGAGCTCAGACAAGCCTATCAAAAAGCAAAGGAGGCAAACGGTCGCTCCGGGTCAGAGCCGCGGACATGCCGCTTCTACGCCGAGCTAAATGCATTTCTAGGGGGGGCCGCCACCACTACCCCACCTCTGACTGTGGATTCCGAGATGGGGATAATCTCATCAGATACACCTGATGATTCCGCAGAAGGGGAAGAGGAGGACGAGCTGGCAGAGAGCACCCAGCTCTCCGTTCTCCCCAACAGCCAGGATCTGTTTCTCACCCTGACTGAAGTACCCTCCCAAGCCTCCCAAGCCAGTACCCAAGACCATGACCCCATGGAAGGGACCTCAGGTGAGTTTACCTTTTAAAATATAAAACATGGTTTAAAAGCAAGCATTTTTAATGATTAATTTGCCCTGAGCACTTGGGATGCATTCGCAGCCAGTACAGCTACTGGAAAAGTCTGTTAACATGTCTGGGGATGGAGCGGAAATCCTCCAGGGACATCTCCATGCAGCTCTCCTGGAGGTACTCCAAAAGCCTTGCCACAAGGTTTCTGGGCAGTGCAGCCTTATTCCGTCCTCCATGGTAGGACACTTGACCACGCCATGCTAGTAGCAAGTAATCTGGTATCATTGCATGACAAAGCCTGGCAGCGTATGGTCCTGGTGTTTGCTGGCATTCAAGCAACATCCGTTCTTTATCTTGCTGTGTAATCCTCAGGAGAGTGATATCGCTTAGGGTAACCTGGTTGAAATACGGGAATTTAATTAAGGGGACAGAGGTGGCCGTTCCTACTGGGCTGTTTGCCTGTGGCTGAAAAGAAATCCTTCCCTGCATTTAGCCAAGTGCAAAGGGGGGGGGGAGGATTGGCCCAGAGCTTTTCGCGTTTTGCTAGCAGGGATCTTCCCTGATACCAGCCACGCGGTGGGGGGAGGGATAAAGCACTCATCCCAGAGAATTCATGGCGGGTTGGGGGGGGTGTTAGTTTGGTTCCTGCAGGGATCTTCCCTGATACCAGCCACGCGGTGGGGGGAGGGATAAAGCACTCATCCCAGAGAATTCATGGCGGGTTGGGGGGGGTGTTAGTTTGGTTCCTGCAGGGATCTTCCCTGATACCAGCCACACGGTGAGGGGAGGGATAAAGCACTCATCCCAGACAATTGGATGGTGGGGGGGTGTTAGCTTGTTTTCTGCTGCTGAAGGTTAACAGGAAAACTGCAGCACAACGGGCTTTGCTTGGTATGTGGGAAAGCAGGGCGCAGAAGCCTAAAGACAGTGGCTTACCATGGGAGCATGCAAGCTGAATTCTGTTGCCCGGACCTGCGTCTGTGATCTCTAGCAGCAAAGCCACAGGCACTCAATATTAAGAGGCAAAATGCGACCTTGCACAGAAATCACATGTGCTATGTAATGTGAATAGTATTTGTCACCGTGAAAGAGTATAAGCATTGTTCTGAAAAATGTATCTTTTAAAAAAATTCTCTCCTTTTTTCACTCCCTCCAGCAGCTGCAAATGTTTCAAGCCTCCCTCCTCCTTCCCGAAGGCTATCCCAGATAAGGCGTCGGAAAAAGAAGACGCGAGACGAGATGTTTGCAGAAATCATGCAATCCACCAGGAGTGAAAGAGCTCATCTGAATGAGTGGAAGGACACGGTTTGCAAGTATAGGAAAGAAGCCAGTGAACGTGAGGACAGGAGGGACCAACGTGAGGACATGAGGGACCAACGTGAGGACAGAAGGGACCAACGTGAGGAGAGGAGAGACGCTCGAGATGAGAGGTGGTGTCAGGAAGATCAGAGGAGGCAGGATGCAACGCTGGGGCTGCTGCGTGAGCAAACAGACATGCTCCGGCGTCTGGTGGAGCTTCAGGAACGGCTGCTGGAGAACAGAGTGCCGCTACAGCCCCTGTATAACCCCCCTACCTCCTCACCATGTTCCATAGCCTCCTCACCCAGACGTGTAAGAACACGGGGGGGAGGCTCCGTACACCCTCCCATTCCACCCCAGTGGACAGCCCAAGCAAAAGGCTGCCATTTTTTTAACCTTTTTTTAGTGGGCTTTTCCTTCCCGCTGATCCTCCTCCCAAACCCCACTCAGGTTCTCTCCCTCTTTTTATAATCAATTAATAAAGAATAAATGATTTTTAAACAATAGCGACTTTATTTCCTTTGAAAGCAAGCTGGGGGAAGGGGGAGGGTGGGTTCCTTACAGAGAATGAGTCAATAAAGGGGGCGGGTTTTCATGAAGGATAAACAAACAGAAATTTCACACTGTAGCCTGGCCAGTCATGAAACTGGTTTTCAAAGCTTCCCTAATGCGCAGCGCTTCCTGGTGTGCTCTTCTAATCGCCCTGGTGTCTGGCTGCGCGTAATCAGCAGCCAGGCGATTTGCCTCAGCCTCCCACCCTGCCATAAAGGTCTCCCCCTTGCTCTCACAGAGATTGTGGAGCACACAGCAAGCAGTAATAACAATGGGGATATTGGTTTGGCTGAGGTCTGAGCGAGTCAGTAAGGATCGCCAGCGACCTTTTAAACGGCCAAATGCACATTCTACCACCATTCTGCACTTGCTCAGCCTGTAGTTGAACAACTCCTGACTCCTGTCCAGGCTGCCTGTGTATGGCTTCATGAGCCATGGCATTAAGGGGTAGGCTGGGTCCCCAAGAATAACAATTGGCATTTCAACATCCCCAACGGTTATTTTCTGGTCCGGAAAGTAAGTCCCTTGCTGCAGCCGTTTAAACAGATTGGTGTTCCTGAAGACGCGAGCGTCATGAACCCTTCCCGGCCAGCCCACATGGATGTTGGTGAAACGTCCCTTGTGATCCACAAGTGCTTGCAGCACCATTGAAAAGTACCCCTTGCGGTTTATGTAGTGGGTACCCTGGTGCTCCGGTGCCAAGATAGGAATATGGGTTCCATCTATCGCCCCACCACAGTTAGGGAATCCCATTGCAGCATAGCCATCCACTATGACCTGCACATTTCCCAGAGTCACTACCTTTCGTAGCAGCACCTCCGTGATTGCTTTGGCTACTTGCATCACAGCAGCCCCCACAGTAGATTTGCCCACTCCAAATTGATTACCGACTGACCGGTAGCTGTCTGGCGTTGCAAGCTTCCACAGGGCTATCGCCACTCGCTTCTCAACTGTGAGGGCTGCTCTCATCTTGGTATTCTGGCGCTTCAGGGCAGGGGAAAGCAAGTCACAAAGTTCCATGAAAGTGCCCTTACGCATGCGAAAGTTTCTCAGCCACTGGGAATCGTCCCACACCTGCAACACTATGCGGTCCCACCAGTCTGTGCTTGTTTCCCGGGCCCAGAATCGGCGTTCCAAGCCTATAACCTGGCCCATTAACATCATAATCTCCAAAGCACCGGGGCCCGCGGTCTGAGAGAATTCACGGTCCATGTCCATGTCCTCATCACGCTTGTCGCTGCGCTGCAGTCGCCGCCTCCTCCTCCTCGCCTCTTTTTTCTGGTCCTGGGTAAGCATAAACTCCACGAGAACGCGCGAGGTGTTTACAATGTTCATGACTGCGTTCTGGAGCTGAGTGGGATCCATGCTTGCTGCGGTATGGAGTCTGCAGAGTTCACTCAGGAAAAAAGGCGCGAAATGGTTGTCTGCCGTTGCTTTCAGGGAGGGAGGGGGAGGCTGTACCCAGAACCACCTGCGACAATGTTTTTTGCCCCATCATGCACTGGGGTCTCAACCCAGAATTCCAAGGGGGGTGGAGACTGCGGGAACTATGGGATAGCTATGGGAAAGCTACCCACAATGCAACGCTCTGGAAATCGATGCTAGTACGGTAGCTTGGACGCACACCACCGAATTAATGTGCCTAGTGTGGCCGAATACATTCGAATTTATAAAATCGGTTTCCTAAATTCGAATTATATAAATTCGGATTAATCCCGTAGTGTAGACATATCCTTAGAGAAAATAGTTGATAATGATGGTGGTGCTGAGAGATTGTTATATTCCATCACTAAATTTGACTTTCTGATTACTATGGTGTGCGTTGAAAACATACTTTTGTGTACAAAATCTCTGCATGTATATATACAGCATTGTACTGTAGATGTAATTTATGTATTGGATGAAGCAAATATTATTCTTAATACACTCAGGAGATTGTTAGAGGATGACAACCCAAAATTTGCTTCCCTGTATGCTGAAGTGAAGTGTTTGGCTGATGCTGTTTCTGTTGAAGTGTCACTTCCACCCACACGTGGCAGAAAAATGCATTATGATAACATGGGTGCCACAGACCTTAGAGAATATGACAGGAAGAATGTATTCATTCCATTCCGGGATCATGTAATTTCAGAGCTTCAGAAGCAAGTGATAGACTGTTCTTCATGTTTTCTTGCTCAGTTCCTTGTGCCAGATAAACTGCATATATTAGAGACTAAAGATATGGTGATGGCTCTGTATGATACATACAAAGTGGACCTTTCTAACCTTGATAATTTTAAAGCAGAACTACAAAGATGGCATGAAAAATGGATAGACATTCCAAGGGATGAACAGCCAAACAGCATTCTCAGTACTCTTCAAGAGCTGACCCCAGCATCCTATCCTGATCTCAACATTGCTCTCTCTCTGTTTGGCCACCATGCCAATCAGTATTGCTTTGGAAAACATATAAGGGTATTGCAGACAGTCAAGACATGGCTAAAAAGCTCTTTATGTGAAAGTCAACTCATAGGGCTGGCTTTATTGTATATACATCAAGATACTGATAGTGATGTGGTTCAGATTTTGGAAGATTTTTACTCATCTAAACATTAGCAAAATGGTTTTGCTAATGAGAGGAGTATTCTGAGTATGACACAGAGAACAAGGGCCTTGTGAAACCCTTGATTTTCTGTCCCTGTAAGTGGTGTAATGAAATAGTTCAAATGTATCTGAAATTTAGTTTATGTGGTGTTTTATATTATTTTGATTTAGAAGATGTTTTAAAAAGTAAATGAGTGCTTTATTATTCAGTGTGAGTGTTGTAGGCTAGCACCCAAGGAACAGTTCACAAAGGGTCGGTGAGCATTTAACTCCCTCAGGTTCTTTTGAAAACCCTACCCAAAATTCATAGTATTGTTTTTGTAAACAGGTGTAAGGTCACATCAGCAATTCTGGATTTCTTCCATTCTGTAATGGACTGATAATAATGATCAACTTTTTTCATCTGTTGCTCATTACATACTTGACAAATCAGAAGATAAGGCAGGGGTGGGCAAACTATGGCCCGGGGCATATCCGGCCCTCCAGACATTTTAATCCGGCGCTCGAGCTCCCGCTGGGGAGTGGGGTCTGGGGCTTGCCCCACTCCGCGCGGCTCCCAGAAGCAGTGGCATGTCCCCCCTCTGGCTCCTATGCGTAGAAGCAGCCAAGGGGCTCCGCACGGTAGCACCACCCCCGCAGCTCCCATTGACCGGGAACCAATGGGAGCTGCAGTGGTGCGGCGCCTGCGGCCAGGGCAGCGCGCAGAGCCGCCTGGCTGCCCCTCCGCGTAGGAGCCAGATAGGGGACAAGCCACTGCTTCTGGGAGCTGCTTGAGGTAAGTGCCGCCTGGAGCCTGCACTCCTGACCTCCTGCTGCACCCCAGCCCCCTGCCCCAGCCCTGATCCCCCTCCCGCCCTCTGAACCCCTCAGTCCCAGTCCGAAGCACCCTCCTGCACCCCCAACTCCTCATCCCTAGCCCCACCCCAGAGCCCTCCCCCCCCCCCCCCACACCCCAGCCCGGAGCGCTCCCGCACCCTGAACTCCTTATTTCTGGCCCCACCCGAGCCCGCACCTCCAGCTGGAGCCCTCACCCCCTCCCGCACCCCAACTCCAAATTTTGTGCACATTCATGGCCCACCATACAATTTCCATACCCAGATGTGGCCCTCCGGCCAAAAAGTTTGCCCACCCCTGAGATAAGGAGAATGTAGGAGTTTTCCTAAGAAAGGCTCGGTCTTTTAATCACACTTTCACCTTTAGATCGGAGATGCTCAAACTTGACAGCACCAGTGGGTGTCTTCACAACTTGGTAGGAAATTGAGGGCTGCACCTAATTTGGATAAATGTAAGTTCCACACATCTGTATTTACACCTTCCTTGACAGAGGACTATAGTGCTTACTATTGAGTTCATGAATTGCTAACACTCAGAAGAATACCAAACTTGGGTTATGGCCTGTTAAAATTCAGTATTTGAAATGGGATTTAACTCTGTATCAAAGACACGAGATATGAATAGCCACTTAGGTGACCCATGTTATAGGGGTGCAATTTATAGCCATTGAAGCAGTATCAGCAGGGGCCTTTGACTATACTATACATACTATTATTGTGCCATTACAAATAATGGGATGCCATTGGATGTGTGGATGTAAAGCACAGAAAGAGTTAATTATTCCCCGTTATTCAGATTTTTTTTAAAAATTAGCCTTACCTCAGTCCTTTGTAAACTTAGCTGAGAAGGTGGCTGTGTGTGTTAACTTTCCCTCCTGTTACTTCCCAAAAGAAAAAAAATATTCAAAAGTACTGATGAAGTAAGCATGGGTGCCACCCATTAGCATGGGACCATCTTACTAGATGTCATCATAGGCCATTTCCCAACCGGGGAATTTTCAGCATGACTTTCAGGTTCAATTTTGTTGCTGATTTTACCCTCTTCCCCTAATTCTTTAAAAATTAGAGATAGAAGAATCATGGTTCATTCCCCTACTGTCTGTCTGTGGTAGGGCACCCCTCCTAGACGCTACATGCGGAACACACGCAGATTCAATTATCCCCCATCTTAGCGGGTGTTGCAGGGCATCTTTCTTATGGTCCAGTGCTCAACCCTCCGGCCAAGGCCTCTGAAGTCTCAGCCCCCCTTGGGGTCCCAGGCAAAACAACAAGACAGTCTGCAGTCAGTGAATGGGGTCAAATAGAAGAAAAGAAAAAGCTGTCTGTAGCTCCCTACAGGGTATGGACCTCTCTTATTTCAGAGGGGCCCTTGGACTAGTATCTCTATCCACTGGAGTTCCAGTGTAAAGTATCAGGCCTCTTTCCCCTTCTGCTCAGGAGTACTGCACCCTCCTCTGCAGGTTGTCAGCCCTCTCTTCAGGGCTGGAACAGATCAACAGTCTGCTCCCTTCCCAGGGTTGCCCAAGTCTGGGTTCCCTTCCTTTTAACGCCTCCTCCAGTCCTGGCATGATTTGCAGGCACATAGGAGTGGGGCCATTCCAGCCCACAGCAGCTCCTTAGCCCCTTCCATGCTAGTACAGGGTATATAAACCCCGTCACACCTATCCGTGTAGGGTTATTCTCTGTATTGCATGCTAGAGCTTTGTCCTGTCTAGTTCTAGGCACCTTTTCAACTTCAAGAATGAATCCGCAATGAATTGAAATCACTTGCATTGACATCTCCATTTCATTTCTCATGTGTTTCTCCTATGCAGCTAGTTTTTAAGTACTTCTCCCAGACAGGTGTTGCTTTCTGTGAAAGTCTTTCTGTCTCAGGCGGCTCTTTTTCTACTCTCCCTTTCTCTGGTCAGCATCCTTGTAGGTTGGAAATGTATTTGTTTCATTTTTTCCTCTTTGGCCTGTACATTTGGAGTCAAGAGGTGAACCTGAAACAAAGCCCTAGGTGTAAATGTGCCTGAACTTTAAGGGGGCTTGGAATCTGATTCAAAATATAACCATTCTTAAAAAATGAAAGTTGTATCAAAACCACAGCTCTGACCCCTCGCAAAATTTGTGAATTCAAAGTGGGTCTCTAATGCTGAATTATGTGATGTGGGGGATGATTTTCAAAAATACAAATGGCAGGCACCTAACTTGCACAGAAAGTCAATAGGAGTTAGGGGCTTAATAACCATTTGTGCCTTTGAAAATCACTGGGCTTATCTCTGCTACTCAGTTTTTAACCACTTGAGGGATATCTCCTGAAGACCTGGCACTGAGAAACCAAGCTTTTGGGGTCCTGAGCCCCAATTCCCAGTAGTTCACAAGATCACTTCAACTTGCCAATTTTCCATCTCTTTGGAAGATAATTTCAAACATCTTGATGTTTCTATCCTGCTAATGTTATCTGCCATGACCAAGAAATAGGCATTGGTCAAGGAACCAGAGAAAATGTGCTCTTAGTTTGTCTCTTTTTAATCAAGAAAATATTTGGACCCTTTTATTTCAATAAAAAGATGCTAAAATCCCTTTAAACTCATCAGGCAGGTTTTTAACAGGATTTAATTTGAAGTGTGTAAATAAAACCTTAGAAATAAAGGAGAAAATTGAAAATATGAGCAAGGGGTGAGAAAGTTACCCACCGACCCCCTCACGTAGAGCTTGCTGAAGAACTCGTCACTGCTGGGAGTATGGGGGCAATACATTGCAGTGAGGATGTGTTCCAGCTGGTGTCTTTAGGGGAGCAAGATCCAGCCAGGGCATGGGACTACAGTGACTCATAGATATGTGGGAGGAGCTGCACCTTTCTCTTCTACAGCTCCCACTCTAGGCCCCATGCAGTGCAAACATGATTTCTCTTTCATGCTCTGGCTGCTCACCCCCCTCCCCCCTCTTCTCACTCATCCTCCCTCCATGGCTCCACATGGTGCTGTTGTATGATGAGCACATGGAACCAGAAGGGGAGTTAATGGGAATGTGGGGTGAGCTGAGGGCACCTGAGGATGCATGGGGAGGTTTTGCCAGTTTTTAGGTCGGAGGCCTGTCTTGGAGGGGTGGAGTTGTATATGAAGCCTGGGGTAGAGGAGCCAAGTGGCTTGGTGTTGAGGCATTGGGCTTGCAGGGTCCTACAGCACAGCTGCCTCAGCTCTCCAGTGCATAGCTGCAGCACTAGGACAGCAGTCAATACACTGTTGCCTCAATACCAGGGCACAGTTTTGCTACCTGTGCCCTGTTCACCTGTCCTATAGACCCCCTGCCTTTCTGACATCTTCACTCCTGCCTCCCCTCACTGCGTCTAGGGTGGTGGGCAGCACTGAGGGGATGGGAAGGTAAAGGAGTAGGTAGGGGGCTAGAATGAGTAGGGATGAGGAGAGGTCAGGTGGATCATTTTGGGTGTGCAGAAAGTGTTTTGGTTGGAGGCCTGGGTCAGAGGGAACCGGTGCTGGGTTTTCAGAGGTCAGCTCCCTGGAGCACCAAAGCACCTGCACATTGGGAAGCTCTTGATGAGATGATGTCTCAGTGCAGACATCTGGTTGCTGCTTGGCACCCCAGATAGCTGAACAGCAGTGTTGAAGGAGCTGAGTGTCTGTGTTGAGGCACTGGCACTTGAAGGACTGCCCACGGCATTGCTGCCTCAGACAGTGGGATCCACTCCAGCCCCCATCCATACATTCCTGATTCCTCTGTACACAGGCCTCTTCTCTTCCAGGCCTATGCATCCCTGCAAATCCACCACCCCATTTCCCCAAAGACTTGCTTACCCTGCCAGACACCCCACATCTCTGCCCATGCCCCATTGCCATGTCTCTCCCACAGAATCTAGCCCCCTATCCTGTTAACACTGAATGAGAGGAATAACTCGGTGTGTTAATGTTTCAGAAGGGGCCTATAGCTTAGATATTATCTGAATATGAAGTCTGGACAGTCTGTGGTTGTTTAGGACCCAAACAAGTGTATGGACAACCAGTCAACATTTTGGTAAGGGAGCCCTTTTAAATGTTTCTTTTGTAAAAGTTAGTAAAAAATGACAAAATTCAATTGCTCTCTGGAGAGTCAGTATGGCACACTTGGAGACTCCGTTTAATTATTAAAGTACAAAACAGAGGGAGTTCAGGCTTGCTTTCAGGACAAATCTTGATGCAACCTTTATTACAGAGGTGCTGCTAATGCCTCAGATATACTGAATGTCAAAATGTATAGCAATATGCAATCATGGGCTTGGGTTTTTATTAATAACTAAATGAGAAGGGAGTTGTTCAATAATTTAGTGATCAACTTTACATGGTAGCCTAAATCTTCTGTCATGTTCTACATGGTAATGAAAATCATTGTTTTTTTGTTCCTTCTGAGTGCACCTCACAGTTACAACCCATAGATAGTGGCCAATGTCCTTACCCGTTTCAGAAATGAGTTTTTCTTTTAGCTTCAGTTTGACAGATGAGTATTGCCACTATCTTCCTTTAGCCTATGGTTTTGTCCTCTTGCTTGTATCTTGGAACTACTGACCAGGTAAGTCTAAAGGAGACTTTTATGCCAAAATAACCTGTAGTGAATGGTGGTTCTTCCCCCCCCGCCCCCCCCAAATGCTTAACAAACAAAACAGTTTACTGACGAGTTGCCTGTTACACTATAACACCATAAGTCTATAGCAATGAGTTCTGAGACCTCTCTTGAGAGATCCAATGCATTATAAATACCAATTCCTTGATTTCTGTTCTCCACTCTACTTGTGTTTCTGGCCTTTTTCCCTTTTTTTTTTATAAATATATTTATTTATTTCTCCCTTGGTTTTCTAAAAGGCAGTTCTTCAAAGAACATTTCAAGTTTTTGTCTTTTGTTGTCACTGAGTCTGTTCATTCTGTAGCAAGTACGTGGTCCATATGATTGATATTCTTTCGCATGCGTGATACAACACACAAGTAAACAACAAAGATGAGACACAGCAATGCCACGGCTGTGAAGAAAAAGAGGAGACCAGCAAACAAAAAAGGGTTCACAGGTAGCTGGATCAGCTGGTTTTCTGCTGGGATCATGTTGGTGAGGTTCAGCATGTAACCCAGAGACCATGCTATACTGCTGTTACCAACCTGAAATGCGAAAAAGAAAAAATTCATATCAATTTTTTGCTAAAGGCCAGAGAACCCAAAAGCTGCAGCACAGCTGACACTGGCAACTGTTCTAAAAATACTGGAGGCAAGGCCTTAGCAAAGGCTTGCAAGGATTTTTAAGAGAATAGGTACTTTCCTAAATCATTCAACATTACATAGAGGGACGAAAGAGGAATCCTGAAAAGCAGTAGCATTGGTGGTTCAGTGGTAGAATTCTTACCTGCCATGCGGGAGGCTCGGGTTTGATTCCCAGCCAATGCACAGCCTGAGCCTTTGGGGGGGGGGGGATAGTTCAGTGGTTTGAGCATTGGCCTGCTAAACCCAGGGTTGCGAGTTCAATCCTTGAGGGGGCCACTTAGGTATCTGGGGCAAAATCAAAATTGGTCCTGCTAGTGAAGGCAGAGAGCTGGACTCGATGACCTTTCAAGGTCCCTTCCAGTTCTAGGAGATGGGATATCTCCATTAATATATAATATTAATAAAGTTACACATGATTTTTTGCTATCTCAGTTTCTATATCATTTGGCTTAAACAATTGAGATAAAAAGACATCAGATTGATTCCCATACTGGGAATGAGTAGAGTATGGTTCTATCTCATCTATTTTATCTTAATCTATCCTATTTAAAATGTATGTGTGTGTGACCAATCACTATAAGTATCTTAGTGTGAAGTACAATTTAAGATATCAGCAAGCATAACAATCATAGAACTGGTCTCTACTTTCGCCATCCTAGTGTTTGGCTACTTATACCCGAATTAAACACACACACACACACACACACACACACACCTTTAACTCTGAATTTTCAAAAGACAGCCTCTTATAAAATGGCACCCACAAAAAAAGGCCAAGAGAAAGCCCCAAATCAGTCACTCTTATTATTAATATTGACTCTCATTCTAGTGCAATATTGTTGATTATAAATACCGAGGAGCTACAGCAAAGTCATTGACCCCCTTCTTTTTTGACCCGTCTTGCTCTGTCAATCTGCACAACCGAATTTGCTCCAACCCCTCAGAATGAGACAAACACCTACAAGATCTTTATCAAGCATTCATAAAACTACAATACCCACCTGGGGAAGTGAGGAAACAGATTGACAGAGCAAGACGGGTACCCAGAAATCACCTACTACAGGACAGGCCCAACAAGGACAATAACAGAACACCACTGGCCATCACATACAGCCCCCAGCTAAAACCTCTCCAGCGCATTATCCACGATCTACAACCTATCCTGGAAAATGATCCTTCACTCTCACAGACCTTGGGAGGCAGGCCAGTCCTCGCTTACAGACAACCCCCCAACCTGAAGCAAATACTCACCAGCAACTACACACCACACCACAGAAACACCAACCCAGGAACCAATCCCTGTAGCAAACCTGGTTGCCTACTCTGTCCCCATATCTACTCTGGCGACACCATCAGAGGACCCAACCACATCAGCCACACCATCAAGGGCTCATTCACCTGCACATCCACTAATGTTATATATGCCATCATGTGCCAGCAATGCCCCTCTGCCATGTACATTGGCCAAACCGGACAGTCCCTCCGCAAAAGAATAAATGGACACAAATCGGACATCAGGAATGGTAACATACATAAGCCAGTAAGTGAACACTTCAATCTCCCTGGTCATTCTATTACAGATTTAAAAGTCACTATCATTGAACAAAAAAACTTCAGAAACAGACTTCAAAGAGAAACAGCAGAACTAAAATTCATTTGCAAATTTAACACCATTAATCTGGGTTTGAATAGGGACTGGGAGTGGCTGGCTCATTACAGAAGCAGCTTTTCCTCTCCTGGAATTGACACCTCCTCATCTATTATTGGGAGTGGACTACATCCACCCTGATTGAATTGGCCCTGTCAACACTGGTTCTCCACTTGCGAAGTAACTCCCTGCTCTCCATGTGTCAGTATATAATGCCTGCATCTGTAACTTTCACTCTATGCATCCAAAGAAGTGAGGTTTTTACCCACGAAAGCTTATGCCCAAATAAATCTGTTAGTCTTTAAGGTGCCACCAGACTCCTTGTTCTTTTTGTAGATACAGACTAACACGGCTACCCCCTGATACTTGGATCAGTACTTTCTGTGCTGCTGGCCTGGGGGGAACAATCATAAGTGAAATTCAACCTTGTGCTGAGGACCAATACAAGGCTTATGCAACAGAGACGTTCTGGTTAAAGACCTCAAAATAACCCTCGTGCTGGCCTTTTGCATAGGAGTTAATTTACCTACTGCAAACACTTCGAGATCTTCTGGTAGCTGGCCCCTAAATGGTAAAGCAAGGAAGGCAGTGTAATTATTTCCTTCTGTATACTGATGGATTTGCTCAAATGATGGAGCTCTGCTATTTAGAAAAATCTTGCTCAGAATTTCTTGATGTCTTGTTCTGAAGTGCAGTGAGAGGATTACTCTTATTGTACAGTATCTGCACTCCTCTTCATTTTGTGTTACCTCATATTGTAATGGGCCAGTGCTAACCCATTTGAAAGCTCCCTGAAGAGTTTACAAATCTGATTGAAACAAGTTGCAGAATTAAGACTTGTAGTGGGAAGGAAGGGATCACAGCATAGCTGAGTCTAATTACTCAGAGGAAACACTGCTGTAACTGTCACCGAATCTAAATGGCGGTGGGTGCAGAAAGTTTGTTTACAGTCCTGTCCTCTACACTTCATTAAAAGTAATAAAACCTACGAGTCAATCACCCCAGCAACCCTAAGAAACAAGACAATGTAGAGGCCTGCTTTTCAGTGCCCTCATTTAGGCCCCAGTCCTGCCATTTGATTTTTATGGGCAGATCCTGGTACCTGTAGAGAGTCCTGTTGATTTCAGTGGGATTCCATCTGGGTAGATCATTACACATTGGGCCAAACTCTGCTCAGTTACATCCTGTGAGCAGACATCTTTCTCAAACTGCTCTACAGACAGAGTACGTAAAGTCCAAACTCGCACCCACCACCCTGGAGTCTGGCTGTTAATGAAGAAGAGTAATAAGATAAAGATTATCTGAAAACATCTCCCCACTAGGCTTAGCTATTCATACGGTCCCTCCTTCAGGACTGCTCAGATCATGCCTTACATCTTCTCTCCCCAGATAGCCAGTCCCACCTCCCCTATATCCAGGTGGTAACAAGTTATCTCCCACACAGTGAGTCAACAGAACTCACTTGGTTGTGGCAAGGTGTTTCAGGCAAATATTGCCATCTTATTACACACCACTGTGCAGCCCAAGTGACTTCAGTGGATTTGCACAGGCATAGAGAGCAGAATTTTTTCATCTCTTTAATAGTCTAAAGAACCTAGGATCACTGAATCATATTGTCACCACCAGAATCATTAGGAGTTGGCATTGGAGCTAAAGACACAGCTCTTACTTAGCTTTAAATATCTAAAAATCTTCTACAGAAGCTGCCCACAATCAGTATGTATTTGCAAGGTAAAATGTCCTTCTGTCGCCATTTTCCAAATTCTTCTTCATGTTATAATAATAATAAAAAATAATTAATACTCACTTCTTTTTGGAAATGTATCTGGGGCCAAGTCTCCGTGTTAAATTTATATCCATGTACAAGCAGGTAATAGAGGTAGTTTGCTGAAAAGCAGTAGGATCTAGCATATGCTTCTTCAAACTTAGGCAGCATAAATGGAAGCTGACAAATAAAAATAAATAGGATCAACACGTAAATTAAAATACCAAAAATTTCTTTTAACTAAGGACTCGCATAAAGTACACTTCCCAATCTAATTAGCGCTTACCAGCTGTTTTCAGAAGCATCCTAAGAAAAATATTATTGTAAGCAAATAGACATGGTGATTTAATTGGAAGTGACTGTGCTGTTGACGTATTTTGTACTGTAAACAATAATTAAAAATAAAAATTGCATGAAAGATTGAAATTGTTAGTCTACATCAGGGGTAGGCAACCTATGGCACGCGTGCCGAAGGTGGCACGCGAGCTGATTTTCAGTGGCACTCATACTGCCCGGGTCCTGGCCACCGGTCCGGGGGGCTCTGCATTTTAATTTAATTTTAAATGAAGCTTCTTAAACATTTTAAAAATCTTATTTACTTTACATACAACAATAGTTTAGTTCTATATTATAGACTTATAGAAAGAGACCTTCTAAAAACGTTAAAATGTATTACTGGCACGTGAAACCTTAAATCAGAGTGAATAAATGAAGACTTGGCACACCTCTTCTGAAAGGTTGCCTACCCCGGTCTACATTTTCTATCTGATCTTGTAGCATATCTAAAATTGTGGTAATAAATTTCAGGGGCAAGGTCTTCAAGAAGATTGCACAGTCATCCTAAGTGTGACAACAAGTGATCAGATCATAAGGACATAAAATTATAGTTCGGAGTGCTAGCAGAGAACACAGGGCCAGTTTGTGGACTCAGCTACCTCAGTGTAAATCTGAAATAACGCCATTGAGGTCACTCAGGTTACTCTGGATTTACACGGATGTAGCTAAAATCAGAATATCGTCTGCAGGATATGCTGATGCAGTACAGAAGTACGGATTTGACAAGAGGTTTGGATAGGGTGATCAGACAGCAAATGTGAAAAATCGGGATGAGGGTGGTGGTGGGGGGAGGGGGGGTAATAGGCGCCTATATAAGAAAAAGACCCAAAAATTGGGACTGTCCCTATAAAATCGGGACATCTGGTCACCCTAGGTTCGGAGAAAGTATGGCTGCTTGAGACAAAAAGTCCTGTAAGTCAAATACTGTGCATATCAGTGGGGTGTTTTTTGGTGATCATTTTGGAGTGGGATGCTCTCTCAAGGTATCCAGTGTGGTAACAGTTTGAGTACAAAGTTATGCATGAAGAGTTATGATCCCCCACTTCATTTAACAGTGACAAGGGTGCTGGTGAGGGCCAGAGGGGCTATGAGGACAGTGAGGTGACCTGAAGGGAACAAGCACTGCAACCCATTAAAAAAAAAAACAAAAAAAACCACCACCACCAAAAAAAACCACTTTAAAACCAGAGGAAAAATACCAAGCAATACAGAGCACAGAGCACTGCAGTCTGAAATAGCAATATGACAGATGGCAGAGTGCCACTTTGGGGCCCAGCATAGCTTTACTGCAGGTTTCAAATTTAAGGACCACTCTAAATTATGCTCATTCTCCTGGTGACCTCGATGAAGAATAAATCTGCCTCCAGGCCCAATCTTGCTCCCATCTGAGTTAATGGAAATGTTGCCATTGACTTAATCTCGAGTAGGATGAAGTACAAAGTGTACAAAGTACACTTAGTACAAAGAGAAGTCTAGTTGTTTCTGGATTTATTGCATTGAATCCTTACATCAAGATAATGGCTCTTAGTAAGCAAACTCTCTCTCCTCTCCTCAAAACAAACAAGCAAAAAAAAAACCCTGTAATACTGAGGCTCTCCCTGTCTCAAGGGCTCTTCTTGGATATTACAAACCATAAAGGACATAAGTAATTTCTAATGATTCCATTGCAATAGGTAGGTACACTAATAAGCGTCAGTTTTCCTTCCCTACAACTACCAGCAACAAAGAACAGACACCTATGTGACATTTGGGGACCAACCCAGACCAGCAAGTGGTTCTGTCACTGCCTTCCCTGTAATGTTTGGTGCCCTCATGCAGCTTTGGTTCAGACCCCTGACACCAGTAGCCCACACGCACAAGGTCTTACCCTGGCTTTCAGCAGCCTGGTTACTCCTTGCAGGGTGACACCAGCAGCACTTTCAGTCCCAGGTTTCCCCAAATTCATCCTCCACAAGTTCTTAACTACCAGGCACTCAGACTTTTCCCCTTTGGTTCATCATCCCAAAAGTGTGAAACCAGCCCCCCAGACACCAGCTCACTATGACACACACTCTCACTCTCTCTCTCTCTTCCCCTCCCCCTTCCGCCCCCCCCCCCCCCCCCCGCACACATACACAGTTTGTATACCAGTTTGCATACAGTTGTTTGCTTGTGGTAAAAATAAATGAAAGATTTGTTTAACAGAAAAGCCACAGATTCAAAGATGAAATAGCAAGGGAGAGCAAACATATATAAGTTACATAGTAAAAAAACAAAGACAGAACCTCAGGCTTTATACTTTCACATTAGAGAAAATCACTTTTCTAATAAAAGTTATTTTGCCTGTGAACAGTTTTCCAGCATGTCCCCTAGCCAGAGGAAAGATCCAGCATTTCACGGACAGCACCCGCACCAAGTGACTGTCCCTCAGTTTCTGGACACCTTTCACTTCAACCCCCTTCCATTTTAGAAGACTTTCAGGTTTTTTTCCTTCAGTCGCTATAGATATGCAAAAAGTGGGGGAAATCCCCAATTGTCTAAATGTCTTTCCATTAACTCTAATGGTCCACCATAGTTTTTTCCTGAGCTGGACCAATAGATGGGTTCTTAAAACTGGTCTCCTCTGGTTAGGGAGGTAGCCCCTTCTCACCTGATTGCTTCCCTGCCCTGTTCGGAGGTGAGGCTGGAGTTACACCACAGTTACAATGATAATTGCATACACACACACACACACACACACACACACACACACACACACTACAAAGCTCAGAATGACCATCGAGTTCAGAACACTACAAGCTTTCATAAAAGACCTTACTCAATATATTTGTGTAGTACAACAACACTGGCAACAATCAGTTGATTTAACTGCTTATTTTTTGTGGTTTAAATCTTCTGTTGTCCCCTGGGGTGTCTGGACCATGATTGTCACAACCGAATTAAAAAGCAAATACTGAAACACATTCTATGTAGTACTTATTTCATAGAATATCAGGGTTGGAAGGGACCTCAGGAGATCATCTAGTTCAACCCCCTGCTCAAAGCAGGACCAATCCCCGTATAGAACTAATATTGTAGTTTTGTGCCAGGGAGAGGCTTCAATTAGGCTACATCTATACTTAGAGCTGGGGGTGTGATTCACTAAAAAGAGAGTAGCTGCAGTACTGGTAGCATGGGCAGTGGCAAGTGGCAGCATGGACTGGCCACCTGGAGTACATGGACTGGCTGCCCCGAGTATATATCCATGGGATCCAAGTGGGTTTGAACACAGGGCAGCTAGCCCGTGCCGCTGCTCACCGCGGCCCACGCTACTGCGGCTACACTACACTTTTAGCCTGCTAGCTCGATGAGAGCTAGTGTGAGTATGTCTACTCGAGCTGGGAATCACATGACCAGCTGCACGTGTAGATGTAGCATTAAAACGTTCACCTTGAAGTTGTAAATTGGTCGTGTGTGATCATCGATTCCGTAACCACTGAGCTGACATTCAATATACAAGTTCAGCAAAAAAGGGTCTTCCTGAAAATGTCTTCATTTGTAGACAAATAACTGTAAAGATCTAGATAGTTCAGTACAAGAGTTTTTCCTGGAGAACTGGGCCTGATTCTTATTTACAGTAAGGCTCTTTTACACCACTTACCCACTTTAAGGCCTCTCTATGTTGCCAGAACAGTATAAAGGATCCTGAGTATAGATGAGAGTCAAGCCCTTTGTTTCTTTCTGGCAAAAATATGCTCCATTTGCTGTGATGTGACATGACAGGTGCACAAGACTCACAGAATGAAATAGAAAACGTTTGCATTGTGCCTAGTTCCTTGTTTCACTACAAGTAGGAAACTCAACCCAGGATCATGGAAAAGTTTCATGAACCTGGGCCATGGTTTAAGTACCCTAGGATTATTTTATAGTTTGGAGTGAACTTGAAACTCATGGGAAAGGAAGGCAAGAATTCATATGAACCTTTTAAAAATGTATTCACATGAATCCCTGTGAACAGAGGTGGTTCAGTTTCCCATAGTTCTATGTGACATGCTCCTTGATCTTTTCCCTTTCCAAATGCAGAAAATTCATACTGACCTGACTCCAGTTCCGTGAGCAGAAAAACCACATACTTGAATTAAAATCAGCTAGGGGAAAGCGTCCTGTTAAATTCAAAGCATTGGCTGTATAGTAGAATCCTGAAAAGGCCTATAAATAAAACCAGATGAAAGGCACTTTATTCTCAAGATCCTATATAAATCAGAGGTAGGGAAGAAATGCTGCAAAAAGGAACACTGTGCTTGCAGACTTACCACAAACTTCCCTTTAAGCTTTGGCTGATAGACTCCATTGAATGAACAGTCTTCCCCCTTGTCATTGCAAGCAGTGAAGTTAAACAATAAGGACACCTTCTCTTGGCACAGAGCTGGGTCTCCAGTTCCCCTGAAATTTATGAGTTGGCCTGGGTTGTAATTTGTTGGCCTTAGAGATACCGTGCAAAGGCTTCCATACAAACTTTTCATTGTTAAAACAGTTTCATAGTTCTGGGGATAGCATGGATTATCAACCTTGGTCTTGTTTCTTGAATTCTGAGGGAAACAGTAATTTTTTTTGTCTTAACAGGAAAGCTTTTAATTTCAATTAATAGTATTTTAACCATATATGTTTATATTCTCCCCTTCTCCTCTCTGCCATAACAAGAGTATTGAATATAGTATGGTCTAATGATCATTATCATACAAAGCAAATCCTATCTCACAGAATGCACTTGTGAAATAAAGCAAAGATTCACATGTCTAGTTTAATTGCTTAGCAGACTATTTCTTGGCAGAGGGAACAAAGTAGACGTACAGGTTAAGTTTTAACAATGGATCCATTCTCATTATACAAAACAGCTGAATAGCCTGACTCCTAGGGCAGTGGTTCTCAACCAGGGGTACATATACCCCTGGGGATACGCAGAGGTCTTCCAGGGGGTACATCAACTCATCTAGATATTTGCCTAGTTTTACAACAGGCTACGTAAAATGCACTAGCGAAGTCAGTACAAATTGAAATTTCATACAATGACTTGTTTATACTGCTCTATAATATAATATACACACACTATACACTGAAATGTAAGTACAATATGTATATTCCAATTGATTTATTTTATAATTATGTGGTAAAAATGAGAAAGTAAGCAATTTTTCAGTAATAGTGTGCGGTGACACTTTTGTATTTTTATTTCTGATTTTGTAAGCAAGTAGTTCTTAAGTGAGGTGAACCTTGGGGGTACACAAGACAAATCAGACTCCTGAAAGGGGTACAGGAATCTGGAAAGGTTGAGCGCCACTGTCCTAAGGGGTCAAGGCATTAACTGAAAAATAATTAAACACAATTACAAAACTATCCTCAAAGAGAGACATTAAAAGAAAAGAAAAATAAGCGATACTCAGTTTGGCTAAATGTATAAAATGAACCCAATATGTTTTGTTCAGCAATTAACATAATGGGGCCCTAACTGAGGCCTCTAAGCCATACTGCAATAAGAACTTATGGCAGAAGAGAGAACATGTTCAGAGAGTTACTGAATACAAACCGAACAACATAGTTCCTGAATGTACCTGCACAAGTGAGGCTAAGAGCCTTTTCTCTGCTTCATCTCTTCCATAACACTGGAAGCTGTGAGTATACACACTGTACTCATAGCCATACAGCTGCACCTGTAACGTGCTATTGGAGTTCTGCACACACTCCTCTGGGACAAATGATAGTTGAGTGGAGGCTCCTCCTAGATCAAGCGCACCCGTAGTCTCTGCTCCATGAGGATGGACCCATCTCCTCCAAAGGGTTTTCTAAAAATTTAACAGGTAGGTTTGAAATGTCATCTGCTTCTTCAAGCTCTTTCACTCATTAAATTATTTTTAAATCTAGAATATATCTGTAATAGTGTAAAACAGCACTCAGGAAAAGCTCACTTGTGTGTAAAGCATTGTCTCATGAAGTTTAGGGTGATATTTTTTCACAAAGGGAAATGAAGCTGAAGAATGAAGGAAAGGTCCAGCACAACTAAAACTCAGAGAGAGATGGCTTAGTGTTCAGAGCACAGGTCAGGCAGCTGCTAATCCTGGTTCTGAAACTGCCTCTGTATATGAACTTGGGCAAATCACTTAATCTTTCTGCATCTTTAAAATGGAGATAATATTCACCTCTCTTTCTGACAGAGGTAGTCTGACAGTAACACTTTACAAACAGTAAGTAAAGTATTAATAAAGGAGAAATGAAATATTAAAAGGTCTGAGATGGCTACAGTGCAAAGAATAAAGAGACAGGCCAGAAGTGAATGAAGAACAGAGTTGGTAGAGCTGGCAGCAGGAAATTTTTAATCAAAATACTTTAAAATGAAAAATGCCATTTTCATCAAAATTGAAACATTTTTGGGGAAAAAAACCACAACATTTTCACAAAATTTAGTTTAGAAAACGAGTGTTTCAATACTGTCAAAATATGTCCAGTTTCGACTTTTCAGAAGGGAGAGTTTTGCCTTTTTATTTTGAAACAACTTTTCAAAATGAAATTTGTTGTTTTTTACATGAAAAACATTAAAAGTTTAAAAGGGTAGAAACTGGGACCAAATGTTTACATTTTATCAAAGGTTTTTGATCAACCCAAAACTTTTTTAATTTCATCGCAATTTTTTAATTTGAATTTTGTTTGTTCAATTTCTGAATGGAAATTTTTTTGAAACTGGAATTCGCTGTGAAACAGAAAATTGGGTTTCTGCCCAGTAGCTAGAGAGCCAGCTCCTCAGTTGAATGCTCTGTTGAAGTCAACAGAGCTATGGCAATTTACACCAGCTGAGGATCTGCCTGAGAGCTTCTATGAAAGTTTTTATATTTTAAAAATAATTCCATCATCGTAGGCCTATAAGCAAGACCCATTTCTCAGTTTTTGAGAAGTTATTTGGATTTTTCTAGCCACCTATTTGGCAGTTTTCACACAAACACAGGAAAACGTCTGTTGGATCTGCAGGTCATCAAAAGGAAAAGTATGCACCATCCACAGATTTATTTTAATATTGCCATTATTTATTGAAGGAGTTTTCATTCTGCACGAGTCTGTGTTGCGATGGGAAGGGAGAAGTGAGAACAGACTGCACGCTCCAGCAAACACCTCCAGGCAAACGCCTAGAGTAAAATCCTGGCTCCATTGACTTCAATGGGCTAGGATTTCACACCTAGACTTTTTCCAGTGTCACAAGACTGGTGAAAAGTTTAATTTTTTTTCAGTTTCACACTATGTGCCAAATTCTTCACGAAGCTCGACTCATCTGAACTCCGTGTATTCAACTGGCTTCCCAGCATCTGTGGTCCCTTGTGGCCTTAAAAAAAAAAAAAAAAAAAAAAAAATCTATGAATTTGCCAAGCGGAAGTCACAGTTTTGATCATTAAAGGCCTGCATAGTAGTAAGAAACTGCCTTCAATGAAGTCAATGTTGTTGCACGGATGTAAGGGAGGGAAAAATTTTGATATCATGAATTATGTGACTGATTCCTGCAAATGTGTTTGGAGCAAAATATTATTTTGGATTAAGATAATCAAAATCCACTTTGCAAATTGTCATGATCCAATAGTAACTGTTCAATAGGGAACAGTAATAACGTTCAGGAAATTGATTGACTTTATTCTAGCAAGATTAACTAGGATAATTCTCAAATATTTTGGGGAGTCAACACCTCTAATTAATATAACTGAGCACTGAAGATCACTGCTGTATGTCTAATTCCACATACACAATTGAGCTAGAGGTAGGCTTTGTCTATACATAATTTTGTACCAGTATAACTATGTCAGTTAAAAGAACAGGAGTACTTGTGGCACCTTAGAGACTAACAAATTTATTTGAGCATAAGCTTTCGTGGGCTACAGCCTACTTCATCAGATGCATGCAGTAGAAAATACAGTAGGAAGATATATTATACACAGAATATGAAACAATGGATGTTACTATACACACTATAAGGAGAGTGATCAGTTAAGTTGAACTTTTAGCAGCAGGAGAGGAAAAAAAAACCTGTTTGTAGTGGTAATGAAAATGGCCCATTTCCAGCAATTGACAAGGAGCTATGAGGAACTGTCCCCAGGGGGGGGGGGGGGGGGGGAGAATAAGCATGGTGAAATAGTTTTACTTTGTGTAATGGCCCATCCACTCCCAGTCTTTGTTCAAGTCTAACTTAATGGTGTCCAATTTGCAAATTAATTCCAATTCAGCAGTCTCTTGTTGGAGTCTGTTTTTGAAGTTTTTGTTGTTGTAATATTGCGACTTTTAGGTCTGTAATCGAGTGACCAGAGAGGTTGAAGTGTTCTCCGACTGGTTTTTGAATGTTATAATTCTTGACATCTGATTTGTGTCCATTAATTCTTTTGCGTAGAGACTGTCCGGTTTGGCCAATGTACATGGCAGAGGGGCATTGCTGGCACATGATGGCATATATCACATTGGTAGATGTGCAGGTGAACGAGCCTCTGATAGTGTGGCTGATGTGATTAGGACCTAATTATAACATTCAAAAACCAGTCGGAGAACACTTCAATCTCCCTGGCCACTCAATTACAGACCTAAAAGTCGCAATATTACAACAACAAAAACTTCAAAAACAGACTCCAATGAGAGACTGCTGAATTGGAATTAATTTGCAAATTGGACACCATTAAGTTAGGCTTGAACAAAGACTGGGAGTGGATGGGCCATTACACAAAGTAAAACTATTTCCCCATGCTTATTTCCCCCCCCCCCCCCCCCCCCCCCCCCGGACAGTTCCTCATATCTCCTTGTCAATTGCTGGAAATGGGCCATTTTCATTACCACTACAAACAGGTTTTTTTTCTCTCCTGCTGCTAAAAGTTCAACTTAACTGATCACTCTCCTTATAGTGTGTATAGTAACACCTATTGTTTCATGTTCTCTGTATAATATATCTTCCTACTGTATTTTCCACTACATGCATCCGATGAAGTAGGCTGTAGCCCACGAAAGCTTATGCTCAAATAAATTTGTTAGTCTCTAAGGTGCCACAAGTACTCCTGTTCTTTTTGCGGATACAGACTAACACGGCTGCTACTCTGAAATATGTCAGTTAAGTGTGGGATTTTTACAAAGATAGTTAACTGATACAACCCCTAGTATGAATGCAGCTATACTAGTATAAAGTTGCCACATATCAGTCTAGATTATCCCCTTTCCTACACAGGAATAGCTATACTGCTATAATCATCTATACCAGAGGTGGGCAAACTTTTTGGCTCAACGGCCACATCTGGGTATGGAAATTCTATGGTGGGCCATGAATGCTCACGAAATTGGGGATTAGGGTGCAGGCTCTGGCTTGGGGTGTGGGCTCGGGGGGGGGGGGGGAAGGCAGAAATGAGGAGTTCAGGGTGGGGGAGAGGGATCTGGGCTGGGGCAGAGGGGGAGATGAGGGCTCCAGCTGGGAGTGCAGACTCTGGGGTGGGGCTGGGGATGAGGAGTTTGGGGTGCAGGAGGGTGCTCCGGGCTCGGACCGAGGGGTTTGGAGGGTGGGAGGGGGATCAGGGCTGGGGAAGGAGGTTGGGGTGCGGGAGGGGGTCAGGGTGCAGGCTCTGGGCAGTGCTTACCTCAAGCATCTCCCAGAAGTAGTAGCATGTCCCCCCTCTGGCTCCTACGTGGAGGCGTGGCCAGGTGGCTCTGCCCACTGCCCTGTCCGCAGGTGCTGCCCCTGCAGCTCCCAGTGGCCGTGGTTCCCGGCCAATTGGATCTCCAGGGGCAGTGCTTGGGGCGGGGGAAGCATGCAGAGCCCCCTGACTGCCCCTACACATAGGAGCCAGAGGGGGGACATGCTGCTGCTTCCAGGAGCCATGCAGAATAGGGCAAGCCCCTGACCCTCCTCCCCAGCTGGAGCGCCAGAGCGGGGCAAGCCCCGGACCCCGCTCCCCGGCGAGAGCTCGAGGGCCGGATTAAAATGTCTAGAGGGCCGGATGTGGCCCCCAGGCCATAGTTTGCCCACCCCTGATCTATACAGTGGTATAACTGCATCCACACTAAGGGGGTTGTACTACTTTAGCTGTGCCGATATAGATAGAATGGTACAAATAAAAGCATTAGGATGGAAGATAAAATCCAGGATGTGGCTGACAAAATCCAGGAAGCATGACTTTGCTAATTTGGACATACACAGAGGATCTCGTGAAGATAGCCTGGCAAGAGAGGGTGGCAGGAAAGAGACCCTTGGGAAAGCTGAGGAAGCGATAGATGGATTGGATTAAAGAAGATAAGCAGGTGGACCTTAGGGCTGCCTGGGACAGACAAAGCTGGAGAATGCTTGCACAACGATCCAGACCCAGTTGATCGAATATGGGGAAGAAGAAGTAGTACAATTTTTGTGTTTAGACTAAGCATTAGATTTTCCATTTAGACAGGAATCTTATTTCTGTATCTTGTTAAGAGTTCTACCTTGACCATCAACATGCCTTTTAAATATTTCCATTGTTCCTAGTTAGGATAAAAAACTCTATTCATTTTATTCTCTCTATAGCAAAAGCTTGTCTGTGATCTACTTTTGGTGGAAATGTGAAGCCAACGGCTACTCTGTTTTAACATGCATCTCCTCCAAAACTTGTGATTCATAAGCAACAGTATAAAATAAAACATGCATTTTTTCCACACACCTCCAAGAAATTGCCCATTAAATAGTTGGCCGTAATCCATCCATACACCCCTTCCTCTTGCCCAGTTATGATTTGAGCACCCCTAAATTCAAAGGGCTGGGATCTGAAGTAGTTTTGAATGCTCTCAAGGACTTCATTGGCTGCCGTTTCGTTTTTCAACCTAAGCAATTCACAAAACACAAAATGCTGAGCATCTGGAAAGACAAGCTTACCTTTATTCTTTTATCAACCTAGTGACTAAAGGAAGGCCCATGATTTCCTACTGACAATCTGAGTCCATTTTGGTCTGGAGGGACAGCCTTTAATAAGGAACCTCTGAGTTAGATGTACAGCCAGCTTTAGCAAGCACAGCTGACCTAAAACAACTCTGAAGGTTGTAGAGCATTAGCTGTGGGCATGTCTTAAGCCGACATTTCTGCAGTAGCTCTGATCACCCCAGCATGCTCAAAATAGAAGCGTAACCGTAGTGGGCTAGCTGCCCCAAATACAATCCCATCTGAGACCCAAGGTACCTACTGGGATGGCTAACCTTTCCCAGCACTGTGGCTACACTTCTATTTTTAGCACACTAGCTCAATCAGAGATGGTGCAGGTATGTCTACTTGAGCTGGAAATTACATTTTCCAGTTCCAGGGTAGACATATCCTGTGTCCAACAGTTGCCATGTTTACACTGCAGGCAACTAGGTATTTTGTTCCTCATATAAGATTGTATTTAGTGAACTGAGTGCTTATGTGAAAGGTGCTGGCTTAATTGTTACGGAGACTTTATCCCTCTCTTTAGCCACAGAGCCAGGTGCAGCACAGGAAACCTCGTGGGGAAATTTGTATTGCTAATGTGCCTCAGCCCTGTTCTGGAGGGCTCATCTCCAGTGGTAACAGGGTAGAGTCTCCAGGCCCATTCAAGCTATAACTGAAACTGAGAACAAAAAAGCCAGCTGGTGCCTGTCTCAAAAGCCCCATGCATAGATATGGAGCAACCACTTAGCATCATGCTCACACTTAGTGTAACTCCTTGTCTCCAGCTGAGTTACACCAACTATGAATTTGGGCTTCCTACCCTCAGATATGTTCACACAGTTCTCATTTACACAGTGGGATTTGACCCCATGTGCTGAGGACAGAAATTAGGACCTCACATTGCTGTAGTGCAAAGCAAGCAAATACTTCCTTTCAATACAGTAAAGCGATATGGTAAAAGAAAAGCAGATCTGTTTAAAAATTAGACCAAAAGTTCCAAACCTTTAATTTTACGGGCTGAGTTGGATTTCCTTTTGAGACAGATCAGAATTCCTGGTGAACACAGAGTTGTCTAACACATTTTTCCATATCAGTTTCACGTGCTGCTGTTTTATTTACATATATTAAATGTACTGGGCTTTTTTGCCATACCTCAGTAGTCGCATTCCAGCTGTAGCTCCCAGATACGTTGGGGTATTTTTATGCAAGTGAGATGGAATTTTCTCCTTTACTTTACTCATGCAGTTGTCAATGGGTTTGACAATCTCTTGAGGGTTATTCCCATAGCTGGATATGCCCGGGCCTAAAAAAGAGCAAGTGGCTGATTTCATTTGTCTTGCCACCTAGCATCAGAAGAAACAGCTTTTTTGGCCATTTAATATTCCATTTTGAAAAGATGTTTAACCTTTAAACAAGGACTTAATTTAAAAATCTTAATGATTAAAAAGAATATTAATGAACATGCCTTGGAGTCTTTTATACAGGGCAGCACTCCTGACATATGACTCGCCCCCCAACACTGCCATCCTTTCAACTGTACATAAGCGCAAATTGACAACAGTGCCACATTAATGCGAAAAATATATTACATGTGTCAGGCACTGCAGAAAAATCCACCTACTGGGTGGAAAAAAACCTCCTGGATCTCCAAAATTATAGAAAACTCCATCCCCGTGTGTCCTAAATCATGTGGACTACACCTAACAAACTGGCATATGTCAGACCAGATCAGGAAGTAGCATCCTACTGGAAGCAAAATAATGAATTGTGAGCTGCAATTTGACCTTTGACTGGACTTAGTGGCAGCATGGTCTAGTGGAGAGGGACCTGGACTGGGAATCAAGCAACCAGGGGTCTATTCCTATATCTACCAATGACCTGCTAAATGACTTTGGACAAGTCATTTTTCCTTTCTTTGCCTCAGTCTACCTATCTGTAAAATGGAGAATAATTCTACTTTATTCAGTGCTTTGAGCATCACAACTGAAGTGCACTTGGGGAATGCTTATTATTATCAGGAGAACCGATTCCCCCGAGAAAGCTTGCAAGAGAGCAACATATAGCTTTTGGCATTCAATTACCTAAGAGGCTCATGATCAAATCCAGACCCCAAGGTAGACATGCTAGCTCAGGAACCATCTGGAATAAGGATGTAACCCTACAGCTCTGGTCCTTAGGCGCAATGGAACTATCAGTTACAAATATGAGACTAGTAGAAGCAAGTGACTTAGCCTTCTAAGTGGCTGGCCCCCAGCTGTGCGACTCCATCCCACCAGAGTAAAGAAAGACCACAGACCGGACTGCTTCTAGGATGAAATGCAAGCCTCTTCATGATAGCTTTCCAATAGCAGCACTAATTAATCAGAATAATAAAAAGGAAAACAAAAACTGCCCATAAAGCAAAGAAAATAACAAACCTCGACCCCATGTTTGGGGGGTGGGGGGAGGTGGACAGGAGAACAAGAAGAGAGATCATCTATTATTAATTATTATTATTATTACAGTGTACACCTGATTCTCCAAAACCTAGTTATCTGAACCTCCACATTATCCGAATCCCTTCCTTGTCATTGCTGGGGGACAAGAGAGAAGAGACCCTCAGCTGCGGGGTAGGCCACCTTGCCACTGTACAGCTCCCGTGGCAGCGGAGGGAGACCTCTGCCACCCCGCTATTGTGGGTGAGAGTGAGTAGGGTGTGACTGTGGAGCTCCAGAGGGCCGGTGACAACCGATTCCTGCAGGTGCAGGGGAGGCTGCAGTTCTGGTGGGGCAGAGCAGAGTCCTGGCCAGGGGTCTCCGCTCTGCCCTACTAGGAAGGCAGCCTGCCCCCGCAACTTTGCACCTGCAACATTTGAAAGGGCAGGCGTGTCAGCGCAGGGAGCCCTCTGCAGCCCTGCTGTGCTGGGAGCAAGTGAACGGGGCCATGAGAGTGAAGCAGCAGGGGGCTCACTGCGCTGCCACTCCTGCCCTCCCAATTATCCAAATGAAATCTGTGCCCCCCATGCTATTCAGGAGGATACATGAATGCATATGGGTGGGCAGCACATCAATATCTGGAAGGTGCTCATACAACGCAGTGATCACTGCGTTGTAGCCAGAGTAGAGCCACTGTATAAAGGAATATGGACTGGGTCAGCACTAGGGTGGGCTGCCCAATTGCCACAGGGCTGATGGGAGAAGAATGCAGTGGAGAGCAGATCTCCTCCTGTTCCACCACCTCCCCACCTCTGGAGGAGCCCTGGCCCAGAAGTGTGCATGCAGCGCAGCTGGTGGAGGATTGGGAAGAAGGGAGAAGCATGATGCTGGTTACCGCTCTCTCTCCACACTGTCACCCTACAGACATGCTGTCTGGCTCCCTTTCACACATAGTATCACAGGGACTAGCACACATTTGGCTACTGTAGTTTGAGGCACCTTTCTATGGATTCACACAATACCCCTGTACAGGGTCACCTGGCCCCTTATGTTCTATAATTCTCTTGTCTCTCTTGGGGAAAAAAAAAAAAAACAATTAAAACCAACTTTAAAAGTGCTTCCTCTTGTGTTTTTAGGACAGCAGAATGGCTCAGCTTCACGATGCAGCTTTCTCACACCAAAAACCCTAAGGGCAACATTCTTAATTAGCCAAGACATGAGATGTCAACGTGCGGCTGCTGTGCAGTGCCGGCAGTATGCCACTCCTGCACGTGTAAGGACATAGCACATGGCAGGTCCCGGTGCAGTTCTTCCATGTTTTGTTCCTCGTGTAAGCTTAGATTTCTCTACATTTTTTTTTTAATTGTTGGGGCATGTGTATATAGTGTTAAAGATAGAAAGACTGGTAGTGCTAGAAACCAGTGCTTTCTATTCATCCACCAGCCACTACAGACAGCTACACCCTAAATATCCATTTCCAGACAAAAGCCAGGATATAGGATTTTGCATAATCCTCACTGACCCATGTTCTGGAGAAAGAAGGAAAGGAAAAGTCACCTGTGGAGGTTAGTGCTGATATCATGGATCAGCAAATGTCTGAGGGAGAGATGATTAGTCTCTGTCCATTGTTATAAAACTGATTTTTAATATCCTCTCTCCCCAGTACACCTAACTTTGCTAAAATTAAACCAATACTCCCCCAAAATCCCATGTGTTGTTCTGAGCCAGGGGATAATTTCCTTGAAATATTGTGGGAGTAATCAGACAAAGCATTTTACAGATAAGACTGAATGAAAAAAATTCAAAGGTTTATACTTTTATGGACGTTTCCTAACATTTGTGGGAATATTATAGCTCAGAAATGGTTTGGCAGAGAAACACGGCATTTGATTATTCCTTAACCTTGGGCTAGATTGTGGCAGTCCCCTTGCTCACATAAATGAGCAGTTACTCACACAAGTCAGCTTATTAGAGTCTGATCCCCAGCTCAAAGAAGTCAATAGAAAGATGTCCATTGACTTCAGTGATCTTTAGCTTAGGCCCTTAATGAATTAATACTAATAGGCCTTCAATGGGACTATCTGTGTGAGTAACTGTTCATCCATGTGAGGAACAGAAGCCAAGGGATCGCAATCTAGCCCAGAAAGAATAAAAGAATGATGCTGGTCACTTTTCTTTCTAATCTTCCTCCAGCTCTCTCATTTTCCTTTCTTCGTGTCACCTGCACGGACTCCTATTCCTACTCCTATTTCTGTATTATCCCTGTAGCACAATACGACTGGAAAGAATACTTGCCTGTACCACAGCAAGAGCACTAGAAGAGTTTGTGAGTGTGAAGAAATTGTTTATGGGTTTATACCCAACAGCTGAAATCGGACTTTACACAAGCCATAGCCCAGGCACGCACGTGGGCTTTAGAACATGTGCTTGGATTAAAGACTGACAAAACGATTAAAAAAAAAAAAAAAAAAATCAGATCCACCCTCCTCCACATGCACAGACAACACAAAAACACAGTTTGAAGCAGATTAAAAACTAGCTTCAGTGGGTGTAAAAGTGCTTTTTCTCTGGGGTCTGCTCTTGATCGGTACAGAGTATCCTCAAGGGGAGCTGAGGGTTCCCAGCACCTGGCAAAATCAGGCCTTTAAAGAGCCTTGGAACGTGTGGAGAGCTTTTCTTTTCTCAGATGATTGAATGAATTTCCGGGCTCATTAATGAGTGGCTGACAGCACTGGCTAGATGAAATAAGGTGTACATTTTCTGACTGCATACAAGCCATACATTTTTAACAGTGAGAGTAATTAACCATTGAACAAATGACCAAGCTTGGGTCATGGTGGATTCTCCATCACGGACAATTTTTAAATTAAAATTGGATTTAAAAGATATGCGGAGGAATTATTTTGGGGAAGTGTGTTATACAGCGGGTCAGACTAGAGGATCATCAGGGTCTCTTCTGGGCTTGGAATCTAGGAATCTTTCTCATGCAGTTCTGCAAACACACCAAAGCGCTAACCTGCAACAGCCCTGCTATTCCACTCCTGGGACTCTCCTGAACACATCATGCTAGTTTTATGCTTAACTTGATGGCTCTGTGATATATAGAAATGTCCACTAGGTGAGACACCTAGCCAAATTTGAACCTAGAAAAAAAGTAAAGGGAATGTGTGACTGGTGAAGAACAGAGTTTTTCACTTCAAGACCACATGTTAAATTGACCCAGATTAGCAGTGTTCGAAAGTTATCTGCTGGCTGTTCAGTGACCTATGTGAAATGATTTCAGTCCAGTTCCTAGTGGATTAATATCCATGTCACAAAACCATAATCACAACTGGTGCCATCCTTGGCAGTTTCAGCAGTGAGGCCCAGGAATCCATAAGCATAGACACTGAACTCTCCTCTCGTCACTAGAGGCTCTCTTCAATCAAGAGATTGATGGAGCCGGGCAGGGGGGAGGGCAGAAGCGGGAGAAAGTTTGCACCTATGCTTCCCATGCTCTTCTATCTGTTCTTTAGACAGAGGACTTTAGTCTCCAGGATTCTCAGTCTAGTCTCATTCACAAGCTCTGAAGTCACTTATAACAAACATGTAAAGAAAACATTAAAAAAAAAAAAAGTAACCCAGATTTCCAGAAAAGAAAAGCAAATAATGCACCAACCTGCTAGCACAGCTGGGGTCCTATGTTGCTCCCACTGAAATCAACAGCAAAACTCCAATAGAAGTTGAGCCCCTAATCCTTTCAGAGGATTTTTATTTTAATTATTTTTACATTAAACAGCTTTTTCAAAGAACAGCTCAAGACACTAGAAGCACTAGACCAGGGGTAGACAACCTATGGCACGCGTGCCGAAGGCAGCACACGAGCTGATTTTCAGTGGCACTCACACTGCCCGGGTCCTGGCCACCAGTCTGGGGGGCTCTGCATTTTAATTTAATTTTAAATGAAGCTTCTTAAACATTTTAAAAACCTTATTTATTTTATATACAAAATAGTTTAGTTCTATATTATAGGCTTATAGAAAGAGACCTTCTAAAAACATTAAAATGTATTACTGGCACACGAAACCTTAAATCAGAGTGAATAAATGAAGACTCGGCACACCTCTTCTGAAAGGTTGCCGACCCCCGCACTAGATATTAAAGGGTCAGATTGACTGGTACGATCTGGTACGATCTGGTCCCTCTGTGCCATTCAGGCAGTACAAAGAGGCTATATTCTGGCCCTAAATGGTCTCCAGAACATTTCTCACAAGAACTCTGATGACGTAAACCCAGTGGAAGCAGTTCCTGCTCCAGCTGTCCCACCCCACCATGGTGAAAGGGTCATGCTGGGGAAGGAGGAAGCACGTGAGCGGAAAATACCTGAAGGAGCATTGCTCCACTACACAGATCCTCCTCTGTCATAAGTAAAAGCAGCCCACAGGCTACACTAACTACCGCAAGGACCCGGCAGGCTCTGAATAAGGGATCAGTAACTTTTTTGGCATCAAACTGCTATTTCCAAATCTCCATTTGAGCCTCACCTTTCACACTGCACTTGAAGGTTTGGCTTACTACTCCTGTATCATTTTCTTTTTCTGCTGGCCATTCATACATGTAGACTGTAGTCCGAGATGATCCGGCGTCAAGCACTATCCCATACTGAAAAAAAAAAAAAAGGGGTTACAATTTAAAATCCAAAATTTGTCAGCCTTTTGTTTTTTTTAAAAACTACCACAAGGTTTTCGGCACCGGTCATTGTGCCGCACATTTACTTAAACACCAAAGGAATGCTTTGACATATACTAAAGTGATATTAACTAAAAACATCAGGTACTTGGACAATCTGCCTGAGTCAGGCCGTAGTCTGAATGATTCCTAATGAAAAACTGGCGCATAGTATAGCAAACAAACATGCCACAACTTGGCTATTTTGGTTGCAACTACAATTTCCAGGAGGAGCAGCATGTTACAGAGGCTGACAAGTGAAGTGCCATATCAGGCAGACTTCTGCTTTCCCCTGCAGCCATCATAGCCGCAAATCGCCTCTTTTGATTTACCAAACATTGTCAACTTCCAGGAGACTAACTAGCAGATAAAGTCATCCTTGCTTGATTTGTAGACTAGAAACATTTACAGCAAACGGAATATTTAACTTGAATGTAGCGTGGTCCCCTGGCATTTCTTTAGATCCATTGTTTAGCACAACCCCATTATTTTAATGGAGAGCATTAGGTGACTGCTCCAGTTTACCAGAAGGCTATATGAGGAATGTGCTTCCTCTGTGCTCACACAAGCAGGTTACAGAATTGGGGAAATATATCTATTTGTGCTCAATCTAAATTACTCTAAAAATGCAGCCGTTATGAGAGGTAATGTAATAACATACTTTGGTGTGTGGATTTCTTTAAGGAGACTCAGATGCTTCATGTATCTTGTCAAATGTATGTTACTGCCTTAGCAATCAGCATGGACATGGCCTGACTTTAAGTGCTAATGTATAATTGTGCAATGCAACTAGACACCTGGAGAAGTCCTGCCTGACAGTATCACGAACAGAACACAATCATTATGGTTTCTTTCAGAACACAATCCAAATATACACAGGACACCAATTAATTCCTTCTTCTGGATGCAGACTCATACCTGCTGCAAAGCCACTAACGTCAATAGCATCACACTAAGGATGAATGTGTCATTGCATATTTAAATGGTTACACAACATGTACATTTTAATATCTCTCGCATCAGTGATATCTAGGATTTCCCTTCCCTTGGGCTTACTCTTTGCCAGGTATTATTATTTTACTTATATTACAGTCCTATCTAGAGACCCCCTCTGAAATTAGGGCCCCACTGTGCCAGACAATGTACACACATTGTAAGACAGTCCCTGCCTAAAAGATCTTACTATACAAGACAGATGGGAGAGAGGAAGTATCATTAACTCCATTCACTGAACTGCAGAGAAATTAAGTGACTTGCCCAAGGTTACACATGAAATCTGTGGCAGAGCTGGGCACTGAACCCAGATTTCCCCTGTCCTAGTCTGCTGCCTTAACCACCAGATCATTCTTCATCCCCATATGTCCATCAATGGCTATTAGCAAGGATGGCCAAGGATGGTGTCCCGAGCCTCTGTTTGCCAGAAGCTGGGAATGGGCAAGAGGGGATGGATCACTTGATGATTACCTGTTCTGTTCATTCCCTCTGGGTCACCTGGCATAGGCCACTATCGGAAGACAGGATACTGGGCTAGATGGATCTTTGGTCTGACCCAGTATAGTCGTTCTTACGGAAAAATTGCCTATCGCTAGAACAACATAATTTGAGTCAAAGGTCAAAAAAGACCAGAGCAGCCAAAAAAAAAAAAAAAAAAAAAAATCATAGTTTTTCTCCCTCTCTTTTTTATTGGGATTTTCACCCATAAATTTTCCATCAACTCTAATCATGACCTTTCTTTAATATTCAGCAAAAATCTATTCAGTAGACTATATTGTAGGATTAGTAAGAGAGGGTGGACAGGCAAAAAAAAAAAAAAAAAAAAATCAACCAAATGAAAGGGAGCTGGAACTCTGCTGCTGTCTAGTGGAAATGAGAAAGATGAAAAGAGATGGCTTGAAGAAAAAAAAAAAAAAAATCACAGAAGTGTAGAACTGGAAGGGACCTTGAGAGGTCACCTAGTCCAGTCCCCTGCACTCAAGGCAGGACTATGTAATAACTATACCATTCCTGACAGGTGTTTGTTTAACCCGTTCTTAAAAACCTCCAATGAGAGATTCCCCAACCTCCCTAGGCAATTTGTTCCAGTGCTTAACTACCCTGACAGTTAGGAAGTTTTTCCTAATGTCCAACCTAAACCGCCCTGGCTGAAATTTAAGCCCATTGCTTCTTGTCCTAGCCTTAGAGGTTAACAAGAACAATTTTTTGCCCTCTTCCTTGTAACAACTTATTATGTACTTGAAAACTGTTATCATGTCCGTCCCTCCCACCCCCCCCAGTCTTCTCTTCTCCAGACTAAACAAACCCAATTCTCCCCCCCCCCCCAATCTTTCTTTGTAAGTTATATTTTCTAGACTTTTAATCATTTGTGTTTCTCTCTTCAGGACTTTCTCCAATTTGTCCACATTTTTCCTGAAATGTGGCCCCCCAAAAGTGGATACAATACTTCACTGAGGCCTAATCAGCATGGAGTAGAGCAGAAGAATTACTTTTCGTGTCTTGCTTACAACACTCCAGCTGATACATCACAGAATGTTTGCTTTTTTTTTTTTTTTTTTGCAACAGTGTTACACCATTGACTCATATTAGGCTTGTGATCCACTATGACCATCAGATCCCTTTCCACAGTATTCCTTCCTAGGCAGCCATTTCCCATTTTTTATACGTGCAACTGATTGTTCCTTCCTAAGTGGAATACTTTGCATTTGTCCTTATTGAATTTCATCCTATTTACTTCAGACCATTTCTCCAGTTCATTTTGAATTTTAATCCTATCCTCCAAAGCACTTGCAGTCCCTCCCAGCTTGGTATCGTCTGCAAAGTTTATAAGTGTACTCTCTATGCCATTATCTAAATCATTGATGAAGATATTGAACAGAACCAGAACTGATCCCTGCAGGACCCCGCTCAGTATGCCCTTCCAGCTTGACTGTGAACCACTGATAACTACTCTCTGGAAACGTTTTCCAACCAGTTATGCACCCACCTTATAGTAGCTCCATCTAGGTTGTATTTCCCAAGTTTGTTTATGAAAAGGTCATTTAAGACAGTACCAAAAGCCTTACTAAAGTCAAGATATACCACATCTACCACTTCCCCCATCCACAAGGTTTATTACTCTGTCAAAGAAAGCTATTAGGTCGGTTTCACATGATTTGTTCTTAACTAATCCATGCTGACTGTTACTTATCACCTTATTATATTCTAGGTGTTTGCAAGTTGATTGCTTTATTATTTGCTCTATTATCTTTCCGAGTACTGAAGTTAAAGTGAAGTTGTCCCCTTGTTGCTACATTTGTAATTTCTCCATCACGCAGCTTTTACTATTAGCAGGGCACCCTCGTGTTCATTGCTCTTGTTTTCCTTTACTGACACTTGTAACAGATTCTATGGACCTGACTCCACTATCTGATCTCTTGGGTAATCACTTACTCTTGTGCAAAGTGTGTGTAAAACTCTACCATTTGGATCTGGTGCCATTTTACACCCACTGTTTGTGTGTACAAAAACAAAATAAAAAAACAAAAAACAAAAAAGTTCAAGGAACTGGTGAACCAGGTCCTGTCTCCCTAACACAGCTGACTGATCTGTTTACTTAGGCTATGTCTACACTATGGCCCTTACAGCGGCACAGCTGTACCACTCCAGCTCTGCCATTGTAAGGTCTCCCGTGTAGCCGCTCTCCTGCCGGCATAATTAAACCACCCCCCAACGAGTAGCATTAGCTATGTTATCAGGAGAGCCTCTTCTGCCAACATAGCACTGTCCACACCAGCACTTTTGCTAGTGAAATTTATGTCAGTCAGGGAGGTGTTTTTTTCACATCCCTGACCGACAAAAGTTTTACCGACAAAAGTGGTAGTGTAGACAAAGCCAAAGGCCTGGTCAAACTGGAAAAAGTTGCACTGGTTTAACTCAATCAATTTTAAAATCAATCTAGGTAAACAGATGCAAACCCCTGAAGTGGACCACACTTAAACCAATTAACCCTTACTTAAATCGGATTAGCTTAATTTGGTAATTTACCAATGCAAGCTAAACTGGTAACAGCAAGGGTTGAACAGGTTTAAATGCATCCACATTAGAGGCTTGCTCCAGTTTAACAGTATGGATTAGTTAAATCAAAGCAACTATAGACAAGGCTCTCTGGAACTAATCAGTTTGTGCCCATAAAAATAATAATAATAATAATACTCTGTTTATATTATATTGCCACTTTCAAAAGACATTTAGAACACAAAGAAAAGCATGTGCCAGATGAAAACAAAAAATATTATGATACCAGAGACAGAATAGGAAACATTAGCCTTTGAGCAAAATGCTTCTTATAAGTACCAGAGCTTGCTAGGTGTCTAAGCTAGGGTTGTTTACAGGTTTCAGAGTAGCAGCCGTGTTAGTCTGTATCCGCAAAAAGAACAGGAGTACTTGTGGCACCTTAGAGACTAACAAATTTATTTGAGCATAAGCTTTCGTGAGCTACAGCCCACTTCTTCGGATGACTGAACTTATTTCCAAGTCATTTAACTGCAGGATATTTGTCCGTCCCTTGATCGTTACTCTCATTTCACAATGTTTGGATGAGTCACAAGCCCTTTCAGTGCCTGAGCCTGTGTGCATAGACTAGTTCTTCCTTCATGAACTACTAGGACGGAAAACTAAAGCCTCAGATCTTCTGACAGGCATGAAACAAATACTTAATTGGGCAAAAAAACACAACGGGACATAGGTTGTATAAGACAACTTGCCTGTAGGTATTGTAAAAGCATGATGCCGATGGCTGAGTGCTGTCAATGCACTGGGGAAGTACTACTATGCGATCACACAGGCTTCAGAGGGTCACATTATAATGCTTGTTTTAGTTTAATGGAGAGTAGTTTGAAAGAAAAGAGACACTTCTGAGGAGAAAACATTTTTCCTCCAACTGTTTCCGTATTTAATTATTATAACTAAGGCCTTGGTTACACTGGCGCTCTACAGCGCTGCAACTGTCTCGCTCAGGGGTGTGAAAAAACACCCCCCTGAGCGCAGCAAGTTACAGCGCTGTAAAGCGCCAGTGTAAACAGTGCTGTAAACTAATCCCCTCGGGGAGGTGGAATACCTGCAGCACTGGGAGAGCTCTCTCCCAGCGCTGGTGCCGCGACCACACTCGCACTTCAAAGCGCTGCCGCGGGAGCGCTCCCGCGGCAGCGCTTTGGAGTTTCGAGTGTAGCCAAGGCCTAAGTCCAAACTTTAGGACGCTGTGGTTTCCAACCACTGGCACATCAACACAAGTACTGCAGGCTTCTGTGACTGTTCACGGTCCCTCTTCTCTACCAAAGAGCCCAATTCTGCAAGGCTCTTTCCTGAGAGACACAGCCTCCTCCAAACCAAACGAAGCCCACAACATCTAGGGTTGCCAACTTTCGGATTGCAGAAAGCTGAACATGCGGCCAGTGGGAGCTGCGGAGCTGGCACTCGGGGCGGGGTCAGTGCACGGAGCCTCCCTGGCCGCCCCTGTGCCTAGGGGCCTCAGGGACATGCCGGGCTCTTCCAGGAGCCATGCAGAGCCAGGAAGGCAGGGAGCCTGACTTAGCCCTGCTGCGCCACCGACTGGACATTTAATGATGCTGACCGGAGCTGCCAACGTCCCTTTTCGACTGGGCGTTCCAGTCGAAAACCGGACAACTGGCAACCCTATTAATGACGTGTAGGCTAATGGTTGGGAACCCCTGAACCCTTACCCTTTAGGGTCCTCAAGGAAATCCAAGCCCATAGCAGTTGTCACAGAAACAGCCACTGCTACTCCACTGACACACACAGCTGGTTCTCTGAGACTGTTAAAACTTGGGAAGCAAATCCATCATTTCAAAAACAACTTATGAGGGTCATAGCTGAATTCGGAAGTGGCGCAAAGAGAGTAGAGCGGGACAGGGAATCTGTGGATTGCAACATCTGCCTGAACTACCACCCTGTACCCACTATCAAAGGGAGCAGCTGGCGAGGACTCTAAAGCACGACAGGGGCTGTTTTCCTTAAACCCATTAGTAGCTTTAGTAGAGGAAACAGAACTCAGGGGACCTGAACTGAGAACTTCTCAGGGAGGTGATTTTCCATTTTGTGTTAAAGATGTATGAATCTAGCATTTTGAAGTCTGCACATACATTCTTTTAATGATCTGGAACCAGAAAACAGACTTTCAACTTATTTCCCAAAGCATTTCAGTTCACCTTTTCAGATTTTCCCTACTCTTTCATGTAGGTATTAATAGAAGGAAGGATAATAGAGCTAACAAGTTCTAACCAGTGTGATGGATATGTAATTACACACTTAGGGCCAAAATTCTGCCTTTAGATACACGTGTGCACCTCACAGGGATCATATCTGAGGGCAGAATTCAGCCCCTAGGAATGTGATTCAAATGCAGATCATTTCTTGAATCAAAGCCATTTTATAATAATTACTATAAAACATCAATCTGGACTGACAAAGAGAACTTTTTCTTCTTACTTGCAATTCAGACTTAGCAGAAGCATTGTCTAGAGTACAAGGTTAGGCATAAAGAATTCTTATGCCACCTTTGCCTCTGGCTTGGTGTATCATCTTGAGCAATTCACTTATTCTCTCAGCTTCAGTTCCCCCATCTATAAAATAGAGACCATAATGCTTAGCTTACAGGGGCATTGTGAGACTTTAACTAACACTTGCCTGTAAAGCATTTTGAGATTATCAGGTGAAATGCACTGTAGAACGCACAGTATTATTATTTGATAGAACATTTTAGTCTATTGTTCTGTTTCCTTATACCCTTTAAAACTTACCTTCAGTCCTGGAGAAAGGACCTCTTTGTGGTTGATCTGAACAAGTGTAACAGCAATAACAACAACTATGCTTAGAAGCAGAAATACCAAAGTGATAATGGTTGACGTTTTGGAGAGCACCTTGAAACCTAAAGTGAAAAGGGAAAATGCATGTAAAGGAGTGCAGGGATCATCGCTAAGTCAAAGGGCCACACCCTGCAGCCCATACTCGGGCAAAACTCCCAGTAAAATCACAATGGGAGTTTTGCGTAAGTACGAGCTGCAGGATTTGCCACTAGGCGAGTCTCTACTCCATTCAGGACCTGGCTGGAAGATGTATTTTGCCACCATTAATCCATCCCTGTAACAGAAAGTCTCACTGCAGTAGGTGAGTATCACATGTCGCACTGTCTAAAACAAGCCAGAGACGAGTTAAGCATTGTATAACAGACATTTTCTAACTAGGTGCTGATGTGTCAGTGAAACACAGGGTATGTGTATGTGCATGTAAATACAGAAAGTATTATCATTGTGTGGTGCCCAAAGTTATGCTGGATGCTTTACACACTAGTAAAAAGACAAGGTCTCTGCCCTGAAGAGCTTACGAACCAAACCTAAGCGTATATGTGCAAATTAACCCTAAAGTTAAGTGTAGCTGTTTTGTGCATTGAAGGCAATGCTCTTTCCAGGCTCCATTGGAAATGTTCACTAAGGAGTTCAAGGAGGAGGATTTGTTCTGGTTTTTCATTTTAATTTCTACTAACCCTTTAACTCTGCGTGCAGAGGCGGCCCTCGCTGGGCAACCCTCACCCATTTCAGTGCCATGAGGCAGCAACCTCATCCTTCTCCTGTGGAAGGCTCTTGCAGAACCAGGGATCCATATGGGATGAAGGAGTGGAGAGGGCAGGCTGGAAGGGAGTGGGCAGACTGCAAACAGGGCTGGGGGTGGTAAGGGAGCTGCATCGTTCTCCCTGCACAAAAGAGATCAGGAAGGAAAGCTGGGAAGGTTCACTTCTCCTAGGAGCCCACTCTGTGGTGGGGAACTCCCTTAAAGAGGTGGCTCCCAGAGGCAGGCAGCCACAGGAGACCCTGAGCTGGTGTAGAGATAGAAGGCCTTTGCGTGGATGGCCATGTGCCCAATTGATCCCAGGACATCCATGGAGCTTGATGGCCAGAACCTCACTTTCTTCTGCAGGGTGGGGGAAAGGAATTCCCACCCCCAACTACTAATGGAAGAAAGCAAAGGAAACTCCACGGGGTGAGGTGGAAAAAGAGAGTATCACCATGTAGGGGTACAATTCGACCCTGTGAAAGGGCCCTGGGACACTAAAGTTCTCTAACCACAAAACAGGTACAACTCAGACACAGCAACAGTGCAAGCTTCCCACACTGCCCAAGCGTCTCACACTGACCCCAACCAATATTCCTCCTTCCTGAGAACATATACTCCTGTTGCGCTCATTACAAAATAAACAAACACTTGTCTCAACCCCGAAGACAGAGAATTAAAACTCTGGGAAACTTGTGTGCTAGTTTTTCCCCTTGATTTTTTTTTCTTGAAAACACCTTTACATAAGCAGTAGGTGCAGCCCGTCGTGCATGTTAGATCATGCAAGTTTCAAGGGGCTCTGCTCAAAGGAAAGATCTTAGCAATTATGTACTATTATATCGCAAATGTTAGAAGTATTATGCAGCCAGGTCCTGCTCGTGGACTTAAGTGGGACTGCTCACCCAAGTAATACAAACAGGATTTTGGCTGCAAGGGCTGCATAGGGAAACAGGCTTGGCTACAGCAGTGTTGTTAGCATGGCCAGACTGGCAATTCTGGAGCTCTAAAATCTTCTGGTGCGACATGATAGACGGGGGGAAAGGGTGGAGGGTTGAAGGATACTTAGAGGTCAAAAGGGTCTAAGGAAGACAAGAGAATTTAGGGGAATATTGCAGCTATGGCAAATTGAAATGGAATGTGAGAAGGGCAGATTCTGCTTTTGAATTTCCAATATTTGTATGTTTTCCTGTGCCCGTGTTCTGTCTGCCAGTGACTTATCAAGAGAAACGTCTTTAGGATTCTGTCACGCCATGTAGGCACAGCCAGGCGCTGGGAGCAGCACCATCCCCAGGAGAGCACACCTGCCACTTCAGTCCTTCAGGAAATACAGTCTACTCCTGCTATTACGCAGGGTCCACTGCCACAACACAGTGTGGACCGTGGCCAGGACCACAGCACTGTCTTCTCACGCCCCCTTTGGGACAATCTGCGCTCTAGGGGTGCATACCGGAAGCAGTCCCTGTAAGCCCCCCGATTGCAGGGACAGCATACTTACAAGCCCTGCACGGTACATGCAAATGATAGAGAAGTCTCCTTAGACCCTATTCCCCACGCCAAGCACTCACTCAGAGGCATGTCAGTGAATGGAAACTAACATGCTCAATATCTTGTGCACTCATCTAAGTTCTGAAGTTTCTTTATAATGACACTCTTACGACCTCTATATTTTAAGGGTTAGCCTCTCATGTCAACACCCCAGTTAATTTTCACTAGTACTAATCATAATGAGATTTCTGCATGAAAATCATTAAGCTACCACCAATTACAATAATAGTGGATTTCCAGACGGTACTGTATATTGATTTATTGTCCTGAGGGATTCTGAAATTCAAGAAAGAGTACTGTATGGGAAACATGGGAGTGACAGGACAAAACCCTATTTTTATATCTAAAATATCTGTTATTACCTAGAGGTCAGTTACTTTAGAACCTATGCTTAAGAGCCATTAAAAAAGCCAGTTCTAACAATCCATCTGGGACTGAGAGCTGCTGGGATAAGACGTTTGCCTTTGTAACAAATCCTTCTCCTTGTGTATTTTGCAGATTTGTAAGCTTTCCATGATCACAAAATAGCATACAATTTATTTATTTATTTATTTTTGCTGCCCCAAGCAAAAATAAATAAATAAATAAATAAAAGCTGCTCGGACTGTGCCACCCCAAGAATGGATGGAATGCCGCCCCTTAGCATGTGCCACCCAAGGCACGTGCTTCCTCCGCTGGTGCCTGGAGCCAGCCCTGCAATTGAAAGTTGGGTGAGAGCTAGATTTCTATTTACTCCTCAATAAATATATTTTCTTCATGGATCAAAGGATTGACCTGTAGAAGTGGAAGAGACTAAGAGCGTTTACTCTTTGATAATGACAAGACAAATTAGTCAATATTTGTACAGAACTCTGAAGGTGTCAAACCCCATTAAAAAGTGCAAATCAATATTTAATTATTATTCTTATTACTTCAGAGCACCTACTATGACTGTTGAAATATTGTTGTTCTGCTATAGACTTTTCAGCAGGGAGCAATGCACTCTAATGCTTATATATTTCAGGGAATCACAAATTTCTATGGGCCAAATCCTGGTCCTATTGAAGTCAATAGTAAAAATTTCATTGACTTTACTGGTACCAAGATTTGACCCTATCTGAAAGGACTTCACTTTTCAGAAATCTCTTCATTGGGAAGAGTATTATGCGAATGAACATCATTTGTGACATTCCTCTTTTAATCTAGTGTCACTCCCAGATAAGACAATTTAATTAGAGCATAATTTATAAATCTAGGCACATTTGTTAGAAGTACACCTTACATTTCATGCCCCGGTACAGTTAGCTAAACATTTTAATTATATGGTAGCTGGACTGTGCAAGATTCTAGAAGACTTCATGTCAGTGGAACAGATGCACAAGGCCATATTCTGCTCGCTGTTACAGCCAGGAAACCCCCGTGATATTACACACACACACACACACACACACACACACAGCAAGAGAACAAAATTCATCCCAATTACTGAAGTTGCAAGAGGGATTAACTTGGCCTGTTGACTTCCACAGGACTGCACGAATGTAAGTGAGAGCGGAATTTGGCTCACTCTAGTGGATTTTAGGCAAAGAGCCAATAACATAATTTAAAAAGATGTTGATGAAATATTAAAGTGCCATTGTTCTTCATTACTAAAATCAATAACATTCTGGCACAAGTGATAAAGTAAATACTGGCAACTTTCAGTCCCTACTAAATTAAATATAATGGACCACACAGGAACACATTTGAAAGAAAGAACATTTTCTCATTTCCTATAGCTTACTGTAGATAAAAATAATCACTTTCTGCAAAGGAAAGTTGGCTCAGTGACTAAACCTCTTCATGGTACTGAAATATGAAGGTTAAATATACATCTGTATAAATGTAAACATATATTATAGGTTGAGATTCATTTCTATAATTGACTTGAAACAGCTATTGCCAACCTATTTTAGGTACTGACCTGTTTGCTGACAGGGCTGGCGGGAAAGTACTGTAAACATCTTTTTCCAAACTGCATAATGGGAGAAATATACATATTTTTATCATTTAAAAAAATAAGAACATGTGATCTCAAGATGAAAGTTTAGTCACAAGATGCAGGGATGAGACTACCAATAACATTAGGATACAGAATTTTAGAATGCCTTAGCTTTTGTTTGCAGAGCATTTTATAGGCCTGTATTCCATGTAGGGTAGGACAGCAGGTAAAAAGAAAATAGTTTCCCAGGGGGAAAAAAATCCACAGGCCAAATACTTGTGGCTGAATCTTTAGACCTTCTCCAGGTTCACCCATCCCTAAATACAGCATTACTGGCTAGAACCTTATTAGGAAAGGTTCAAGTGTATAAGTCATGTAAAACAAACAGTTAAAGTGCGCAAGTGTCATTCTACAAAAAATGAGGAAGCTAAAAAAAAAAAAAAAAAGTCCAAGCATATGAGCATCTCTCTCTCCACACACACACTTTTGATTCTGCCAGCTTATCTCCAGCTGTGATCACTGAACACAATAAGCAGCTCTCATAACGATGCACCTATGTTTGTAATGACACCCACAGCATCATTAGCCAAGATCATAAATGGAGCTTTTCTTTAATAACCTACCTACCAGAACCTTTCTGAGATGGTTTCCCACTCCTTGGCCGGCCACTTGCTCTGCCATAACCTCTGTTCTCCCATGCCTACGCACTCTGCACCTTATAAACACACACTATCTAATGGTCCAAAAAGTCTCTTCCCCCCAACTACAATGTGGGAGCCAACACACACACACACACACACACACCTGTCCCCGGGAGCGCGCTCTCACACACACACACACACACACACACCTGTGCCGTGAGAACACGGCCACCCCCCATCTCCCACCGCCCCTTACCGTTCCCCGCAGCTGCTGGGGTGACAGTGTGGCCGGGGCAGGCAGGCTCCCGCCGCACAGCTCAGGCTCCCTGGTGGCTTTGCCGGCAGGGGCTGGAGCCTGGGAAACACCCAGCCCCGCTCGGAGCGCGGGCAGCGGCTGGGAACGGGGAAAGGCGAGCGCACTGCCCGCGCGCGGCGCAGAGGAGCTCAGTGGAGAGGCGGCAGCCGGCGCTATAAAGCCAGGGGTGCCGGCTGGCCCCTCCCCTGCGGAGCTGCCACAGCCGGGAGCCTCGGGGTGGCTCGCACGTTGCCCTCTCTTGCGCAAGACAGAGCAGGGAGGGGGACCCTCGTCCTACTCCCACCGATCAGCCGCGGATCGGCTCACCTGAGCCCTGCCCCTTGCAGGCGGGAAGCTGCTGGGCGGCGCAGCCAGCATCACGCCCTGGCCTGGCGGGTGCCCCCCGGCGGCTGGTTGCTGGCCGCCGAGCGGCACAGCTGTCCTGCCGCGCCCCCTCCCTTTTGTTTTGCTCACACTCTGCAGCGAGGTTAATTGAGGCTTCGTGGAGAGATGCGGCACCCTCCCGGCAGGGGAACCCTCTCCCGCCCTCTGCGGGCTCCCACCCACTCCGCCGCCTTGTGATTTCGGGACTGTAACCGCGGTGGGGCTGTGCCCTGCACGCACAGGCTGAGCCAAGAGGTGGCTCCGAATTCCGCCGGTTCCCAATTCCCTAGGAACAAGGAACCTGCTTCAGCCTCATGAGCAGCCAGCTGTCATCCCCAAACCTCCTCCCCTGGCCCGCCCCCTCCAAAGCCCAACCACAGGGTGAATGAGCGGGTGCCTCCCACACCCCTGGATGTTATTACTAGTTACTAAAACTGGTTTGATGCTGGTCCTGTTGTGCCAGTTCAGCAACACCAAGAGCATTCCATGCCCATCAGTGGCTCGACAAATCCTGTATCCAGCCTGCAGCCCTGGCCCAACCAGGATGTGTCTGAGGAAGGCAAGAGAAGAAAACAACCCCTACTGCACCTAGCCACTTGTGCAGTCGTAGAGAGGGGAGGATATTACTCCTCTCCTCCAGAGATCAGATCAGCTGATGCCGAGAAGCATACGATTTATGGTCACGTGTATTATTATGCTAACATTATGCTGGTAGCATAACTGGTGTTGATCATAAAATCATCCAGCCACTTTTACAATCCATTTACAGAAAGTAGGTCCTAATTCAAGCCGCAAGGTTCTTTGCTCCTTCCCAAGCCTGCTCAGACCCCTCCAGGATCATGCCCGGCTTTCTCACAGATCCTTCTGTATCCCACCCTCAGCTCCTCTCCCCATTTTGGCTTGCCAGCTTCCTGAACCTACCCATTTGGCAGGGGTACTGGTACAATTTTTATAGCGGGAGTGCTGAAAGCCATTGTACCAAACTGTATATAAAGGAAACCACTTCTAGTCAGAGGGTGTTGCAGCACCCCTAGTTCCAGCACCTATGTTCTTTGGCTCCTCTTCAGTTCCCTCCCTCAGCCATGCTATACCTGATTGATTTTCCCTCTACCTGACCACCCCAGCCCTCGCTCTGCATTACCTATGGTGTGTAGCTTCACCTGACATTTTCCATCCATTCTGTCCTTCACCCAACCTTCCCCTTGCCACCTGACTACTCTTCCCACTATAACCAGCCCTCCCCTTACTCCTATCCGCTCCCCTATATCCCTCTTTCTAGTTGGCACCCGTTTCTCCTATTCCAATTGTCCTCTGTTTAATGCACGTAACCCCATTGGCTTCATCCGTTTGCTGTTGTGCAGTGGAATCTTACCCATACGCTTATTTAAAAGCTACAAATTTACGCGTTTGATGACAACCTAAGGAAAAGTGTACATGCCTGGGTTGTAGTTGTTACCTCATGTAAATATTTTCAGTCAAAAAACAATGCATCGCCTTTGCAGTTTCACAGGCACATGCCACAGACTATGGTTAAGAAAACTACAGAAACAAAGCAATTACTGTGTGCAAATTACTATGATGTGATTATTGCTTCACAGGTACACCAGGTAATTGTATTACACGCCCCTCCACAGTACAGGATCATCATTAAGGCTATGATTATGTCATGAATTGTCATGGAAGTCACGGAATCCGTGTCTTCCAGAGACCTCCAAGACATTTCCTGCCCTGGGGCTGGAGCTGTCAGCAGGCAGCCCTGCAGCTCTCAGCCACTGCTGGCCCCTGGGCAGCAGGGAGACCCCGCAGTGCCCAGCCGCTGAGGGCAGCAGGGGCACCCCACAGCTCCCAGCCACTGAGGATTGCAGGGGACCCACCCCCCACAGCTCTAGCCACCGCAGGCAGCAAGGGGACCCCGGATCTCCCACTCCCCATGGGCGGCAGGGCCCCCCGCTGCTGCCCAGCAGTGGCGGGTGGGGGGGAGGACCCCATAGCTGCTCAGCCCCGGCTGGTGGCGAGGGGACCCCGCAGCTGCTAGCCATTTGGCGGGGCGCGAGGGGACCCCAGAGCCCCCAGCTACTGTGGGTGCTGTCTTCCCTCCCCATTTTGTCAGGAATATTTTTAGTAAAAATCAGACAGGTCACGGGCTTCCATGAATTTTTGTTTATTGCCGTGACCTGCCCATGATTTTTACTAAAAATATCCCCGACAAAATCTGATCCTTAATCATCATCATCATCAATAATAACAGGAAAACAGCCTGAAGAATACCATCCTTACCAAACTGATCACAGAACTGCATAGGGAGGTTGTGGAATCTCCATCTCTGGAGATATTTAAGAGTAGGTTAGATAAATGTCTATCAGGGATGGTCTAGACAGTATTTGGTCCTGCCATGAGGGCAGGGGACTGGACTCGATGACCTCTCGAGGTCCCTTCCAGTCCTAGAATCTATGAATCTATAAACTGGGTCTACTGCAATTATAAGGCCCAGACTGCTGGTGTTGAAATGTTAGGTGCCTCAAAAACATTATCCAAAGGAGATCCATAGTGTATACAAAATGCTGGTGGAGGAATGGCAATGGGGAGGTGGTCAACCAAGGCTCATCCAGACTCCAGCCCGTAGGAGCAGTTGCAGAAGCAGCCAAAGCAGGGACTGCTGCACAGGGAGGAGGGAGTATGATGTGTCCACCCAGAGCCACCTGTCCCCCAGAACCCTTCCATGATCCAGAACTGTGAAGGGAAAACACCCCACACACACACTCAAGGTAAACTAGGACACAAGGTGATGCCCCTCAACCACATGGCCTTGAGGGAAAACTGCAGAGAGGAACCAGCCAGAGACAACACTGAGTAAGAGCAGCTACAGAAGCAGCTAAAGCATGGACCTTCAGACATTCATAGAGCTCTACAGTCTTGGCTGGACTTTCTCTGTCCTATGCTGTTTGGCTGTCTGCTCCAGCCCTCTCCCGCCACTTCTCTTACAGTCTCTTCACCTCTTACCCTCTTCTCCTCCTGCCCTGTCCCCTCACCTCCCTTTCCTTCAGTGTCCCCTCTCCCTTCTCATTTCTTTCCCCTTAGGTTATCCCCTTCTAATGGCACACACCCCATAAATAAAATCATAGCACTGACATGCCATATGCTGCCATTACATTGTTCCCTCTGCTGGTGTGTTCTATCCCTTCTACCCTGTATCTGTCTTGTCTATTTAGACTGTAACCTCTTTGGGGCAGGGACCTTCTACTACTGTGTTTGTACAGTGCCTAGCACAATGGGGTTCCACTCTTGGTGGATCCTTAGGGTCCTAATAAACAAGCTTAATAATAATAAGGAGCACCTATGCCTTGCATGATAGTCAGCAGCTCAGGAAGAACTTGTGAAATAGTTTATGCATTGGTTAATATTCTTTCTTAAGTTGTGTAAGCAGGTGGCCATTCAATTCCTGCTATTTTTTTGCTGCCTTCCCAGCTATTCGTGCCGATTTCATTGAGACTCATCACTGAGCGCGTGGTGCTCTTTGGTTCAAATTCAGTGCTTGCACCATTTTTCCTGAAGACTTTCTTCCCAAGACTTTAGCAACATTTTAAAAATGCCCTTGATTTACCCTATTCCAAAAATTACACATGTTCACATTAACTTCCCTTCCCTCTACCAATCTGAGGACTGGCAATACAGCAGCAAGATGCTAGCAAACAGGATTTTTGCGAGGGAGTTCTCCAGGTGAAGGAGGAGTGACTATGTGACCCTTGGGATGAGTTTGTTGTTTGATGTGTGCTTTCATGTTTGAAGTTGATAGTGTGGTCTGTTCTGGAGGCTGTGCACTGAACCAAACAGCCTGCTAGGCTAAGCTTAGAGTTTACAAACCAGGCTTTAGCCTACTATCCTATGATCCCTTGACAAGGGGCGGGGCAAACTCAGGGAGAATAGGGGTTTAAAAAGCCAGCACCTAAATGATCGGAGGAACTAGTGAACAGGGGAGTTTTGTGAGGATGTTTAAACCGGGAACATGAGAGGCAGATACACCTAACAAACATACTCTAAACTCAGGCCAATACCCCCTCCACCCCCGCCAAAAAAAAAAAAAAAAAAAAAAAGACCCCCACAGGAGTAAAAAGAGAATGCAGGCAGAAGTCCAGCAGCAGAGTGGGGGCTATCCAGTTTATTGCACTGAATGCAGCATGCATGATTACCTGCCTCGTGGGGAGATGTATGCATTTGGTGTGAACAACTCATGGCCTTTAAGACCAGTACTAGCTCTTGAGACCAGAGTAGCTAATCTGGAGGTGCTAAGGGAGGCAGAGAAGTACATCAAAGAGACTTTCAGGGACACAGCAGAGCAGTCCTACCCACAGTCTGACAGCTTCCGTACTATTGAGGAGGATGAAAGTCTTGGGGAAGGAGAATATCAAGCTGAAGCAGAGGGAAATGATCCCATAGTTGGGACACTCCTTGCAGATGATGTCATGGTGTCCTCTCAGACCGAGGATACCCCTCTGGGGGAGGGGACCCCAGTTATTAGGAAGAGACAGATAATAGTAATGGGGGTTTTGATTATTAGACATATAGATAGTTGAGTTTATGATGACTGGGAGAATCACATGGTGAATTGCCTTCTGGGTGCAAAGGTTGTGGACCTCTCAAGACATCTAGACAGGCTTATGTGCTTTGCTGGGAAGGAGCCCATGTAGGTAACAAAGACATAGAGAAAGGTAGGAGAGAGGTCCTGGAGGCCAAATTTAGACTGCTAAGTAAGAGATTAAAGTCCAGGTCCTACATGGTAGCATTGTCTGAAATGCTTCCAGTTCCACACATAGAGTCAGTTAGACAGGGTCTCAATGCATGGATGAGATGATGGTATTGGGAGCAGGGATTTAGGTTTACTAGGAACTGGGGAACCTTTTGGGAAAGGAGGAGCCTCTACAGGACGGATGGGCTCCACCTAAATCAAAACAGAACCAGACGTAAATTAAAAAGGTCATAAAGGAGTTTTTAAATGAAGGGCTGTGGGAAAGCTGACAGATGCAGAGGAGCACATGGTTCAGACAGACACATGCCTTAAGGGAGGATTTATTAAAGCCGATACTCTATATCAGGGGTCGGCAACCTTTCAGAAGTGGTGTGCTGAGTCTTCATTTATTCACTCTAATTTAAGCTTTCACGTGCCAGTAATACATTTTAATGTTTTTAGAAGGTCTCTTTCTAGAAGTCTGTAATATATAACTAAACTATTGTTGTATGTAAAGTAAATAAGGTTTTTAAAATGTTTAAGAAACTTCATTTAAAATTAAATTAAAATGCAGAGCCCCCTGGACCAGTGGCCAGGACCCGGGCAGTGTGAGTGCTACTGAAAATGAGCTTGTGTGCCGCCTTCAGCACTCGTGCCATACGTTGCCTGCCTCTGCTCTATATCCTAATAAAGAAGAGAGGATAGAAGTTCATAGAATGCAGGTAGGAACTGAAGAGAAACTGCATCACACAAGGCAGACAACTAAATATTGACAAATTTTATAAGTGTTTGTGTACAAATACCATTAGTCTAAATATTAAGATGGGTGACATTGAGAGCCTGGTAATAAATGAAGTTATTAATATAATATGAATCACAGAAACTTGGTGGAATGATGATAATCAACAGGACATGATAATACCAGGGTACAAAATATAGAGGAATGACAGAGTAGGTCATGCTGGGGATGGGGGGAGTGGCACTATATATGAAAAAAAACATAGTCCAATATAGTACAAATCTGAAATGAATCAAACTTACCATAGAATTTCTAAGGATAGAAATTCCATACTTGAATAATAAGAGTACAGCAGTAGGAATATATTACCGACCACCTGACCAGGATGGTGATAGTGATTGTGAAATGCTCACAGAGATTAGAGAGGCTACAAAAACAACAACAACAACTAAAACAATAATAATGGGGGATTTCAACTTTCCCCATATTGACTGGATACATGTCACCTCAGGACAGGATGCAGAAATAAAATTTCTAGACACAATTAATGACTGCTTCTTGGAACAGCTAGTCCTGGAAACCACAAGGGGAAAGGCAATTCTTGATTTAGTCCTAAATGGCACACAGGATCTTGTCCAAGAGGTGAATATATCTAAACCACTTGGTAATAGTGACTATAAGATAATTAAATTTAACATCCTTGTAGGGGGGAAATACCAAAGAAACCAACCACAGTAGCATTTAACTTCAAAAAGGAGAACTACACAAAAATGAGGAGGCTACTTAAATGGAAATTAAAATAAATAGATGAGAGAAATGCCTGCAAGCTGCATGGAAACTATTTAAAAACACTATAGTACAGACTCGAACTAAAAAGGATGCTCCAAATAAAAAATGTCAGTAAAAGGACCCAAAAAATGCCACCCTGGCTAAACAGCAGAGTTAAAAAGGTGGTTAGAGGCAAAAAGGCATCCTTTAAAAATTGGAAGTCAAATCCTGCTGAGGACAAGAAAAGAGCATAAACTCTGGCAAGTCAAGTGTAAACATATAAATTAGGCAGGCCAAAAAAGAATATGAAGAGCAACTAGCAAAAGACACAAAAACTAACAGCAAAAAAAATTTCAGTACATCTGAAGCTGGAAGTCTCACAAACAATCAGTGTGGCCACTGGATGATCAAGGTGCTAAAGGAGCACTCAAGGAAGACAAGGTCATTGTGGGAGAGCTAAATTAATTCTTTGCAATAGTCTTCACTGCAGAGGATGTGAGGGTGATCGCCACATATGAGCCATTCTTTTTAGGTAACAAATCTGAGGAACCATCCCAGATTGAGGCATCAATAGAGGAGGGTTTGGAACATATTGATAAATGAAACAGTAATAAGTCACCAGGACCACATAGTATTCACATCACAGTTCTTCTGAAGGAACTCACATATGAAATTGCACAGCTACTAACTGTGGTATATAATTTATTGCTTAAATCAGCATTTGTATCAAATGACTGGAGGATAGCTAATGTAATGCCCATTTTTTAAAAAGGCTCCAAAGGCAATCCTGGCAATTACAGGCCAGTAAGCCTAATTTCAGTACCAGGCAAATTGGTTGAAACCAAAGTCAAGAACAGAATTATCAGACACATAGAAGAACATGATATGCTGGGGAGGATTCAACTCGGATTTTGTAAAGGGAAATCATGCCTCAAATCTATTAGAATTCTTTAAGGGTGTCAACAAGCATATAGACAAGGGTGATCCAGTTGCTATAGTATACTTGGACTTTCAGAAAGCCTTTGACAAGGTCCCACACCAAAGGCTCTTAAGTAAAGAAGGCAGTCATGGGATAAGAGGGAAAGCCCTCTTACGGATCAGTAACTAGTTAAAAGATTGGAAATAAAGGGTAGGAATAAATGGTCAGTTTTCACAGTGGTGAGAGGTAAATAGCAGGTAAATAGCAGAGGTAAATACAGATCCCCCAAGTATCTGTACTGGGACCAATGCTGTTGTAAAAAGGGGTAAACAGTGAAGTGGCAAGTTTGCAGATGATACTAAATTACTTAAGATAAGTCCAAAGCTGACTACAAAGAGTTACAAAGGGATCTCACAAAACTGGGTGATTGGGCAAAAAAATGAAAGAGAAATTCAATATTGATAAATGCAAAATAACGCACAATGGAAAAAAATCCCAACCATCCACACAAAATGATGGGTTCTAAATTAGCTCTTACCATGGATATATCTCTGAAAACATCTGTTCAATGTGCAGCGGCAGTCAAAAAAGCTAACAGAATGTTAGGAACCATTAGGAAGGGGATAGATAATAAGACAAAAAATATCATAATGTCACTATATAAATCCATGGTACATCCACAACTTGAATATTGCATGCAGTTCTGGTCATCCCATCTCAAAAAAGATATATTAGAATTGGACAAGGTACAGAGAAGGGGGACAAAAATGATTAGGGGTATGGAACAGCTTCCCTATGAGTTGAGATTAAAAGGACTGGGACTGTTCATCTTAGAAAAGAGACGACTAAGGGGAGGATATGATGGAGGTCTATAAAATCATGAATGGCATAGAGAAAGTGAATAGGGAAGTGTTATTTACTCCTTCACATACACACAAGAACATGGAGAACTAATGAAATTAATTGGCAGCAGGTTTAAAACAAACATAAAGAAGTACTTCTTCGCACAATGCACAGTTGACCTGTGGAACTGGTTGCCAGTGGATGTTGTGAAGGCCAAAACTATAACTAGGGTCAAAAAATAATTATATAAGTTTCATGGAGGATAGGTCCATCAGTGGCTATTAGCCAGGGGTTCTCAAACTGGGGGTCAGGACCCCTCAGGGGGTCATGAGGTAATTACATGGGGAGTCGCGAGCTGTCAGCCTCCACCACAAACCCCACTTTGCCTCCAGCATTTATAATGGTGTTAAATATATTTTTAAAAGTGTTTTTAATTTATAAGGGGGGAGGGATCGCACTCAGAGGCTTGCTATGTGAAAGGGGTCACCAGGACAAAAGTTTGAGAATAACTGCTATTAGCCAAGATGGTTGTGAAGGCAACCCCATGTTCTGGGTGTCCCTAAACCTCTGACTGCCAGAAGCTGGGACTGTACAACTGGGATGGATCACTCAATAATTGCCCTGTTCTCTTCATTCCCTCCGAAGCATCTGGCACTGGCCACTGTCAGAAGACAGGATACTGGGTTAGATGGACCATTGGTCTGACCCAGAATGGCCATTCTTATATTCTATATAATGGTGACGAATGTGCTATGAAATCCTAGCTATTAAGACACAGATATTGCCTGCATCTCTACGGTTATTATATCACTCATGAGTGACAGATCTTGTGGGCCTGAGCACTGGGATCCATGGCGGACACATCCCGATGACTGTAACTATTAGACTGCTCTTCCCCCACCAATGATGACTTGAGACATAGAGGCCACAGATGTTTTCCTGTCCATGATGGTAGCCTGTACATAAATACAAATGAATATAAATTTGCATTAAGACTGCACTGTTCAAAATTGGTATTAGTCAGCCTGCCTGTCTACTTCCTCCTCTGTTTCTTCAAACCAGCTCTTGAATTTGTCCTTTGTACCTTTGTTCCTCCAAAGTCACGTCCACACCCTGTTCTCACAGCCAGCCTGCTCCCAGTACTCTTGTTCACCTGGTCAAAGTAATGAAATGTCCATGTCTTCTGAGCTATTTCACTTGCCAATAACATCTTTGATTATTAGTGGTGCGTAGATAGCTCTAGGTTTTTAAACTTTAGCCATTGCTGGATAGAGAGGCCTGGACCAAAACACTGTATTTGCAGAGTAGCCAGACTGAGTTACGTTTTCCTGAAATGTACAAGCATGTTTTAATATTTTATTTTACAGTTTGTTTCTCTACCCCTGCCTCAGGCTCTCTTTCTGCACCGCCTCTGCTGGTGGCACTGTAATTCCACCCAGTTTCCCCTTGATTAAAAAAGCATTTCCAGCTAGCAAATCTACAAGGGATACATCTTTTGCTTAATCAGTACAACAGTGGCCCGTTTGTTAGAACATTTTTAAACAGTTTGGTTTAATCAGCTTAATGTCCAAATAAGTTCTAGACTTGCACAGAGTGACTGTGTCCAAACAAGATTTTTTTCTTCTTAACACACGTCATAATCCTTTATAAATGCCAAGTACATTTCTCTGAAGTCATAATTATAACTATTTTACAGCATGTTAACACTCGCCTTTCTTAGGTTTAGAACACTAATTTCTCTTTATTATAATGTTGAAAAACACTAAATACTCTCATGTTGCTGCTGGTTCTTAGTACTCCCAAATCTACACAAATAAATAATTTACCTTTATATAGTGCCTTTCCTTCATGACTATATACATACAACACTAATGAAACATAGGCAGCTCTGAGAAGAAGGGCAGCACCCATGTGGTACATAGCACAACAGTAGGAGAGAAGGACATTTTGGCCAAGGAAATCAGGACAAACTCCTATTCTTGCAAATAATGCCACTGGGTCTTTCCTATGGATGCAGCACAAATAGGACCTTGTCTCATCCTAAAGGTCTTTGCTTAGGGTGCAATGTACCCCCAGACAGAGGGCTAGAACAATGTCTATGCATCAATCAAAAGAGAGCTTAAGGGGACTTACATGGTGCCTAGACTTTGTATTGGCTCTCTGCACAAAGTGAATTTCATCTGTGGTAAAATACATGGTACTCTGTATATATACCAGAACCACTTACAATGGCAACCCTGGGCAGGGCTTTCTAACCCTAGACTCCACTTGGAAAGGTCAAGTGCTTGCAGGGGCCATGGCTGTCAGCATTCACCCAGAACTAGACCCTGATCTGTGACCCACCCAATTCCGGCAAGCCACACAATCCATATCTAGATACTTCAGTCCTGCTCTTTATGTTGATTGTACAAAAATTTAAAACAGATCTAGTTAATCAGGTACATGAGGAGAGTGTGTGGGCAAGGTAGTATACGGTAGAGCCCAATTAGCAAAAATGTCAGACTAGCCAACAACTTACAAAAACAAGACTAATATTTGTATACATTTGTGCACAAATCCACAGAAGAATGTGATTTCCTGTGTTAATGTTATGCTGTAACAAACCCCAATGTTGGGAAGAAATTGCACGCAATTGTGGAGAACCTAAAGAATTTGATCGGCATCACATACTGTATAGAATGCAAAACCCCCATATAAATAAAAATCTGCCATTCTGCCTTTCCAATGCTGGTTCTACTCTCTTTCATAGAGACAAGAGGGAGGAGTGAGGTTAGCACTTTATTAGCACTTAAGTAACCTAAAAATATCAAAGAGAAATTCAGAACGTCAAACCACATGAAACAATTCTGTTTTAGGGTTTTTAGAAAATGTGGTCATTGGTGCATTTTGTTGGCAGGAGGAACTAGAATTAAATATGCATTAGACCTACTGCCTTTATGTCCCCCACAGTGGTTGCACCCACAGACCTGCTAGTACCATCTTAATGTCATACACTGGAAAGTCAGTAATCACATGAACACACTTCAATTTTTACTTCTGCAAAAGTATGCACTCTCTGAACACAGAATGAACAAAAAATACTGAGTTAGTGCCAAGAAATTCTTAGAGTGAATTTGAATGGGATTAAATAAGAAATATGAGAAGTGACAACATGAAAGAGAGATTTGCTTAGAACTGTTTCTTTTGAGAGAGTCTGAAGTATCTGGATTTAGATCATCTAAATTATGAGAGAAGTCATGGAAACTTTGAAACGTAGGCTAGGGCTGTTTCTTACCAAATATCATGCTGATTTCATAGGAAATCCAGTGCGCTGAGCCTTGAACCCAGAATCAGAAAAAAATCCATTAATTGCTTGAGTATCCCTGTAGACATATAGAAAGTGACAAAACCAGTAGTCCACATAGAAAAAACAGGAGAGTTGGTAGGTCTAGACATGTACTAGATAGGCTGCAAGAGGGCTGAATGGGCCTCATAGATCCTAATATATCAATATTTATATTATCTTCTATAGTGAGTTCCACCCAAAAAGTGCAAAACACTGTAGAATATTAATGGATTCAGCCTAAACACAACCCTGTGAAGTCAATATTATCCAGAGCTGGGTGGAAAATTTAGATATGTTTCACAAAAAGACAAACAAACAAAATGAAAGATTATTGAATTTTTTTCTTTTTTTCTTTTTTTTAACCTCTCTTTTTTAAAAATTCAAGTCTCTCTTATTTAAAAAAAATCTCCCTTATTTATGGTTTAAAAATGAATGGGAGGGGGAAATTAAAAAGTGAAAGGAAGAAGTTGTTTTCCCATGCTTTCACTTCACTTTTTTCCATCTTTTTCCAATGTAAAAAGAGAGTTGGAAAGAGAAAGAGAGAAAATGGGATATTTCCCACTTTATATATGGGGAACAGGCACAAAAGTTAACTCAACTTAGTGGGAAGTGACCTGCCCCAGGTCACACAGGAAGTCTGTGGCAGAACAAAATTCAGAAAAGGGATTCTCTCCACTGCCCTGGCCCCTTTACATCTCACTCACTGCAGAACGTGTGTGCCGTGTAGCTCACATCTTCTATATAAATGACTTCCATGAACTCTGTCTAGCATACACAGAGGAGCACACATTCTAGGAGAAACCACATTGTGTATCTAGGTTGCAGAAGGAAATGTACATCTGACAATCAGGGTCAAGGAACCCTCTGTGGAGAATCGAAGAGGAAACCCCCAAAATAAGCAGTGAAACCAGCTGATTGCATACTATGTTATTTCGCTGTAAAAGCATATCCAGTAAGATCTTTTATGAAAGCTTGTAATGCACTGAACTTAATAGTCCTTATGTGTCTATATAGAAAATTGTAATTGTAACTCTGGTGCAACTTCAGCAGCATCTCAAACAGGGCAGTGAAGCTGTCAGGCAGGGAAGGGCTACCTCCCCAACCAGATGTGACTGTCTTCAAGCACCTTTGTCCAGCCCAGGAAAAACAATGAGGAACCAACAAAACAAATGGCAACAGCTTGAAACTGAAGAGAAAACCTTTGGGAACTAAGGAGGGTGTTTTCCCCACTTTTCATATCTATATTGACTAAAGAAAAAAAACTGCAAACCCTTTTAGACCATGTCTATACTGCAAAATTAGGTCAGCCTAATTTAGGTCAGCCTATAGCCCCTGCAGTTATTAAATCGCTTGTGTGGGCATGTGTGGCTCCTTGTGTGTCCCCTCACCAGAAGTGCTTGTATCAATTGTATTGTCAGGGTGGGGCATCGTGGGACAGCTCCTGAAAGCCAGTAACAGTTGATGAAAGCACTGCAGTGTCTACACTGACACTGCGCCCTGGTCTCCACTACGAGTTTAGGTCAAATTTAGCAGCGTTAGATCGATTTAACCCTGCACCCGTCCACACGACGAAGCCATTATTTTCGACTTAAAGGGCTGTTAAAATCGATTTCTGTATTCCTCCTCCGACGAGGGGATTAGCTCTGAAATCGACCTTGCCGGGTCGAATTTGGGGTAGTGTGGATGCAATTCGATGGTATTGGCCTCCAGGAGCTATCCCAGAGTGCTCCATTGTGATCGCTCTGGACAGCACTCAACTCCGATGCACTGGCCAGGTAGACAGGAAAAGGCCCGCAAACTTTTGAATCTCATTTCCTATTTGGCCAGCGTGGCGATCTGCAGGTGAGTGCAGATCTCATCAGCAGAGGTGACCATGATGGAGTTCCAGAATCACAAAAGAGCTCCAGCATGGACCGAACGGGAGGTACGGGATCTGATCGCTGTATGGGGAGTGGAATCGGTGCTATCCGAACTCCGTTCCAAAAGACGAAATGCCGGAATATTTGAAAAAATCTCAAAGGGCATGAGGGACAGAGGCTATAACAGGGACCCGCAGCAGTGCCGCATGAAACTTAAGGAGCTGAGGCAAGCCTACCAAAAAACCAGAGAGGCAAACGGCCGCTCCGGGTCAGAGCCCCAGACATGCCGCTTCCATGATGAGCTGCATGCAATTCTTGGTGGTGCAGCCACCACTACCCCACCCCTGTGCTTTGACTCCGTCAATGGAGTAGCACACAACAGGGATGTGGGTTTTGGGGATGAGGAAGATGAGGAGGAGGTTGTTGAAGATAGCTCACAGCAAGGAAGTGGAGAAGCCATTTTCCCCGACAGTCAGGAACTGTTTCTCACCCTGGACCTGGAGTCAGTACCCCCCGAACCCACCCAAGGCTGCCTCCCGGACCCGCCAGGTGGAGAAGGGACCTCTGGTGAGTGTACCTTTATAAATATTACACACGGTTTAAAAGCAAGTGTGTTTAATGATTAATTTGCCCTGGCATTCACGGCCAGTACAGCTACTGGAAAAGTCTGTTAATGTGTCTGGGGATGGAGTAGAAATCCTCCATGGACATCTCCATAAAGCTCTCCTGGATGTACTCCCAAAGCCTTTGCAAAAGGTTTCTGGGGAGGGCAGACTTATTCAGTCCTCCATGGTAGGACACTTTACCACGGCAGGCCAGTAGCACGTAGTCTGGAATCATTGCATAACAAAGCATGGCAGCGTATGGTCCCGGTGTTTGTTGGCATTCAGACAACATCCATTCCTTATCTCTCTGTGTTATCCTCAGAAGAGTGATATCATTCCTAGACACCTGGTTGAAATAGGATGATTTTATTAAGGGGACATTCAGAGGTGCCCGTTCCTGCTGGGCGGTTTGCCTGTGGCTGAACAGAAATGTTCCTCGCTGTTAGCCACGTGGTGGGGGGGTGTGTGTGTGTGAAGCAATCATCCCAGAGAATTGTGTGTGTGTGTGTGGAGGGGGGTTAGTTGGGTTTGTGCTGCACGTTAACCCGAAAACCGCAGCCCCTCCTCCTTTTAAATGGCCAACCCATTTTAAATGGCCAACCCAATGGGTGCTTGGTATGGGAAATGGGGGCGCTGCTGTTTGAAAGCATTCCCACGTTATGAAGGTTAAAGAAGCCAAAAGGCTGTGTCTTACCATGGCTGCCTGCAAGCCAAATTCTGTTACCCGGCCCTGCGTGAAAGATCTCTCACACCAAACCAGCATACCCTCAATGAGAGGCAAAATGCGACCTTGTACCGAAAGCACGTGTGCTATGTAATGTAAACAGCAAGGTTTACGGTGAAAGAGCCTACCCATTGTTCTCTAAAATGTGTCTTTTTAACTACCACTCTCCCTTTTTTTTCCTCCACCAGCTGCAAATGTTTCAACGCTCACGCTATCTTCTCCTTCCCAGAGGCTAGTGAAGATTAGAAGGCGGAAAAAACACACTCGCGATGAAATGTTCTCTGAGCTCATGCAGTCCTCCCACACTGAAAGAGCCCAGCAGAATGCGTGAAGGCAGACAATGTCAGAGGTCAGGAAAGCACAATATGAACACGAGAATAGGTGGCGGGCTGAAGATAATAAGTGGCGGGCTGAAGATGATAGGTGGCGTCAGCTTGGTGACAGAAGGCAAGAGGCAATGCTGAGGCTACTGGAGGAACAAACTGATATGCTCCGGTGTATGGTTGAGGTTCAGGAAAGGCAGCTTGAGCACAGACCGCCACTACAGCCCCTGTGTAACCAACCGCCCTCCTCCCCAAGTTCCATAACCTCCTCACCCAGACACCCAAGAACATGGTCGGGGGGCCTCCGGGCACCCAACCACTCCACCCCAGAGGACTGCCCAAGCAACAGAAAGCTGGCATTCAATATGTTTTAAAGTGCAGTGTGGCCTTGTCCTTCCCTCCTCCCCCACTAGGGTGACCAGATGTCCCAATTTTATAGGGACAGTCTCAATTTTTGGGTCTTTTTCTTATATAGGCTCCAATTACCCCCCCACCCCCGTCCTGATTTTTCACACTTGCTGTCTGGTCACCCTATCCCCCACCCCACCCAGTGCTTCCCTCCTCCCGGGCTACCTTGGCAGTTATCCCCCTATTTGTGTGGTGAATTAATAAAGAATGCATGAATGTGAAGCAACAATGACTTTATAGCCTCTGCAAGCGGTGATCGAAGGGGGGAGGGGAGGGTGGTTAGCTTACAGGGAAGTAGAGTGAACCAAGGGGGAAGGGGTTCATCAAGGAGAAACAAATAGAACTTTTACACCGTAGCCTGGCCAGTCATGAAACTGGTTTTCAAAGCTTCTCTGATGCGCACCGCGCCCTCCTGTACTCTGCTAACCGCCCTGGTGTCTGGCTGCATGTAATCAGCGGCCAGGCGATTTGCCTCAACCTCCCACCCCGCCATAAACATCTCCCCATTACTCTCACAGATATTGTGGAGCGCACAGCAAGCGGTAATAACAATGGGAATACTGGTTTCACTGAGGTCTATCCAAGTAAGTAAATTGCACCAGTGTGCTTTTAAATGTCCAAATGCACATTCTACCACCATTCTGCACTTGCTCAGCCTATAGTTGAACAGCTCCTGACTACTGTCCAGGCTGCCTGTGTACGGCTTCATGAGCCATGGCATTAATATAATATATGGAGATATACCTATCTCATAGAACTGGAAGGGACCCTGAAAGGTCATCAAGTCCAGCCCCCTGCCTTCACTAGCAGGACCAAGTACTGATTTTGCCCCAGATCCGTAAGTGGCCCCCTCAAGGACTGAACTCACAACCCTGGGTTAAGCAAGCCAATACTCAAACCACTGAGCTATCCCTCCCCCCGCTATTCACAGCGGGAGAGAGGGGAGAGCAAATGAATACAAAACAAATCTGGTCTCTTTATTGTTTTGATCCACTCCATCTCTCTTATACATCTTAGGCTGGCAGCAGACGGTGCAGTATGACTGCTAGCCATCGTCGTCTCCTGGCTGCTCACCAGAAGACGGTGCAGTACGACTGCTAGCCATCGTCGTCTCCTGTCTGCTCGCTGTACAGCACGACACAGCCTGTCGCAAAAATGCAGCCTCCCTAGTGGATTCCGAAGAAAACTGATCATAAACAATCCACACAGTTCAGACATTCCTGCTAACAATGTCCTTGAAATCCTCTGGGCCTGCTGCCACAAACAGCAAACTTGTAGGGGCAAGAGACAGGGGTGAGTAGTGCATCTATAGCTAACAGAGGACAATCAACATCTGCACATTCAATGGGCAATTCTGTAGAAACAAAATGACTGCACTAAATCATAATGAACTAACATTATTTGCAGTGATAAAAAAGCATCATGCTCTGAGGCACCTGAGATTGTAAGAGAAGACTTACAAAATGAGAGGTGGATGCAGTGAAAGATCCTGTACTGAATAATTAGCCTTCCCTGAAGAGACACTGGAGAGAGATAGAGGGGAACTTGAGAATTAAGGCCAATGGCTGTTCTTGGAAGCTGACACAATAAATATGTTGTTGATTAAACAAATTAAGTGGGAAGAGAGGAAATGCTGATGGAAAAGAAAAGCATGTTTGTGCCCAGCACACAGGATAAGTAGTTCCAAGAATAGCTCATCTGTGTGAGAATGCAACCCCTTACTGCAGCCAAGAGCAAAGAAACACGGTGATTTTGGGATCAGCTTTCGTTTAGGCCCCTAATATTTCCAAGATTAAAAAAGCCAGAGAGAATTTGGGTCAGTTACTTTGTTGCTTTCTTCTCCTCTTCTGAGAAATGCATGTCTCCAGCCTTTGCTTTATACCTGGAAGCGATCCAATATGCTTACCACATGACCATGAGGAAGAATAGCAATTTTGCCTAATTAGAAGGCAGCCACATACTGTCACTTCTTCCATTCAAACAGTATACAAAGTCAAAATCTGCAAGGCATAAAGAAGAAGAGAACCCTCAAAATTGCTTTACTAATATTTATTTACAATCATTTCTTGATTGTTTTCCGAAGCAAATTTACTTGACTTCCATCCATTCACAAATTATTCCATCAAAACACTGTATTAAAAAGATCCCTAGATATATTTGGGGAGGGGGGCGAATTCTCTACAGAAATAACTCCACTGATTTTAATGGAGTTATGCCAATGAAGGATTTATAAAATGAAATGTTGATACAACTCACAGCCATCTATTCTGTGTGAAGAGTCCTCAAAAATTAAAGTTAGCCATCTCAAGCAATCAGCTCATAAACCACAAACAATTATTTTCATGTGGTGCTAGTTAAGTTTGCATCAGGACATGCCCCATCTACTCAACACCTTAAAAGCAATGGAATCAGAAGCTAACGGGAAAAGTATTTTGTATTTTTTGCCACCGGTACATTGCCTATAACACTTGATAACACACTCCTACAGCACTATTGATAATACACACCAATGATCCATGAGTAGGGGAGTTGAAAATTTCCTGTCTAAACTGTTTTTAAGGGGAGCTTGGGTTTTGAACTATGTGACACTGGCGGGCCAGATGCCAGCTCTTTCCTAGGCTGCAGGCATTAGCTAAAAACTGACAAACTTACAGCTGAAGACCAGACCAGTTCACCTGTATGTTAGTTTTGCTCAAAATAGGTATTAGTCTTATAAGAATGTATTTGGTGTTTAGGCTCTATGAAATGCTTGTAAAGTTGCTGCAAGAATTAATTTCACTTGCAATGTCTGTGTTCCATGCTATAAGAAAATAGGTAAGTTTTGCTTTATAACTTTGAAAATGTTTGCTCTGAACTTGTGTACAGGAATCGTCGTCCCTCCTCCCCCCCCCCCCTGGTCCAGAAGGACTATCAAAAGCAGATGGATGGGTCATCAAGGAATATCACAATACAAAGGATTGGTTAATGGCTCTATCCCACCTGGGAAATGCTACATGCAAGGAAGCGCATCCTGTGGACTTAAACGCTGAATGAAATAAAACAAAGCCACAGGAAAATTTTCCATCTCTTTGGCTGTTTGAACTCTGACAGGGCCAGAGACTCTGAACTGAAACCAAAGATCCTCAGGCACAGCCTCCTGGGTAGAGGTGACGCATGGGGGGGGGGGGGTTGGCGGGGGCAGGCAGGACCACATGCCCCCCGCAGATTGCTTGGTCACATGGTGCAGCCAGGCCCCCTCCCTGCAGAGCAGCTGAGCTGGAGAGCTGCGCCTGGCAGGGAGAGGCAGAGGCAGGAGCAGAGGAACAGCTGGAAGCTGCTCAGAGGTGCTGCTGCTTTCCGGAAGGGGGAAGGCTGCCGGGAGGAGGGCTGATGATGAGAGGCTGTTATGGGGTTGTGCCCCTCCCCCCCCCCCCCGCCCACTGTCAGCAGGCATGGGGCATCTATGCTCCTGGGTCTTTCCTGAAAGACACTTTGAATTGACAGATCACTTCAACTCTGTCACTCTTAGGATTTAGATGGTAACTCATTTGTATGTATATGTTTGCTTACTTTAACCTGTAAATAACTCATTTCTTTTTCCTACTTAATAAACCTTTAGATAGTTTATTACAGGATTGGCTTCAGGTGTTATCTTGGTGTAAGATCTAGGATACCAATTGATCTGGGGGTAAGTGACTGGTCTTTTGGGACTGGAAGCAGCCTGAATGTGGTGTGATCTTTGGTGTAAGTGACCATTAATCACTAAGTCCAGTTTGTCTGGGTGGCAAGATAGACTGGAGAGTCTAGGGGACTGTCTGTGACAGGCCCACCGACCGGGGGGAGAGGGGGGCAAAGGGGGCAATTGCCTTGGGGCCCAGGCGATTTAAAAGGGCCCAGGGGCCCCAGGCCCTTTTAGATTGCCCAGGCGGGCCTCAGGGCTCCTAGGCTTGCACGACCGCTCTGGGGCTGGACCCCGTGCTTTGGGGGCCCCCCCCGGGCTGGTGCGGGGTCAGTCCCAGAAGTGACTGGAGGTCCCGGAAGTGATGGATTTGTCACTTCTGCCCTGGGCCCCACCCCCCCTAAGAACGGCCCTGGTCCTGGGGCCTGGAATTCCTGCCGGCAGGTCTGGTCTGTGACTCCATGATAAGACTGTTATAGTGATTCAGGACTTCACATTTGCTATTGGCTTGGTGAAATCTAACCAGTTTGGGGTGTCTGTCCTGTTTCTGACAGTCTGCACTCACAGTCATGAGCCACTCTAGACAGCATGACAGACTATATGAAATTTTCCACAAAAAGTGTCTTCTTAACTCCAACTTTTTGTTGAAAGACTGCACATCTGAAAACCAAAATGTTTTCAGTCTGGGGCCAAAACCTGAAAATTTCAATCTGGAAACTGTGAAACAACATTTTCAATCAAAACTAAACATTTTGACATCAAATTGAAAGATTTAATTTAAGCTCAATTCAACATTGAACCACATCCTCCTGAACCACTGCAGCACCTCATGGGAGTTGTAGTTTTGCTGCCTGATAGCCCCCTCCTCCTCTGTAGGCTGGGCTCCCCAGCCAGACTACACCCCCCATGCTACACTACAGCCATGTGATTCCCAGGATGCACTGCATGATGTCAGCAAGAGGGAAGACCATGGTGTATCATGGGAGATGCAGTCTGGCCAACCCATAGGGAAGAATGGGGGCATGGGGCATCTGAACTACAACTTCCATGAGGCACTATGGCAGCAAAGGTGGACATTGTTTAATGTCAAACTGACCCGCAATTAAACATTTCTATTCAGTTTGATAAACTGTAATATTTTAATTTGGGTTGACCCCATCCAAAATAAAATATTTTGTTTCGATTTTCCCAGCAAAAGCTTTCAGTTTTTGGCCAAAAGTTTTCAGTTTTCAAACAAAAGGTCAACATTTGCCCGCCCCACCCCCACTCCCTCAAAAATTCTGACCAGCTCTATCTACAAGGCTTTCATTTGCATTGCCAACAAAAACCGAAAAGTGGCACATACCCCAGTTTCGTCAAATTTGCACTTTGACACAGAACCTTAACGGCAACCTCAAATGGTCTTTTAACCGATCAGTACGTCTGATTGTCACGCATTCCAAGTATTTGGGAAGTTAATCTGATTTAACATTGCTGAGATTGCCGTTAATTAACCCTTGATCCATCAAAGCACCATGAAAAATTCAAACACCACTCAAAGTGTATGTCCCATGTTTTGGGTTTTGCCTTTTTTAATGAGATTTTTACAAAATAAAGGTTTCAAATGCCTATTACACTGAAAGCTCTAACTCAGCCTAAACTATATGTCATGGCCAGCTGCAGTTTGATAATAAACTGTTTACTGGCATCAAAAGCAAATAAATAGTTCCTTCCCCCCCAACCCCTGATGTAAATTAAAATCTTCACCCTGCACAAAATGCTGGGGAAAAAGATGGCTCTTGCGGCACAAGTGGAATATTAACAAATATTGGCTCTTGCAGACCCAGGGAGCTCTAGCTGTAAATCTCCTCTTCATTGCAAGGGAATTCCAGCTCAAGGACCTCTGGTGATCACAATGGTGGCAGTATGGCAGAGGCAGTCCCTCGAGTAATCAAATCCCCAAACATTTAAAGATTTAAAGGTTAAAAACAACACCTTGAATTGCACTTGGAAACGCATGGGTACCCAGTACAGCCACCACAGCACTGGCGCAGTGTTCTGCCGGTGCGATACTCCACTGAAACAGGCCCTCCATGTTCTGCACCAGTTTCAATTGTCAAGATGTAGTTCCACGTAGAGTGAGTTCCCATAATTTAATCTCGAAGTGAGAAAGGTGCAGCTAAGCATAGCAAGACTAGCATCTGAAAGAAATGGTGACACTGACAAGCACCAAAAGACAATGGGAAAAAATCCTTTTTGACTTCATCTGCTATTTACACATCCATTAGCAGCCTTCCGCCTGCAGCCCTGCCCACCCTTTTCTGCCCCTTCCCTGGGCTGCCCCTGTTCCACCCAGGGTCCCCCCATTCCACCTCCTCACTGCAGCCACGCAACCTCTTTTGCTCCTTTCTTCCGCCCCCCTCCCCGTGGCCCCAAGACCAGAGAATCTCTGTCCCTGAGCCATGGACCAGGGCCTCAGTGGGGAGTGAGAGCTCCTCCAATCCCAGGTCTGCAGCGGGGGTCTGGGTACTGGGGCTTCCTCCCCTCCCCCCACGGTTCTGTGGGGGACCAGGGAGCCGATGAGGAGGGAGGGACTTCCCCCGTCCCACGGTTGCTGCCAGGGACAGGGTCAGGGGCCGCTGGGGAGGAGAGGGGCATGGGGGCCACTGGAGGGGGGCTTCCCCCATCCCATGGCTTCTGATGGGGACAGGTCAGGGGCCATTGGGGGGCTTCCCCCCACCCAGCCTGCTGCCGCAGAGCAGGGCCAGGGCATGGAGGCTTACCCCGCCCCACCCCCTTGGCAGCCAGGGCTTCCGGCTTCCTCCAGCAGCACTGGATTTTTCCAGCGGGCCCCCCCAGTTGGCCGGGACCCCTCGGCATGGGCCCCGTCGGCCCAGTGGCTAATCCACCACTGCCTGTAGGATAAGTATACAATTAAAGAATTAAAGTTAGCTTAAGTTTGGTTAAGGAAATATATATGTGTTGTAAAGAAAGGCCCTGACTAACAAGCAGAAGGAAGGCCTTGGAAATAATGAGTGTTAAGGCCAGAAGGAATAGGGTAGCAACGATGTCTGGTTCAAAGAATAACTAATGAGATAAGGGGAAGTTTCTAAAAAGAAGGCCTCTGACAAATAGGGATGACTGCAGATGCTTTTAAATCAAAGCTAATCTGTCTTAAAATGAGCTAACACGGCCCTTCCCCAACCCACATACCAGTATTAAAGTCTGTGTGACCCCAGATGCAATGGGAAAACCATTGGGCAGCATGAAGGATTGGAGGAAAGGCCTTGGGAAGAAAGGAGGATGGAAATCTTATTTGGATTAAGACTAGATATAAGGGTGAACTCTTTCTAATTTTATTTTTGCTGAAGTCAGTAATTACAGCAATTACATCACTTGTTTGTTAAAAGGTCTAAAAAGTAAACTCTTAAAGGGTTCATTGCTAATACCTGCCTGACCGCACTGGAGCTGACCAATATGGATCTAAGCACACCTGGGTTTAGCCCAGGGGTGGGAAAACTACGGCCCGTGGGCCGGATCTGGCCCCTCAGGGCTTTGGCTCCGGCCCGCGGGATTGCCCCCTGTGGTGCCGCAGGCCCGGCGCCACTCTCAGAAGCGGCCCCCGGGAGGGTGGGGTGGGGCAGAGGGCTCTGCGTGTGTTGCCCTTGCCTCCAGGCACCGCCCCCCCCCCCCCCCCCGCAGCTCCCATTGTCCGGGAATGGGGAACCGCGGCCAATGGGAACTTCGGGGGAGGTACCTGGAGGCGCGGCAAGGGCAGCACATGCAGAGCCCTCCGCCCTCCCTCCCGCAGGGACCACAGCGCTTCCTGGAGCGGCGCGGGGCCGGGGACAGGGTGGGCAGGCAGGCAGGCAGGCAGGCAGGGAGCCTGCCCTGGCCCCGGTGCGCGCCGCTGCCACCCCGGAGCTGCTTTAGATAAGCAGTGCCGGGCCGGAGCTCGAACCCCTCGAGCACCCTGCCCCCCAACTCCCTGCCCTGAGCCCCCTGCCTGCACCTTGCACCCCTCCTGCACCCCAACCCCTGCCCTGAGTCCCCTCCCGCAGTCCACACCCCTGCCCTGAGCCACCTCCTGCACTCTTCACCCCTCCTGCACCCCAACCCCCTTCCCTGAGCCCCCTCATACACCCGCACCCCTCCTCTGCCCCAGTCCCTTGCCCTGAGCCCCTTCCTGCACACCGCACCACCTCCTGCACTCCCTCCCTCACCCCAACCCCCTGCCCCAGCCCTGCATACAATTTCCCCACCCAGATGTGGCCCTCGGCCCAAAAAGTTTGCCCACCCCTCCTTTAGCCCCTTTATAAGTATCTTGATCAAGTACTTATACATGTTTTGCTGCTGTCTGGGTGTGGTAAATTGATTATTTAGGCTTTTGGGGCATGTTTAAAGCAACTGCATAAAGTACCATTTGGCCTTTGGATTTAATAAAGGCATTTATGGTTAAATTGGTGTTTGGTGATTTTCCATAGGAATATTAAAAATTTCAATTATTATTATTATAATTACAACACACCTCTTCTGCCTCCAACTTGCCATCATTATCTCCATCCTATCAGGAGGCCCTTACCCATGCCCCTATTTCTAACAGGCACTGGGTTACTCATTCCACTGCCTCCACAAGATTAGCTGAGTTTGAGACATTTAACTTAGAATCATCCACATATTGACAAGACCTCACTGCATGTCTCCTTACTAACCCCGCTAGTGGCCTTATTGAACAAGAAAGGGTGCAGACTGGATCCCTGAGGTACCTTGCACAAGAGAGCCCTTGATTTTGATGGACAACCAGCCACCACCCGTATCTCCCTGCTGATTTCTCACTGCCGAAATCAATTCACTCCAAGACAATTCCATCCACTCCCAGAAAGGATTGCAGATTTGCCAACGACACTTCACTGTCAGTGGTATCGAAGGCAGCATTAATAATTAAAAAAAAAAATCAGCATGGCCCTCTTACACCTGTCCATTGCTAGGAAGAGATCATCAGTAGTGTCATCAATGTAGTTGTAGTCCCAGACACAGTTCCAAAACCAGACTGATGGGCGTCAAAAACAAAACAAAAAAAACCACACCCAGAGGTTTCTAGGTAATGACAGATTTGCTTCACTGCTATCTTCAAAACAGCCTTTCCCCAAAATGGGTTGTTCGATACCATTGATAGCTAGCAAGGTCATCAATATCCAGGTTACATTTTCTTGAGTAGAGGTCTTGCCAATGCATCTTGGAGAACATCTGGCACCCTACCCTCCAGTAGGGAAGTATTAACAGCCTCAGAGGGCCTTGTGTGTTCCCAGTGGCTTTCGCCAGCCAGGAAAGACAAGGATCCAATGCAAGGTCACTTCATCAAAACATCAGAAAGTGATACTAGCTAAAACAATCAGGGAAGACTGGGTTTATCCCATCATGATATGGCTGTGATCCTATGCACACAGAAAGCTTGGTCCTGACCTGAGTGATTTTATCTGCAAAGTAATATGAAAGTTCCTGGCAGCATGACAGGCTTGAGTCTTTACCCCAGTGGTGACCCCAGGGGTTAGCCAGGCTGTCCCCACCTGCAGCTGCTCTTCTGCATTGGAGGCAAGAGAGGATTCTTTGGCTCTTACACAGCTGCAGTATAGGAGATTAAACATTCTTTATGTTGTCACCAGTCAGACTCGGCAAAAGACTTCCTCCACCAATGGTCTAGCCATCTCCTTTATCTCTTTGCCTTTCACTGATCTTCTGCAAACCAGAGTGATCTAAGAAAATGAAGCCAGAGGAAAGGACATTTAAGGGCCTCCATATCATTGAGGGTCAAGGATTTAAGATTATTATAAAGTCCCAAAAGAGCAGGTGTTCTTAAATTTTTCCATAATGTGGACCACATTTTAATATAGTGATTGTCTCATGGACACCTCCCTTCCTATTCACACTCACTATACACAACACTTCTGTGGCAACAACAGCAATCACTTACATGAACAAATAATATAAGGAAGTACTGAAAATACTGACTGTATTAACTTTTTAAATGTGATTTAACAGTTGGAAACGAGGAGAGATCGCACCCAGTGACCAGCCAGCTCTCTGTGGACCACCAGCAAGTGCTCTGCAGAGCATCAGTGGTTCATAGACCACAGTTTGGGAACTTCTGCACTACACTACCACCACCAGCTCCTTGGGGCAGGGACAGTCTTTTTGTTCTGTGTTTGTACAGAGCCTAGCACAACAGGATCCTGGTCCATGGCTGGTGCAATGCTATTAGTAATAATAAATAATAATCGAGTGGTGACTCTGTTGACACCATAGTACATTTCTCAGAGTACAGAAGGGGAGTATAAGCTCAACAGTGAAAGCCGCACCTGCCCGGATGCCTGTGCTGTGGATATTGTCATGGACCCCATTTGTAGAGCCTGTGATAGCCCCATGGTGAAGGGCAAGCCACATGTGGTTGGAGTTGGACTCGGGAGGTGGCTTTATAGCAAATGAGGAAGAGACCTTCAAAATAAATTAAATGTATTTTTCCCCATAATGAATGATAGTGATTCTTTCTAGAGACATCAGGTACATTTCACCCTTCCCTATCTGCACTTTTTCAAATCAACAAGCAGTCTGAATGTATTGAACACAGGGTCCCCCTGGTGGTGAGTGATTTGAAATCCTCTCCCACAGATGCAGTAAGAGTCCTGAGTCTGTAAAACTGACACATTGGCCCTGCCCACCCTGCTACTGGAACCATACTGTGTCAACAACACTGCTTAGATGTCAATTTCACTGTCCTGGGGACAGCTGATGGAAGTGGACAAACAGTTGATGGATTTGGGAACAGGGGCTGGAAAGACAAGACAAAATATAGCCCCCCCCCAAAAAAAACACCCCCAGAAACCCATTTTTGTTGCTTTTTTGTTTAGCCATAGTTTAATTTTTATAGTGTAATTTAGCTTATTGCACCAGACTGACCAGTACCAGTTCATTACAATATCCATTTGAAATTCTTCCAACATGAAACATTTGCCCCAGGGGTGAGCAAAAGGGTATTAAACACATGTAGTTATTGAAGGATTGTTGTTCCACAGGCAAAACATTTGCTTTTCAGAAGTATTGTGAGCCACACAGAGAGATTGCTCCCATCTCAGTAGGGAAATCATCCCAACCTACCTTTCAGTTCTGTGGTACAATTTTGGTACGAGTCCCAGCTAGTACCTTACTGTACATTTCACATTTGCCTTCATAAAGATTGTGTAAACAAGCATGTGGCTTTTTTCACTTTGGTACTACTATACGAGATCACAGTCACTGAGTCTGTCCATAAATATATGCTTTACACTAGAGTTGCCCAGAAAAATGGAACTCCCCTCCCGTGAAAATTTTGATTTCTTTGGGGAAATGTTCACGATGAAGAGACAAACATAATTTTTTCACAGGAGGAAACGTTTGGAAAGATTCTGTTTTGGGGAAATGGACACAAAAGCCAGCTTTGCAACTATTTGGGCAGCAGCTTCCTGGGTCTGCCCAATTCCTCAGGGACATGGAGGATTGGGGAGTCAGACAGTCACTGGAGACAACTCCCTGGGGAGTCAGGCAGTATGGAAATGCAGCTCCCGGGAGGCAACTGCCCTGGGAGCCTAGGCTGACAGGAAACCAGGTATGCAGGCACTCTGGCCAGGCTTCCAGGTTTCCATTTAAAGTTTCAGTGGAATGGAGACTGTGACGGGTTCGGTCACAGACACCCCCTTGGGATTGTCACCTGTCAGAATTTACCTCTGAGCCTGTTTTCTCTGCCAGCTTGGGAGTCCAGAACCCTGTCTTGTTGAGCCAGACATTCCAGCCTGCTGCAACACAGACCCAGGGTCTGAACCACGCCCCGAAAGCTGCAGACTTAACTGAAAACAGCTCAGCAAATACTCCTGTCTCCAGCACCCAGACCCCCAACTCCCAATGGGATCCAAACCCCAAATAAATCTGTTTTACTCTGTATAAAGCTTATATAGGGTAAACTCATAAATTGTCCACCCTCTATAACACTGATAGAGAGATATGCACAGCTGTTTGCTCCCTCAGGTATTAATCACTTACTCTGTGTTAATTAATAAATAAAATTGATTTTATTAAGTATAAAAAGTAGGATTTAAGTGGTTTCAAGTAATAACAGACAGAACAAAGTAAATTACCAAGCAAAATAAATCAAAACACGCAAGTTTAAGCCTAATACATTAAGAAACTGAATACAAGTAAAAATCTCACCCTCAGAGATGTTCCAATAAGCTTCTTTCACAGACTAGACTCCTTCCTAGTCTGGGCCCAATCCTTTCCCCTGGTACAGCCCTTATTAGTTCCAGCTCAGGTGGTAACTAGGGAATTTCTCATGACTGGCAGCCTCCTTTGTTCTGTTCCTCCCCCTTTTATAGCTTTGGCACAAGGCGGGAATCCTTTGTCTCTCTCTGGGTTGCCACCCCTCCCTCTAAATGGAAAAGCACCAGGTTAAAGATGGATTCCAGTATTATGTGACATGTTCACGTGTCCTGTGAGCCCCCCTCCATTCTTCCAGGACTGGCCCGCATGTATGCAGTGGAGGCTTGCAGGTAAACAGAGCCATCTACAGTCAATGGTCCTAGTCAATGGGAGCCATCAAGATTCCAAGCCACCATTAATGGCCCACACTTTGCATAATTACAATAGGACTTTAGAGTTATACTTCATATTTCTAGTTTTAGATACAAGAATGATACCTACATACAAACAGGATGAACACACTCAGTAGATTATAAGCTTTGTAATGACACCTTACAAGAGACCTTTTGCATAAAGCATATTCCAGTTACATTATATTCACGCTCATAAGCATATTTCCATAAAGATATGGAGTGCAACGTCACAGAGACATTCCCGCAGGATGTGTCAGTTCTGTGGAATCACCATCTTCTAACAGAAAAGGGTTCTATCACAAATTTTTTTGACCAGCTCTACTTGACACTGCTTTGGGTAGTTGCTTTTTCCAACATGCAAATGGATTCCTAGGAATTAAACTTGCACTCACACTGCTGCTCGCTCTGCAAACAGGAAAAAAATTAATGCTCTGGACTCATGCCAGCAGGTACCAAGCACACTGGAAGTGGTAGGCACAGTAGCTAGTGAAAGAAACAGTTCATACTTTGCAGCAACTAATTAGCTAAATGGAGGAGGCACACTGATGCTATTGAAATCTAGAGTTCCTTTCTCCTACCCCCACAGAAAAAGCATTGGGGAGGATACAGCAGAGGGAAAAGGGGGAACATTAGAAGACACAAATGGGAGAGGTCAAGAACAAATTGGGGTAAAAAAATCTGCTTGAAGGGTTTTGCAATGAAAAGACGAATCAAGAACTGCAGCCATTAACTAACACAGAGCTCTTTAAATTTCCCCCTGGAAATAAATGTGGTTTATTATGCAATAGAACGATGAGCAAGATTCCCAGCTGCTGTAAATCGATGTAGTGCCAAACCGATAAGATAAGTTGATTTACATCAGCTGAGAATCTGGTCTGCTGTTTTAAGGGAATACTGTGCACATCCAGGAAAAGCAATGGTTTATTTTTTCTTGTGCTATTTATATATCTTCTAGACTTCATCTGGAGCTTAGTGCTCTCCACGTCCCCAGCAGGTTTACATATTATCCCTTAAATAATAATAAGAGTAACAATAATGCTTGATCCAGGTGGAAAATGGCAGTTCAGTGGATGAGAGACAGGCTATAAATAAATTAAATTTATAAATTTATAAATAATTTTTTTTTCTATAAATTAATAAAATTTAAACTAATGGAGATATCCTGTCTCCTAGAACTGGAAGGGACCTTGAAAGGTCATTGAGTCCAGCCCCCTGCCTTCACTAACAAGACCAAGTACTGATTTTGCCCCAGATCCCTAAGTGGCCCCCTCAAGGATTGAACTCACAACCCTGGGTTCAGCAGGCCAATGCTCAAACCATTGAGCTATCCCTCCGCCCCAATTTGCCTATTTTTATTTTATTTTATTTTATTTTATTTTCTTCATTTTGCTCATTATGTGCTCATATCGATGCTGTGACCTCTTCTTAACACAATACCATATTTAGATAGGAAAGTTCTCTCACAAATTCTTGTGAGCCTCTGCTAACCACATCAATTGCACTTTAAAGCAAGCCAGCCTATACCATACACAAAAAAGGGGGTTGACATCGGATCTGGACCTGAGGGTGGAGAAGGAATAATGAAGAGTTAGGATGCACTGAGATAAATATTTAGGATTGGCCCAGTATGACTAATAGAGGGCCTGACCCATAGCCACTCTCCCATTAACTTCAATGGGCTTTGGATGAGGCCCATACTGTACTTGCTGTATATAGCTCCTTTCATTCTAGAATCTCAGAATGCTGAGCAAACATGAATTAATCCAATTTAAATGAAAAAAGAATTAGGGGCCCAAACCTGCATTCTTTGTTCCCAAAATCTGAACAGGAGTTTTAGGTGTATAAAAAATGAAAGATCAGGGCTTTAATGTGTTTTTTTGGAATTTGAGGAAACTTTAATATATTGTATTTACTCTATTGCACATAATTGTTTCAGTGCTCATTCATCCAAAGTTTAAACCAACAGCTAGATTTCCTTTGATCAAACTCTACAACCATTAAAGCAGTGAGTTGATCTATGGTATTCTTAGTAGAATAAATCTTATTTTTGTACATTGTTTTAAAAATACCCACTTCACTGTGAAATTTCCCTTTCCAGACACTGGTTCAATGATAACAGAATTGAGCTATATGCACCACAGGAAAAGATAAAAAAATAATCAATGTCTAAGCAATTTCAACATTATCTTTTGATTTTGATGTCTAGTTAATTAGTTTATATCATGATGGATCTGTGGTCCTATTTTAAAACATTCTCAGCAACGTACATCCTCTCCCCGATTGAAATGCTTCCTAATGGGAAAAACCAATACCAAGAAGAGCACAATTTGCCATTCCAAAATTTAGTTATGCTCATCACATGGATTCTTAAAATATCACCATTAGCCTGAGGAAACCTTCTACAAAATGGAATGTTTTAAAAAGTCCAGTTCAGCAAGTATAGCCTCTAACAATTCCTCTAGAAAGACAGACATTACCTATTCAAAGGATTGGGGGAGGGGAAGGGTAGCAAATCGAGCACTCACTACCACAGCACCTCCTGCTGTGGAGTCTGGGAATTAGCTCAATTCCAGCCTCGGAGTGCCCCCTTCTAGCCAGTGTCTCGCCTGCCTCAGGCCCCACGTCCCTCACGGACCCCGGTGCCCCCAGCAGAACCCCCCCACTCTGGGTTTCCCCTCCCACTTGCTTTGTTGACTTGGGTACCAACAATTAATGCAGGTTTTTCAGCAACTGAGCTGCTAAAATAGAGACCACGTTCTGTCCTTTAAATAATCCATTCACACAAGTGTGGGATTCCCTGGTTTTGATCAATCAAGGATGCTTTCTTCATTGAGCTGAACCTGGGAAGCAGAAAAGAGGAGTACTGCAGAAACTACCACATGTGACAGGGCTTGGGAACTCAGGATCATTGGTGCTAATAAATATTTTCAAAATTATATGTAGGATTAGTAAGATTGATTGTGATTGTTTTATTTGTTTTTAAATCAGTTTCCTCTGAAATCCTACATAGGTTTTATGGTGATCTCTACTTGTTTTGGAGCCTCTGAACATCTGTTTGGGGCAAACATTTGGACAGAATGTTTGCTTCAAGACAAAGGAAAGTTTCTCATTTCCTTTTTTGCCATTGGTGGTCAGAGAAGATTCATGAAGCCTCAAAGTTCAAAATGCCAATCAACTCCTTGAAATGCTATTCACTTGAGAGGTATGTTTCAGTGCTGTATGAGACGTGATGAGTATGGAGCAGACTGTAAAAGGGAAAGGCAGTAAAACCCACTGATAAACTTAGAGAGAATGAAACTTCAGGTTTAAAATAAAAGTCTCACATTTTCTCAATGAATTTTAATGTGCAAACTGCCGTCCAGTCCCATTGTATCCTCATCATACAGAGCCAAATATTGAGGTCCTTGTGTGACAGTCTGTACCCCTGTATTCACCCTTCACACTCCATTGTAATAATCTTTGTACAAGGTATCACTTGTGAAGTATCACTTGAAAACTCATAATTTTCTGATCATTATTGTACTGGTAAAATATGTGTGGCAACATTGTATGTAAAGTTATAAGATTCCACTGTATGTTGTTACTAAAACATGTTCCAAATCTGGGGAGTGGCCAAACCAGCTCCTCAGAGACAAAGGACAAGCTGATGCCTTAGACAGGTGTAAACAAGGTCAAATGGGTCATCACCTGCTAAGTAGCTATTCATTGGCAGGAAAAAGGACATGGGTGAAAATCCTACATTTTAGGAAAGAAACAGCATGGAGTTCCTATCCATGCAGTCTGCCTGTCGCCATGTTCCCAGCTGGAGGTGCTTCTCAAAGGAGGGAGAGGATACAAAAGGGGGGCAGCCATCCCAAATGATTCTTCTGTTTCTCCCTGCCCATGGCATTCACGACAGCTGAAGAACAAAAGAAGCAGCATTGGGAGGGAGGAGGGATCCTGACTGAAAGAAGTTTAGTCAGTAGAACTGCTGAAATATGTGGTGAGAGAGAGAGAGAGAGAGAGAGACTTTGCTTTGAATTTACCTCAGCTTGTTAAGGGCACATCTACACGTACAGAACTGCAGCTACACCAATGCAACTGCGCCGCTGCAGCGCACCTGGTGAAGGTGCTCTATGCTGACGGGAGAGAGCTCTCTCACTTGCATAATAAAATCACCTGCACAAGTGGCAGAAGCTATGTTGGCGGGAGAAGCTCTCCTGCCAACATAGTGTTGTCCACACTGGCTCAGTAATTTTTCATGCACGGCATTCTCCGTTGAATTGAGATGCCCTTATTTGGGACAGCTATTTTACTGGGATATTTCTCAGAGAAGCAATTGGCAAAGTCTAGTGGCAATGACTGCTGTTTAGTCAGAACAGTGTTAGGAAAATCTCTACTTCATGGGGACATATTCAGCTAGTTATACCAAGACATTAAGGGAGATTTAACTAGTCCTTAAATGGAGTGAAATTCAAAGCTTTGGTCTTTTTGTAGAAACAATCTGATATTACTGGCTACAGTTAAAAGTACAACTAACCATCTGGGACTGATTTTTTTTTTCTGTTTAATCTGTTTAAAGGTGATTTTTTTTAAAAAAAAAGTTGTAGCAAAATTATTTTAGTGGTTTATGAGTTCGGTGAACTAGGGGAAACAATGCACTTTTCCCAACTTAAAGAATCCTAAAACCACAGTCTCTGAGACAGGACTACAGCCAAGACATTTATGGTTGAAACAAACATGGTTCTCAGTGAACACCAGGCCTTTCATTGGTTTTAATTAATCTGGTTTTGATTTACCAGATTTATGGCCATTTAAAATGACTATGCATGGCTCATGAGCAACAGACGTTCCTATAAAGGCCACTTTTAAATTGCCCTTGTGTGGACAATATAAAAGTGGACTTTGCGGACATTGTCTTTTTTTGCATTCCCTACCTCTGAGTGCTTAGCTGTGGGATCTTAAGACTAGACTCTGATCCCCTTACTCGTGCTGAGTACAATCTTATTCCATGAGCAGTCCCACTGACTTTGATGGGACTACTCATGGACTAATGTGATACTACGTGTGAGTACTACATCTGACTCTTATTGTTGCATTAATGTAATTTTTAAAATTTAATTTCCTATGTTAAAAAAGGGGGTGAGTGGGGACAGGGTAATATGTAGGAAAAAAGAAAAAAAACTCCAGTTGTCTACTGATACCAAGGATTTTCATTAGACAACACCAGCTTCGAGTACCAGCTAGCCAAAGGTCAACTATAGGAAAATTACTTAGCAATAATTCTGTGCGTCATAGTCTCCTTTTCTCTCTTCCTCGTAGGTGGCAGGCACTCTCTGTCCTTTATTGACAGTTCTTAGGGTGGGAGAGGAGAAAGAGATCTAAGTTAATCAATATCCTTAAAAAGATATTCTAAACTAAATTTCAGCCCAGTCCCTTATGAACTGACTAAAATTTTAACTCCCAATATTTAATTCATTAAACTAGGATGCAATTCATTTTATACTATGACCTTCTCCCAGTCAGAGTTTTGCCTGTGCAGTGGATGTAGGACTGAGCCCTATAAAATGCAGGAGCTGTAAGGAACATGCTGACTGTGCATCTACAATTGTTGACTATTGCATATTTTTTTTCTCAGCAAGGTTAAATGAATGACCCTTTCAGTCGCTCTATTGCCTGCCTTTCCTTGATCACAGTGCAGGGGTTAAGTCAGATGACAGGTTCACACTAATAGCACATATTAAACTTGGCCCACTAAACCTTTAAGCATATGGAACGGGCTGCAGCAGTGGCTCTGAAGCTTTCCAGACTACTGTACCCCTTTCAGGAGTCGGATTTGTCTTGCGTACCCCCAAGTTTCAACTCACTTAAAAACTACTTGCGTACAAAAGTGTCACAGCACACTATTACTGAAATTTTAGTTTGTACTGACTTCACTAGTGCTTTTTACGTAGCCTGTTGTAAAACTAGGTAAATATCTAGATGAGTTGATGTACCCCCTGGAAGACCTCTGCGTATCCCCAGGGGTACACATACCCCTGGTTGAGAACAGCTGGGCTGGAGAATAGAAGATGATGTCAGGGAGTTACAGGAGACAGAGGAATCCATGGGGGACGTGAAAGAATAAGAGTGTGATCTGTAGAGTTCTGAAGAGGGCAGGAAGCTAGTAAAGACTTCTGTGAATGAGGCTCATTTGTTCCGGTCTCTAGGTACAGAGACGGCATGGCTGTGATTCACATCACTTATATTGGTGTAACTCCATTGACTTCATGGCTTACAGCTATGCAAGTGAGAGATTAATCACATCCCATGTCTTTGTGGCCCTCTTAAAGTATTTTTTTAATCTAGTTGCTTCCTGATTTACTCTCTGTTAGTGATTATCATCGCTGTGGAAAGGATTTACAGTCCAGAATGAGGAGGTCTGTTTGTGGTTGGTACTGTATTCTCATGTACCAAGGCCCTTTACTTTACTTGTCTGCTTTTCTAGTGACCAGACAGGGTAGTAAATTTACAGGAACCCAGTATGCTCTTCAAAGAGCATAAAAATTTATTCAGGTCCCCTCAGAATCAAAAAGAACATTGGTTAGGACCAGGGCAGGCTTTAGGCTGATTCCCCCCGATTCCCGCCCTGCACCCGCGCCTAAGAAGGCCCCGCGCCTTAGGCGCCTTTTAAATTTTTAAATTTTTTTTTTTTTTTTACTCACCCGGCGGCGGTCCGGGTCTTTGGCGGCACTTCAGTGGCGGGGGGTCCTTCACTCGCTCCAGGTCTTCGGTGGCATTTCAGTGGTGGGGGGTCCTTCACTGCCATGGAAGACCCGGAGCGAGCGAAGGACCCCCCGCCGAAGTGCCGCCAAAGACCTGGACCGCCACCGGGTATTCGAATCAGGCCCCGCAGTTCCTAAAGCTGGCCCTGGTTAGGACACCCAAGCCAGTACAGAGACATTGTCATGGATGTGCAAAAAAACAGAGGCCTCTCATTCTAGACCCTGGGTGGCATTTTAGCACTGGTAGCCATTGTTTCACACTTCTTTTTCTCAGTAAAGATCCCTTTGAATCTGACATACTTTGCCACATCCTAACAGGAGCATGAATTCAGGAGAACAGTGTGATTTAGCAGCACAGACACAAAAAGTAGGCAGTAGATGAAGTTTGGCTCTGCAAATCAGCAGCAGACTCAGCTTCTTCTATGGAACATATTTAGAACAAGGAATATAAAAACATGATCACCAAAGTCTTAGCTGGGATAATTACTTTGCATCCTTGTTTCACTAAAGTCACCTAATGATCCTAATATAATACAGTTGCCTCCACTACACATCTAGTAGCATTAACCCCATCATCGTTGTTTAAAATGCCCACTCACTACCTGAAGAATGGTGGTGAGCACACTCTGAAAGCAGCCATCCTACCACCCAGATATTTAAATAGAAATCTGGTTTAATCTGTTTTCTGATCTAATTTACATCCTATGCTTTAAAACTGTCACTAGCTAAAAACAAAGTTGCCAATGAGTACATCTGGAAGGCCTATTCGAGCAAAGGATTACAGTGGATGATATTAAAACAGGGCTCCTTGGGTGTTAGGAGATTGATTTAAGAGGTTTACAGGAAGATCAAGCCTTTAGATCTATTTTGAATGACTTCCCTGAGGCAATCCGGTAAGTGAAACATAATCACAGAATGGAATTGTTCTTGGAAAAACTACTGGCTCAGGAGGCTTGGAACACGGTAGGTCCAGACTTATGACCTCATTTTTAACATCTTTATTAGTTATCTGGAAAAAACGTAAACACACTCATTACACTGGCTGATAAGAGTCTTACGTTTAAGGTGACACTTGCATAGATGGCATTATTTAGTCTAGAGCAGCATTTCTCAACCCCTGGATCGTGACCCAAAAGTGGGTCACAAGAATGTCTGAAAGGATTGAGAACAAACTTTAAAAACAGATATTTTGCATACAATTTTTTAAAATAGATGCCGCTTAAGCTTCACCTTCTGTTAACACTGTGCATGCCAATCAAGTTTTTAGCACATGCAGGTGCCACCATTTAGCCAATCGAATGCAAGGTGTGAAGAGTTATGGGAAAGACTGCACTAGGGAGCAGGGGTCTCATGTCCCAGCTCCCCCCAGCTGACTGCCTGGGGAAGGGACGCAGTAAAGATTATTGACCTACCTGCCTATTTCTGTCATGTGCATGGTGGCCTCTGCTGGCACCCACCTGCCTCACAAGCAGCCCGCTTCGCTGCTTGGAGGACATGTAGCAACTCTGGGGAGGCAGGTAAGAGAGCAGGAGATGGAGTAACTTTCGGCACCCCGGATTCATCACCTGGGCTTGGGCTGCAGCAGTCCCGAGAGGGAGGACACCCCCAAGCAGCCCCTTTCCAACCGGGGTAGCTGGTAAGCACTGGGGGGATAAGAAGGAGAATTATTCCTGCCTCGCAAAGCAGTGGCAGATACTGGAGTCCCATAGAAACTGTAGGAAGGGGAGAGTCTCCACAGGGTGCCTTTGCAGCCAGTGCACCTTGCACTCTGCAAGTGGCTGTGCCCCGCAGTGCCCCACATGTGGCCATGCAAACTTCCCCTGGTGCGTTGGTTGCTTGCGGTGGAGCTGGGGTTGGCCGTGCACACTGCAGACACACAGGCCCTGCTGGTAGTGGCATGGGGCTCGCTTGGGGGCTGAGCACGCCACGTTCAGCCTTTCCTGAGAAGTTGGCAGAGTTGGATAGCTCAGGGCAACCAGGCGCAGCACCCTGCAGAGTGCCGGGGGCAGAGGTAGAGGATCCAGGGCTGTGTTCCACTGTGGGCTGGTACCCTGCTCCTGGGAAGGCTGCATGGAGCACCAAGCGGTGGTTGAGGAAATAAATTGGAGGGAGGCTACTGTGATTGCAGGGTCCAGGACAGGGCTAAGACTTCATGTGCAAGGCCGTGGGCGGGAGGGGATGGTGCTGCTGTGTAGTGGGTAATAAGTATTTTGGGGGCAAAATACTTGTGTTTTCTCCCTAAACTATTTACTGGGTCAGGACTGGTATCAATGTTTACACCATGGTACTCCTGGAGGAATAATGACCAAAAAATTAAAAATTCTGCACACAATATTTAAAAAATATTCTGCAAAATTCTGCAAATTTTATTTGTCAAAATAACACTATATAATCATGCCAGTTTCAATTATTTTGGTAATTTATTTCAAAATACCTGTCAGCAAGTATGTCGGTACAATACAGACATACACAAAAATTCCCCCAGGAGCAAAGAGTTAAAGAAACCCCACGACAACCCAGTTCCTGTTTCTCTCCCCACCCCAAGCCCAGCCAGGGAGCCAGACACTCACCCCCTCCCCTTTCCCCTACAGCCCAGCCTTGTCCCACCCACCTGCTAAGACACTCACAAACCCTACCTTCCTAGAGCCCAGGGATCCAGAGGGAGAAACTGCCTGATGCTGGGTCCTGGGCTTGCACGGAGTTTCCTGCGATCCGCCGCCTCCTTCCTTCAGGGTGTGCTGTGAACCTTACAGTTCCCTCCTGCAACCCCCGGCCTTGTCTGCTATTTGCGAGCTGGGCTCTGCTGGGTCCAGCAGCCGCTGGTGACAGCCAACATTTCTGCAGCCTATTTCTGTGGGGTGGAGGGAAGGAAATTCTGTGGGCCCAACATTAATTTTTGTAAAATTCTACATTGTGCAGTGGTGCAGAATTCCCCCAGAATTAAAATGGGTTCTGGTCCAAAAAAAGATTGAGAACGACTGGTCTAGAGAAAAGTTGGGTAAGTGACCTAATAGGAGAATTCAGACTATATGGGTTATTATAAAACTCAGCATGATACTCTATTTGAGGTAATTGAACAGATGAGGACTAAGAGCACAAGAACAAAGGGGCATAGGTTTAAGTTAAGGGAGAACAATGAATTTAAGGGGATAATGGAGTTTATTAGTATTATTAGGTGTGTGTGAAAAGTTCTCAAAACCCCAAACCCATCTGAAATCAGGAAGGTTGGATGTCCTTCATGACAAGCTCAAACATCAGCCCAGATCAACAAAGCCTGGAAAACCTTGGCACAGGCTTCCAAACCTCATTTCCCCACCCTATTTTCAGGAGTAAAGGATGGTGCCATGCCCCTCCCTGTCCTTGATAGGGCCCAGTAGTAACATCAACCAGTCTTCATATGGCAACTCTCCCTGTAGCAGGACCTTTGGGTGGCGGCTGGGTAAGTGCTATTCCCCCATCGCTAATCCCATGAAGACACTTTGGCTGTTAGAAATAGCCTGGCTCTGCAAAATGGCCACAGGATGAGGGAGACTGACTGCGTCTCGGTCCTAATGTACCAAATAATTTGAAAGTTGTCTCACAGGACAGAACAAAGGCTAGGAGATCCGAGGGAACTGTGCCCCAACTGTCTTGCTTTCACAGTCTAGGACAGGCAGAGAAGTATGCCCATGTGGTTAGGAAACTCAGAGAAGCTATACCAAGAAGAGGGGAGGGATAGTTAAGTGGTTTGAGCATTGGCCTGTTAAACCCAGGGTTGTGAGTTCAATCCTTGAGAGGGCCACTTAGGGATCTGGGGCAAAATCAGTACTTGGTCCTGCTACTGAAGGCAGGGGGCTGAACTCAATGACCTTTTGGGGTCTCTTCCAGCTCTATGAGATAGATAGGAAGGCTAGATCAGTGGCCAAGGTCTAAGAGGTATTCACTAACAGTAACTACAAAGACGGTATTCAATAACAAAATATGATGTTCATCCTTCTGAAGCAAGGAAGAACATGAGTTAGCATGTGTGAACCTTGCCCCTAGATGACAAGACCAGGGGGAAGGTTATGAAGGGGCCATAACCCTCCAAATCTAGCCATTTTCTATCTAGCTGCCTCCTACGCTGATGGTAAATTCTCCCACAGAATGGAAATTTAGTCAGCACTTAGCAGTAGCACACAATTTTATGGAGCTTGGGAGATGCATTACTGGAAGAAGGGGAACAATCAGCAGCCCCAGCTAAAGTGCTACCCAGAAAAATAAATTCAGGACAAAAGAAACAGAAGACTGTTCAGAAGATGCTCGCAGATCATGGTGATGAGTACAGTATAAAAACCATAGGTAGATTAGAGAGACAAACTCCTTTTTACTATAAACACATTCAGAATGTGCAGGCGTATTGGCTTTTCTTTAAAATTCAGCTTAGGAGCTACAGCTCAGCATCACATGTAATATATTCTTGGTGGAGTGAGAGTGGCACCTAGTGGCCACAGGGCTTCATCAGCAGTCATTGTCTTTGTGTTCCTTTTGCATGTGCAATACAGTAGAAGTGACAATCTGAATGGCACTTCTTACTGCAGTACTGATCAACAAATTATTAGTGTAACCTACACCTTCTTCTGACTCATCCTGCTAATTATACCCAATTTAGACTTCCATTTAGTATCAACTTGGAATTTGGCCAAGAATGCCACTTAGTCATAGGGCATGTCCATTGTACAGTATTTCCTATCCACACACTTACAGGGGAATTCCTGTTTCACCCGATTAAAAATATTATTTTAATCTTTTCTCCCACAAGGTTAAATGTATTTCATCAGTGTTTGCCATTATGCCAGGGATAATATTTAATCTGTTACCAAAGGCAGGTCTCCATAAATGATCAAAGCCACAGTTGTCTTGGAAGAAAGAGATATTCTCCCTCTGTAAGTTTAGGAGACCTCCTCTCTTCCAGCAGGAAATGAATTCTGCATCTTTCTGAACCTTGTGTGCTGTGCCCCGTGCATAATAAAATATTCGCTGAGGCAGAATTTCAGCTAGCAGTACTCCTCAGATCACTGGCTCTCGAGGAAGAGGAATTTTTGGTGTGGAAGGTCTCTGTGTGATAGAAAGAAAGAAAATAATAGCTGGTGATGCATGAAAACACACCCAGTCCAGCTAGCAGTGTCTTCCCATTACACTGGTCTACAATTTTTGAGAAGTCATCTGCTTCAGAGATAAAATGTGCTATTTATTATGTATTTTGATGTGCTGAATTCAAATATGACAATTAAAACAACTGATTGGCTATTGTTTAAGATATTTAAGTTTTTACATTTTATGTCTATGTATATTGTGTAGATAGTAGAGTTTTAATTATAAATTGTAAACCTAGGTCTTTCCATGTGTTTATGGTTGCTTTACATGATAATATTTCACCTGTCCTGTTTATGTAACACTTTAAAAATCAGCAAAAGGGTTATATAAATAAAAATTATGAAACAAAAGGCAAAAAACTATTATGTACATAGTTTAGTTCTATTCAGTGTCTACTCGGCGCTTCTTGGCTTGTCTCTTGTATTCAATAAATGGAGCATCTCTTGTCACTGTCCAGCAATAGTCTGCAAGCATTGATGGGCTCCATTTGCCCTGATAGCGTTTCTCCATTGTTGCAATGTCCTGGTGAAATCGCTCGCCGTGCTCGTCGCTCACTGCTCCGCAGTTCGGTGGGGGAAAAAAAAAAAATCTAGATGAGAGTGCAAAAAAAATGTATCTTTAGTGACATGTTGCAACCAAGGCTTTTGTATGCCTTGAGGAGGTTTTCCACCAACAACCTGTCTGCCTTGTTGTTTCCGAGAAAATTTATTGCCACTAACTGGAAGGCTTTCCATGCCGTCTTTTCCTTGCCAAGCAGTGCATGGTCAAATGCATCATCTCGAAGAAGTTCACGAATCTGAGGACCAACAAAGACACCTTCCTTTATCTTAGCTTCACTTAACCTTGGAAATTTTCCATGGAGGTACTTGAAAGCTGCTTGTGTTTTGTCAATGGCCTTGACAAAGTTCTTCATCAGACCCAGCTTGATGTGTAAGGGTGGTAACAAAATCTTCCTTGATTCAACAAGTAGTGGATACTGAACACTTTTCCTCCCAGGCTCCAATGACTGTCGGAGTGGCCAATCTTTCTTGATGTAGTGGGAATCTCTTGCACGACTATCCCATTCGCAGAGAAAACAGCAGTACTTTGTGTATCCAGTCTGCAGACCAAGCAAGAGAGCAACAACCTTCAAATCGCCACAAAGCTGCCACTGATGTTGGCCATAGTTTATGCACCTCAAAAGTTGTTTCATGTTGTCATAGGTTTCCTTCATATGGACTGCATGACCAACTGGAATTGATGGCAAAACATTGCCATTATGCAGTAAAACAGCTTTAAGACTCGTCTTCGATGAATCAATGAACAGTCTCCACTCATCTGGATCGTGAACCATGTTGAGGGCTGCCATCACACCATCGATGTTGCAGGCTACAAGATCACCTTCCATGAAGAAGAATGGGACAAGATCCTTTTGACGGTCATGGAACATGGAAACCCTAACATCACCTGCCAGGAGATTCCACTGCTGTAGTCTGGAGCCCAATAGCTCTGCCTTACTCTTGGGTAGTTCCAAATCCCTGACAACGTCATTCAGTTCACCTTGTGTTATGAGGTGTGGTTCAGAGGAGGAGGATGGGAGAAAATGTGGGTCCTGTGACATTGATGGTTCAGGACCAGAAGTTTCATCCTATTCCTCGTCTGACTCAAGTGAGAATGATTCTGGTGCATCAGGAACCGGCAGTCCTTCTCTGTGGGGTACTGGGCGTATAGCTGATGGAATGTTTGGATAATGCACAGTACACTTTTTCTTCTTTGACACACCTTTCCCAACTGGAGGCACCATGCAGAAGTAACAATTGCTGGTATGATCTGTTGGCTCTCTCCAAATCATTGGCACTGCAAAAGGCATAGATTTCTTTTTCCTGTTCAACCACTGGCGAAGATTTGTTGCACAAGTGTTGCAGCATGTGTGGGGCCCACCTCTTGTCCTGATCTCCAATTTTGCAGCCAAAATAAAGGTGTTAGGCTTTCTTAACCATAGTGCTTATACTGCGCTTTTGTGATGCAAAAGTCACTTCACCACAAACATAGCAGAAGTTATCTGCACTGTTCACACAAGTACGAGGCATCTCTGCTCACTTTGCCTAAACAGAAATGTGTCCCTTTGCAAAATCAAACGCTGACAAATAAGAGAGCACGACACTATGATTTCTAGAGCTGATATAGGGCAATTTGTTCAGCAGAGTGATGTAAGCTTCGTTATGATTGCATCATCCATGACTTCTAGGAATAACATGATGCAATTCATATCATGTATGACGCAATACCAGCTTCAGATTGCATCATTCATTGTTTTGCCTAAAAAGCAAGTACTGTCCAAACCCACTCATAGATTTATTCATAGATCCAGTCAAAGATGTATTTTAGTCATTTCTGGTTTAAATTGAGATCCCTTCCCTTTATAACTCACTTATCCTCCGCCATTCCCAAGTCAAGGGTCGTATATACTGACCCAATAGCATATCTTGAAAACTAGAGCCAATCAACAATTTTAAGCATCATTTTCGTTCTCAGTGACCCAGAATTAGTAAAGTTTTATTTCATTTATTTCAGAAGCATTTTGGCTGTAGAGCAGTGATATCAGTGCAGAATACATATAATATATGATACAATATAATAAACAACTGTAATATATTAAACAACCACCAAGCGAGATCCTGCAGCACAGTCATTGGGTTAAACAAGACCTTGAAGGGTCATCAGGGCAAGAATGAGCACGACATTGCTGTACACCAACTTACCACCACAAACATGCTACCTGGGTTTAAAGTAGACTTGCCCATTGGCATCCACTAAAATGAACAGACAGCTAAGAAGATGGATTCTATTTTGTGTGAGCAGGGGATCTACAGGAACAGCTCATGCATGAAAGAGAAAGCAAAATAAGGTTTCCTTGCCTTTTCCACTTGAAGTCTCCTGTGGCTTAGAGCCTTGAGCCCTTCCATCTAGCAGAAGGAATCACAGAATTCCCCCTGTAAAGCCCTCAACACCTCCTATGAAGAGCTGAGTACTTGTAATTAGAGCCCTGTAAATCTGTGGATATCCGTGGACCCTGTTTGTGTATCAGACGCATATATAAATTTTGTATCCACGCAGGGCTCTACTTGTAGTGCTTGGCAGTACCAGGCCCCTTATGAAGAGTGGAGAACCATGCATTCAGTGAGCTAGCTGTCTGGCAGGCGTGTGTGTGTGTCAAAATGGGAATGTTTGCGATGGATTGGCATGAGCTTGGTCTCCCACAGAACCCCTTTGGGGTGAGACAGGACCCTGCACTCAGGGCTTGCCTTACCATGAGGCAAACTGAGGCGACCGCCTCAGGTGCCAGACTGTGGGGTGGGGGGCGGCACTAGGACCCAGAGTGTAGAAAATTGTGTCTGCTGCTGGTGCATATGTATTCTCTCTGCTCTAGATGCACAGAGATGGTGGAGTGCTGTGCTGGAGGAAGGAGGGCACAAGAGACATAACAGGCAGGCAGGAGAAAAGGTGAGAGGGAATAACAGAAAGCAGCAGGAGCAGCAGGGAGAGAGAGGAGGAGGAGCCTCTTACGTACCTCTCTAACACCCCCAGGAGCCTGGACTGATTAACACCAGCTTCTCAGGGAGCTTCCTGTTTCCTGCTGCTTCCCTGAACCCACTTGAGGAGAATAGGCAGTCAACTGAAGTAGTAGAAGCCAGTTAGGCCCTTAAGACGCTGATATCTTCCCTCACTCAGGCCCTGCTACCAGCCTGCTTATTTGTCCCCTTCAACTGAGTGTTGAGAGCCACTATAGCTGGCACAGAACAGCAGTCATGAGTGAAAGAAGAAAACGCCCCTCTGGGGCAGCATTCAGAAAAAGCAAGCAAGCAAAGGAAGCTTTTCTATCTAAGCAGGAAGGAGCTCTCCTGAGATACATAGACACAAATGTTCACGGTGAGCCTTCCGGCCCCAGTGAGGATGTGAGTGGTGAGGAGATGCCTGATCTTCCAGTTAGTCAGAGTGCAAGTGACCTGGCAGCTACTGCAGCATCCATATCTCCATCTCAAATGGATGTAACCATGCACAGAGGAACAAGAACAGAGGAGTGCAGACACGGATCTGAGAGTTAAACCCTCGAGCTTTTTTTGTCCCATGCAGTTCTCATTCATTGAGCTTGGTGGTCAGTGATGCAGCATCAGCTTCTAGTGAGGCTGCTGAATTTTTTAATGTAATTCAAAGCATCTATGTTTTCTCTGCATCAACTCATCAATGACAAATTTTGAAGCAACGTCTGGGAACATCCTCTCTGACACTGAAACCACTGAGTGCCACACAATGGGAAAGTCGAGTTGATGCGATAAAGCCTACAAACACCAAATTGGAAAGATAGATGATGCCATAGTTGCCATTATGGAGGATAATGCTATGACAGGAACTGTTCATGGGAGAACAGTGGCAGAGGGAATGGAATCACCAGAAACATACATAACTTCAAATTTCTATGTGGCTTAGTGTGGTGGCATGACATACTGTTTGAAATAAATGTTGTAAGCAAGAGACTCCAAGGTGTTGACCTTGATATATCTGGAGCAACAGAACAGCTGGACAAAGCAAAGTCATACCTAGTCTTACCGGTCAGATGAGGGATTGCAAAACGTTCTGAAGAGTGCACAGAAGTTGGCAGAGGAACTTCACACTGAAGCTATTTTCCCACCCATTCAAGAATACAAGAGTCACCGAAGACGACATTTTGATTACGAGGCACTGGATAATCCCATAAGACACCCCAAAACAACAATTCAAAGTTGAATTCTTTAACCAGGTGCTAGATTGTGCAATACAGTCAGTTGAAGAACGTTTCATGCAGCTCAAGGAACACAGCAGTATATTTGGGATGTTGTATGATATTCCAAAACTCCTCACTATACCTGAAGATCTACACCAGTAATGCAGGGCACTAGTTGACACATGATGATATGTGCAATATTGATGCGAGTGATTTAGGTGATGAACTGAAAGCCCTTTCAAGATACATTTCAGCAGGATCAACTCCAAAGACTGTTCTGGAATATATGTGCACAAATAAGATGATCACCCTCTTTCCAAATGCTTTTGTTGCTCTGCGCATACTTCTAACACTTCCTGTAATGGTTGCCAGTGGAGAACGCAGCTTCTCCAAGTTGAAGTTAATAAAAACACAACTACGCTCCACAATGACACAGGAGAGGCTGGTCGGCCTTGCAACCATCTCAATAGAGCATGAGCTGGCCCAGACTGGATCTTCAGGAAGCAGTTCTAGGGTGACCAGACGTCCCGTAAAATCGGGACTGTCCCGATATTTAGGTGTTTGTCCCGCGTCCCGACCGATGTTTAGTCAGGATGCAATTTGTCCCGATATTTCGCACTCCTGGTTTGGTTTGGTTTTTTTCCTCCGCCGGCAGGACTCCCCGCTTCTCCCCCCCCCATGTGTCCCGATATTTTCTTCATCCCATCTGGTCACCCTAAGCAGTTCAAATCTCTGCAACCAAGAAGGCACGGAAAAAACCACTTTGATTATTCAAACAGATAAAAATGCCAGTGTTTACTATGCAGACAAGAAAAGTTACATTTGCTGTTCAGACGTTTGAAAGTTAAATGTTACTTAAAATTTTTGAACAAGGCATTTTAAGTTGTTAGTTCTCCTTTATTGGGTAGGTAGCAGAGCAGTACCATGAGAGGAGTAGAACAGGAAGAAGGCAGAATTGAGACCTTTCAAAGTTTTGGCCCAAGTGAGAGGGCATGGGGGTGTCATTTGAGCTCCCCGCCTCAGGTGCCAAAATGTTGTGGGCCGGCCTTGCCTGCACTCACCCAGCCCCCAGCACTCAGTGTCAGGACAGCACAGATCCAGATGTGGGAGACTCAGCTGAGTCCCATGGGAGTCTCCCCTTCTGGGGCTAACAAAGGTCCAAGAAGGGGGGACCCCAAAACATCTAACTGCCAAAGGTAGGCCTCCCTCCCTTCCTTTGAGGACCCTCCAGCAGGCCATAGTCCAGTCCAGTGCTCTCAGGCAGATCACTCATCAGTTCTAAAGTAACCATCTGGGGTCTGGCCCCCTTCCCCTCAGGCAGCTCAGATAGGCAGTGATCATGTGAGCAGTCATCATTCTCAACTGCACCCTTCTGCAGGAGTTGAATTTTGGTGAAGTTCTATTTCCTTCCTAGGGCAGCTGTTGACTGAACTGGGTTTCTGCTTTTTAGGCCCTACCTCCAGGCCTGACTATGCCTTCAAGATGTGGCGGGCCAGGGCTGCATGAGCTCATAACAATTTCCTTAACCTTCACCTGGCCGGTGTGGGATTTGTACACCCTGTCACATGACTAGATAGGGTAATACCAATTTCTGATTTTCTCACTGATTGGGAGGGGGTGGGAAAATGACAGAGGTAAGGTAATTTGGATGCCTTGTTTGCAAAAGTGCAGCCTTACCTCTGTTTTTCTCGCATTTCTATTTTTTTTTTATTATTATTCTGAACTCTAACATTCTGGAAGGCAATAGAACTTTCAAACCATTCGTATGTGCCTGCAGTCTTAACTCCCCTTGATGAAGTTCGGATATAGGACTTTAAACTTGATTCATGCTTAATGATTTTCACCCAGCATGTTCCATGGAACTATGTAGTAACTAAATAATAAATGTATATTACATTTCACTGATTTTTTTTTAATTAGTGAAAATAGTGAAACCTGACAATTTTTTCAAAGGTTAGAACATTTCTTTAACCTTGCTGATGTCGACTGAATGGCTTAGATCCCCAAAGGTATTTATTTAGGTGCACTGATTTCAATGGGAACTAGCCAATGTCTTTCATGATGATAAACAGTGAAACTAATAGCTGAAGCACATAGTTATAAAATGCTGTGACTCCTGTTGACTCAAATTAACAAACCAAATCATCTTCTGATTCTGTCTAATTAGATCAGCCAGATAGTCTGGGCGACAACAACTCAAAGAACTTGGATAGGAGGGGGAAGAAAACCCTTTCAAATTGATATGCAGTTAGACAAGAAGCTAATGCAAAGACTTTAAAAAGAGAAGGAACGTGCTCAGACAGACAAATACCTGTAAGGATCCTAATTGTTGCATTCTGAACTAGTATGGTATAAGTAAGTGGTCCTGAAAACAAAGAATTTTCAGTAATTTAATCACGAAAAAACAGGCATATTTCATAAGTCTGTTTAGCCGAGCACTGGTCTCAACAAACTAAGATTATGTCTACACTGCACTTTCGTTGATAAAACTTTTGTTGGTCAGGAGTGTGAAAAAATACACCCGACCAACAAAAGTTTTGCCGACGAAAAGTGCCGGTGTGGACAGCGCTTTGTCAGCAGGAGACACTCTCCCACCAACAAAGCTACTGCCTCTCATTGGGGGTGGTTTTATTTTTTTGTCAGGAGAGCTCTCTCCTGCCGACAAAGAGCGGCCACACTGAGTACCTTACAGCGGCACGGCTGTAGCAGCACAGCTGTGCCGCTGTAAGGTGCGCAGTGTAGATGTATCCTAATGCTCCAGAGATGGTAGAAAGGAGCTTTGGTAAAGGACCCAAGATATCTGTCCATCAGAAGCAGTTGAGTGTTATAATGAAGTGCTAACAAAGTGACTAATCCTGGGAAGTGCTTAGCACCTACAACTCACATTGCCTTCACTGGAAGCTGTGGTTCAAGCCCAAAGTGTGTGGAAAACAACTTTGGCTTTTTCTACACGCACTTTTGTCGGCAAAACTTTTGTTGATCAGGGATGTGTTAAAACAAAACAAACAAACAAAAAAACCACACATCCCAGACCGACATAAGTTTCACTGACAAATGCATCATGTGGACAGCGCTGTGTCGGCGGGACAGCATCTCCCACCAACCTAGTACTGCTGCTCTTTATGCTGGTGGGAGAGGCATAATTAAACCACCCCCAGAGCAGCTCCACAAGAGACCTTACAGCAGCGCAGCTGCAGGGGTACACCTGTGCTGCTGTAAGGTCTATAGTGTACACAGCCATAGAAATAGTGATGATTATAGGATTCAGAATGCTACAGTCAAATCACCACTGTGTGACACAGTCCAGTCCAGATTTAAGAGCACAGTGATATTGCAGGACTGGAGAACATAGGCCATTTATAACTAACCTTATCTGATAATTTTTCTGTAATGAAAGATGACAGAGGGAAGAGAAGAGCATAGCAACCAACCTCACACTGACCTATAGTCGCTAAGAGGATGACGAGCAGACAGACATACACTAAACAGAAATGGCAGAACTGCTTGGAGACAGCAGGATGCAGTAGTTTAATCTGTCTCCATGGATTCATTAGTAATTGTATTTATTCAGAAATGCTAAAATGTATTTCAATACTAAAAGACAAACTGCTTGATCCACCATGACACAGTGGAAATGTCAAAGCCAGAGAATAGGTAATGGTGTTGTAGCCATGTTAGTCCCAGGATATTAGCGAGACAAAGTAGGAGAGGTCATATATTTTATTGGATCAACTTCATAAGTAAGCCAGAGAAGAAAGACAACCAAAACTGATTATCTGAAAAGGAATAAATGCGTTCTGTGGCGGGATATGCTAATGAGGAGAGGTTCTTAGACAACTCATGCTAAATATTGTCCTAATAAAATAATCTTGATGCACAGCAAACTAAAGCATCTCAGTAAATGGGGAAACTAACTTTACAAAATCTTCAGGAACCATTTGCTTCTCACCATTAAGGAAGTATCATTCAAAGAGCTAAAACAAAAAACAAAACAAAAAACCAGAGGACAAAATACTGAGTTGCTCCCAATGTAAAATGAAAAGGAGCTGGATTCTGTACTTCTTTACTCTGCAGTTCAATATAATTACTCCTGATGATTTACACTGGTATAAATGAGATGAGAATCTGGCATTGGGTAGCAACAGCTGGCATTCTTTCTTTGCAAACTAAGGTGATGTAGGAAAGACAACGAGGAGTCCTTGTGGCACCTTAGAGACTAAAATTTATTTGGGCATAAGCTTTCGTGGGCTAGAACCCACTTCGTCAGATGCATGAAGTGAAAAATACAGGTGCAGGTATAAATACATGAAAGGATGGGGGCTGCTTTACCAAGTGTGAGGTCAGTCTAACGAGATAAATCACTTGGTAAAGCAACCCCCATCCTTTCATGTATTTATACCTGCTCCTGCATGAAGTGAAAAATACATCTGACGAAGTGGGTTCTAGTCCACGAAAGCTTATGCCCAAATAAATTTTTTAGTCTCTAAGGTGCCACAAGGACTCCTTGTTATTTTTGTTGATACAGACTAACACGGCTACCCCTCTGAAACCTGTAAGGTGATATAGGGCAACACTTTCAAAACTAGCCACCAAAGTCATGCTTGCAAGGTACGAATGGCCCTGTTCAAATGGGTACTTGAGAGTGTAATATATGCACTTATGTACCAAAGTTAACTACTGCGTGGAGAAACGGATAGTTGTGTGTGTGAGGATCTATTTGCATGAGCAGTCACCCATTTTACACACATGCAATTATCTGTTTGCATCTGCACTCACATATTTTGGCAGATGCAATTTGAGCACTTATTGTTTAAAATTTGGCCCATAATGTCCTGCACCTGTAAGAGTTAGAGGAACTATGCAAAGTTAGCAGGCAGGGATCTAGTTGTTGTCTCTGAATCTGTGTTCTGTACAATAAAGAGCAGAATCAAAATGTGGCAGTGCAGCCCCCCTATTGTCAATACATTGTCCGGAGAGCAACTGGTATTCTAGTCCTGCATATAAAGGGGATACTCCTTCCCCTTCTGCGCCTTCTTCCCCCTTGCATGGATCTTCCATCAAAAGCCAGATTGTGCAAATAAGGCACAGGACTGTACTGGGTGTGGTGTAGAACCTGGGAAAGTCTGAGAGGCCCATCCTTTAGGAGGATGCACCATGTGCTACTCCACACAGGGCTAAAATAAGGGGAAGTACAGGAGAGCACAGTTTCTCCTCTGCTGAAATCAGGGTGAGAGCTCCCCCCCTTCTTCCTCTCCCTACCTTGGAGGAGACCTGTTCCCTCTCATCTCTGGCTTTCAGCGAGAGCTGGTGAATCTGAAGTTGGGAAAAGTAGGAGTAGTAGATAGTTGGCTGAGGAGTTTCTAGAACTTCCAGCCTTCCCCCCAGTAGGCGGAGTAGCAGCAGTAACTGACAAGGGAAGAGGAGGTGTCCCAGCCAGATGTCCCTAAATAAATAGATTTTGCAATAAATCTCTGTTCTCAAATGTCTTAAAGTCCAGATATGCAGGAAATTGTAGCAGGCTTTTCAAAAATTTTCAGAGAAGAACCGTTCCGATTTTTATTTGTTTTTACAACAATATTGATTATCCATCCTGGCAGAAATTGGGTTGGGGAGTTCCAAGGATGTGGCTGGTTGGCTGTGGTTTAAAAACACAGTATATAAAGCCACGGAAGCACAGAATAAGTGAGTACACAATTCGTTTACTTTTTTTCAGACTTGATCTACTATATCCTAAATACCTGCACACTTTATTTGTGGAAAATTTTAAAATCAGAATACCTAAGCCAGAGGTGTTTCAGTGGAGTCACTGAATTAGTCCAATGAGCCACTGAATATTTCCACTCAAAACAGATAAAGGGATTTAGTTTGCTTAGGACTTTGAGTTCTCGTGTAGGCTTTGTGCTGGTCCTCTGCAGAGGGGTGAACTTTACCCAATGGGGCACAGCAACATAATGACTCACTGTAAAATAAGTTATGTTCATTTACATGAGCATTAGTTTTCTATAGCTCCCAAGACCTAACATTGTATTAAGAAACTACCATCGCTGTAACCATCTTATGGCATACATATGTAGGCTCGGCAGAATTCTGCTTTTAAAATTTTGGCAAATAATATGTTTTTATCTATTTATCAATTTAAATTTTCATAGTTGTGGGAAATTATGGAGGGGTCGGACACAGGAGGCTCAGACAATTATTTAATGACAGGAGATGCTGAGATTCAGAGAGTTAAAGCTTTGTAACCATTAAAACACAAATCACATGACAAAATATACAAAGTAAGAATCCTTAAGTTCTCACACAAGGTTTTGCGTACTTTGCCTATCTGTAAATTTCTATTATTGTTGATGGAAATATTTTTTGTTTGTTTGGGAGTGTCTGGCTAAATCAATGTTCCAAGCCTACAAATATGTGTAATTTTAATTAAATAATAATGGCAAAGCACATCCTGATAGGAATCCCTAGAGGGGAGGTATATATGGACATACTTAATTTAATTTGTTGCCCTTGTTCACCAGAGATATTATTTTTTTAAATGTAAGGCTCCACTTTATAGCAGTCCTGGACTGGGAATTTTCCACCACTAGATGGCAGCCTTTAGCTGATCTAGCTGATCCCACTGCTTTGGATTTTTGGCCTAACACAAAGCAGAAGAGAGAGCACAGGCATATAATGTGTGGTGCATCTAGATTCAGAATTATACTACTGATTGAGATTAATTTCTATAAAAACACTATTTATTTTCTCCATTAATTAGCCATTATTAATTGTGCATATCAGAGCTCTTTTTGGTATGTATCGTCAGCCAATAAGATCTCAGCTGAGACAATAAGTATAACGGCTAAATTGTTTCTGTGTTACTGGAATGTTTTGTGCTTACAGAGAGGATAAAAACGATTACTAATTGTTTTAGGCGTCAAACAAGTTGACCATAGCACTGTGTCAGCTGGTCTGGAGATATTTTGAAACATCCAGAATTGATTTGCTTCTAAAAGCAGGTTTCATTTAACAGCCTAACCTCTAGGGGAAGTTAGTGATCATTGAATAAACTAAAAATATAAAATCCAATAACATCAACAAAACAGTGGTTACTTAAGCCCAAATAATTATAGGAAAGATTACTTTTATCATTCAGAAACTCTAGTTCAAAGTAGGCTGCAGTCCAGAATGCTCATAGTCATCTTTTGCACTCTCAGATAATGCTTGGCAATTATATGTAGTTTGGTCCTACTGAATCTAACTCTAGTTCTTGCATTTGTTACTTAAAGAATGATTTAATCAGATAAAATATTCACTGTCAATGTGACATCAGCTACACAGAAATGAATCTTTCTGTAACCTGGATACCGGCATGTCTCAGGGTATATGATAAATAGGATTAGATACTGAACCATGTTGATTTATTGCTCAATGCACAGGGTTAAATGGATGGCCAGATTTGAGGATACTATTATTTATTTGTATTACAATAGTACCTAGAGACCCCAGAAAAGACTTTGTCCCAGGTTTTGTACATACACCTGGTAAGAGACCTGAACAGGTTACAATCTAAATAGACAAAACAGACATAAGGGGGTTGGGACCAAATTGTTTTCTACTTCAAGGATCTTAGAAGTTTTCACCTTCCTATGGAAGGGCATCTATCAGCAGGTGATTGAGTAGTGGCTTGGACATGTTTCCTTCTTTTAAATCTAGGCCAAAGATATTTTTTGTTCAATTCAGGTCAGACGGTTCAAAAAACAAATAGTGCTCTGCTCCCTGGACTCATCCACGATCCAAGCTGCATCCCCTAATGATACTACTCATAGTACCTTCTCACAGTAGACTGTCAAGCTCTTCATACTCTGAGCATCACTCTTCTTTTGTGCATTTTGGTCAGTAATGAAACAGTTTAAAAAGTTGACAGGTAAATTACTATCACAAGGCTGCAGAGCTACCATGTCACTGAAATGACATAGGTACATTACAGGCTCTCTGCAGACTCAGATCCCACGTTTCCATTAACCTTTTCTGTGAGCTGCTGAGCATCCCTTGTGAGGTGCTGTTACCCTCACCACCTACTGGCTTAGAGTATCTACCACACATTTGAATGATGTATAAAGAATATCTATAATAAACATGATTATTGCATTGCTTCACATTTTAAGGGTTTCTTTGCACCCATAGGGACTAGATTTTTTTTTTTTTTTAAACAAAAGCTTAAATTTTGGGATATAAGATGGCAGACACCAGCACACTGCAAGCCAGTCCAATTCAGCCCCTGCTGCTATCACACTCAAATATTTGAGATGCTAAATCACGGTTTGTAAATTGCCACAGGCCATGCATGGAATGAAATGGACTTCGGAAGTGCAGTTTGATCAACTCATTTAAACTAAAAATGAGTATGAATACTGTAAATCAAGCTTTCATTTATGTAGCATTTAAATTAGTATTATGCTAAATCCAGAATAGGTAATGCCAGCAAATATCACATATTACTGTGCAATACAAAAATGCTTTGGGGACTATTGAATATTGTTCCTTGGCTTTAAAACAGATGAAGCCATCAGTTCACTGAGAATTGATTAACCCCATGTATAGATAATACCAGACAAAAGGGAAACCATCATAGAAATAGAGATGTAAACTCCTCAATTGATTAAATAATTACAGTTTGAGAGGGAAGCAGTGTTTTAAATATATTCTCTTTCAGCTTTCACAAAGTTGGCCCCAATCCTACCAGCTACTGCATACAGGCAAAGGGGATTGCCTGCCAGGATCCAGCTGTAGGATCAGGGATTTGTTTTCCAAATCTCTCATTCATTTCACACTGCCCTTAACATTTGGTAACATCAAAATCCGACTCCCTGGGCTTAAATCTTGACTTCAGAACTCTTCGCTTAGGCTTGGTCTACACTTACCCCCCAATTCGAACTAAGGTACGCAACTTCAGCTACGTGAATAACGTAGCTGAAGTTCGAAGTACCTTACTTCGAACTTACCTCGGTCCACACGCGGCAGGCAGGCTCCCCCGTCGACGCCGCGGTTCCCCCGTCAACGCCGCGGTACTCCTCTCGTCTAGCTGGAGTACCGCAGTCGACGGCGATCACTTCCTGGTTCGACTTATCGCGTCCAGACAAGACGCGATAAGTCGAACCCAGAACTTCGATTCCCAGCCGCCGAACTAGCGGCTGGGTGTAGACATACCCTTAGTTAACTAATGCATATATCTAAAATGATACAAATACACTTTTTGACATTTCCTATTTATTTATTGCTTTTTCTTTCTTCCATACACCAAGGTATAAGGGTTTTCTGGGGAAAATCTCTTGTTTTATATTGGTCCTTGTGAGGGTTTAAGTCCCTTGTTACAGGGCAACAAGAGTCCTAGTGGCCAGAGTCCATAGAACCGCCCCGGGTTGCAGGGCAGCACAGCCTAATGGCCAGAGTCCATAGGCTAAACCCTTGTTACAGGGCCACACGGCCTAGTGGCCAGAGTCCATGGAACAAGCCCTCGTTACAGGGCCGTAGGACCTTACTACTGGCTCAGCAGGGGGGGTCCTACCGAAACACGCTGAGGCTTACCAGGGGCAAGGTACCAGTCCATCACCTCCCCTGGGTCGCTTCCTACCAGCTTGGGAGATGGGGTCTCCCACGGATCCCAGGGTTCTCTCCAGGTCTCCAGGTCCATCACCTCCCCTGGTTCCTCCCGCAGTAGGGGTTCGTGCCGGTCTGTAGAAGCCTCTATTCCCGGCAGCTTCAAAAGTGTCGGCTGGTCCTCTGCAGGAGCTTCCCAGTTAGGTCCTTCCCCTGCAGCCACCAGCCCAGACTGAGCTGAATTCCCTCCCTTTATACTCCCTGAGCACTTGGAGCATGCCCAGTACGCACGGGGCGGGACTTCCTCCGTCAGAGCTACTGGTCTGACGTCAGTGGGTCCAGTGCGGGGCGGGACTGCCCCGTCACAGTCCTAAATAAAATATACAAGAGAGACCTCTTAATATACGTGATTAACGTGAAAACAAACCATTCCTCAAGTCATTTTTGTTCAAAAGGACACCCTCTGAATTTATTTGTCCCCAAATTCTAAGGGTGAAATCTTGGCCCCAATGAAGGCAATGGCCAAATTCCTATTGACTCAAATGGGGCCAGGGTTCCATCCAAAGATCATAATAACAAAACTTCAATGAAAACTAGTTGTTGTTAAACAAATAAATATTCCCCTATAAAGCAATAAGCCAAAATACTGTATCAAAGGAACCTAAAAGTGAAATTGTGACTATAAACAAAATACTGATACTGACTTCATTGATTTTCATCATCTAAGCTGAGAGAAATGCAAAAAGTAAACAAAGAGCATAAAAAGGATGAATATATTGGACTGGGATTCTGCACCACTGAAGACTCAATGCGAGGTGGCACTTGGAGGTATAAAATGCTGGATTGATCTCAATGTGCTGTTAACTTGAAACCTAGGTATTACAATTAAATATCAATATAGTTGAATAGTTAACTACTGATAGTTTTAATAAAAACATCCAGCATGTGTGCTTATCCCACAATCCCAAATGTATACCATATCTTCCTAGGTATTAGTAACCCAGCTACTCAACTGTTAGACAACTTCTACAATGCACTGACAGTACCATCATCTGTGGCATGTTGAAAAGTGAAACTGTGAGGATAGCATAAAATACATTGAAATGAATATACAAATAAATAATATAGAAGCTCCTGTACTGCATGCATTTTTCATTTTTGTATCTCATTCATTAAATTAAAATATAGGTTTTAGTGAAACTGTCAAAGAATTTCCTATCTTCTGCACCACAGTGCCGCAGAATCCAGGAATTTTGCTGCAGATTTTGATTCCAGCTTGCCACATTGTACGCTGATTGCTATTTTGCATGAAGCCACTTGTGGAAGGAGATAGTCATAGGAAATGGAACTCTATTAGTTAATATTTTTTTGTTAATATCTCTTGTGAATGTATTTTATATGCTTTTCAGTAATCTCTATTGTAGTCCTCAGTGGTACTTGGCAGATGTATCCTTCTGACAAAATCTATTAATGTGTTATCTTATGAAAAATTTATTCTGTTGAATGAATAAAAAGCTTTGCTTAGTAATCGAATATTGACAAACAATGAACTAGGTTATGATGTGCCATTAATATGCTCCTTAAGTCAGCTTTCTGCTTACACTCAAGAAGAGTATTAATAACCTAAATAAAACATGCCCTAGAGTGCCTTTATACAAAAGTGAAACCTTTCTTTAATGGATCACCTAGGGGACCATCAAAAAATTGATTGCCTAATTGTGCTTAACAAAAGACTGATCCAAAGTTTACTGCAAAATTGAAAACCTTGGAAATGCTCTAAAGCAGTGTCATCAAAAGCAGAGCTGCCCCCTGGACATCTCATTCCTCCAAGCAGGTTTCACTTCAATTACTCTTTCCCATTTAAGACACTACCAAATAACTTTTTGCCACTGAAACCCAGGTTGGGCCCCTAAGATTCAGCTGTGAATCATTTGTCCACACTTAATGTGCAAAAGTGATTCACTTAGAGAGAGAGCAGTGGGTACAATATGGTCTCTTGGTTTTTTTTGTAAACTGCTTATACTTCTGCCAGGTTCCCACGCAAGAGCTGTGCTAGTGCTACCATGACTCTCTGCCCTTTACAATAAGAACATAATGTACATATTGGGTCAGACCAATGATGCATCTAGCCATGTACCCTGTCTCTGACTGTGGCCAGTAGTACCAGAACTTCAGGGGGAGTGTACAGAACAGGGCAATTTTGGAGAGCTCCACCCATCCTCCCCACCTGGCTTTGGCAGTCAGAGCTTTAGAGTTGCCCTAGGCATAGGGTACATCCCGGATCATCTTGGCTAATAGCTGTTGATTGACCTATTCTCAGTGACCTTATCTAGTTCTTTTTTTAACCCAGTTATTCTTTCGGCCACCAAACCTCCCTGGCAATGAGTTCCACAGGTTAGTTTGGTGTTTGTGAAAAAGTAGTTCCTCTTGTTTGTATTCAATCTGCTTCCTGTTAATTTCACCAGGCGATCCCTGGGTTTTGTATTATGGAAAAGCATAAACATTTATCTATTCACTTTTTCCACACCACTCATAATTTTATAGACCTCTATCCTATCCCATCCCCACCCCCCCAATCATCTCTTTTCTAAACTGAACAGCCCTAATCTTTTTAGCCTCTCCTTGTACGGAAGCCATTCCATGCCCCTGATCATCTGTGTTGCCCTTCTCTGTTCCTTGCCCAGTTATCGTTTTTGAGATGAGGTGACCAGAACGGGTCACAGTATTCAAAGAGTGGGCACGCACGCTATGGATTTATACAGTGGCACTATGTTATTTTCTGCCTTATTTTCCATCCCTTTCCTAACACTGCCTAAGAATGTTCACCTTTTTGACCACTGTGGCCTGTTGAGCTGAAATGTTTGGAGAACTTTCCATGGCGATGCCAAGATCTCTCTGGAGCAGTGACGGTGAATTTACATGCCACAATTCTACATGCCTATCTGGCACTATTTTTCCAGATGTGCATCACTTGGCAAGGCTCACTGCTGGATTTCAATGGGGTCCAGGGGCCTGCCCTTAGCAGTGAGGTAATAGTAGCCCCACCCACCCCTCCCCAGCCTTGCACCTTGCACCTTGCACCTTGCACCAGGCCCCGCTTCCACCAGTGTTCCCCCTCCTCCTGGCACCTCCCCCCTTCACAGCCCTTTGGCTAGGCCAGCAGCCCACAGGGAACAGGTCGGCAGGGGGCGGAGCGTCCTCCCGACGTCACTCCGTGCCGCTCCAACCAGCCAGTGGGTGTTCCCGCCCCGAGAGGGGAATCGCTCTGGGGACATCCCAGCCGGCGGCGGCCAATCAGGAGCGGCTGCATGCCGGCAGGGCACTTGGCCAATGGGGAGCGCTGTTACGCGGTTGCCAGCCGGCCGGCTTGGTCCGCTATCTCTGCCGCGGGATCAGCTGTCCCTGCTCCAGCGGCAGCCGCGCGGCGCCCTCCTGGCCGGGAGGTGAGGCTGGGATCGCCGGGCCGGGCGCGCTGGTCAAGGGGGGGGTCCCCGCGGCCCGGCTGCTCATCACCGGGCAGGCAGCTGGGCGGCTGCATCTGGGCCTTGCGCCGCCCTGGGATGTCCCCCTGCAGTGCCCGGCCTCTCCTCCTCCGTACCTGCCCTGGGGCTGCAGCGGCCCGGGGTAGCGCAGCGCTGGTGTGGGGAGCCACGGACCTAGCACCGCTCACCGTGGCTGCTGGACGCGGGTCGCCTGCCTGAGCCGTGAAAGCCGCCTGGGCAGGGAAGCGCCCTGCACCGCGCTGGAGCTCCCCTCTAGCTCTGGGGCGGCGATCAGAGACCCCTGCAGCCGGAGCAGGCATGTGGGCCTTCTCGCAGAGGCATTGATCCTGACTGTTCTCCACGGCTCTGTCCCCAGCAGTGGGATGGCCGCCACCACTGCCCTTGGAGGCAGCTATGGAGCCAAGTACAGCGGAATTAAGACTTTTCCAGCCTAAATATGCTTTTACTCCTCCATCCGCACCAGAGCGGATGTTTATAAGCCAGGGGAGCAGCCACTAAGAGAACAGGAGCAAAGGGGAAGGGCAAATGGGGGTGTAGCTGGTGCAAGAAAGATGGTGAAGGAGCCACGGAAGCCACAAGGCCAGGGGGAGTGAGGAGGGATATAAGTAGAGTTCATCAACAAGCACTGTTGAGATTTCCTTTAACACTTGCTTTCTTATTATTCTCTGTATGGTAGATGGAGACTCCCAGGAGCTGTGTTTGTACCAGGTCGGGTGGCGGTTTGGGAGTCGGTACCTGTGGGGAGGACAGTTTCCTGTATTTTGCTTATGGCAGTAACCTGCTTCGGGAGAGGATCCTGCTAAAAAACCCATCTGCCACTTTCTATGCTGTAGCCAACTTGCAGGTCTGTATCTATGGGAGAGATGGAACCCTGTATTCTCCATTCTTTGCCCTTTCCTTTATATGTGCCAAAGAAATTTAGCCTTAATCTGTGTTTTAGTTATAGTTTCAGGAATTTGGGGAGGAGGCATAGCTGCTACATTAGGGAAAATGTTTGTTACATTTCACTAACACTTTTATTTTTAAGCCTGTAGAATATTGAAGTATGCTTTGTGAATCTCTAAGCTCATGTCTGAACATTACCTGAGTAGTGCTGCTGCTGCCTTCATCCCATTGCTTCATAGGCTACCTGAATTGAAAATACTCTTTTCAGGGACACTCCAGGCACCAAGCAGCATGTAACTGGAAAAGTTCTTAGAGCCCCTCTTAGATACTGTATCCTTATATGCTTAACACTTATATAATACTGGCCACTGGAGGCTCTCAAAGCACTTGGCAAACATTACTGAATTAAGTCTTGCATGTATGAATGAGAGAAACATTATTATGCCCATGGTTAGAGATGAAGAAATGGAGGCATAAAGCCTTAAAGTGACTTACCCAAGGTCACCCAGGAAGCTCACGGCAGAGCCAGAATGTAAAACCTGGATCTCCTGACTTCATGTCCAGTGTTCTAACAAGATCATCCCTTACCCTTCATAATTCTGCTTTTTATTTATCAATTCTAAGCTGCTTGACGTTTTGAATGTAACCACATTGCCCCCAAAGTCAAGTTTTCCAGTCATCTTGGCTACTATCGTGAACTTCTCATCTCTTAAGTGCATCTAAAACTGGGTATCCAGTCAATATCAGACCCAGAGTCAGTGTCATGTAGCTTATCCTCCAGGGGGCAGACTGGAATCAGTTTTGGTGAAGATCTTTGTATTAACCCTTTGAATGACTCTCAGAAATAATAATGGAAGGTCTAAAAGTCTACAAATCCTGATTGGCTAAGAGTTGCATTTTTTTTTTTTTAAACAACCCATGTTAGCAGATCAAACATTGTTAAAACTATGAGGAAAATTGTGCTGAAGTTGTACTTTAAGCAGGATATAAATTATCAAACAGCATAAAGTGTAGTGCAATGAAGACTTCAAAGAACTCCTTGGAAAAATATTTTGCTACATAAGGGCACTTCTTCCTGAGAGAGAACTCCCACTGAAACCAATAAGAGTTTGGCTGAATTAAGAGTGCTGGTTAGGACTTCCTATGCTAGAATAAAGAGTGCCAAAAGATGCAAATGAGATATCTGAAAGAGAGAGATTAGTAAACAAATTTTGTTATTAGGAGCTAGATAAACTCTCAGAATCAAGACATTTTTACTTTAGTCCAACAAGTTACTAACTTCTCATTTTTCTTATGCCTCAGTATTGTAATATGTGTGGTATTCTTTGATGGTTCTACTATTCAAAGTGGTGCTGCACACTACTTGTTTCAACAAATTTCACTGAGGCTGGAATGACTTACTCTGCAGTTTCGTCCTGGAGTCCTGGACAAACTGGTGGCCGAAAGGAAACTGGGACAGCTCGGTTCCCTGGCATATAAATAGATGGGAGCAAGCCTCTCCTTCCCAGGGAGAGGGTGGTTTTTAGTATCTCTTTCAGAGCCAGGCCTAGCACAGTTCAAGGCTTTTTATGCTGTCTTGTCTGGGCATAAAGGGAGTTTTTCATCAGTGAATTGCAACTTCACATTTCTTGCAAAAACATGATTATTTTGCTGGTTTCACTAGAAGTGCCAGAGGATTATTTGTGCATATTTAAGTTAGGGTTGAAATGCACTGACAAAGCCTTGTTGGGAGAGCCTATTAACCTCAGCTGAAGCCAGTACTACTATCACTATCTGACATCTGCAGGCAATACAGTCACTCATAAATGTGTCATAAAATAACAATTACAATTCGTTTTGATTTTTAATGTTTCCACAGTTTTTAAAAATACATTCCAGTGCAAATAGTTGCTTTAACAACAAATATACCTTCCCTTGCGCGTCTGAAACCCAGATGTTTGTAGCGCTAGGGATGTGAAAGTGTCTGCTCTCCAAACTGAGAGAGAGACAAAAAGTAAATGGAAGATAGTGACACGATTTTTTTTTTTAATAATTTTTACTTTGACCTCAGATTTTACTAATAATCTAGATAATGAAATTGACTTGTTTACAATATCTGACTTAAGCTGAAAGTATCCCTTTAATGTTAATCACCAAAACTAAGGCCATGTCTACACTAACACTTATGTTGGCAAAACTTTTTTCTCAGTCCGGAGTGTGAAAAAAAAACAGCCCCCTGAGCGACATAAGCGCTCACGTGCACAGCACTATGTCAGCCAGAGATGCTCTTCTGTGGACATAGCTACCGCCGCTCGTTGAGCTGGTTTTATTATGTCGACAGGAGAGCTCTCTCCCATCGGCATAATGCGTCTACACAAGCTGCATGGGTACAGCTGTGCCACTGTAAGCTTGTAAGTGTAGACATGGTTTTAGTGAACGTACCTTCCATAATTTTGGGATGCAGTAATCTTAATGGTCTAGCAGCTGGGATGTATTACTAAATTTTCATTGAATTTGTTAAACAGCTATCAAATGTTAGTGTATAAAGTTTTCTTACACAATATTTATTGTTTAGAGCACCTTTGTGTAAGAAGTTAATGTAATCTCCATGACAGTTAAATAAACTACCTTGCTCATTCAGATTTAAGCCACTGATCTAGACTTACAGTATAAAAGATCTTAACAGTTGCATTCTTTGTTTATATCAACATATCTATTTGAATGACTTGTGTATGGTGGTCTAGTGCCAACTGAAGGGAAAGACGAACTCTATCAGAGGGTGTCTGAAAGTTCCAAAGACTACTGTGATCAATATCTAGCATATGGTCATAAGTGTACTCATTCAACCACCAGTCTTCTGGCAATTAGAACCTGATCATCTGAAACGCTGAGCACTTTCAAATATCACTGACAAGTCAAAAATGCTCAGCACATCAGAGGCTTCTCAGCACCTGGCAGGATCAGGCCCTGAAGGAGGAGTTGAAAGTAGCCAAGTGCAGTATCTCTAACAAAAGAATGTTGTGTGAAGACTTTTTGCCCAATTGCAGCCTTCAGTTTGTTTACTGACTTTCAGGGTATGCAGTAAATATATTATGTAGCAAAGCATGTTAACTGTTCTGATCTGGCTCTCAATATCTGGTTGTTTAGAACAGACCTATGTCCTAGCTGTACAGTGTGCTTACATAGGCTCCCTTTTATCCACTGCTCCATACTCATTCAGTTATACTGTGTTTCAAAAAGAACGGAGATCTCAGAATGAAAAGGCACTACCCAGATTAACAATTGACTTCTGGTAATTTCTGTACAGTGAAACCAGGTAAGGCTAGCAAGACAAAACCAGCCTTGGAATAAAAGGTTAAGGATGCTGAACAGGAGTGTTAGCTTTCACAGAAAGAAGCAAGATAGCAGTGTGTAAAAATGAAGCAATCTGAATTTTGGGGGTGGGGCTGAGGGAGTGGACATGAGTGGTTATGGTAAATGGACAAGAGAAAACAAGGAACACAAGCAACAGACAAGTAAAATTGGTTCAGCATTTAGGAGAGAGGCAAAAAAATGAAGGGCATGAGCCCAAGTAGTGCCCAGACCCTTTATTTCTGTTAACTCCCATAGGCACTGGAGGGGCAGATCATCTTGCAGAATCAAGTCCAAAGTGGTCTTAAAACAAAACAGGAAAAACTTAAGAAACGATCGAAAAATAATTAATTTTTATTAGAGTATCATCAGTGTGCTCAGTTCTGTAAAAACCAGAAAGATCACCTCTTTAAGGGAAGGAGGGCTCAATCCTGCAAACATTTGCCCATGTCTGTAACTTTATGCCCGTGACTTCAGTGGGACTACTGGTGTGCATACCGTTACTCATGCTTGAGAGTTTGCAGGATCTAGCCTGGAGTCTTACACTCTGAAATCACTTTGTAGCAACTCATGGAATGGCTGAGGATTAGCATTCATTTAGGTATGTTTCTGTTTTAGAGAGCACTTTGAGAAAAGTTGCTTTTTGGAGGGTTTAGTTGCACTCTCTCATATATGGGGCATATTTTGCAAAACCACCTGTTGCATCCTCATGTCTTATTGAAGATCAGACAAGAGCCTCCAAAGTGTACAATTGATTTTTTTTTTAAGCCCTTCAAATTTCAGAAATATTTTTAAAGATTGAAAAACATATTTGAGCAGATGTGTAAGAGGTAGCTCACTTCAGAAATTAAAAACCTTAACATAATTAAAAACACTTTAAAGGGACTTCAATTTGAAATATAGTCAGTTTTAAAAAAGGAGGGGGTTGCAGCTTAAAAGTAGTTTAACGAACTTTGCTTGTTCTTGAGTGATCCAGTCATTGGTGTTGGTACAATTACGTTTTCCTACCTTTCTTTAGAACGTCTCTCTACACTGCTGCTGGATGAAAGGCCCACACAAACTGGAAACTGGCTGACAACTGATTAGTCACTCACCGTTTCCACGATGTGCTGAGTGCTGTTCGATGCACAAAGTAAAGCTGAAAAAAATAGGAGGAAAAGTTTTACTGTATTTTATTTTACAGGAAACTACAGCAGGGGTCTCAAACTCAGTTTATCTTAGGGCCAGTGCCAGTCCTCAAATCCTCCCAGCGGGCCAATAATGTCACTGAAGATGGTGTTCGGAAAAGAAAACGTTTCTATTGTGTATTTTTTATTTTGAATTTCTTAGAACTAATAAAAGTGTCATACAACTTAATAAAATTCTTCGCCTGCTAGAGAGTTTTTAGTGTTTGCCAGACACCTGGCAACGCTTCAGTTCTGTCAGTTTGTTGATGTTTGGCCTCAGTGACTGAGCAGTTGGAACCTTCAGGATTGCAGCAAGGTGTGCATCAGATGTTTATATTCATTGTGGAAAAAAGTGGTGCTGCCTCCATGGCTGACTCTGCCTGGCAACTAGTGATGGTATCTCTGTCCCTCTCCCCCAGCCAATGGGAGCTTCGAGGGGCGGCGCCTGTTGCAGACCGAGCCGGCAGCGTGGCTGGCTGCATGCGTCTCCTCTGCGTGCGCAGTGGGTAGGTTCTCAGGCTGCAGATGGCCCGCGGCCGGGACTTTGAAACCCTTGCTTTATAGTAAAGTTAGGTTTTACTTGAGAGAACAGGAGGTGTGTGGGTTCTAAAAGAATCTCAATTTTGTACCTACAATGGGTTTTATAAAAAAAAAAAAAAAAAAAAAAAAAGATGAAAATATCCCTTAGAAGTCTCTCACCTATTGTTCTTACAGGTAACTGAAGAATTAGAATTAGAAACTTTTTTCAGTTTACTTTGTGCATTTGATAGCACTTTCTGCCTACTCACTTTTGTTGGTCAGTTTCAGTTCCTTTTTTTTCTCATATGCTAGCATGATGACTTCTCACATGCCCTGCTCGGGGCGGTTCAGATGCATGCTCTTCCTTACATCCTTCAAGAGGGTGTTCACGAGTAAAAGCAGCACCAAAAGCTGAGCAGGAATAAGCAGCTGACGGGCATGTACACGGAGAGGAAGGGGACAAAGAGGAGTACTCGGCCCTGACAGGTTTGGTGCTGTGGCTCTCAGGCCCACCCAAAAAACCCTTCCAAACCTTTGAAGGGCAGCAGAAAACCATTATGGAAACAGGATTTTAACTTCAGGAAGTCACTGACATCCCTTTAATGTTACTGTATTGTATTTCATGTAGAATGTGTCTATTATGTTGAGATGAGGTTGTGGCTTTTTCTCTGCCAGCCCCATTTTCTAGCAACTCTTTAGGAGAATTGTCAGTTGTTTGGCCTAAAACATAGAGATGTGCCCAGATCTGGGCCCAAATTTCACAATGCAGCTCCATCATCACTAAAAATGAACCTACCATACCTTTTTTCCATCCCCAAACCAATTATTTTTCTTGGGGCCTGATGAAACTCCCAGTGAAATCTGCAGAAAGTAACCAATTGATCCCAGTGGGAGCTGGATCACATCCTTAATGAAGGAAAAGTAACTTCCTTCTTTGTGGCTATGCTGGCTCTTCTTGTAGACTTTGCTTAAGCTAGTACTTTGTTAAGAAAACCCAAATCACTAAGTGGAAATTGATCATTTGTGTTGGTTTAATTTGCAGGATTTTAAACTCGTTTTTGGCAATCATCAAGGCAAAGCAAGTTCTTACTGGCATGGAAGTACAGCTACCATTGTTCAAAGCCCTGGAGACGAAGTGTGGGGAGTAGTATGGAAAATGAACACTAGCAATTTAAATTCGCTGAATAAGTAGGTGCATTTTAATGTCTTGTGTCACTTTAGAGAAAGCAAGGCAAATGCAATGGTTATTTTTCAATAATCAATGTGGTGGGTTTGTTTTGGATCAGGGAGAACACATTGGATTCTAAAACACAAATTTGTATCTTAGAGCTTGGCTGTGGACAATGGATTGTGTGATGTGGTCTGGATGAAAGCTGGAGGCATGTAGGTAAGTATAGTGGTCAGTAGGTTTCCGGTATAGGGTGATGTTTATGTGACCATTGCTTAGTAGCACTGTAGTGTCTAGGAAGTGGACCTCTTGTGTGGACTGGTCCAGGCTGAGGTTGATGGTAGGGTGGAAATCATTGAAATCTTGGTGGAATTCCTCAAGGGCCTCCTTCCCATGGGTCCAGATGATGAAGATGTCATCAATGTAGCACAAGTAGAGTAGGGGGCATAAGGGGATGAGAGCTGAGGAAGCATTGTTCTAAGTCAGCCTGACATCAGGAATCATAACATTAAAAAACCGGTAGGAGAACACTTCAGTCTCTCTGGTCACTCAATAACAGACCTGAAAGTGGCAATTCTTCAACAAAAAAACTTCAAAAACAGACTCCAACGTGAAGCTGCAGAACTGGAATTAATTTGCAAACTGGATACCATCAGATTAGGCCTGAATAAAGACTGGGAGTGGTTGGGTCATTACAAAACCTAAACTTAATTTCCCCAATACTAATTTCTCCCTACTGTTACTCACACCTTCTTGTCAACTGTCTGTAATGGGCCACTCTCTTACCACTTCAAAAGTTATTTCTCCTCCCTTGGTATCCTGCTGTTAATTGATTTATCTCGTTAGACTGACTTAACGCTTGGTAAAGCACCCCACATCCTTTCATGTATTTATACCTGCTCCTGTATCTTTTACTTCATACATCTCATGAAGTGGGTTCTAACCCATGAAAGCTTATGCCCAAATAAATTTGTTAGTCTCTAAGGTGCCACAAGGGCTCCTCCTTTTTTTTTTTTTTTTTTTTTTTCTGATACAGACTAACATGGCTACCACTGAAACCTGTGATGATTCAGTTATCCCTCCCCATGTAAACCTGTCCTGCCCCCGTTCAGTGACAACTTAGATAGCTCTGTCACCTATCAAATTGCTTGCCTGCCTGCCTGCATGCTGGAGAGCATTGAGGCAGTACATGGCTAAGAACCTCAGAAAATCATCCCCCTCTTTTGCAGGTGCCTTAATAAGGATTTAGGAGCCTAACTTTAGACACCGTTTGGAAACTTTGGCCAGAGCTCTGTACTTCTTGTTTTATTACAGCTCTTAGTGGCCTAGTCTATAAAACTGAAATTTCAACTTGCACATTAATGGTGTATAATGAGTCTGAATCTGCAAGGGGCTGAGTGCTCTCAGCTACCACTGACTTCAGCACCTCACAGGATCAGGCCCATTATGAATGCTTTCAGGATTTGAGGAATAAAATTAATGTTACAAAGTTTAGTTTGGAGACATTGGAATTAGATTAAATCTGAGCAGTAAATTACCTTGTATACTTCTCACTGGGGAGAAGTCCTCACTCTTTCTCCTACCCAATTCTTCTCTGCACCTTACTGCTCTCACTAGTGATCATACTATAAGATCCTGTCTCTTTTGTACAACATCTTAACTTGCCATGCGTTCCTGAAACCTAAAATACTTCACAGAGCTAAAGATCCCATAACTATTTCTGTCTATGAGGGAAGATACTGCCCTTACCAGCACTGTCAGGAAAGAAAGGTTGATTGGTAAATAATTGTAATTTGTATTGTGGAGTTTTAAATCACTTGCTCTTATTTTTTAATCACTTTTAATGCTAGTAAAAGGTACCTGATTGGCAACTCTGGAGACTCAACTGTTCTAACTCAACAGAAAAGTTACAGGATGGGCATTAGCACTGCTGGCTTGCTCCCCCGACAGTTCATGAATAGGTCCTAAGGTGATCTTCAAAAGGAAAGAAACTGGATTTGTCCTCTTTGCTTCTTTATGACCTATAAAGAAAACCTGATTTAAAAAAAATCTAGTGCTAGTCTTTTCACTAGATATTCAGGTTTTATCTGCCCTGTCTTCCTAGTGATCTGGTATAATTATGATGGAGTAACCATGAAGTAAAAAGTGATAGGAAACTATTTTTATCAGATGTTAAACATTTGCTTTTTGTGTGTGTTAATATAAACTTTTTCCCTTTCTGCACTCCTTGCCCTCTAGAAATAATTTAATTACCAGGATTTTTACCTGTTAAAATACTTATGTTGGTTTTTGTTCCGATAATGTGTCAGTGTCCTTTTAAGGACTATGGCCCCAATCCTGCAAAGGCTTACATTATGTCTGCACTATGGACCTTGCAGCGGCACAGCTGTACCGCTACAGCTGTGCTGTTGTAAGGTCTCCTGTGTAGCTGCTCTTTGCTGACAGGAGAGAGTTCTCCTGCCAGCATATTTAAACCACCCCCAACGAGCAGCGTTAGAGATGTTGGCAGTAGAGCCTCTCCTGCTGACATAGCACTGTCCACACCAGCACTTTTGTTGGTGAAATGTATGTTGATCAGGGGTGTGTGGTTTTTTTCCACACCCCTGACCGACAAAAGTTTTGCTGACAAATGTGCTAGTGTAGACAAAGCCTTAAATGTGTAGAGCAGGGATAGGCAACCTTTCAGAAGTGGTGTGCCGAGTCTTCATATATTCACTTTAATTTAAGGTTTCGCGTGCCGGTAATACATGTTAACGTTTTTTAGAAGGTCTCTCTCTATAAGTCTATATTATATAACTAAACTATTGTTGTATGTAAAGTAAACAATGTTTTCAAAATGTTTAAGAAGCTTCCTTTAAAATTAAATTAAAATGCTGATCTTACGCCACCAGCCTGCTCAGCCCACTTCCAGCCTGGGGTTCTGTTCACCTAGGCCTGCAGGGGGCTGAGCGGGGCGACTTGAGGTCAGGGCAGAGGGCTGGGGTGGATGTGGAGGTGCAGGGCAGAAGGCTGGGTGTTGGGGGGAGGTGCAGGGCAGAAGGCTGGGGGGGGTGTGGAGGTGCAGGGCAGAGGGCTGGGGGGGTGGTGGAGGTGCAGGGCACAGGGCTGGGTGTGGGGGGGGGTTCAGGGCAGAGGGCTGGGGTGTGTGTGGAGGTGCAGGGCACAAGTCTGGGTGTGTGTGGGGGTTCAGGGCAGAGGGCTGGGGGGAGGGTGGGGGTGCAGGGCAGAAGGCTGGGGTGCTCGGCTCGTGGGGGTGCTCCCAGACCCTCCCCTGAGCGGCTCATGGCAGGGGGCTGGGAGGGCTATGCCCTGTTCCACCCCCTCCCCAAGGCCCGTCCCTACCTCTCTCTGCCTCCTGTACGGAGCAGCGAGCACGCTGCCGCTCGGCTCGGCTCTGTCGCCAGCAGGGAGATGGGGGAGGAGGAGGAGGAGGAGGGGCCGGAATGCACCACGTTGTGGGAAGAAACGGGGGGGGGGAGCGTGGCTGCCGCAGGACCAAGCTTCTGCCTCCTGCCCCCGCAGGGGAGAGCGGTGGGCGGCGGGGGGTTAGTGGGGCGGGGGGCCGGGACACCCCCCCCCCCCGCTCTCCCCTGCAGGGGCAGGAGGCAGAAGCTTGGTCCTGCAGCAGCCAAGCTTCCCTCCTCCCCCTTCTTCCCCCAGCGTGGCGCTTTCTGGCCCCTCCGCCCCTCCTCCTCCTCCTCTCAGTGGGCAGGCAGCGTGTCACTCAAAATCGGCTCGCGTGCCGTAGGTTGCCGACCCCTGGTGTAGAGTTAAGCACAGACATCAAATAGTCCTGCTGAAATCAGTGGAACTGTTTTCTCTTTGTAGTTGCACACATTCGTAAGTGTCTGCAGGATTGGGACATAGTTGTAGCTAAAAAATAGATTAACTTTCCTTAAATTATGTTGGATTATTAAACCTGAAAAATCCAGTTTTGCTTTTTACTGTGTGTGTTCACTTTTTGCACTTTTTCTCAGCATGGACAATGAAAGTAGTCTTTGTTACTTCTGTTTTTAGATAATGTGTAGTCAATTTCACTTTTAGTTCCTCATTTACTAGCTAAACAATACAATGCTTGGGTTGCAAACAAGGGAGAGGGATCTTTGTGTCTTTGCTTTCCTTGGTAGCGCTTCTCTTGATTGTAAGTTTTTGAAGGTTTTGTCTTAGCCTAAAATTTACATTTCATAAAGTTTGTTTGACCTGACACTTTTTCTTTTAAATCCCAGCAAAAGACATTATTGGCTTCTCATCTTTCTTCCCCCTGCTATGACCCAGAAATCTGTTTCTAAGGTTTACATTCCATTTGTTTGTAGGCTGCAATCGTCCTGTTAGTTCCATGCAGGCATATGGGTCTGCCTGCAGTGAGCCAGCTGGGGCCATACTCTGCTAATATGTTAAATCACTTGTAAAAGTGATTAGATGTTGTTTTCATTTGAAAATATAATTGGTCAGATACTCGGATACCATTGTGATGAATACTGCTAAAACCTAGACAGGGTATTCGAAGTGGTCACATTTTAACCTGTCGTGTTCAGCTAAGCAGTTAACTATCGTATCTAAATTCTATCCCTGATCTCATGACATTTGAACTAAGTTCACCCATTACTGCCAATTTATTTAGATTTGTATTAGAAGCTAATTTTAACTTTTTAGCACTGTGTTTTTAATCCACTGTCCTCCCCCTGCCAGGGCCGGCTCTAACTTTTTTGCCGCCCCAAGCAAAAAAAAAAGAGTGCCGCCCTCCATAGCGCCGCCATAACACACCCCCTCAGCACCGTGCCGCCACCCCCCCCCACGCAGAGCGCCGTACCGCCGAACCCCCCCCAGCGCCGTGCCGCCAACCCCCCCCCAGCCCCCTGTGGAGCGCCGCGCCGCCAAACCCCCCCAGCCCCCTGTGGAGCGCCGTGCCGCTGAACCCCCCCAGCCCCCCGCGGAGCACCGCCGAACCCCCCCCCCCCAGCCTCCCGCGGAGCGCCGCCAAACCCCCCTGCTGACCCCCCCAGACCCCCGCAGAGCGCCGCGCCGCCGAACCCTCCTGCTGCCACACACACCTCCCACGGAGCGCCGCCAAACCCCTCCGCGGAGCGCTGCCGAGCGCCACTGAACACCCCCCCCCCCCCCCCGCGGAGCGCTGCGCCGCCGAACCCTCCCGCCGCCACACATACCTCCCGCCAAGTGCCGCTAAACTTTTTTGCCGCCCCAAGCTCCCCCCGCGGGAGCGCCCCGCCGTGCCGCCACCCCCCCCCCCCCCCGGAGCACCGCTGCCGAATTCCCCCCCCAGCCGCCAAAACAAAAACAACCCACCCCACCCCCCAGCGCCGCCCGACCGATAGACGCCACCCCAAGATTGGCCGCCCCTTACCAGCGCCGCCCCAAGCACGTGCTTGGTCGGCTGGTGCCTGGAGCTGGCCCTGCCCCCTGCCCTTGGGCAAATCTTTCTTTTGAAAGAAACTAGTTATGGCGGTTCTCGATATAATCTTGTAGCTCACTGCTATTGTGCAAGTTCTACATACAAAACTACAAGGTCTGGGCATGTTGATGGGTGTGCTGGGTTGTTCACAAGGATGTGCTTTTCCCAAGAACTGTGGGAGTTTCCTCACTTTAGAATTATCTCTATTTAAAAATAATTAAAGGGGCAAGGTAAAATTTTGCAGTTGTTTCATTATCAAAGTGGAACTTAATGATTCTGGCATTGTCTTTTAATTCTCATAATTTCGTTGTGTGCATATTGTGGATTATCAAATTTTATTTATATACCAAACATTAACTGATTCCCAAGAGGTGCAGAAAGTAACGTTGCTGTTAACTTGCATGGTTACAGGGATAGGCTTGCTGTTACGCTATTTGTTCTGGATCTAAAAAATAAGCCAATGGTATTGTTCACTTTTTGATTTCAGTACTCCGAGATACAAGTATTGATCAAAATTATTGGAATACATTAATATAACTCAGTACTGCAGCCGAAAAGCCACCTTGCATTTAACATGCTAAAACTCACCTATTCAAATACATGTTAGTTTTCTCCCCTGTATTGGTGGTTCAGAATGAAAGGAAATGTTTTGATTCTTTACAGGCAAGAAGGAGTTGAAGATGGTATTTACAGTCCAATAGAAGTCAACGTTCCAACTCAAGAGGGAAAAGTACTGACCTGTCGAAGTTATCAGATGAATGATTGTGTCTGTGATCTCCCATCACCACAGTATAAAAAAGTAGGCATCATCTAAAAAGAGCGTGAACTGAAGTGGATATTGTATTACTACTTGCCACTTATAATAGTCTCTTACAACAGCATTTGCTATATAGCATAGTCCCCTTAAAATAGCATTTCAATTCTTTCTAAATGTATCAAACCAATACATCCCTATTGTTAGTCTGCTGACTTCAGTGAAACTAAACAAAAGGTAAATCTGGGCTATTGTACGTAAAGCAAGTGCTCTCACCCATGAATTGCTTCTTCCTCAATTCATTTGCAACCACCTGTGAGGTTGCATCAGCTGCTCAAAAGCACTAAGCACCTTTACAAAATAGTTTGGGATAGAAAAGATCACTGTACTAAACTGAAGGCACAAAGGGAATTTTAGTGGACAGAACTTAACACCCTGACCTGGAATCTGGCAAGGACATAGATATTAATATCTCCACTCTTGTAAAAAGTGCCATAGAATCTTTCATGACTAAAGGTAGTTAGTATCTTGGCTTGACATCTCCAACATCACAGGCCCTGTAACACTGTTCTGGGGCATTGGTCTCAGGGGTGGCTCCAGGCACTGGGGCAGCAAGCCGCGGGGGGCAGCCTGCTGGTTGCCATGAGGGCGGCATGCCTGTGGGAGGTCCGCCGGTCCCGTGGTTTCGGCGGCAATTCAGCAGCGGGTACGCCAAAGGCGCAGGACCGACGGACCTCCCGCAGGCATGCCGCCGAATCCGCGTTACCAGCGGACCTCCCGCAGGCACGCCGCCGAAGGCTGTCTGACTGCCGTGCTTGGGGCGGCAAAATACATAGAGCCGCCCCTGATTGGTCTAGTACTTCTTCTTAGCATATGCGCAGTGTCCCTCAAGTGTCATGTGACCAGGATTCATCACTGAATTTGGACTGCTGGTTGGATCATTAGCTTCCCTGCTTGGGCCGGGTACTGCTGGGGAGCACGACGTGTACGCTGATCTGTGTCCCCGGATTTAGTACTGGTTTGGAAGAAAAAGTTCCATGTGCGATGTCACCAACACCACTCTGCAGCACACTGACTCTTTTTGGAGGTGTGCCTAAGCACTGAGCAGTCCTGACTTGCTTAGCTGGTGAGGTCTGAGGCCCTATCCAGAGGTGGTGTGACTACATGTCTAGAAATGTTTAGCTAATCAGAATTACAGATAAAAGCAACAAGCTACCATAGTGACTTTCTACTGAAAATAACTAACTGGGCTTGATCCTATAACTCCTATGCATATGTCACACCTTTTGCCCTGGGGTCCATCCATGTGGATCAGCTTGCAGGATCAGAATCTGTTTTTTTTTGTTAAAGAACGCTAACCCAGGCAACCCTAGTGTGCTGGCAGCCATCACTTCCCCCTTACTTTTCTCCCAGACAGATCTTTGGGGCGGGCTGTTTGAAGAAATACAACTATGCTAATACAAACATCAAGGTTGATAATTTATATATAGTCTGGGGCTCTCCTTGCCATACTGCATGTATACCAAGATAATGGAAAAACTGATCTTTTATTTGACAAACAAAATTACCCCTTACAAGTAAAACTTTACAAGGCAGTCATCTAACTGTATACACTGTAATATAATACAGTACTACATATGTACAGTTAGTCATGTATTTTTGTGACAAAACTGACTGTTACGGGAATTGTAACTTCCTGGCTTGTGTATTTAAATTCTCTGCCCTACGTTTTTTAACCTACTAGGCAGAGTCTGTAATCACAATAGTATCTTGCTGCCTGAGCTTTTAAAACATGCATATGTATCTGTTTATATTAGTAATTATATCAGTTCTCTTTTCTCACTGGCTTCCCTCTCTCAAAACAATTGTATTGTCAGGGACTCAAACCAAATTTGACTCTTCGTTGTAGTTGCGTCAACTCTGACACTGCCTTCTGTAAGGGAAGTGTTCTCTCAGTCTAATCTCTCTTAGTTTTCTTATGGTTCTCTTCTACCTTTTTCTTCTATGTGAAAGGATTTTATTTAAGAGGACAAGTAGGGCTGTTCATGTCATATGGCTGTGTCAGTGACTAAGTGCACTGTGTGTACGTCTGTGTGGTATCTTCGGTACCTGGGATAAGCGGTTTTTATTTTTGTAACCTCCACCCCAGTAATTTCCTGTATTTTTCTTTTCACTTCCCATGAATAGTTTTGGCTTACACTACACACTTTTTCATTTATCTTATGTGGGGGAAGGAAAGCTTCAGTAAAATAAACAGTAGAGAAACTGTCTTCACGTATGCTACATCTAAATGGCTTCTTTGCTACTGTAGTTCTTACTCATATTCACCACTGTCCATTCAAATTAGAAAGACCCAGCAGCTGTTGGTGTACCATCTCAGGATTTTTCTGTAATAACTCAAGCGTTATAATTACTTCTCACTTAGAAGAACTTATGCTAAGGCTGGTTGAAGACTGAAATCCTATATCTTAAAGGTGGAAATTAATTTGCTCCTGGGGGAATTCTGTGCCAAAAAATTAAAATTTTTGTGCACAAAAATTTTAAAATTCTGCATATTTTATTTGTCAAAATAATGCAATATAATCACTCTGGTTTCAATTATTTTGGTAATTTATTTAAACTACACTACAATGGATGGAGAATGGGAGGAGGGCGCATTGGAGGAAATCCCCAAATACCTAATAGTAATGTAGATAGGTTTCACCCTTTATTTCTAGTTATTAGTCAACAAATATATGCAGCCGTATGCTCAATGTTACATCATAAGTAATTGAAGAGTAAGTGAGGACTGGGGAATCAAACTCTCAATTTATATTGGCTACTGACCATCTCCAGAAAAGGAAGTAGAAAACAATTCATGGAACACATTTTGATAAGAATTTTTTTCAGTCCAAAAAGTTAGACCAGTTCTGATCACTAAAGGAACATAAGCATTTATAAGGCCCTACTGTCCTTTACACCACTCTGGCAATGTAAAGGAGCCTTAAAACTTTTACACCTGTTTTATATTCCTGGGGGAATTCACAAAGACAAAGCAGCATTCACTAAGCAGGCAGGCTGCTACATTCTGCTCTGCTTGAGGGGACAGAGCCTGTCCTACACCTGCCTCCTCAGAAATACCTCGAAGCTCTGCCCCTCCACGCTGAGCATGCTACAATAGTGAGCGAGAGGGACAGTCTGTCTCTCTCTCACACGACTGCCCAGCACAAGCACCAGCACCGCGATGATTTATGTCTCTACTGGCTGCTCCGGACACATAAACCAACCTGCCTGTGCTGCCAGGGAGGGGCATGTGACCGCTCTTGCAGCTTCCCTTTGCTTCCCTGTCAGATGTCCTATTTCTGTCAAAGAAATCTGTGGGGGACATGAATTCTGCGCATGCACAGTGATGCAGAATTCCCCCAGGAGTATTAATTGAATCATTAAGTGCCTGATCTCTCAGTGCCTTACACAGTAGCCTCCTAGGGGTTTTGTACTAGTACCCATCCTGGCAGTATCTGAGCTGCTTCAGGTTAATTATATTGGCACTAGAGAGATCGTTAGTAGTCTTCATGGTGTCTTTGGCTGCCTTCCTTTTTCTGGTTAGGTAGGGTGTACATAGGGTTTTGTTTTAGTCCCATCACCTTAAATGGTACTATTTTTACACAAGTAAAGGTTTGTGTGATCCAACTCTTTTATTGTAAAGTGATGTTAAAAGTTTTTCTTTTAATTGTAGGTCATCTGTATGGGTGCAAAACAGAATGGCTTGCCAACTGCCTATCAGAAGAAATTAGAAGCTATAGAAACGAACAACTATGCAGGACCATTATCAATCTTTGAAGAAATTGAAGCTGCTATTAAAGAGAAGGAAACAACAACTCAGTAGAAAAGTATCCCCAAAATATTTCCAGTTCCACTTCCTTGCCTGATTTAATTCTATAGCCTGTGTTATACCGGAGGTCAGATTAGATTATCACTGTGGTCCTTTCTGCTCTTGGAATATATGAATTTTTCATTTTGATTTAGGCATCTGTCTTCTCAATATACTGATTAGCAATAATTTCCTTCTTTGATAAAGAAGGGCAAACTTGACACGTTTGTGTAGTTCAGTAAGGTATTGGATTGAATATGCAATTTAAGGTCCTAAGCTTGCGAAGACCTATGTACATGCTTAACTGTATGTACCACATCTAAAGCTAAGCACGTAAATCTTTGCAAATTGAGCTTAACTTTCTGTAGTTCTCGTACAGTGCTGGTAAAGTTCATATAGTTCTTTAATACATCTATAAGCAGAACTAAAGAGAAAAGCCAGCTTGGTAGTCATGTGCACATGCTGCTGTGTTCTAGGATTAAGAGTTGCAGGATCAAGCTACAGTTCTTAAGTGCTGTGCACACAGTTCTCCAAGCAGGTTTAAAAGAACTTTTTTTTCCAAATGTACATAAGGTTCATTGGGATGCAAAGCGGGGAATTAAGCTGATACCGATTTGGATTTTTACATATCTAACTTCTGTAGCAGGGGTGCTGAGAGTCATTGAACCAAACTGTAAACCCTGTATATAATGGAAACCTCTTCAAGATGGGGGGGTGCAGCAGCACCCCTTGCACCACTAGTTCCAGCACCTATGTTCTGTACAGCAAGATTTTTTTTTTCTTTCTTTGTCCAGGAGGTGTATCCATTTGCTTTTAAAAGTTAATCATTGGCTACTCTTTACCTTTTAGCTGTGCAGTCAACCCTTGTGTACTAATATGTCATGCCACTGGATACTGGTCACTTAAAAGTCAGTTTAAGCAAGAAAAGAAAGGAATTTAAAACACAAATATTTTCCATAGAAAATATTATTTTGAAAACGTTAGTCTAAGACAGTGGTTCTCAAAACCAGTCCGCCGCTTGTTCAGGGAAAGGCCCTGGCGGGCCGGGACGGTTTGTTTACCTGCCGCGTCTGCAGGTTCAGCCGATCGCGGCTCCCACTGGCCGTGGTTCGCCGCTCCAGGCCAATGGGGGCTGCGGGAAGTGGCGCGGGCCGAGGGACATACTGGGCACCGCTTCCAGCAGCTCCCATTGGCCTGGAGCGGCGAACCGCGGCCAATGGGAGCCGCAATTGGCCGAACCTGCGGACGCGGCAGGTAAACAAACGTCCGGCCCGCCAAGGGCTTTCCCTGAACAAGCGGCGGACTGGCTTTGAGAACCACTGGTCTAAGAGGCAACTCATGCCCTTAAGGAAGTTACCAGCGAAGTGTAGATAAATCTCTGCATTAAGCATCTTCACATAACTTTCATATGACTTTGTATTATGCCTCTAATTTCATACAACTTTGTATCAGATCCTTATATAGAAAACTTTGTATTGAGCCTTGGTATAATGTTAAATGTCTTTTTGCTAGGAGTAGAATAAGATCCCCCCCACCCCCCTTTTAATCAATTGCCCTGTTGAATGAACCAGGGCTGAATGAGTAAAGGCGTGGAAGGCAAGCACCTCCAGACTGCTGCAATAGTTGGAGAGGGGAAGGAATCCAAACCCAAGAACAATAAAACTTGTCAAGTGGGCTCACTAAAGAACAGCAGACATATTGACGGCCTTGGGGGTTAGAAGCAACCACCTTCTTTTGAAAACACTTTCTTTGACTAGCATTGGGACAACACCCAGAAAGAAGCAGCACAAAGGACCAACGGACACAGATACAGATTTTTGAATCTGGTATAGATTTGCATGAGAGGGAAACTGCTATAAATGTGAGGTGTCTTGCAGAGGACCCTGGGTCTCGTCTTGTCAACATCGGAGCATCGATCCGGATCGGCAAAAGCCCGGCTCCACCCCTCCCCCATCTAACTCACCTGGCCAGTGCAGTTATAGTACTTATATAATATGCATATGATACAGTGTTGATTGATACATGTATTACCAATAAATGTGGCGCTTTGCCTTATTCCCCCTGAAAAGCTCCTGTGCAGTACTTTAAGTACAACAGAAGGACAGCATTCTACCTGTAATGGCGTCCTGTTTTGTGGTATTGCTAGAACTGGATGAACCAAGTCAGATAAAATAACTCTCTTGAATGGATTTTTTTAAAATTCTAAAGAGTTGGCTAACTACTTAATTTTTTTTTCTTTAAATCATTGAATGCCTTGAACTTCCTGACTTCTGCAGGAAGCAGACCTAAGGCTTGATGAAAGCCCATAGGAATCTCTTCATTGACCTCATTGGGTTTGGATTAGGCCCCAATAAAGAAACACTGAGTCTCTCTTCATGGTAGCTGCAGCCTAGCTCAAATCAGAGTATTGTAAATCTTGCACGAGTTCCTGATCTTGTGATATTTTCAGACTAAATTGAATGATTACTTCTGGGGAAAGTGGGCAATTGAACAACTTTGGGAAATACAAAAAGACTGAATGTCTTTTTTTTTTTTTTTATTTAAGATCCGTATGCAAAGGATTTGTCCTTGATATAAAGGGGATATGTGTTATCTTCAAAGTTACTATGTGATTGATTATGACATCTGACAACATACACACAGGAACTTATAATTTACCTTGTCTTCCCCTCATAAACTTCCATATTGGACATGTGCCATAGCAGTGCACTTCCCATCCACGTCATGTGAACATCTCCAAAGTTTATGCCTTTCATTTGGGCCCCATCTAATTCCCATGTTCTGTGAGTGTAAAATATAAATATGTATGCACTGAAAGTTGGAGTAAATAAAAAAGATTGCAATTGCCAGATTACTTGTGTGTCTATACAGTGCACAGAGAATGAAAAGTCCTCTTGATTCAAGAATGCTCAGTGTAGCATGTGTAGGCTAAAGCTGTTTGTATGAATGCATAAGTGAAAGTTGTCATATTGGGCATTGTTTTTTTTTTTTTAATGCATCTGTAAATTAATCTATGTGCACTGTGTATGTGTGCATAGAAAAGATCAGTTTTTTTAAATAAAGATTCTTTATAACTTTAAGAATAATTTTTGCTTAAGATCATTTGAAACTGCCATCTTTAAAATTGTTACTTTAGAACGGGGTGGGCAAACTTTTTGGCCCGAGGGCCACATCTGGGTATGGAAATTGTATGGCAGGCCATGAATACTCATGAAATTGGGGGTTGGGGTGCGGGGGGAATGAGGGCTCTGGCTGGGGGTGCAGGCTCTGTGGTGGGGCTGGGGATGAGAGGTTTGGGGTGCAGGCTGGGACAGGGCATTGGGGCATGGGAGGATTTCAGGGGTGCAGGCTCCAGGCGGCACTTACCTCAAGCAGCTCCCAGAAGCAGCAGCATGTCCCCCCTCTGGCACACGCAGAGGTGTGGTGCTGGCCGGGTGGCTCTGCGTGCTGCCCCATCTGCAGGTGCCATCGCTGCAGTTCCCAGCCAATGGGAGCTGCGGAGGCGGTGCTTCGGGCAGAGGCAGCGTGCAGAGCCCCTGGCTGCCCCTACATGTAGGAGCCGGAAGGGGGACATGCTGCTGCTTCCGGGAGCTGCGCGGAGAGAGCAAGCCCCCGACCCCACTCCCCGGCGGGAGCTTGAGGGCCGGATTAAAAGGTCTGATGGGCCAGACGTGGTCCACGGGCCGTAGTTTGCCCACCCCTGCTTTAGCAGCTCCAATTAAATGATTTTTTAAAAAATGTATAACTTAAGTTGTTTACAAACATAATGTACCATCATATATGCTTAGCTTTATTACTAAAGATTAAGGCCAAAATAATTGTCAAGAGGAAGAAAAAGGAAACTTTCAAAGGAAAATATAGTTGCAAATCATGTAGAAAAGGAGCAATGCTGGGGATCCAGTACTTATGCCACTGGCACAAGAGATCAAAGATTTCTATGGAAGCAAGGGCAAAAATGCAATTATACCTCTACTATATTTGATCCAAGGAACATGCTGTCCTGCACTGACCTACCAGTGTCCTAATTTATTGATGTAACTTAGCCTAAACGGTGGTGGGTCATGAAAAATACTTTTTGAAATCTTTATTGTGAAAGTTTTACACTTCAAGCTTGTGTAATCCTTGTTTTTGTCTGTTCCTTGTCTTTAAAAAGCATGGGGTTTGGGGTAGGGGCTGGACAGCTTGCAGGCTGATAGCTAAAGGTCCTGTTTTTGTGGTAAGCAACAAAGAGTCCTGTGGCACCTTATAGACTAACAGACGTATTGGAGCGTAAACTTTTGTGGGTGAATACCCACTTCGACAGATGCATGTAGTGGAAATTTCCAGAGGCAGGTGTCATCCTAACACCTGTGATAGCTCTTCAATGTGGCAAATGCAAACAACGGGTAGGGAAGTTATCACCTTCTGCATTGTAGACAACTGTAGGAACAACAGTATCAGGTTGCCCTGCCCTAAAATATATCCTCATTCTTCTTGCAAGTTCAAGTGTATAAGCAAAAGTAGTACTAATCAGCCCTATCTTTCTGTGGGCTCGTTTTTCCAGATCTTGGAAACTTTGGATGCAGTAGCATGCTGCTTCAGCCATTACTGTATGGTGAGGTGTGCCTCCAGCTCTTCCGCTAGACATAATGGCCTGGATACAAATACACCTCTACCCCGATATAACACGAATTCGCATATAACGCCGTAAAGCAGTGCTGCGGGGGGCGGGGCTGCGCACTCCGGTGTATCAAAGCAAGTTTGATATAACGCGGTTTCACCTATAACGCGGTAAGATTTTTTGGCTCCCGAGGACAGCGTTATATCGAGATAGAGGTGTATCTTAGAAACAGCTTTAAAAAGTGAACAGTGTTTGTATTAAAAATGACCCTAGTCTCTCCCTCCAAAGTGAGCTGGCCCTCGATGGGCTCTCTCCAGTCCAGGTACTCTGTAGAATCCTAGAACCATAGAGTAGAAGGAACCACCAGGCTCATCTAGTGTAACCCCCTGCCCAGCTGCAGGATGGGTTGTGGCTGGGAGGTGGGTGTAGCTCTTCCTTCCCTAGTTATTCCAGCGGGCTGTATGGCTAACGCCGCCTGCTGAACGTTTTCCGCCGCTGCTGGCTGCGTGCAGGGGGGAGCGCGGCCCTGGCTCCCTTTCAGGGGGCGCTGCGGGAGCGTGTCCCAAACGCTGCCCGTCTCTCCGAGACGCCGGGGTAGGTGATGTCCTCGCTCACAGCCGCTCCGCTGCAGCCGGGCAGGGGCCAGGGCTGGCAGGACGCTAGGCACCAGACAAGGCATGTCCTAGGGCCTGATCGTCCGCGGAGCTGAGCCCCTGCAGCAGGGCAGCTCCCCGTGGCTGGAGCGCGGTGAGCCCTGGCACGCCCGCCGGCCGCAGAGGGTGCTGCTGCTGGCGCCCTCGGGGGAGGGGAAGGGGGAGACGCCTTGGTGTTGCGACATCGTCTCGCTCTCCGCGGCTGCTGGCGGGGCAGCTCGCAAAGTCAGCGTCGGGCTCCTGCGCGGTGCCGCGAAGGGGAAGCGCCCGGCCGAGCCGCTCTCCCAGTTCCCGGGGGCACCGAGCAGCTCGGGGCTCCGGCCCGCTCGGGGCAGCAGCAGCGCCGGGTCCCGGCCAGGCGGCCTCGCTCCTCCCCTTTCACTCCGTGTCCCCACGCGCGTCCTCCCCGCCGCCGCGGTGAGTCCTGCGCGCGCCGCGCTCACCCTGCTGCGCCTGGGGCCGGGGGGCGCCGCTGGGGCGGGGGGCTCACAGTGCTGCAGGTAGGAGAGATGGGGGAGGGGCTGCCTGGGGCAGGAGAGCGAGGGGGGCTCAGAGTGCTGCAGGCAGGAGAGATGGGGGGGGGTCAGAGTGCTGGGGGGACTGTCTGGGGCAGGAGAGCGAGGGGGATCACAGTGCCGCCTGTAGGCAGGAGAGATGGGGGGGGGGGGGTCACAGTGCTGGGGGAGGGGTTGCCAGGGGCAGGAGAGCGAGGGGGGCTCAGAGTGCTGTCTGCAGGCAGGAGAGATGGGGGGGGGTCACAGTGCTGGGGGAGGGGTTGCTTGGGGGGGTCTCAGTGCTAGGGGAGGGGCTGCCTGGGGCAGGAGAGCGAGGGGGGGGTCTCAGTGCTGGTGGCAGGAGAGATGGGGGTCACAATGCTGGGGCAGGGGCTTCCTGGCGCAGGAGAGCGAGGGGGATCACAGTGCTGGGGGGGCATGTCACACGGTTGTGGGTGAGGGCTAGGTGAGGTGAATGAAGCCAATGACTGCAACACACTTCTACAGCTCAAGCTTCGGGGTGGCTTGTTGGGTTCTGTGGCTGCCCCCTGCGGTTCCTTTCCAGAGATCTCATCCCTGTAGTAGGTGTTGAGATGCTGCTGCTTTATGCAAAATAAAGAGTCGAGCATCTGAAAACAAACACAGTTCTTCTAAAACAGTGACCCGGGCAGACTTCCCTGGCCAAGTGGGCCAATGGCCATTTGCAGAGTTGTGAATGAATGTAATTTGGATTTGGCATAGGTGTCCCTCAAAGTAGGGTTGCCAACTCTCCAGGATTCCTCTGGAGTCTCTAGGAATTAAAAATTAATATTTAATTAAAGATTATGTCATGAAGAAACCTCCAGGAATACATCCAAACAAAATTGGCAACCCTACCTCAGAGATACCTATTAACTGCAAAGAGGTGGTGTGTTAAAGGAATAGTAAGGACTTGACTTAAAACACCTGACTCCAGGATTGAAAGCCCTCGGTTTAGGTTGCCAGCTGCCTGATGACAGTGTGTTGTGAGTAGTGGGAGAATTTTCTTTACCCCAGTCCAGTGGCTCACAAGTCTGGCCTGGTGCTGTGTGAGAGCCGTGTTTCCCACTGATAGGTAGGTTGGTTCTGTGCCTCTTTACTAGCTCTCTTTGCGTGGCTTTGCCAACGTTGGATTGTTTTATTTGGGATGGTGGTGGAAGGAAAGAACCACTCAGAGATCCAGAGCTGTGGGAGCAACATATTTCAGGTAGCCCATGTCTTAGAAATAAGGGGATATAAGAGGGAAAGGAGCAGGAAACCAAAGAGGTATCAGATAATGTGGGATGAATTTGTGTGGGAGAAGGGCCAGTGAAGCAAGTATGCAAGGAGGGAATAATGGGACAAATGGGTTAGTGGAGTTGAGAGGAAAGGCAGAGAAATGTACAAGGTTAATTAATGAAGTCTAGAAAAATTAACTAGCTGTAATTGAATTTTCTTTGACATTTTGGGAGATGTATTTTGAAATCCTCTCATTCAGTCCAGATGTGTCCTCATCTGGAATTGGTCAGTGAGATGCAGCCAAACTCAAATTACTAGGTGACAGGAGACAGTAATGTTTTCTATAGCTACAGCGTACAGGCATTAAGTATTTATGATTCTTATTCTAGTTTAAATTTTTTTTTTTAGTTTAGGCTTTGTTTGTTGTTCTAATATTTGCACTTTGTAAATCTGTACTCCGGCTGTGTTCCTAAATTGCAAGGTTTGAGTTTCACATTTCTTCAGTGAAAGACACTCCCATTCCTCAGAAATTTGGCAGAGGACAAATCACATTAGGCAGGGCTTGAAAAGTATGCTGAGCAACTTTTAGGCAGAGAATTAAACATAACAGCTAGAGGCTAATACGGGAACCCCATTAGCAAAGGCAGGAGGAAAACCCAAACCCAGCTGCTCCTCCCCAATGCCACCCCCTGCTGCTGGCAGAGGGAAGGTTCTGCAGGAATACAGTGCATCTACATTACAAATAGCAGATCCTGGGTTAACTCTTTTTCCTGGATACCAGTAGCAAAGCCAGAATGGTCAGGCCTTACACATGATCCCTGTAAAATGGAATATGATCATCAGCAGCCTGACAAAGGAAATGCAAGAGGGCCCTATTGAGCTAGGTGTTGTATACCCACTTAACAAACAGATGGTCCCTGGCAGGAATTAGTTTTACTCCAATCCTTAAGAGACTAAGCATGGAAAATTTCTAGGGCTGTCAATTAATCGCAGTTTACTCACATGATTAATTCAAAACAAATTAACTTGATTACAAAATTAATTGTGATTAATTGCAGTTTAAATCGCACTGTCAATAATAGAATACCAATTTAAATTTATTCTAAATATTTTGGATGTTTTTCTACATTTTCAAATGTATTGATTTCAGTTACAACACAGAATACAAAGTGTACAGTGCTCATTTTATATTATTTGTTATTACAAATATGTGCACTAAAAAAAGACAAAAGAAATACCGTATATACTCGTTCATTAGCCTGTTCCTTTATAAGCCGACCCCCCAAGATGGTTAGGTAAAAATAGCAATAACTATGATCCTTTCAGAAGCTGACCCTATATTTCAGGGGTTGGCAAACTCTGGCTCCTGGGCCGCTAGGGTAAGCCACTAGAGGGCCTGGACGTTTTGTTTACCTGGAGCGTTCAGAGACACAGAGCCCCTCAGCTCCCAGTGTCCGTGGTTTGCCGTTCCCAGCCAATAGGAGCTGCGGGAAGCTCCCATTGGCTGGGAACGGTGAACTGCGGTCACAGGGAGCTGAGGGGCTCCGTGCCTGCAGACGCTCCAGGTAAACAAAACAACAATGTATTAGGTATTCAATTCAATGATTCCATAGAGTTTTAAATCATCAAATTTTGGTGTAGACCTGTTTAAGCCGACCCCCACTCTTTGATGTGTCACTTTTTTACCAAAAGTATTCGGCTTATGAACGAGTATATACAGTAGTATTTTTCAGTTCACCTCATACAAGCACTGTAGTGCAATCTCTTTATCATGAAAGTGCAACTTACAAATGTAGATTTGTTTTTGTTACATAACTGCACTCAAAAACAAAACAATGTAAAACTTTAGAGCCTACAAGTCCACTCTGTCCTACTTCTTGTTTAGCCAATCACTAAGACAAACAAGTTTGTTTACATTTGCAGGAGATAATGCTGCCCGCTTCTTATTTACAATGTCACCTGAAAGTGAGAACGGGCATTTGCATGGCACTGTTGTAGCTGGCATTGCAAGGTATTTACATAAACATTTGTATTCCCCTTCATGCTTCGACCACCATTCCAGAGGACATGCTTCCATGCTGATGATGCTTGTTAAAAAATAATGCATTAAATTTGTGACTGAACTCCTTTGGGGAGAACTGTATGTCTCTGGTTCTGTTTTACCCGCATTCTGCCATATATTTCATGTTATAGTAGTCTTGGATGATGACTCAGCACATGTTCGATTTAAGAACACTTTTGCTGCAGATCTGACAAAACCCAAGAAGGTACCAATGTGAGATTTCTAAAGAAAAATGCATTAATTAAATTTGTGACTGAACTCCTTGGGGGAGAATTGTATGTCTCCTGCTCCGTGGTTTTACCTGCATTCTGTCATATATTTTGTGTTATGGCAGTCTCGGATGACGCCCCAGCATATGTTGTTCAATTTAACAACACTTTCATTGCAGATTTGACAAAACGCAAAGAAGGTACCAATATGAGATTTCTTAAGATAGCTACAGGCTAGCACTCAACTCAAGGTTTAAGAATCTGAAGAGCCTTCCAAAATCTGAGAGGGATGAGGTGTGGAACATGCTGTCAGAAATCTTAAAAGAGCAACACTTTGTGACTTTCTGTACCCCATGGGAACACCCTACACCCCCCATGTTCATCCTTGTAATATGATTGTGTGGTATCTAATGCAAAGTTTGTCATGTCGGGTGTCTTCGGCAGGCACATGATGTACTGAGCATTGTTGCTATGGTAATGTTATAGGTCGTAATTTCATGTATATAGTTATGAGGCTGAACATGTGTCCTCGTGGCTTAAAGCAAGCCCAGGCAAAAACTCCAGAAGCAGAGGGGCAGTTCACACCTCATCAGGGCATGTATGGAACAAACCCAGCCCAGCCTCACAGGAACAAAGGACACTGGCCTACGCAACAACAAAGGATCTGTTGGACTCTCGAGTGAGTCACCCCCCTTCCTTTGGTCAGTTTGGGACTGCGATGAGGTAATGCTCACCTGACTCTGAAAGGGGGGGCAAAGCCAAGAGGGAAGGAAGGACATGATAAAAGGGAGATGTTTGCCATGCTCTTCCTCTTTCTTCCACCTACATCTACAGACACCACACCAAGCCACTGAAGCGCTGATCAAAGGAGAGAGCCTGGCTGAAGGGCAACCAGCCAGTCTGTGGTGAGAAGCATCTAAGTTTATAAGGGCACTGAAAGTAGTTTGCTTTTATTTCATTTGACCAAATCTGACTTGTGTTTTGACTTATAATCACTTAAAATCGATCTTTGTAGTTAATAAATCTGTTTATTCTACCTGAAGCAGTGCGTTTGGTTTGAAGCGTGCCAGAGACTCCCCTTGGGATAACAAGCCTGGTACATATCAATTTATTTGTTAAATTGACGAACTCATATAAGCATGCAGCATCCAGCGGGTATAACTGGACACTGCAAGACAGAGGTTCCTAGGGTTGTGTCTGGGACCGGAGAGATTGGCTAGTGTCATTCGGTTGCAAGTAGCTGGGAGCAGCTTACATGCCAGAGGCTGTGTGTGAACAGCCCAGGAGTGGGGGTTCTCACAGCAGAGCAGGGTAAGGCTGGCTCCCAGAGTCAAGTATTGGAGAGGCCTAGCAGATCACCGGTCCAGATAACACCAGAGGGGAACGTCACACACTCCGATTCGAAAACTACAGAAAACCATCAAAAAAGAAAATCAACCTTCTGCTGATGACATCTGGCTCAGATGATGAAAATGAATGTGCATCAGTCAGCACTGCTTTGGATTGTTATTGAGCAGAAACCGTCATCAGCATGCAAGCATGTCCTCTGGAATGGTGGTCGAAGCATGAAGGGGCATATAAATGTTTAGCATATCTAGCACATAAATACCTTGCAACGCCGGCCACAACTGTGCCATGCAAACACCTGTTCTCACTTTTAGGCGACATTTTAAATAAGAAAGTGAGCGCTGTCAACTTTGTATTCTGTGTTGTTTTGAAATCAATATATTTGAAAATCTAGAAGATATCCAAAAATATTTCAATAAACGATATTCTATTATTTAACAGTGTGATTAAAACTGCGATTAATCGTGATTATTTTTTTAATCTCACAATTAATTGTGATTAATTTTTTAAATCATTTGACAGCCCTAAACATTTCATTCCAAAAGAAAATGATGAGTGTATGAAACCGGGAAACTGTGTTGCAATTTTAACTATATTATTAGTCAGTCACTACTGATCAAACATTATTATAAGTAGTGTAATACCAGCTCTGTTTTTAGAAGGAGAGAGAGAACTTACTCTGATTTTAAAGGAGAGAGGAAAAAACCCCAAGGTCAGACGCTGCTCTCTGTTACACTGGAGTGTAGCCAAAATAACTCCACTGAAGCCATAGGAGGGACTTTCTGCCCCAGGCACTGCAACCTCTGGGGTCCCAGCGCCAATCAGGTTTGGCCCAGCTATCATGATGACAGGAGTCCAAGTATGCCAAATTTGAGTGAGTGGCTCTGAAAGCCCATGAGCAGGGTCACAACTCCACTCACACAAATTTGGTCCAGTCAAGGGGGCGGGGCCAAACCCAAGCCGCACTGCAACCCCAGGGGTTGCAACATCTGGAGCAGAGAGCCAAGCCCAGTCAGCCTCACAGCACAGGAGCTGCTGGAGCCACCACTGTGGGGTGAGTGCCAGGCAGGACCGCCCCCAGGGTGGGGGGCAGGATCTGACCGAAACCACCCCAGGGTCTCCACCCCCAGATTTTACTGGGTAACGATAGGCCATAAATATTTACAAATGGCTCCTAAGCCCAAAAAGGTTGAGAACCACTGTTCTAGGGGGAGGCAAAAATAAATATAAACTCATATCACCAAGGCAAGCCATTTCATTGGGATCCTGAATTTTAGTCAGATTAGAGTATTTCTGTAGGAATTTTGCAGGATTGGATTATAACCGTATTTTATCTAGAAAATCCCTCTCTCCTTATGTCAGACAATTCTAATACTCTGGTGGGGAAGTGGACAGAAATTCTAACCCGTTAGCATGTAATGATTGTGCTGTGAGGTTTTTTTAATGTTCAGCTTCATTATAGCACTGCCAAGCACCAGTATAGTTATGTTGGAGGAGGCACTTTCATAAGCACCTGTGTTCGGGTTCTGGAAAATATTACCTGTATGCTGAAATGTCTCATGCTATACACTGTAGATTTTTGTTTTGTTTTTTGTGTTAAGACAATGGAGTGTAGTAAAATTCTGTGTGGATCTTTTGTGTGAATTGTCAGTGTGGAAAAGAGTGGCTTTCGCTTGTTAAAAGTATCTGCAAATGCTGCTGCTTTTTCTGTCTGTCTTTCTTGGCATTGGGGTAATTTAAAAAATAAGTTTTAAAATTCTCCATAGACTTAATCCTCAATAGTGGACAAGAGCCATTACCATGTTGTGCGGAATAGGGAGGAATTTATGCAAGTACTTAAGTGCTTTCCTGGATCAGGGCCTAAGTGCTTAGGGTTCTGAGGCCTGAGCGTTATTCCTGGCTCTGCTTCTGTCTTGCTATGTGACCATGGGCAGTTACTTTACCTCTCTGTGCCTCAGGTCCCCGTCTGTAAAATGCGGGGGTAATGATGCTTATCTACCTTCACAAAGTGCATTTAGATCTATGGATGGAAAATGCTATATGAGCACTAAAGATAGTATTGTACATTGGGCTGTTGTAAAACAGATTTGAGAATAATCCAGGGTTCTCGTCTGTTGGTGGGGCTTTGAAGTATTAAGGGAGGTGATACTCTCTCTTCTCTTCCTATGCATTTAGATCTGGAAAGTGCTTTTGATATCTGGAATATGTGTATATATACATACTATATAACTCTGAAGGGAAGCTTTTGGTGGATTGAGTAAAAGTCCATGTTATTGAAGGTTACTTCTTTTTTCACTGCCAGGTACATCTTATTTCTTTGGGGAAGATGTAAGAGAAAGCACACATACATTATACACCATTTCTCATTCCCCTTGCCTCTTAAGTAGTAGTGAATATTCTGAATACAAAAGACAGTCTAAATGCTGTTAAAGTATGCCTAAATCAGGGGTTGGCAACCTTTCAGAAGTGGTGTGCCGAGTCTTCATTTATTCACTCTAATTTAAGGTTTCGCGTGCCAGTAATACATTTTAACATTTTTAGAAAGTCTCTTTCTATAAGTCTATAATATATAACTAAACTATTGTTGTATGTAAAGTAAATAAAGTTGTATGTAAAGTTTAAGAAGCTTCATTTAAAATTAAATTAAAATGCAGCGCCCCCCTGACCGGTGGCCAGGACCCGGGCAGTGTGAGTGCCACTGAAAATCAGCTCGCGTGCCATAGGTTGCCTACCCCTGGCCTAAATGTAGCTGTGCAGGAAGGCAGAGCTTTATTTGCTGTGGGGAACTATAACTACATGAACAGTTTGACTCTTCATCAGGGTGGATTTGATTTAAATCACTAGTCAGGAAGGCTCGATTTAATCATGGATTTCTACATAAAAGTGCATTCTGTAATATGCTGCTCAAACAGTTTCACTTTTGTTTCTACTGCTTGTCCCTCCCTTCTCACATTTATCTCCAGACTTCTTCTCCTTGTCCAGATCTATTCCGCCCCCAACAACCTTCTATTCATTGAACTTTTTGAAACTTTTCACTTTTAGAGAGAGGTAAGGGATTCACTCTGTATACATAAATTTGCAGAGGGACAATAGGGTTCAGGTCTGTTATTTCTCACCTCTAAATATTTATTTAAAAACATTTTTGCTGTTAACAAGCATGTTATCTCTGGAGACATAAATCCAGTTTGAGAACTGTAAAACTAAGCATCTCCGATGGTATCTTCTAGACTGAGCACTGAGTCCCATTGGGTAGAGAGAGAGATTAATTTAAATAATCTATACAGAAGCCCCTGGAACCTCGTAAGATTGGGTCCCTAATCCATGAACTATTGGAACTCATTTACAAAACTTTTCTTAAACATTACATGAATATATTGTCTCATACTATAGAATTAGAAGTTATAATCTCTATTCCATGATGAGATATTATAGCTCAAAGATATATCTTAATTAAAACTATCTTTTAGATAAAGCATTTTCTCAAAAAAATCCGATTTTAAATTAAACATTTTTTTTTATTCACCCTGCTCTTCATAATTTAAACACAACCATAGTGATTCATTAATAGATTTTTTTGCTACTGTTTACTTGGTTTTAAAGAAAAAAACCAAAGCCATATATGTAAACTGAAATACATACTTCATGCACTATGTGCGTTTGTCAGTGTTACACTATGAAATTATGGTATAAACATACTATGGGCCCAATCCTGTATGCCTAACTAAACCAAAAGCCTCATTGACTTGCACAGGAGTTTTGCCTATGCTAGGAGTGAGGAATCAGTCCCTGTATGTAATTATCAGAACATCTAATCACTCAAATACATCTGTGTATGGAATGCCAGTGATTTATATACTGGTTACAGGTATGCAGTCTAGAAATCAAGAGTACAGTATGTTTAAAAACATTAGGAAAGATCATATACTATGAATTTGCCATGTGCCATTTAAAAAAATTTACACCTCATTTCTAAATTTATCTTTAAGCATGTGCTCGTCCCATGACCTTACTTTTTAAACATGTGCTTAACTTAATGTCCTAATTAGGCATGCTTTCCTGAATTGAGGCCTTAGATACTATCATGAAGGGTGCTATGGAAAAGCCTAAGATAAATAAGCCTTCTGACTCCTAGCAACTAGTTCAGCTAGTGATGTGTCATAGTTGTTATTTTCAGAGTCAGTAGGAATGGTTTATTTTGGACAATCAGAACAGAACTAATATGGATTGGATTTTTCATTTGGTTTAATTCTTTAAAGAGAAACCATTAGTTTTAAATTAGCTTTTCCTTTACTTTAAAAACAAGTGACCAAGGGAAAACCTGCTCTTCAGACTGATTTTGCTTCCCCATCTTGTATACTCTCTGCCTGTGAATAGCCAGTTTAATCAGAAACCAAACTTAATGGATTAAATACTTTTCATGCTCTTATTGCAGGCCTTCACCTCTTCCCCTGTTGTAAGTTAAGAGGCTCCAATAAGATCCTTTGGCAATAAGTATTTACAGTATCAATTAACCACAATATTCTTCACTACCAGATTAGGTGAGCTTCTTGCATCACCAGGTGAGGGAATGGCAGGCATGAGCCGCAGTTGTGATGGGATTTGCGGGAAACATTTTGAGCAAAAAGAGGATGTGAACAGTAGAAAGCAGAGCCAATATTTTTTGGCTGCACAAAGATGACCATTTTAAAGAGCTGTTGTAATCAGCAGACTGACTACATCAAAATGGCATCATCTTACTCATCCTTGTGTGACTCCAACTCAGTGATTGTACAGCAACTTGGTGTAAGTGCTAAGTATATTGTATCCACTTACTATGGCAAGTCTTGACCTATGTCCCCCTTTCACTTCTCTCTCGCCCCAGTCCCCTCCCGTCTTCCATTATCCCCAGCAATTCATGCTCCTTTCCCTCTGTTTCCAGTGTTGCTATTGTTTCCCCTGTCCTACAGATCCTTTCCACCTGCCTATTGCTCTAATTCCCTTCTCTCCTTTGGTTTTAAACTCTATGGATGAGCAGTCTTCTCCCTTGATCGCTCTTCCTCCAGTTCTTTGAGCTCATGCATTCTGGCCTTCACCCTGTTCAATCCACTGAAACTGCTGTCCTCAAACTAACAGCCTATGCAGTCAGTTACTCCATCTTCCCCTCCTCCACAATCCTCACAGCTGTTCCATGGTTATGAGGCTAAGCATGCTTAATGCTCCTTCAGCCTTTCTTCATAAGCTTTTCTGCTCTCATTCCCTTCACTGACAGAGTCCCCCAGGGCTCAGTCTTTGGCTTTCTCACTTTGGGTGATCTTCTTTGAGACCACTTGATTCAACTATCATATCTACACCCCAGGCTCTCAAATCTCTCTCTCCATCTCCATCTTTTTGGTAATCTGTGCAGTCCCACATCTCCGTCTGTCTCTAGTTATCTTCTTTGAGATGTTTCTATCCCACCTCAAGCTCTGTATGTCTGAAATCAAACATACAGTATTTTTTACCCATACCCTTGCTCCTCTGTCAGTTCATTACCCAGGTTGGTGGATTTGGGGTACTGTAAGCGAGTGAAAAGTTTAAGTCCAATAACAGTTCTAAAATCCACCCTTTCTTCTCCATCCTTGATAAAATCCTGCTCCTTGTCTTGGTTGTCAATTCTACCTCCTCCTTTCTGGGTGTTTAGGCCACTCAGATCTATGTATATAGGTATCTCTGTTTTAGCTACCCCATGCTGATATGTTCTATCTACTTCTCAGAGAAACACACATTAGCTGTACTTGCAGACTGTTGTGGTATAGGAGGAGTTCCACTTGCATATCAACTGAGTAATGTCTTAGGATGGATGGATCCTAAAATAGCCACTACTGGTCGTAAAACAATCCCTAGGTTCAGAGGTCATGTGAGGATTGTTTGTATTCATTAACCCTGTCACAAATGCTACATCAGTTAAATAAAACATTTCTTGACTCCAAAATTTTTCAAAAGCTATTTAATGTACTAAAATACCTGCCATTGCCTTGTACCCCCAAACTTTTCCAGCAGAATTCCACATGCTGGATAATTGCATTGGGTCTGGAGCCAGCAACTGGAGTGGCTGAGATGGATGCACCTCTGAGCTTAGCAAGTGGATTCTTTCAGCACCTATTTCTAATTTGTAAAAAGATTCACACATCACCTTTAAAAGTACTCTGTGCATGTAAAATTGATTAATAATAAAACGAATATTGCAAGCTTGTAATGACAAACATAATACAAGACAAAGTAAGACACATCTCAAAAGACGTAATGGTAGATCAACTGTGTCAGATACTGTTCCTTCTAAACAAACAGCCCATGGACTTGCAGACAAGTGTATAGGTATGATGATGTCACCATACTAGCCTTGGGGTTTAAGCAATGAGTGAATAAAGAAGATCAGGTTAGCAAGAATTGTACTACCTAGTTTCTAGTTGCAGGCTCTTCTGAACAGTGACAATATGTGTATAACAACTGCCACAGTGGGTTTCCAGTCCTGATTGGGGCCTTTGGGGCATTATCACATCTTGAGGGTTCTGTTTTAGAGTAACATTATATGGTCTGGTTTAGTAAGATTATGTAGCTGCTTTAGTTTACGAATAGGACTGGAAGGTTCATTACACGCTAATACAATGCTCTGCAATACTTATTAGCTTTTCCAAGAAGCAATCAGTTAAGGTGTTTTTCTAAACCTTATCCTGATGTGACATTTGACCAGTTTATTGTGGTAGTTGAAGACACTCATTTTTACTGTTTAATTAGACTGATACCTGCTTTCCAGAAAACCCAGCACCTGCATTCTTTCAGGGTTAGCTAGGGTTATCATATTTTAATTTTTAAAAAGGAGGACACTCCACGGGGCCCCGGCCCCGCCCCAACTCTGCCCCTTCCCCGCCCCCAGCCCTGCCCCTTCCCCAAAGTCTCCGCCCCCTCCCCTGAACGCTCCGCCCCCTGCTCCTCCCCCTCCCCTGCTTCCCGCGAATCAAATGTTCGCAGGAAGCCTGAAACAGGGAGGCAGCAGGTAAGCTGGGGCGGTGGCGGGGTGGGAGGAGGCCGAGTGGCTCCCTCCGGCGGCCGGCCGGCCCTGGCCAAGAGGCTCTGGCCCCGGTGACTCCCGCCCGGCTCAGCTCGGGCCCTGAGGCGCCGGCCCTGGTTCCGGCCCAGTGGCTCCAGCCCGCCCTGGCCCCGGTGGCTCCGGCCCAGCTCGGCTCAGGCCCCGGTTCCAGCCGAGCGGCTCCGGCCCTGGCTGAGCACCAGCGGCTCCGGCCCGGCACCGGCCCTGGCCGAGCACCGCCGGCCCCAGCGGCCCGGGCACCGCCGGCCCCGGTTCCAGTTCCGGCCGAGCACTGCCGGCCCCAGCGGCTCGGGCATCCCCGGCCCCGGTCCCAGCGGCTCTGGCCCAGCTCAGCTCAGGCCCGGTTCCGACCGAGCGGCTCCGGACTGGCACCAGCCCCGGCCGAGCACCGCCGGCCCCAGCGGCTCCGGCCCCAGCGGCTCCAGCCCGGACCCAAGCCCCACGACCCCTCCCTCCCTATTTTCCCGGACATGTCCGGCTTTTGGGGATTTCCTCCCGGACGGGGATTTGAGGACCAAAAAGCCGGACATGTCTGGGAAAATCCGGACGTATGGTAACCCTAGGTTAGCCTCACCGCTGGACACATCAGGACTAATCAGTGTTGCCAACTATCATCATTTTTTTCATTAGTCAGGGAAACTCAGCCTCCCCCACCTCCTGTGAATAATGGGATGGCTCTTCTCAGTCCCACTCCTCCCCTCTTCCTCCTTGCAGCACCCAGGGGAACCAGCTGCAGGCACCACAGGCCTGAGAGAGGGGTTGAAGAACCCCAGCAGTTGCAGGTGGGGCTGGGGGGCCAGAACTGATGTAGGAGCTAGGGGCAGTTGTGGGCACAGGATTAATTTGGGGATTGAGGGCAGAATTTGTTGCTGAGCAGGGAAATGAGCAGATGTGGAGGTGAGAGAGCTGCAGTGGGACCCAAAATCACATTACTCAAATAACTTGGGAGAGTGGGCAGCACTAGTTGTAGCGCATGTGCTGCGGGGCGGCAGGCAACGTTCAAAGCATCCAGCATAACCTCTTTTTAAAATGCCTCATGATTCTAGGGCCAATCTCATGATGTTTTGGGGTCTGATTTTTTTTAACCTTTGGGGTTGTCAGTACTGCTCCTGATTCCTTCAGCAACAAGTTACATCCAATTGTCAGATTCATAGAATGTTTATATGGCTAACTAGGCCTGGAAGGAGTCATAATGCATATTCTATAATTAATATCATTCAGCATCAGACCCACCTAAATCTTTGTGAGAAGAGTTTGCACATAATCAGCCAAATAATGAAGCTATCGATTTGAAATTTGTGCAGGCACTGGCTAATCCATTGCCCCGTCCATGCTTAGCTGGAGACACAATATGATCACTAACATGGATGAGAGAATTGTGTGCTAAGAAAAGGCCTGTTAAAGAATACAAATCTTGGTCTCATTGCTATAGCCAATGTGGCTTCTGGGAAAGTCAGAACTGTACATCATAGCATGCATTAAATCAGCCAGCCTCCATGCATTAATGTTATATGTCCTTGTTGTCTTACAGTGATGGGGGTCAGAGGCCCTTTTCATCTGGATAAGCTAGTGACATTTCCTCGATCAATATGTATGGCTGTGAGGCTTAAACATAGCTCTTCTTTAAACAAGGGCTGTGACTACGTAATTGCATTTTTTGGATATCAAATACCAGCTATTTTATCCATCAGAGAATTGATAAAACTGGATTGTAATTAATTACTGTTACTTGTGGAAAATGTTGGGTGAAACCTTGATGCAGCACTTCCAGTGAGATTTTTGTGAACACTTTTAGATTTCTAATTGTAGTAACAGTAGAAAATATCTCCCTTGCTTCTCTGCAAGAAAGCCAGTGTAGCTGCTTCAAAGTGTATATAATTCCCCAAGGCAATTACAATGCAGAAAAACTTTCCACACCCTTCTCACCCTCTTTCCCTTTCCAGATATAAATAAGGCCTTATCCACATTGGGGATTTTATCCGTAGCGACCAGTGCAGACTCTCAGCCCTTTACGTATCTACACTAGAAGCTGCAATATGCACCAATGCAGCTTACCCCTGCTTGAAACTGGGATAAGCTGTGATTCACACTAGTGCAGTTTGTAGTGACTTTGCCTATCTACACTAAGAGCCAGATTCACAACTGGTGTAAATTTGCATAGGTCCACTGTCCCCCAATATGCATCTCACCAATTTACACCACCCGAGAATGGGACAGTACTGCTTTGCACAAGTGCAGCTGCAGTAGTGATTGGTCATCAATGGCTAAAACTGGGGCTAATCCCTAGCCTAGACAAGTTCTAAATGTTGCACATTCCTTTAACTGAATGTAATGACACCTAAACAGTCTGACTAACATTTTCCGCCACAAGTGATCTGTGTCTATTAGATAAATCCGACTTCATTACACCATTCATGTTACTCATGCAGCTGGGCTGGCTGGTTCCTGACTCACTTGGCTTCCTGGAAACCATGTTGCCATTTCTCTGTGTCAGAAGAATCTCATTGTGTAAAAATATGAACCTTGATGACTAAACCATTTTTCAAACACCACTTCATTCTAAAGCTTTTGCAAGCTTTCTTTAAAGAGACACTATCATCATAAAATATGGTCAGTACAAACATCTGTAACTCTTCTAAGGTACTATACCCACCCCTGAATCCCTAGATCATTTTTGTTGTAATATTATATTATAATTATAATTATTTTATTTTATTTGTATTGCTGTAGTGCCTTGGAGCCCTAGGCATGAACCAAGGACCCCATTGTGCTAGGCTGTACAAACGCAGATCAAAAAGACAATCCTTGCTCTAAAGAGCTTACAGTGGAACCATATTTTCCTATTGTGGGTTGTCTGTTTTTTTTTCTTTTCCTGTTTCCATGAAAGAATCACACAAACGCTCAGGGAAACGTATCAACTAAGGCCTTGGCTACACTTGCAGATGTACAGCGCTGTGAGTTAAACCTGACTTCGTGCAGCTGAGTAGGGAAAGCGCTGCAGTCTGTCCACACTGACAGCTGCCCAGCGCACTGTCGTGGCCACATTTGCGGCAATTGCAGTGCTATTGGGAGCCGTGCATTATGGGCAGCTATCCCACAGAGCACCTCTTCCCATTCTGGCGCTGTGGCTTGTGGGAAGGGGGCGTGGGTGCGGGGCATTCTGGGTCCTGTCCCAACGCCCCGTGATGCATCGCTTCGCATCCCAGAAATCCCTTTGTTTCCGTCCACCTTTGGCGCCATCTTTCAACGGTTTCTGTGCAGCGCGATCTGTGTGCGGGAAATGGAGCCCAAACTGCTGAGGCGTATGCTGACGAGTCTCGCCAGCACGTCACGTTTGGCTGTCGAACTATTCCTTAAGATCCAAAGTGACAGTGAGAGTGAGGAGTCCGACGATGCTATCGAGCTGCGTAATGCGTACAACACGAAATTGCTTGTGGCATTCACGGACATGCTCAACACCGTGGAACGCCGCTTTTGGGCTCAGGAAACAAGCACCGAGTGTTGGGATCACATCGTCATGGAAGTCTGGGATGACGAGCAGTGGCTGCAGAACTTTCGGATGAGAAAAGCCACTTTCATGGGACTGTGTGAGGAGCTTGCCCCCACCCTGCGGCGCAAGGACACGAGATTGAGAGCTGCCCTGCCAGTGGAGAAGCGGGTGGCTATTGCAATCTGGAAGCTGGCAACTCCAGACAGCTACCGGTCAGTCGCAAACCAGTTTTGAGTGGGAAAGTCAACCATTGGAATCGTGTTGATGCAAGTTTGCAAGGCCATTAATCGCATCCTACTCAGAAGAACTGTGACTCTGGGTAACGTGCAGGAAATAGTGGATGGCTTTGCACAAATGGGGTTCCCTAACTGTGGAGGGGCGATAGATGGGACGCACATTCCTATTCTGGCACCACCCCACCTAGGATCCGAATACATTAATCGGAAGGGGTATTTCTCTATGGTTCTCCAGGCGCTTGTGGATCACAGTGGGCGTTTCATTGACATTAACACAGGCTGGCCCGGAAAGGTGCATGACGCACGCATCTTTCGGAACACTTGGCTGTTCAGGAAGATGCAGGCCGGGACTTTTTCCCCAGAGTGGAAGATCACGGTAGGGGAAGTTGAAATGCCCATTGTGATCCTTGGAGATCCCACTTACCCGTTAATGCCGTGGCTCATGAAACCCTACACAGGGAGCCTTGACAGCAGCAAGGAACGGTTCAACTACAGGCTGAGCCGGTGCTGAATGACTGTGGAGTGTGCCTTTGGCCGTTTAAAGGCCCGCTGGCGATCTCTGTATGGGAAGCTGGAATTGGCCGAAAACAGCATCCCCGCAGTTATATCCGTGTGCTGTGCCCTCCATAATATTTGTGAAGGGAAGGGTGAAAGCTTCACTCAGGCATGGACCTCTGAGGTTCAACACCTGGAGGCTGAATTTGCACAGCCAGAGAGCATGGCTATTACAGGGGCCCAGCGCAGGGCTGCAAGGATTAGGGATGCCTTGAGGGAGCAATTTGAGGCTGAAAACCAGTAGTGATATCTGGTGCCCTGCACGGGAGTGAAGGGCAGTAGTTCCAATCTTTAGGAATCAGTGTCTGCTTAGCAGACAAGCAGACTTGCAGTGCCTGTTTATTTCCTGGGCTAAGGAGTCTTTTACTTTATGCAATAATAAAGAATGTTTTCAAAGCCAAAAAAATGTATTTATTGAAAAGAAACAAGTGGGTGGAGTGGGGAACGGTACAATCACAGATTCGCGTATGTCCTGTCTGGTGTGCTGTGCAGTGAGTGCTGCACTTCAGGATAGCTATACTGCATGGTGATGGGGGTTGAGTGCAGAGGGTAAGGGTCGTGGTTTTCAGGGCTGGGTGGTGAAGATACTGGTGTTGGAGGCAGCGGGTGGCACAACGGAAAGAGTTTTGGGACAAGAGCTGTAGGGGGGGGGTGTCGTTTGCGGTACTGCTCCTCTTTCTGCATGGCTACGAGCTCCTGGATAGCGTCTGCTTGGCGCTCCAGGATGTTTATGAGCCGATCCGTGCTTTGCTGCCGGTGCTCCGTGCTTTGCCGCCGGTGCGCTGCGTTTTCCTGGCGGATCCTGCTTTCTCTCTCCCTCCAGTTCTGTGCTTTCTCATTCTCTTTAATAGATTGCCACATCACTTCTTGCAGCATGTCTTCTTTGCTTTTTCGCGGTCTCTGAGCAGGGGATAAGAGGGACGGCTGAGGTCTCAAGGTTGATGCTGCTGTATAGGGAAAATGCAACGTTTAACAGAGGCAGCAGTGTTTATACCAGACAGAGTAATGATTTCCCCCACACTTAAGGAGTAGAAAACACACAGGATCTACACAATTGCATAATTTTCCCGTCCGAAACAGAGCGCACATATCCCACGGGAGCCTCAAAATGGTGAGTAAGGGGGACTGATTGTTTCAGGGCTGCACTGTCCTCTGGGTTTCTGTGCCTTGGGGAGAGCCAACAGCTTCAGGGGGCAGCTGCACTGAACACTGTCCCAACATTTTCCACAGGAGTTCGTCCTGGACGATATCTCGCTGCTGAGGGTGACCTGGGAAGCAAGGGAGGGTCTTCTACTGTAATGCGGCTTCTGCCCTGGCCCATATGCAGCTTGCCTGTGTGCAGCAATGGTCCCCCCGCCCCTTGTGGCACAGTGGCGCGGACACGTTAGCCTGGCTGGGACAAGGACCATGGTGGCTCTCCCGATAAACCTGCGCAAGCGCATTGCACACTTTCTGGATGAGACATTCGAGGAGATTACCGAGGCCGATTACCGCGATGTGATAAACCACATCAATGCACTATTCCGCCTCGAGGCATGCATGCCTAACCCTCCTCTCCCAAAGAGCCCGCACCGAAAAAATTCCTTCCCGAAAAAAAAACCCGCTTACCGGGAAACTGGTCTTCTGTTTGTCCTCCACCAAGTACCGGCTGCTGCGATTGGCTACCTTCCTCCTGGCTCGAGAAGAGCTCCTGGCTGCATGGCTCCAGGGATTCCGGGGTGTCTCCATCCGGCCCACCACCATCACTCCCGTTTTCCTCCTCCTCCTCCTCTTCCTCCTCCCCCCCCCCCACCGGCTCTGAAGTGTCCATGGTGGTGCTCGGAGTGGAGGTGGGGTTAACCCCAAGTATCGCATCCAGCTCTTTGTAGAATCGGCAGGTCGCGGGGGGAGCATCCGAGTGGCCGTTTGCGTCGCGGGCTTTGCGGTAGGCACTCCGCAGCTCCTTCACTTTAATCCTGCACTGCAGGGCGTCCCAGTCATGGCCCCTTTCCATCTTGTCCTTTGATACCTTCCCGAAGGTATCGTAATTCCTATGGCTGGAGAGCAGCTGGGACTGTACAGCTTCCTCCCCCCAAACACTGATGAGGTCCAGCAACTCGCCATTGCTCCATGCTGGGGCTCGCTTGGCGCGTGGAGGCATGGTCACCTGGAAAGATTCGCTGATAGCACTTCACGCCACGCCGGGCTGAGCAAACAGGAAGGGGATTTTTAAAATTCCCGGGGAATGTAAAGGGTGGGTCACATGGTTGGTTACCTGGGGCCAGGGCAGTAGAGTTTGAACTGATGACCAGAGTGGCTAGAACAGGCATTGTGGGATACTGCCGAATAATTCTGGAGGCCATTCACAGCGCATTGGGCGGCCACACTGGCGCTGCGGCGCTGCAGCGGCAGCGCAATACTCGCTATTCCTCTCGGGGATGTGGAGTACATGCAGCGCTGCAACCACGGAGATACAGCGCTGCAAATGCCTTGCCAGTGTGGACGGGGAGTGAGCTACAGCGCTGGGGGCGGCTTTACAGCGCTGCAACTCGCAAGTGTAGCCAAGGCCTGAGTGTGTATACACAAGTGCTGTCACATGCGTAAAACAAAACAGGGAGCGATGTATTTTTCTTTAATCTCTTTCAGGTCTAATAAATTTAAGTGCTGCTTGTAACAATAATAGGTAGAACATTTTCAGGCATAAGTGACCTTCTTTTAAAGAAAAGAAAATCTATAATGAGTAACCATTCTAGAGAAAAGGTGCACAGTTTAAAATAGAAAGGGGAGAAGAAATACAGAAAGGAGAAAAGCTGTTGTTTCCTTTTTTTAAAGGAAAAGAAAAGGGCTCAGGAGACGAGAGATGCTGCATAATTTCTGCATGTACCCACTTCCATACAGAATATGGTCCATGTTGGGAGATGGACATATACATGTATGGGTTTTCTCTCTTGCTTCTCTCATCTTCCAGTTGGTGTCATGTGGAACTGGGCTGGTAGATGGGGAAGGGATAGAAAGGTATGAGGAAAAGGTGGGAGGGGATGAGAAAGGGACGAGAATTAAAATCAGATGATCAGCCTCCCCCAGAACTGGTTTGGTTTTGGCAGCTTTCTTGGTATGGATGTATTATTAGGATGGCAGACCAATGAATTACAAAGCATGTGCACCAAGGAATGCTGCTTCACAGCCAGTGATCACGTGATAGCCAAATGCTTCATTGAAGTGATAAGATCGCCAGTAACTGACATAAACTGGAATATGCAGCCAGACCATCTTAAAAACCTAGCTAGAGACAGCTCTGGGTGGTGCTCGATCTATACGAAGAGGCTATGTCAAGGGCGCCAGAAGAGGGGGGCTGTGCCCTCCCACTTTTTACCAGCCGTAAGGATGAGCAATGGCGGGGGGGGGGAATGAGTAAGCAGGGGGTGAGGTCTTGGGAGGAAGAGGCGGCATGGGAGCAGGGTCCTGAGTTTGAGCTCTGGTGGGCCCCCCTCCCTTTTAGGAAGTTTCCGCCACTCCTGGGCTTTGTCCCTTTGGGATTTGCTGTGATGATGATGTGCTCAATTAGAGGTCCTCAGTTTTTGTTGATCCTTATAGGTGGGATCTTGTGTGTATTCTGTGATTCCACAGCTACTTCAGTCACCCCTTATCACAACATTGTAATCCAGGATCTAAGCTACCGCTTGTGTTTTTTGGGGAAAAAACAAACAAAACGTGTTGTTAGCCTGTATGGTTGCAGAGGTAACTTTGAAAAAGTGGACCAAGTCTAAACCAATGCAGTGATATTTCCCTGAGTCTGAGCACAGTGTGAAACAATAGTTCTAAGAGGCATGACCTGCCTCTGGCATCTCAATTGGGTGTTAATTCTGAAACCTACAGGAGATAATTTAATTGTCAACATTATTATTTCACTGCTGGTTGCTTTTGCAGAAACATCCAACAATGTGATCTTCCCACCCCAAGCTGCCTCCTAAATCTACCCAGATGCCAAGTCCCCCCATTTTTAATGTATCTGAAGCTATCACAGGTTCACAAGGCCTTGTCTGTTGGCAAAATTTTAAACAGATTCTTAACTTTTTGTAGTAAACGAGAACTGACCTGATCTGTAAGAATTACTACTTTATGATGCAACGTCACTTTGTTTCCTTTCTTTCCTGCCCAAAGACTTTTGGACAGATGCCCTATCATATCCACTGAAGCATAAAAAGATAATATCAGATATTCTATCATACACCAAAGAACAGCAAATAAAGCAGACAGAAGCGCAGCACAAGGCAGAATACACTACACTCTTTATTATAGCATGCTGTGTATGCTTTTATTAGCCTTGACCATTAGGTAACCCTTTGCCAAGAGCAATGTAAGTTGAGGTGCTGGGGTAGGAAACCAGTGTTCTTGGAAGATGAGATTAGCAACTGTATTCTTGAAAGACTGGAAATGTTTTGTTTGATTGGTATTTGAGGAGTAAGTCTCTACAGTTGCATGTTCTTTTAACAGATATTCTATACTGTTATCTGCACAGGTCCAATAGTGTGAAGAACAATCTTTGTTTCACTTGAATTAAACTCCATGACGATTCCACGCTGCAAATCTCCAGTCACTCAAAGATGATGTTAGAAGGAGCAGCCTCTTGCTATCTTAACAATGGAAGGTCAGTCTTGTGCTAACACAGAGATTATCCAGCAAGTACCCTCCGGATCAAGTCCTCCACCCTTCCTTAACTTGCTGAAAATACATCGAGAACTTTTAGTCAGCAAAATCCGAAACACCCAGTGTTTGTTTGACAACTTGATTAAGAATGAATACTTCTCTACTGAAGATGCAGAGATTGCTGCACAGTTTCCTACTCAAGCCGACAAGGTACAGTAACTCCTCACTTAACTTTGTAGTTATGTTCCTGAAAAATGCGACTTTAAGCGAAACAATGTTAAGCGAATCCAATTTCCCCATAAGAATTAATGTAAATGAGGGGGTTAGGTTCCAGGGAAATTTTTTCCACCAGACAAAAGACTATATTTTACTTACACACGCACGCACACACACACGCACACAGTATAAGTTTTAAACAAACAATTTATTACTGGTACACAGTGATGATGATTGTGAAGCTTGGTTGAAGTGGAGGAGTCAGAGGGTGGGATATTTTCCTTACTGCTAAATGATGAACTAGCAATTGGCTGAGCCCTCAAGGGTTAACTCTCTCACTTTACAAGGCAGCAGTAATGAGGGAGATATGCGCATTTCCCCTTTAAGTACACTGCCTTGTTAATTAAATCAGCTTGCTGAGACCACAGCTACTGCAAGCTCCCTCCGTCCTGAGCCCTGGCGTGTCCCCCCTGCTCTATGGAAGATGGGGTAAGCGGGGTGCAGGAGCAGGGGGGAGGGGGACACCCTGACATTAGCCCCCCTCTTCCTTCCCTCCCCCCCAGACCCCGGCACAGCAAGCAGGAGTCTCGGGGTTCGTCTCCAAGGCAGAGGGCAGGAGCAGCACATGGTAGTGGGGGAAGGGACAGCTGCTGATTCATAGCCTGCTGGGCAGCTGCTGCACAGGGAACTTAGGGGAGCGGGGAGCTGATAGGGGGGCTGCCGGTCCACCCTGGTTCCAAGTCCCCACCAGCTAGCTGCAACGGGCTGCACTTCCTGCAAGCAGTAGACAAAGCAGGCGGCTGTCAAACAACATTAGAAGGGAGCATTGCACAACTTTAAACGAGCATGTTCCCTAATTGATCAGCAATGTAACAACGAAACAACGTTAACCGGGATGACTTTAAGTGAGGAATTACTGTATATTCTTATTTCACTAGCCAGCTTGAACTTTTTATTAGCCATGTAAAACCCCACAAGTTGAAGTGTATCTGGTAACTTTAGCTCAACTATCTTTTAGACTTCTATTGTGTTTGATAATCTGTCCAGTTCCTACTGAGCTGAGTTCCCATCTCAAGTATCACTGCCACTAGTTGGCACTCTAGAGGGTAGGCTCAGCACAGAGGCTATTGAATGGGTAGGATGACTGAACAATTCTCTCACACCTAGAAGTGACCCTGCCAATGAGGAGGGTCATTGCTGAGGCAATCTAAGGAAGTTTACACAGTTGCTACCTTTGCTCTGTGGATAACCAGAGAACACCAGTCAGCAAGGCTGCCAGTCCAGCACCTTTGACAAGCACTGGCTTGACATGGAAAATAAATGAATGTATCAAGACCATTATATAGGGTTGAAAATCATTGGTGTATTTGGGCAGTGGACAGCATGGGTGTGGGGTTGAAGTAGACAGACTACCTGGTTACCAACAAACTGAGGATTTGATTGTCAAACTACAAAAGCAAACCCTGTGGGATGGGACTTTCAGAAGCACTCAGTGTTGGTCCAACTCTGATTTTGTTCATTTTACCATCAGGACCCAGTATTCATTTAGGGTTTGAACGAACTCCCATTGAAGTCAATGGTAGCCTTTCTACTGATGTTAGTGGGAGGTGGATTGTCTCTCCGCTTCTGGCCACGCTGCTCTCCCCCCAGCCTCCGAAGCAGCTGCAGCTCCGGGGCTGGCAGGCTGCAGCCGCGCCGCTCGGCCCCACCCCCCAGAGCAGGCTGTGGCCACGCTGCCGGAGCACACTGGGCTGTGCCACCCGGCCCAGCCCTCTGGAACATGCTGCGGCCACACCGCCCGGTCTGGCCCACCAGAGCAGGCTGCGGCTGCGCTGCCCAGCCTGCCGGAGCAGCTCCCACCAGGCCAGAGACATCCTCCCCTGGCCCTCCCCAGATAAGGTGGGAAGGGATGGGATGGGGAGAGTGTGGGGTCATGTGGGGGGTGATCACAGGGGTTACTCCCCTGACCCCCAGCTTCTCCCCCCCCCCCAAAAAAAAATTCCCCACCACTTGCTGTCCCGGCCCGTCAGGGTAAGCGGCTGGCGTGCTGGGACACTTTGTTTACTTAGGTTTACCTCTGTGCCTGCGGACACTTGAGGTAAACAAACCATCTCGGTCCGCCAGCGGCTTATCCTGATGGCCCGGGAGCCAAAGTTTGCTGACCCCTGAATTATAGGGTCGGCTTATGAACGGGTTATAAATATTTTTCCATTTTTACTTATCCATCTTGGGGGGGGTCAGCTTATAAACGAACCGGCTTATGATCGAGTAAATACAGTAATCTCTGTAAATCTGTTTGTTTGCAGTTACAAGAAAAGCTCTAAGAACATAAATTTACAAAAAAATCTGTGATGTGAGCACATTTTTAATTGCACACCTGTACTGTTTGGAGCATTGTTACCATGCAAAATACTTAAGAGGGAAACAGAGTTTATTTCACTGTGACATAGGAGGGATCATAAGTTGGTCCTAGTTTAAAGGGGGGGAAATGTTCATTTTAAAATTGTAGTCACTTTTTCTACACATACTCTTCTCTTTAAAGACCTAAGTGATTTTCTGTATCCTCCTTCATGAAAATGGAAAAAAACTTGATATCCTGACACATTTTGGTTTTAGATTTCTGTCTCCAGGAGCAAATATTAGCAAAAATTGCTTGGGTTTCCAATTCTTCCAGAAGAGAAAATGTTCCAGGCATTTTTTCCTGTTACAGTGATTTAATACAATACCTGACTCTGACTTCCCTTATGAACCAGTTACGGAGCTTTAGAGGTTTCACATTTGTGTCACAGATAGAGGAGAGTGAACGACAAAAGAGGCAGGTGTCCTGGGCTTCATCAATGTGCAGATTTCCCTAGGATAATAACTCTTGTTGGTTACTGGACATTGTACCTGTGGTGCTTACTCCATGTAGCTAGCCAAAGCTGGGAGTTGAACGGTGGTGCATTGTATGATCATCTGGGGTTCTTTTTTTGTTCAGTAGTATAATATAGTAATAAAACAGTCAGTCATCTACAGAGGGGAGCTCTCAGAAGAGGCAACGCGTACTTCACAGGACCAGTGGGAAGTTCAGTTTTTGGGCCAGATTGCCTGATCGCCCACAGAGAATCCTGCAGAAGGGGCCAGAAGTGACTGAAAACTCGGGGATGGAAAAACCCACAGGAGGCAGCTTGAAGGGAAGGATTCAGTGAGGATCCTCTCATGGAGTCCCCCCACCCCACCCGCTCCATATTGTTTGTCAGAGAAGCAGGGTTTGACCCCGGAGAATGAGCTGCAGGACCATACCTAGACCCTGTGGTTTTCATTGGCATCTACAAGAGGCCTGGCCTGTCTGCATGGAGACCCCATGCATCCATTAGCTCTCTGTGCCCACAGCAATTCCTGACAGTGCAGTTCCATTGGGCCCTCTTACGCCCCACCTCCCCAGGATTTCCTTGAAGGAGAATCCCCACTATCAAGGGGTCTCTGTGGAAGAGGCTAATGCAGCCCCTGAGATTGTTTCCTGATGCGACCATCCACATTTATGTTTACTAGGGCTCCATTCTTTGTTCCTTTTCTTTTTAAATTGAAGCGATTTGTAGCTGTAAGCTTTGTTCACATGGAATATCTCCTATTTGTAGTTTTCTTATTGAATATCTGAGGTGGAAGGAAAAAATAGATTGTCTGAGGAATGTTTGCTGGCTTACAAGTAGGTTTTATCGATGTTCTGTCATAAGAGAGTTGCCCCACTTTTGCAGATCCTGAACTATAAGGTGCAGATTTCCAGATCAGAGAAATTGGGTGAAGGTCTTTAATATCTAAAAATCCTTTTTTTGCTGAGCTCTGGTGTATTCTATCCTGCATTGTGGGTTCTCTAGCTCATGAGAGGCCAGAGAAAAGTTGCCTCAGAGATTAAGGAATTTGGAAGTCTTTTGCCTACTGAAGAAATTGAGCTTGTGACTAGCAGGAATGGAATCCAGTCCTTAGAGAAGTATCCTTAGAGCAAAGGCTGTACTCCCTAGAAACACTTGCACTAAGGTTGTCACATGCTGGTTGTACAAAAATCAAACTAGCCCTTGCCCTCTAGATCCACCCACCAAACCTAACCCCTTCCATCTATTAGCTGGAGTCAAATTTTTTGCTAGTGGGTGTGGACATTAACTCTCCTATGGCTGCTGAATGAGAGGGGCATACAGCATTGCGTGCACGCACACGCGCTCTCTCACCCCCAACCCAATCCCCCATAGCATGGGCGGGGAGAGGTGGCCTTTCAGAGTTAAACTGCTATGCTTAAAGAAGGAAGAGTGCTTGTTTGGTTCTGCATTCAAGTCCAGAGAGACATTCTGCTGTCCACACACTGCTATTCAGGCTAGATTCTGATATAAAATTAAATAATGCAACTTAGCCTCAGAAATCAGAGGACCAGGCCAGGAGGTCAAAAATCAGTCCTCTAGTTTCATTTAATATGGGCAAGATTTGAAATCTCCTGCATGACTGTGGTGACCACCCAGACCAGGAATTTCCTTTGCATTCTACCTATGGAGCAACCTGTGTCCCTTATCTTTATAGCTGGTATATGTACATAGCTGTAGTGATGAGCCCAAACTAAAACCTCTCATCCAAATCAGAGTTGCAGATCCAGCCTTTTTGTAATGCCGGAATCCAAACACACTGGACTTTGGGATAGTTCAGGTTCAGATCCAGATTCTGACATCCCAGTTTGGGAGAGTAGATTCTAGGCTTTGATTGGGGTCCCATTTCCAATGAAGCATCTCAAAGCATTTCATAAATGTAACCAATACACAATCCTACGTATCACTAACATTCTACGTGGTATTTCTTCAGGTTCGTAAAATTCTGGATCTGGTTCAAAGCAAAGGAGAAGAAGTTTCAGAATATTTCATCTACATCCTGCAAGAAGTCTCTGATGCGTATTACGAACTACAGCCTTGGTTGGATGAAATAGAATTCCACCCTTCACAGAATATTCAAAATAAACCTGTTGTAAATACAGATCCAGGTAGGAAGAGGTGTAAGAGCCAATATGCAGGTCAATTCTCTGTAGAAAACATGTCTCCAGAGAAATGTATGTTAATATTAACTGGATTAATTTCATCTATTGATTAACCTCACTATTAGTTCTGATTTTTCCAGCCTTGGGAATCAAGCTTTAAAAATATGTAACCAGGGTTAGACCTTACATTGTGTTTCTTGTTTGAAGTCTGAGTAATATGGGGTGAGATTTTTATCCCCCCTACTACTGTCTGTGGCAACATACAGGTGTGACAGGTTGGATCACAGAAGCCCCCTTGGGAACTGCCAACTGATGTGCCAAGACTACTTCTGCTTCCCTGCCAGCTCGGGACTCCAGCACCCTGTCTTGTTGAGCCAGACATGCCAGTCTGCTCCAACCCAGACCCAGGGTCTGAACCACGTGTCCTAAAGCTGCAGACTTAACTGAAAGCAGCTTACAGAAGTGTTCCTGTCTTTAACACTCAGATGCCCAACTCCCAATGGGGTCCAAACCCCAAATAAATCCGTTTTACCCTGTATAAAGCTTATACAGGGTAAATTCATAAATTGTTCGCCCTCTATAACACTGATAGAGAGAGATGCACAGCTGTTCCCCCCCCCCCCCCCCCCCGGTATTAATACATACTCTGGGTTAATTAATAAGTAAAAAGTGATTTTATTAAATACAGAAAGTAGGAGTTAAGTGGTTCCAAGTAATAGCAGACAGAACAAAGTGAATTACCAAGCAAAATAAAATAGAACACGCAAGTCTATGTCTAAGAAAACTGAATACAGATAAAAACCTCACTCAGTAAGCTTCCTTTTACGGACTAGTCTCCCTCTAGTCTGGGTCCAGCAATCACTCACACCCCCTGTAGTTACTGTCCTTTGTTCCAGTTTCTTTCAGGTATCCTTGGGGGTGGAGAGGCTATTTCTTGAGCCAGGTGAAGCCAAAATGGAGGGGTCTCCCAGGGGTTTAAGTAGACTTTCTCTTGTGGGTGGAGACCCCCTCCTCTCTCCTATGCAAAGTCCAGCTCTAAGATGGAGTTTTGGAGTCACATGGGCAAGTCACATGTCCATGCATGACTCTGTTTTTACAAGCAGAGCCATTGCTTACCTGCTACCTTGAACGTCCTCAGGTAGACTTCTTATGTGGATTGGAGCCTCCCAAGATCCATTGTCCCTTAAATGCTTCTTGATTGGGCAGTTAATTTGCACATTCCTTTCTCAAGAATCTGACCAAATGCTTTACTAAGGCTACTTAGAAATCAAGCAAGTATACAGCCAATATTCCTAACTTCAAGTACAAAAATGATACATGCATACAAATAGGATTAATAGATTCAATAGATCATAACCTTTACAGAGATATGTTACATGGCATATGTAGCATAAAACATATTCTAGTTATGTCATATATACTTTCATAAGCATATTTCCATAAAGCCTTATGGGGGGCACCGTCACAACAGGGTCTGTAGAAACCGGAGCGCCAGCTAGGGAAAATACCATAGTGAATGCATTGTGTAGGGCAGCTGTAGGCTTCCAGGCTGCTGGAACTTAGAACAGCCCCCTCTATTAGTTGAACATTTATATTTTGCTTTGTTTATGTAGCTTTTATTTTTCTAAACCTCAAGCACTTTTTTGTTTGTTTGTTTTTAATATATCCAATAGTGTTGCATCACAGTCTCAGATCAGCCCTCGAATTAATTAGTTTTTAACACATAGCACAAACTAACTGCTCCGTGATTATCTTTGGCAAAGTGACTGTCAGCAGATTTTTAGTTATATTATTAAAATTAAAATATCACATTTTTATACAGCCCTTCATCTCAAAGGACCCCAAAGCATTTTCCAGACTGTATAAATACAAGACTCTTAACCTTAAACCCCCCCCTTCTGAAATGTAGACTCCTTTGCAATGAAAACACAAGAACATTGCCCAGTGGTTAGAATTTTTATTATTCTATAAATTGTTTTTTAATATCTTGAGGTGCCTAGAGCCTGGGATGATGATGATTATTAACAAACTAACAAATAGGCAAGGAGCAAAGAGTGACAAAGATGATCAAGGGGATGGAACTCAAGCCATAGGAGCAAAGGCTGAAGGAACTGGGTATGTTTAGTTTGGAAAAGAGGAGACTAAGGGGGGGACGTGAAAGTGGTCTTTAAATACTTGAAAGGCTGCTATAAAAAAGATGGAGAAAAGTTGTTCTCTCTTGCTGCAGAGGGCAGGACAAGAGGCAATGGGTTCAAATTCCAGCATAGCAGATTTAGATTAAATCTCAGGGAAAACTTCCTAACTGTAAGAACAGTAGGACAATGGAACAGACGGGCCTAGGGAGCTTGTGAAAGCTCCTTCACTGGAGGTTTTCAAAAGGAGGCTGGATCGCCATCTGTCTTGGATGGTTTAGACACAACAAATCCTGCATCTTGGCAGGGGGTTAGACCTAGATGACCCTTGCAGGCCCTTCTAACACTGCAGCTCTAAGAACAACTCCTGTAACTGAAATTGCCAGGGAAACTTAGAGGGGAGAGTGTAACCATCTAAATTGTCTATGGCTTGGACATCCTGACCTTTGAAGAAAGGGTGGTGGGGTCTTTAGGCCCCGGGTTTTATGCAGCATCAAGCAACACAGTGCCCCCTAATACAGTGCTGTGCCACTGGGTCAGTACTGACTGGAAGGGAAGAGAGTTTCCAACTGAATCACCAGCACCACTTCCTAGGCAGCCTCCCATCAAAGTACTGGCAAAACAGCCCTGTTGAGCCTGTAAGATGTAATTACACCAGCTCAAGACTGCAGGGAAAGTATTTATGAGCCAGGAATTCTAAAGGCACTCAGGAACAGCTAGCAATCAGATCTTTGCAATAGTCCTAATCTTTTAACTTGGCATGTAGAACGTACCCGATGCTGTAAAAATAACTGCTCTTAGTTTGTTCCTTTGGACTGAGAAATCACACACAAACCTGTCAGCCAATTCATGACTATCCAGAAAATAAAGCATGCAGTTGGAAAATGTTGCTAAGCAGAAATTATCTTTCTTATCCCGACAGGAGCTTTGCTAGTGCCTCTCAGATTTGTGCTGAACACATGCAAAGAAAAAAAATAAGTTCACTATTACAAGTTGCTTCCCCTCCAGAGAAACACTGCTTGTCATTGAAAAAGCCCAAAGAGCCTCTCTGAGGGTCCTGATGTAGCCTCTCTAGAAACTGTATAATATCAAAAGTCTCATCATTCCCCCTGTTTCTAGAGAGGCAACTTCAAGACAGCATGTATTTGATAAAAGATAGGAAGGAGTTAGCTGTAGCCTAAAACTCTTCTATACCTAAGAGCCGCAGGCATAAGTGCTTGTATATAGCCAGTCATTTCTCCTTAGTTCCTAAGCATGGCAGGACTTTATATACTGTAGCCCTTATGTTAGATTCAATCTCTTTTAATAATTAATTCTCTCTTTAGTCAGCAGGTACCGTCAGAAACTCAAATATGAATTGGCACGAGACACAAAGTTTGTTATGTCATATGCTCAGAAGGAGGAAATGCTGCTGGAGGAAACCTATGCTGCTAGTCTTATCGAGCTGGTCAGTTATACCAATGAGAGTCTAGGCAAGGTGAGCTGCCTAGAAGATCTGTTTGATGATAGAATTGGGTTAATTAACGAAGATGGAGAGACGATCTACATCTTTGGTGATGCAGGTATTGGAAAATCCATTTTGCTGCAAAAGATGCAAAATCTTTGGGCCAGAGGAGAATTGGCTGTAGGTGCCAAATTTTTCTTCCGGTTCAGGTGCAGGATGTTTAGCTGTTTTAAGGAGAATGAAGCCATCTGTTTGAAGGATCTCCTGTTCAAATACAACTGTTACCCAGACCAGGACCCCGAGGAGGTATTCAACCACATCCTGCACTTCCCTCATACAGCCCTCTTCACGTTTGATGGTTTTGATGAGATCCATTCTGACTTTGACCTGAGCAGCATCCCCGAGATCTGCTCACCCAATGAACCTATCCACCCTCTTGCCCTGTTGGTGAATCTTCTCAGTGGAAAGGTTCTTAAGGGATCAAGGAAAGTTCTGACAGCAAGGACAGGAACTGAGATCCATCAAAACATCATTAGGAAGAAAGTACTGCTCCGAGGGTTTTCCAGCAATAACCTGAAGGAATACACTAAGAAATTCTTCAGAGACGAGGAGTGTCGGGTATTGATGTCGAACCAGCTGGAAGCAAACCCTAGTCTCTGCAGTTTGTGTTCGGTGCCTTTGTTTTGTTGGATTATCTTTAAATGCTTTGAACTCTTCCATTCCATGTTTGACAGTCATGAGCTTCCAAACTACTCAGTTACACTCACAGATGTTTTTTTGCTCATGACTGAAGTTCACTTGAACCGAACTCTGAAAACAAATTTGCTGAAGAAGAACACCAGGAGCCAAGTGGAGACATTCAGGTCAAAAAAGGAAACTCTGTTCTCTTTGGGTAAAATAGCACACATGGGGATGGAGAAGTCTCTCTTTATCTTTGACCAGGAGGAAGTCACATCCTTGAACATGTCAGAGCAGGATTTGCACCTGGGATTCCTCAGAACGGTTCATGACTGTGGTGGCTATGGAGACCAGTCCTCCTATGAGTTCTTGCACTTGACCCTGCAGTCTTTTTTCACAGCTTTGTTCCTAGTTACTGAAGAGAAATTGGGTACAAAGGAGTTACTGAAGTTTTTCGCAGAGTGCTCTTCCACTGAGACTGCCCAGTCTACTTGTTTCCCTATTTCCTGGTTGCACAAACGCTCTATAGGAGAAGATCCTTTCCGAAATAAAGAACATTTTCACTTCACCAATCTTTTCCTCTGTGGTCTGCTTTCCAAAGACAAGGAGAAGCTCCTCAGACATTTAGTTTCACCTGCAGCCATTAAGAGGAAAAGAAATGCGCTCATCACATATCTCTTGGAAAGCATGAAATTTCAATTGCAGAGCCTGATGCGGGCAAAACTTAAGGGTTATAAACAGATTCAGGTCATGCCCAATTTTGTTTGGATGCTGAGGTGCATTTATGAGACTCAAAGTGAAAAACTAGCCAAGCTGACTGTCAGGGGCATGAGGGCCAACTACATCAAACTCACCTATTGCAATGCCTATTCGTCGGACTGCAGCGCCATATCCTTTGTGATGCAGCACTTTCAGAAGCATCTGGGTCTGGATCTAGACAACAATAATATCAATGATTATGGAGTAAAACAACTTCTACCTTGTTTTAACAAGCTTGCGGTGATCAGGTAGGATGTCGTGCCAGGTGACTGTTTATCTTTGATTTATTACACAATATAAGCATTAAACTTATGGAAACTCTTTAAAGCTTGAGAGGGCTAAAGGCACCAAGTGCTCCTGGAAATAAACTGTATTTGGCTTTTAAAGCCTTGTTTCAGAACGATCACCTCAGTATCTTAAGAGAAGGCAGCCCCAAGCAGCAAAATTTGGATCAGAATTTTGAACATCCCAGAGTTTGCCGATTTCAGATCTTTTTTTTGGGGGGGGGGTGGAAGGTAGAATAGCAATAAGGACCAGCTGTGTGAATTTTGAATCCAGATTGCAAAAAATACCACCAGAAGTTTGGGGTGTTTAGGTCTGTGGTCTTGATTTGGGTCCATCTCAGATTATGTCTTGAAAATGGGCCAGGTTCTGTGAGAAAGCACTGAGGGTGGGGTGGCGTGGAGGGGGGAGCAGGGAAGGAGAAGTACTTGCTGATAGTACTTCCCTTACATGAAAATTTGCTAGAGCCAGTCCTGGCTTTAAAATATGGCAGTGGGAGAAATCTGCCATTCAAAGCAACTGCTGATCAGAGCAGTGTGCCTTTTGTGTTAACATGGCTCATCCTGGCATGAGGACTGTCGTTTCCATTTGGTAATTCCTAGAGAACAGAAAATGACATTTGTAACAACCCAAACCTAATTTCACAGTGAGTCATTTGAAAAGAAGCAGACTCCTCTGATTGGTAGAAGTTGAGCCAGATTCCCTCTACCAATCAATGCATCTGAGTGGGCAAGCTACCAACCTCCTGGAATAAGCAGGAGTGGCTTGGCGACAGGGCGTTCTCAGGTATTGTCTGCATGGCAGCACAGTGCTGACTCTGGGGTTGTGAATTGCATAGCATGCAAACAGGTTGTGCTGTAACCGCCCTGTGCAGACCCTGCTGGCGTGAATAAAAATCTACCTGCTTCTCATTACCTTTTAATTCATGCCAGCAGGATCTGCATGGGGCAGTTACCGCAGAACATGTTAGTGTGCTGTACAGTTCACACCCCTAGGGTCTGCAGTGCGCAGCTTTGTAGACCAATCCTTAGCATTGGAGCTTGGTCCAGAAATGGCACTAGTCAAAAATTTTCCACTGGATCAGTTTACGTCGGAAAATGCTGATTTCTTGAAATAGAAATGTTTCACGGGAACATGTTGATTTTGATGACATTTAACAGAAAAATGTCTAAACTATTCATTTTTATCCCTTCAACTCCTGTATTATAAATTATAATATAAAAAACAAAATAATAAAGTTTGAAATAAAATGTTCTGATTTTTCTGAAACAAAATATTTTGGAGTATTTTGTTTCATGAAAAAAATTCAGTGTTTTTGACTTTTTGTCCCAATACAGGGCAAAAAAGAAATTTCCTATGACCACAGTTCACTAGTGCATATATGTCATGGCCTTCAGAACATGCTTCTATACTCGCCTGTTTTCTAGCCTTTCACTGAGTATGGGCAGGGATGATTAGATGACTGGTGGCCCATTGAGGAGCTGGGTTTTGCTGGGATAGGTATTGTTGAGGGGATGCCAAGTAGAGCATCTCCCGTAATTATAATAAACTGTGGGAAAACAGGGATCTATCTTTGGTCTGTTGATCTACTGAATTTTTTTGTTTTTAATTCCATGTACAGCATACAGAGCATTAGCTGGAAGCTCTATTTTTTTAAAGTGCAAGTTTAAAAACTGAATTCACATTTCTGTTAATGGCTTTAATCTAATAAGGTCTGATGCTCTGTTAAAATGTCAGAGGAAGATGTGTAGATCTGCAGCAATCCATGAAGAGGAGGCCATAGAATATCCTGTGGCCAGTGAACCCTTCATAATCTGACTAATCAGCCATCGATTCCCTTCTTTCTTCTTTTAGGCTGAGTGTTAATCAGATCACAGATCATGGAGTAAGAGTACTATACGATGAGCTCTCCAAGTACAAAATTGTGACTTCCCTGGGGTATGTATGAGTTCGGAACAGCGCAAGAGATAATGTTACATTACAGCACCTTTCATCCTGAATGGTCCCTCAAGGCTAATAGTCAGCACTAGCAAGGACAGGATGGAAACCTTTAAGGTATGTCTACATTGCAGTAAAAGACCTGGGGCTGGCCGGGTCAGCTGTCTTAGGGTTGCAGGGCACCACCTGAGCTTGAATGTTTATACTGCAATTTTATAGCCCTGCAGCCTGAGTCAGCTGACCCAGGCCAGCCATGACTGTGCCCACGGGTCTTTTATCGCAGTGTAGACATACGCTTAGTTTACTGAACCTGACCATGGCAGGTTTTGTAAGGCACTGTTTTAGGTCATAGTGTAGTGAGATGTGATGCAGGTGTCCGTTTGACAGCACAGCAGGAGAGGGACAGCCAATCCCCTGTACAGCAGTTCTTCTCCTGTCCTTGATCACAGGATGGATTCCTACAAAGGGCAAAGCTTGCTCATGTTGTAATGCTGATCAGGTATGTTCAGTTTTGCAGCTAGTATCTGACCTCCTTTGTCTTTATCCACCTCTAGTTAAGTCATTTCTTTCTTCTATACAAAGTAAATATAGCTTACAAGAGAGAAGGGGAGTGGAAGGGTCATCTTTCAAGGGGTCATATTTACTAGATCCTTTTGTATAACCACACTTACCCATGTAGGAAGCAGCGATTTCCTTAAAGACCTAAAAGAAAATCAGTTTTCTGTCAAGTTTGGGGTGGTGGGCTTGTTAGCCTTTACTCGCTACTTTTGGTTAAATAGTGGCATAAAAATTACTTTATGAAAAGTGAATTTAAGTCCCAAGAATTGCTTCCTCCCACCAATGCCCTATTCCCAGTGTACCTACTCAGTAATCCGACCTTGCAATGAAAGGAACAGGATGTATTTCAGAGAGCTTTCATGAATCTAATAAAAGAATGAGCACATATTTTGCATGGTTACTGGTTTCATAACTTTTATGTAAAAGTATTTTCATATTGGCACCAAAAAATGGAAGCTGGGTTTGTTGGAAGAGATCATTTACATTTCTATATATATATATATATATATATATATATATATATATATATATATATATATATATATATATATATATATATATATATATATATATATATAAAGAAATGTAAATGATCTCTTCCAGCAAACCCAGCTTCCATTATTTTTTTATATATATATATATAACACCTTCCTTCAAATAAATCCCAGTCTGGTCTTAAATTTTATAGCTCTTTATTAAATTATTATCCTCATCACTAAAAAGAAGTATTTAAATCTTTGTACAGGACCCTCATAAAGACAGATACTCTGTGTGTATCAAAAACATCCAGGTTGTATATATTCAGGTAACAGCAGAAATAATCTGTTTTTACCAATGTGATTTTTCTTTAAGCTTGTACAACAACCAAATTACTGATGTTGGAGCCAAATACGTTGCAAGACTCATTGAAGAATGTTCAAGCCTCACATGTGTTAAGTATGTCCAGGATTTTTCCTTATTATGTTCCATGGTACCATATTGAGGGTACATCAACTTTAAAGGGAGAAAGAGAAAAGTTTCTTACTTGAGTAAAAGAAAACACATGCAGATTGAACAAAAGGAGGTTTTCAAAGTTATGTACTTCCTTATAATACTCTGACAATGACTGCTTTGCATGCATTCCTTTAATGCTTAATCTTTACTAAAGACTGCTTTGCACAGTGGGACGCATTCACCCTGATGCAAAGGGTCAGCACAAGACCTATACTCCACTTACGATCTATTTTGAGTACTGGAGAGGGACTTTAGTAGCTCAGAAACCTTGTGCTGGGGCCTCTGCATAAGGATACATTTCCCTCATGGTAACTAATTTCAGGTTTGTGTAGGCCTGACCTTTTCATAAGTAAAGGGAAGGAATGTATTTCAGTATTGCATTTCAATGAAGGAATTACCAAAAGTCAAATGGTGAACCATTACCATTGTTTACAGGGAACTTGCGCAAAGTTAGAATGCCTAGCCATACACAATGCCAGTTTTCATGCTAAGGTTAAGTCACGTTAACTTGTCACTTAATTTTTTTTTACCATAGAAAGTGAAAAGAAGCAACAGAAGCAATGTGAGCTAGTGGAGAGAACACCGTACTGGGAGCCAAGAACTCTTGAATTCTAGTCATGGCTGTGCTGCTAACTTGTTGTGCAGCCTCAGGCCTGAATTGTGCAGCCTAAAATGATTACTTTTGGTCTGGTACCTTGTAACCAAAAGCTTAAATGTGTACAACATTTTAGTCCATGGAAATTTGCAGTAGCCGTAATTGACCTCCATCATTATCTACCACAGGAGTTGGCTGCTAGGGTCAGTGTCTAAGCTGGGGTTCAAATATAGATGTATAGATGAGTTGGTTTTTTTAAGAGTTGCAGCTTAACAGTGAATATATTTTTATGCAGAATAGGAGCAAACAAGATAACCACTGAAGGAGGGAAATGTCTTGCCCTTGCTATCCAGAAGAGCAAAACGATGTATGACATTGGGTAAGTAAAATGAGATACCGCCTGGCGGGAGTCGAAACATGACCTCAGCTGGGGCTGGCAAAGGAGCTGTGACAGTTTGCAGCAGCTGAAGAACTGGCCTACTGAGTGTAGGAATAGCAGCTTCCAGAGGCCCAGGGCCTGATTAATATATAGGTAAACTAGGCATGTGCCTGTGGCCTAAATTCACATGGAGGGCCCAAAATCATAGGCCAGTGTCTTTTGCCACAGCTGCCTCCTCCTTGACCTGCCCAGGGGGCATCGACCACCTGCAGCAGCACCCTCCACCCCAGCCTGGTGCGGAGGGGAGGCCCCAGAGTGGGGGAGGGGATGGAGAGCGAGCCCCCTCTGCACTCACCCCACTGCAGCAGCTTCCGTTCCACGGGGCTGGGCCCAGCTCCCTGCTCCGGGCATTGTGACCGCGGGGTTTGGCCCAGCCACGAGAGGAGTTGTCATCTCAAGAGCAGGCTGCCAACGGAGGTTCCCTGAGATTTTAGTCGCCCTGGTGGCAGTCTGCTATTGAGATGCCAACAACTCCTCTGGCCTGGTGTGGTGATAAGAGAATTATCACCATTTTATTTTCACACGTTACTGAGGACGGAGAGCCTACGGGGCTGGTTTAGTATCCACCTCCATTCGGGGCCCGGCCCTTGCACTGGCGTGGGGCTGGGGTGGGCACAAGGAGCTTCTTCCCCAACACATATCCTGCGTGGGTTGGGCAAAGGCCAAGTACAGTGACAGTCTCTGCATGCAGGGTAACAGAGAGACTGCGCTAAGCACCCCAAAGGGGGCAGGGAAGAGACAGGACGATGGTCCCTCCACCCCCACCAGCTCAGAGCAGGATCAGCGTGCATGAGAAAGTATCCCCTAAAGAGGTGTAGCTGCAGGTGGCTCCCCAGCACAGTCCAAAAGACACTCCCACTGAGGCAAACTATCTCCCAGTGCTCCCTCTGGGCTGTGCCTTTACAGCAGAATTGAACCCTCAGTGCTCAGTCCTGCAAGCGGCTGGGAATGGAACCTGCAAGGATCAATGGGAGTGAAGGGGGCCGAGTCCCTCACGGGCTTGGAACCCTGGTCAGTAGTACAAGGTCACTGGGGAGGGGGGAAATGTGATAAGGGTGGCACTAGATCCTTGTTCCTTATTTCTCTCTGTTTTCTTTCCTTGCCAGGATGTGGGGTAACCAGGTTGGAGATGAAGGAGCGAAGGCATTTGCTGAGGCGCTGAGGAATCACCCCACCTTAACGAATGTGAGGTAATAAATCGGCTTTACAGAACACCTGCCTTTCTAACGGGCTTTGAAATCAGAGCTGATTTGGAGAGGCTTTGTGTGAGAAGTCCGTTTGGTAATGCAGCCTTTCCTCTGTAGGCTAACAGGTCCCTGAGTCAAACAAGAGGCTAGCCTGAGGTCTGGGATCAGGTGGGATTTTCAGTCACAACACAGGTTGTCATTTGTATGTCTGTCATTTTCTCTTTTTATAATGCTCCAAGTTACAGCCTAGGGCCTGCTTCTCTGCTGCCTTGCACCATCAATGGTCCTGTAAACCCATTTACCATTCTCATTTGGTAGCACTTGGCACCTACTTTGTAATGCTGCAAATGACTGCACAGGTCGCAGGGTGATGGAGAAATAGGCCTCTGGTGCGCTGCATACTAGTAAAGTGTGCTCTCTTGAGGAGAAACAAGCAGCTTCTGTACTATTTCTTAGGCTATATCTATACTAGAGACCTTTCAGTGGCACAGCTGCGCCGCTGTAAGATCTCCCGTGTAGCCGCTCTATGCTGATGGGAGAGCTCTCCCATTGACATACTTAAACTGTCCCCAATGAGCAGTGGTAGCTATGTCGGTGGGAGAGTGTCCACACCGGTGTTTCTGTCGGGGTGACTTATGTCGGTCAGGCGGGTGTTTTTTCACACCCCTGAGTGACCTATGTTTTACCGACAGAAGTGCTAGTGTAGACATAGCCTTAGACTGTAAACTCTACAGGGCAGGGATCATGTCTTGGTTAAGTGTTGGCACAACAGGGCTACCACCGTATAAATAATAGTGATCCATGAGACAGTGTTGGTAATGAAGTTCAGTATCTAAGCTTGAAACTAGTATCTGAAAGCACTAAAATATTTGAAGTTGGCAATGTGGTATGAGGAGAAGCTAGAATTGTAAATCTCATCACTTAAACTCATACCTATTTGCTTTAATGTTTTCAATTCTTGCTGTGAATTTTAAAATAATTTTCATGGCCACTTCCCAGTTTCAATGCATGCTCTCCTCCTCCCCTCCCCCCCCCCCCCGCCCTTTTTTTTTTTTTTTTTTTTGGCTCAGTTACTTTCGTTTTGTCTCCCAGGTACACTAAACTCCATGACCCTCTCTTGAAAGAGCAAATATCTTTGCTTGCTTTCCCCACAAGATGGTGCACTTCACTAGTTTCTTCAGTAAAAAACCAGGGAGTGTGGTTAAGACATTCTGGATCTCTGGAGAGCTCACTGCTGCTGTCTCAGACTATCAGTGATTTCATAGCTAGAGGTCTGCCCTGTTTTCTCTGGGCAGATGACTGCCTGAAACAAAACGAAATGATGAACAGCTGCAGTGACCTAGATTTTTGTTCAAATATAAAAGCCACCTAAGAGAGCCACCTTCTCCTCACTGCAGAATTCCTCTAGAAGTGTTATCTCAAGTGTGATACACCTTGAGCTAGCATTAAACTGGGTTATGCTTGCCTGGCACTCTTGCTCTGGAACAAATTTGTTCATGAATTTAGTGCTTACAGAAGCAAAAATGATGATGTGCACTGGCAAGCTCCAGTCATCGTGTGTGCATGTGCAGTATGGATTCTGCCATTGCACCTGCCTCATTCTTAGAACCGTAGGGTTAGAGGGGACCACAAGGCTCATCTAGTCTAACCTCCTGCCGAGATGCAGGATTTGTTGTGTCTAAACCATCCGAGACAGATAGTGATCCAGCCTCCTTTTGAAAATCTCAGTGAAGGAGCTTCCACAACCTCCTGAGTCAGTCTGTTCCATTGTCCTACTGTTCTTACAGTTAGGAAGTTTTTCCTGAGATTTAATCCAAATCTGCTATGCTGTAGTTTGAACCCATTGCCCCATATCCTGCCCTCTGTGGCAAGAGAGAACAACTTTTCTCCATCTTTCAAGTATTTGAAGACCGCTATCCTGTCATCCTTTAATCTCCTCTTTTCCAAACTAAACATACTCAGTTCCTTCAGCCTTTGCTCATATGGCTTGCATTCCATCCCTTTGATCATCTTTGTCACTGGCCTCTGGATCCTTTCCAGTTTCTCTACATCCTTTCTATACATTGGTGACCAAAATTGGACACAATACTCCAGCTGAGGCCTAACCAGCCCTGAGTAGAGTAGTACTATCACCTGCTATGACTTGTATGCTATGCCTCTGTTAATGTAGTCTAAAATTGCATTTGCTTTTTCTGCAACAGCATCACACTGCTGACTCATGTCGAGGTTGTGATCCACCACAACTCCCAGATCCTTCTCAGCAGTGCTGCTGCCAAACTAGTTATCCCCCGTTCTGTATTTGTGCTTTTGGTTTTTCTTCCCTAAGTGTAGCACCTTATATTCGTCTTTGTTGAATTTCAACTTGTTGTCTATAGCCTAGTTCTCCAATTTATCAAGATCCCTCTGAATTCTAGCTCTATCCTCCAATGTTTTCCAACTCCCCCTTAGCTTTGTGTCATTTACAAATTTGATCAGTATGCTCTCTATATAATCATTCTTAATTTACAGTTCTTAAATTAAGAATTTACATTCTGAACCTAGAGTACTTTAATCTTGTTTCATCTATTGAATACCCATTAGTGTCAATGGTGGGTTTATTCAAAGTTTAAGGGTGGATGAAGATAGCCCTAAAATAATTTCAATCTTTTAGCAAGTCATCCTTTTACTTAGGTCCAGTCATCACAGGTGCTGAGTATCTGCAGTTTCCACTCTGGTCAGTCGGAATTCCAGGTGCTCGGCCCCTTTCAGAATTCAGGCTCTTAACTAGACTAACCACTAATCATCATGGACTTTAATGAAGAAGTGTGCTTGCTTGCACGTCATTGGAACATAAGAATCACCTTATCAGGCCAGACCTTTAGTTTGGAATCCTGCCTCTGGCAGCAACCAATAATTGCTGCTTCAGGGTTTGTCTACACACAGAAGTTACACTGGTCTAACTTACGTTGGTTTAGTTAAACTGCTCCACTTATCTGGTTCATACCAGGGAAATTGATGATCCAACCAGTGAACTGCATTCAAGGTCCTTTGTAGGACTGAATCTCAGGCTAGGTCTACACTACAGGGGGGGGGTCGACCTAAGATACGCAACTTCAGCTAGGTGAATAGCGTAGCTGAAGTTGCGTATTTTAGGTCGACTTACCTGGCTGTGAGGACGGCGGCAAGTCGACCGCTGCCGCGCCGCCGTCGACTCCGCTTCCGCCTCTTGCCGCGGTGGATTTCTGGAGTCGACGGCAGAGCCATCGGGGATCGATTTTATCGCGTCTTCACTAGACGCGATAAGTTGATCCCCAATAGATCGATTGCTACCCGCCGATCCGGCGGGTAGTGAAGACGTGCCCTCCGTCATTTGCCAGCTGACATTCCTGATGTAATGCCTCCCCCCAGTGTTTGAGCCATCGGGCTAGCCCTGAGAGTACTGGAGATAAGTGTCGACGGATTGTCATCAGCCAAATGCAGCATCATCAGCGATTCTTATAACTGACCCATCCATGCACGTCCCTGGCTTTGACTTGTCACACCGTTCATGGACTGTTTTGAACAGTCAAGGGTCAGTTTGCACCCAGTCTTTACACGTAGGGCTAACGAGGGGGTCCCACGTGTGGTTGTGGCCCATGCACACAATGTCACACGTCACTGACAACTACCCTCTGACCAGATTTGATGGTGATCAGAAGCCTCTGGCGCTTGGCTGATGAAGCTTCTGCAAATAGGCTTGGCAAGCTCTGCACCCAATAAGAAGAAAATCAACCAGTGACACGTGTGTATGTGGCTCCTCTTGCATAGTTTAAGCCTGCCTTATAGAGCTTAGCTTGTGCCTGTACAGGAACAAATTCCATAGGTTGTCCATGGGCCTGGTCCAAAGCCCAGTACGTCCATGGAAAGACTCCCATTGATTTCAGAGGACTTTGGCTCAGGCCCTAAATGCTGTGTAAAGTAATATGGTCTTGTATTTGTTCTCCCAGGCTTGTCCTTTCATTTCATTGAGTGTCAGAGCCTAGCATGCTCATGGCTAGTTCAGCGTCTTGGTTGCTGGCAATTAGGAATCAACTGGAAGGTCTGACTTTGCATGGTGGTGTTCTTCCTCTCTATGCTCATGTGTAGCCAGGGCTGGAGCACACATGGAAAAAAATGATGGGTGCAGAGCACTCACCGGCAGCCCTCCTATCAGCGCCGCCTCCTCCCCCCCAGCATCTCCTGCCTGCTGGCGGCCCTGCCGATCAGCGCCTCTCTCCCTCCCTCCCAGTGCCTCCCGCTCACTGCGATCAGCTGTCCCACGGCGTGCAGGAAGTGCTGGGGGGTGAGAAGGGGGAGGAGCGAGGGCAGGGCGTGCTTCAGGGAGGGGGCAGGAAGAGGCAGGATGCGGGTGGGGCCTTGGCAGAAGGGACAGAGTGGGGATGGGGATGGGGGGGAGCACCCCCCAGGCACATTAGTCTGCGCCTATGGTTGTGTTTGTATCCAAGGAATAAGTTGTGGAGGATCAGTTGGAAATGTGGGTAGTTAGTAAATTCTCCTGGTTCTCCGCTCCAAGAACCACACCCGCCCCCCCGCTGTGTTAACTGTATGAATTCAGTTTACTATATCTGATGTAAAATGTATACATGTGACTGATTTGAATTTGGGCTTCATTGGTATCCAATGAAAATAGTGGGTGAAATTCACTCCTGTGCAGCAGGCAAACACAAAGCCTTTGTGCACTTACATCCCCCAACTGCCCTATTTTGAACACTCGTATGAGAATTACCGTATACACTCGTTCATAAGCCGAATGTTTTTAGTAAAAAAGGGAAGCACCACAGAAGGGGGTCGGCTTATGAACGGGTATAGAGAGGGAGAGGTGGGACACAGCCCCTCCCCCCAATAGGGGGAGCAAGGAGAGGCAGCACAGCCAGCAGAGACAGAAGGGAAGAGGCGGGGCCAGAGTCTCTCCGCTTCTGGCCATGCTGCTCTCCCCCCAGCCTCCAAAGCAGCTGCAGCTCTGGGGCTGGCAGGCTGCAGCCGTGCCGCTCGGCCCCACCCCCCAGAGCAGGCTCCAGCCGTGCCGCCCAGCCCACCGGAGCACGCTGCAGCCGTGCTGCCCGGCCCAGCCCGCTGGAACATGCTGCAGCCACACCGCCCGGTCTGGCCCGCCGGAGCAGGCTGTGGCCGCGCTGCCCAGCCTGCCGGAGCAGCTCCAGCCAGGCCAGAGACATCCTCCCCTGGCCCTCCCCAGATAAGGTGGGAAGGGATGGGATGGGGAGAGTGTGGGGTCACGTGGGGCGTGGTCACAGGGGTTACTCCCCTGACTCCCAGCTTCTCCCCCCAAAAAAAACATTTCCCCACCAGTTGCTGTCCCGGCCCGTCAGGGTAAGCAGCTGGCGCGCCGGGAAACTTTGTTTACTTATATTTACCTCCGTGCCTGCGGACACTCGAGGTAAACAAACCATCTCGGCCCACCAGCGGCTTATCCTGATGGCCCGGGAGCCAAAGTTTGCTGACCCCTGAATTATAGGGTCGGCTTATGAATGGGTCATAAAAATTTTCCATTTTTACTTATCCATCTTGGGGGGGGTCGGCTTATGAACGAACCGGTTTATGATCGAGTATATACGGTAAGTGGTTGCCCAGTCCTGGGCAGCTAGCTAGCACAAGGCCTAATCTCACTAGTCATCCCTGCAATACTGCCAGCTTATGTTTGGCTTCTAGAGGGACGTAGAAAAGCTGCTTTTTAAAGACCTGAAACTTGGAGCTTAGTATTAGGCAGATACTCTTACCAATGTCTAGCTGAAGATAGAGGGAAAGATTTAAAAACCCTATAGTCTGCACTGAAAACTGTGTGTATGTATAATTAAGGCTACGTTTTACTCACGGGTATTTTTAGTAAAAGTCATGGACAGGTCACGGGCAGTAAACAAAAATTCACGGCTCGTGACTTGTCCATGACTTGTACTATATACCCGACTAAATCTTGGGGGCTCTGGGGTATTGGACGGCCTGGGAGCACTGCAGGTGCTCTGGGGTGGGAGGGTGGCCCGGGTGCTGGGGGAGGAGAGGGTGGCATGTGGCCTGGGACCCCTGCTGCAGCTGGGGGAGTGGCGGCGCGTGGCCCGGGACCCTCACTGGTGCTGGGGGAGGCGAGCAGTGTGGCCCGAGACTGCCCCAGCAGTGGCCGGTGCAGCTGGCCCAGGGGCTGCCCGAGCTGCTTAGGTGGCCCCGGGCCAGATGCACCAGCTGCTGCAGAAGTCCTGGAAAGTCATGGAATCTGTGACAGACTCGCAGCTTTATGGCTGGCTGGGTCCCTGGTGGTTTGGGGTTTTTTTTTTTTTTTTTTTTTTTGGATTAGCTACTGGTGGGGATGGCACTGGTGCCAAAAACATTTTCCGCCCTGGCACTCAAAGCCACCAGTCACAATTCTGCTGTCAGTCCCATAAGTACAACTCTCTGATGCCAAACCTTGTGATCTGTGTAACTGAGGGCAGAATTGGACCCAGACTGTACGACAGTAACAGAAGCATGTAGTTAAAATGCTTCCGCTTGTAAAGTCTTAATTAGTTACAGTTTGTAGAGCCCTTTGAGCATGTAAATCACTCTCTCTATGCTATGTATTAGGATTGATTAAAAGACAATTCAGGCTTTTTGTAAAATGGAGATGTTGGCTATTTTTATATATTCCTCTCTCATTTCCCAGTCTTGCATTCAATGGCATCACGCCAGAGGGAGGCAAAAGCATTGCCGAAGCTTTGAAGCACAACAACACCGTGAAAATATTTTGGTAATCAGTATCCGTTCATTCTATGGAAATAGCTGCCCTCTTACTCATTGTTAATGGGTTGCAAAGGAAAGCTGCAACTTATCGTTATTTCCCAATGAGAAAGTAAACATTTCACTTTAGAATGGGTGTGAAGGTAAAGGACGATGATGTGTTCTTTATGACAGGTCTTTCCCAGAGCTGCGTTGGAGTGCTAGCTCTTATCTAACCGGCGCAGGAATGTCTCCTCGAGCTGGGAATCACACCCCCAGCTTGAAGTATAGATGTATCTTTAGGCTAGGTCTACACTTCAAACTTTCATCAGTATAACTGCGTTGCTCAGGGGTGTGAAAAATCCACACCCCTGAGCAATATCGTTACACCGACCTAACCCCAAGTGCAGGTAGCGCTGTGCTGACGGGAGGGCTTCTTGTGTTGACATAGCTACCGCCTCTCATGGTGGTGGATTAACTGCCCTCCTGCTGGCATAATAGTGTCTTCAGTGGAGTGCTACAACAGTGCAGCTGTGCCCCTGCCAAATTGTGCCCCTGCAGCTTTTTAAGTGTAGACCTGAGTCTCGTCTCCGATCACTTTTGTTATGTGAGACCAGTGTTTGTTTGTCTGTTTGTTCCCACAGCCTTCATGGCTTCTCCAGTGCTACTCCCATGTCTGGACCTGTCCGTGTCTTCCAGTGCATTGTATCTACCCTCTCATACACATCCCTGTCCCATTCTGCAAGGCCCACACCTAACCCGTGTCCCCACCCCCTTGTTAATAAAAATCACATAGGCAGTCTCTTTGCTGCTCCTACCTTCTGTCGAGGGGGGGGTTGTGTCCAGTCTTCGCAAGCTGCTCAGGACAGGAACTGTTTGTGGCTTGTCCAAAGCTGACTGCACTGTCAGCACTTAAATAATTGAGTAGCAAATGTCAAAATGTGAAACAGAGTTTCTGAACAAACCCTCTCTCCAAATTAGGTTGACTAAAAATGCAATAGATGACGAAGCTGCAGAGAGATTTGCAGAGATGCTGAGAGTCAACAAGAAGCTAGCGCATTTATGGTGAGTTAATTACATTTAGACAAGCGTGGCTCTTTGTCAGCCATCACATAAAAACTTCAACTTCCAAGTCTATGCAGGTCCCAGCGAGCCATCTCTGCAATGCCTGGACGTGGTCGTGACAAGTGAAACGGAGCTGCTGCTTTGCTTTTTTTGTTTTAAACTTTTGAAAAAACTTGCATAAAGTTGGGCACCTGAATCTGCATTTAGATGCCTCAGTAAACATCCTGAGCACCTATCCCAAAGAGTGGACGCTCTGGGCAATAAGCACCTCTGAAAGCAAAAAGGGGCCTTGATTGAGGGTGCTTAGCTTTTAAGCAACTACATTTGAACATTTTGGCCATAGTTTATTATAAATCTGCCTTAAAATAGTGGGAGCACAGCACCCTTTGGGCCAGAGCTGGCCCAGTGGCTCAGTAAAGCATGGGTGCTGCTGCCAGTGGACAAGTTTATATCCTGGCTTTCTTGGTTAAGCTACCTGATGCTTTGAAATGGCAAATTGACCAGGGTAGATATTTGTACTTGAGACTGAGCCAAATATTCTTCCAGTAGCTGAAAGCACTCTCAACATTTCAATTTGTTGGCCAAGTTCAGAAAGTTCTTCAAGGCAATTCTTCCTTTTCTCCCCACTGAGAGATTTTTGAGAATTAATTTGATTTTCTAGCTGAGTCCTGAATCTCTGCCAGTCCCAGGAGCTTATAGAGTGTGTGGCATATCATGACAAGCTACAAGGTGGGTGGTGTTCGCCTCGGCTGAGTCTTTTTACAATATTTCAGTAGGGGGTAGTTTTTGAATTTGAGACAACAGTTCTACTGTAGAGCAGTTAATGAGGATCCCATGCAGTCTCCGTTTCTATTCTTATGTCGTTTGTATCTTTCAATTTCAACTCTTATATCAAGTGTGGTTTATGTCTAGTGAGTGATCATCTTACCTATATATTACTGCAGCTACATTTCTTCATAATAAAACCATAGACTAGACAGAACTCCATTTGGAATTAATACCTGTAGCTCATAACTAATTTACTGGAAGGGTCACCTGTGAACAATACGTGGTGCACACTTTCCCCCCCGGCCCACATGAGGGGGAATATATTGACCTTATTTCATCCCTGGCATAAGCAGTGGCAACTCCTGTTGACTTCATTGGGAGTTGCATTTGCTGACACTAGGGCTGTTTGGTGCAGTGTCTCCAAAGAGATCCCAATCCTTGCTGGCCTGATACTCAAGAGACTATCATTTAGAATTTCATTTGGATTGCTCACATGGCAAATAGTGACCACTAAAACACCCTGCCTGCCCCAGGATTTATGCACAGAATTGGTCTGCTACTCCATGAAGAGTCCTTGTTAAGTAGAAAATATAATTATGATGGACTAAAGCAACAGAGTAAAGAACTTTTAATGTATCAACAGATCCAGTGTTCATAATTCCACACTGATAGTAATCAGCTCCCACTTACCAGACAGCAGATGTATCATCAATTGCATAATTCAGCTCACTAACCCTGAAACACACACGCAAACACTTTAAAATCAAGAGGCTCTAAGACTCTTAGTTTTGCTGGTAGTAGCACAGCTGTGGGGAGATTGTCTGTCGCTGGCATGCCATCCATGCAGATGGTAATCAGAAACTACCTCTTCTTGGCAAACAGTTAACCCTGCTCATCAGTATCAAGCAGAGCTTACCTCCCACTGTTGATTTCTGCATCAAATATCCCAAGTGTGCAAGAGAGGGGACGCTACAAGTCAGAGCTAAACAGTTTGTTTGACACGGTGCTTTATTTTTAGGCTTATCCAGAATCAGATTACAGCCAAAGGGGCCAAATACCTCAGCGAAGCTCTCCAGGAGAACACAACCATTAAAGAAATCTGGTAAGATCCCACTCTTCGGAGGGTTGCTTTGTAACACTTCCCTTTCAAATGCTTTGACCATATGACACTTGCAGTAAATCAGAATTTAGAGCAGGGGGTCTCGACCTTTTTCTTTCTGAGGCCCTCCCCCTCCCCCCCCCAACAACCCCAACCAAATGTTATAAAAATTCCACGGCCCACTTGTGCCACAACTGTTTTTCTGCATATCCAGTAGATTAAAAGCCAAGGCTGGCATTACGGGGTAGATAGCAGGGCAATTGCCCGGGGTCCCGCAAAGCGAAGTTGCTTGTGCTTTCTGCCCTTAGCCCCAGTGAGCCCCGGACTCCTGGTTGAGAACCGCTGGTTTAGAGCAAATTTTTAGGAGGGGATGTTGTATCTCCAGCCTGTGGGATTCAGATTTTGAAGGACCCGCTCCTTCCAACACTTACACTCTGCTTTGCTCACGTGAGCAGTCCCTTTGGCTTCAATCTGATCGCTTTCCTGGAGAAAGCAAAGCATATGCATAAGTGTTTCATGAATTACGGCCTAATTTTGTAGCCTGAGTTCTGTTTGATCTGAATATTATTTTCAAGCTTTCTTCTCATCATGTTTCTGCTACCAAGGAGCCAAAGCCAGACAAGCAGGTGATGGCTGCATTTAATTAACATTAATAATTTGGTTCACAGAAATTGTGCTTTGATTTTCTTTTTTCAGACTGCACTCCATGCACAGTCAAGGTGCTAAACTACAAGGAGATTAACTTTTTGCAAGATTTGCTTGTTTTAGATTAGGTAGGCATCACAAGCCACTTGTGTTTTGAGGCACAAAGCCAAAGACAGTTCCTTCCGCCAGCTCCTAGGAGTGGAAGAGCCAGTAGAATTGGGCTATTTTTAGCGCTACTGCTTTCAGACCCTGATTGTGTACAACATACATTTTGTTTAAAAAAAAAAAAAAAAATCTATTTTTCTTAAGTGCCAGGCCACGATGTTCCTGCTTTGAAAGCTTGTCAGTCACCACCTGTGTTCCACTGCAGCAGGCATGGGGGAGGTTTTCTGTTACAGAGCTGCAGTCACCCACCCACCCCCTCTAATATTTTCAAACCACAGGAAGGTTCCCAAGTCTGTATTTAGGTTTCTAAATAAAAGTGGTTTGTTTCTCAGAGGTGCTGAGCGATGGTAGGATTGAGTGCTCAGCCCTTCTGAAAACCAGGCTATTTATGTACAGGGGCATAACTTTAGGCAGCAACAATTGAAACTGTTGACCTAAAGCAATAGCACTAGTAAAAAAAACACTAAAGGAAACATCTCAGCAAATTAAGTTGCCCTTAGTATATTTTGCCCTGCTCAGGAGAAGGAATAATGAGGGCGAAAGTGTGAACAAGTCTCTATTCATTTGGTTACACAAGATTCCCGCACCTGGGGAACCTTAGTCAGCTGGATCCCTCTTTTCATACTGCCATAATATAATCAAACATACTGTTCACCTTCTGGGCAGTTCAAAGCAGTAGGGGATTGTCTTACTCCAACTGCAGAGTCACCTTGACTAGCGTAAAGCTAAAACATCTAATGCTGGCTGCCTAAAGTTAGCCTTCGACCTCTATTATAAGGGGCTTGGGTTCTCAAGAGCACCGAGCACCCAACCAGCTCTGATTCACTTACGTGGGAGCTGTTGGGTGCTCAGCACATTAGGGTGCCTAGAGAGAAACTAATTTAGGCACCACTTTTTGAAAAATCTTGCCCCCCGGGTCTCATCAGAACTACAGTGTGACCTAGTTAGGGGGGAGCCCCATTTGGGGTTTGTGCCCAGTGGGTAGCACACAGAGGCCTAGGAAACTTTGATTGCCACTCCAAAAGCTTGAAAAAGCAGAAGACATGAAATTACCAAAAAGTGCAAAATAAGCAAAAATTCTTCATTTTTGTTTCCTCTTCCCCCCCTCTCCCCCCGTTAGCTTAAATGGGAACCTGGTCAACCAAGAAGAGGCCAAAGCCTTTGCAAATGAAGAGCGGATTATTTGCTTTTGAGTATGTTCATTCCAGTTTGGACAAGCTCAGTATTACAAGTACTGTTCCAGCACTTAGAGACTGCAGGGTTACCAAGGCATCCATCTGCACTGGGGACGTCACAGCATGTAAGAGTCTGATTAACTGGCTTTTTCAGAACACTCTACCCTTCCCCCTCCAGCAAGGTGCCTGTGTTGTTACTCCACGCTTTTGCTGAGTGGGACGGTGCCTTAGAGAACTACATTAAATCGTCTAAGCACCGTACAAAAGTGCTATGTCAGTGTAATCAAACCAAACCCCAGCAGGTCTATGTATTATGTAAATAAGTCTCTGTATAGCTTGTTTGTGTACAATTAAGGGTGCAAGATCTTATGGAAGAGCCACAAGCTCACAGCAATATCCCCAGTGGACTGAGGAAAAGCTTGTGAGCATTTGGAAATCCTGAGCAGAACTGTAACCCATCCATGCAAAGTATTTTCTGCTGGTGCCTTCAGCACCAATACTCGTTCCTGCCTGGTACCGGAGGTCTAATTTTCCCTCAACTGTCAATGGAGATGTGGGCGCTCAGCACTCCTGAAAAGCAGGATCTTGGACTTTAGGCTTTGGTTATTTGTAATACTCCTTAGTGGAGCGAATTCACACCACTTCCCCCAGATACTCAGCAACACTCCTGTCATGCTGTTAGAAGGTTGTGTGATCTGCATCAAGACAGCCCCTGTAATTACAGTGTTCAGTTTTGGGGGATTTTAGAGATAAACCTGAAGAATGGGCCTCTAGGTTCAGATACTAGACAAATTTAGACTGGACTTACACAGTATAGAGAATAATTAGCCCTTGGAACCATTTACACAGGGGCAGTGTGGATTCTCTATCACTGATGATTTTTAAATCAAGGTTGGATAGTTTTCTGAAAGATCTGCTCTAGGAATTATATTGGGGGAAGTTTGAGGGCCTATGTTGTACCAGAGGTCAGACTAGATCAGAGATTCTCAAACTGGGGGTCATGACCCCTCAAGGGGTCACAAACTGTCAACCTCAACCCCCAAACCCTGCTTCACCTCCAGCATTTAGAATAGTGTGAAATAGATATATTAAAAAAGTGTTTTTAATTTATAAGGGGGGGGGGTCGCACTGAGAGGCTTGCTGTGTGAAAGGGGTCACCAGTACAAAAGTTTGAGAACCCCTGGACTAGATGATCACAATGGTCCCTTCTGGCCTTGGACTCTGACACGCTGCTGCTAGCAGCGCACCAACAGCAAAGAGCTAGCTACAGCATGGAGAAAGTAGAACTGAAAAACTAATTGAGTGGAGCAGAAATCTCTTTCCCAACAACAGGGAAGTGCTAAAAACCGTTAGCGAATGTAAGACGTCCCTGCCAGTCCTACCTGAATTAATAGAAACATTGAGAGAGGTGGTAGGAGATTGGAACGACAAGCCACAATCTTGAGCTAGACTAGCGAGAAGCAAAATGATTTTCAGTAGGAACTACTGATTTTGGGAGCCAACCTGAGATGCCTTAAAGAAGCCTGATTCTCAGAGGCCAGGTGTGCAGTACTTTATGAAAATCATGTCCTTTTTAATGGATCTCAAGCATTGAAGCACCCAAAAGTATTAGACACTGTGCAAAAGCTTAGTCAACGGTCCTTAATTTTCCTTTAGTTAAATAAATTTTCATTCCTGGATAGATTTAAAAAAAAAAAAAAAAAAAAAAACCCAAAATATCTACATGTGTGTGTTGGCTTCTCCATTTACTAACTTGCCCATGAAGCTGGGTGGGATGAAGGAAGGAAACAAGCTGTGGTGGAGGTTTTAGTAAAAACAATCTTAGATCTCCACAAAGTAAAAATATTAAAAGGTTTTTTCTATTTTAAATCCACACCCACCTCTTTTTGGTCATAGCACCCTCCTCTTTCCCACCCCCATTTATTCCCTTTTTCCCCAAAACACACTTTCAAACACTGTAAAGAAAAATATTAGCGTTTGTTATTTTCAGTGGGCTTTTCTCACTGACTATGTCATGTCAGTGATATGGCTCTCTGCCCACTGAGGTGAAGTGACATTTCCATGTCTTCCTAGAGAAATCAGCTAACTGGAATGATTCATGCATCTGGGCCACTGGTTACTGAAGCAGAGAGGTGCACACTTAGACATGCAGTATATTTCAGCTGTAAAAACATCTGCCAACACAAAGTAAATAAAACTCTGTTAAAGGCTATTTTTAGGGAAAAAAAACCCACACTTTTCTCTTAGGCTATGTCTACATTGGCACTTTCATTAAAACTTTTGTTGCTCAGGGGTGTGAAAAAACACCGCCTTGAACAACAAAAGTTTTAACAACAAAAAGCACCCGTGTGGACACCACTTTGTCGGCAGGAGACTCTCCTGCTGATGAAGCTACCGCCCCTCATTTGAGGTGGTTTTATTTTGTCGTTAGGAGAGCGCTCTCTTGGCCACAGAGAGCAGCTACAATGGCACAGTGTTAGGGACACAGCTGCGCCGTTGTAAGGTGTGCAGTGTAGACATAGCGTAAGTCGCACTAAGGTCTTCCCAGTCCCTCGCCAGGTGGCAGATACAACCACCACCAAAAAAGGGCGAGTCCCCTTAGTTCCTACTGTGCTCAGCACGTCCCAGGAGGTGTTGATAGCAGAATTAAAACCTAGAGCATCAGTGAGGGAAAAATGCATTTTCATGTTCCAAGCCTTGTCCTCCTTTTGCTGACCAGTTACTGATGTGAAAATACAGAATGTCCATGAATTTAATATGCTCGTTTGGGGCTTCTCCCTTCAGCTTCTTCTGCACTAGTGCTGGTGCACACCCTGTTACATGCATGCCTCCGATGCTGCGAGCACTTACTGTGGGGCCTAGTGTTTGCTGAACTGCTCAGGGAAGCAAGCGCTGCATGTGGCAGGAAATGCCTGCAGGAACAGGGCTTGTGTTAAACCATGTGCTGTAGACTGTGGGCCTGTTAAACACTCCTGTCCAACTAATCATTAGCATCAAAGGAGGATCCACATCTAGAGAGCTCAGAGGACTGCACCTTGGCTGTGGGAAGAGGGCAGGCTGTAGTGTTGATACTGAAGCCGTAGCAGATTTCTGTTCCAAGTGGAGCCGTGACAGCGATTTATTTCCCACATTACTTCATAGCTTCAGCTTAGGGAGAACGTGGCTGCCGTGCGTGGAGAAGCTTGAATTTCCTGGCACAGAGCTTTGGGCTGCACTTTTTTCTTCATAGAAACTTAATGGGCTATTTGCAGTGAGCTCCCAAGCTATAGCTTGTGGCACCTTAGAGACTAACAAATTTATTAGAGCATAAGCTTTCGTGGGCTACAACCCACTTCTTCGAAGAAGTGGGTTGTAGCCCACGAAAGCTTATGCTCTAATAAATTTGTTAGTCTCTAAGGTGCCACAAGTACTCCTGTTATTTTTGCGGATACAGACTAACACGGCTGCTACTCTGAAAGCTATAGCTTGGCCACCTACAAAGGGGGCCTTGTTTACCAGAATTCAGGTCTCTGAGAAAGACACGTAGCTTGTAATTAAATACATATTTTTAAACTTGGAATTAATTTACTTAAAGTCCTTTCTACAAAACCATGTATTTTTTCATCCCTTTGTTAATAAACAGCTTTTTCAGAGCTTCTCTAGCCTGCTCCTGTGATTCCTTGGGGTTTATTTCAGTCCTGCCAGGGAGAGACAGGGTAGATTCAGCCCTGGCTGAGACAGCATAGCTCAGGCAACAGAACGCTATTAATGAAAATTCTTCAGCTGGTGGGAAGAGCAGTTGCAGCTGCTCCATGGGTGCACAATTAGCCCTCCTGGAGGGATCCTACAGCTGGCCAAACCGGGGGCAATACTAGCCAGGCAGAGGGTATGGGCAGAGCAGCTCAGACTGCACTGTTAGTGCTTTGCCTGTGGAGTCCTGGTCATGAGATGACCCTAGCAATCGCTCTGTGCTCCCCTTCGTCCCAGGGGTGGACTCCCCGCTGGCTCAGGAAAGTGTCATTTGTACTTGGCTGGCACAGGCCGAGCAGGTTTATTAGAAACTCACATCCCAGCTTGTACAAAGACTAACGCACTGGCCTTTGGAACAACCTGGTTCAACTCAGTCTCTCACTTCTGCACATTCAGTCCTAACCCTGTGTTTGGAGAGAATGTTTAAAAGTTGTTTTAATATCATGAACAAGCTGACGTAAGTATCACCCAGAAGCTGTTTTTAAACAAGCATTTAAGAGTTGGTTCTTAATATACGGTCAGGATGTGTGAACTGCAGCATTGATCAGGCCTTACAGTGTCCAGTAGACACTCTCCTTCATGTTGATAGTTGCTACTAGAAGGACAATGCAAGGGATGAGAAGCCCCCAGGAGTTTCCGGTTGCTCTAAAAGCCAGTGTATATTACGCCCAGAGCATTGCCCCTGTGTTCCAGGACACACCACTTCACTAGCATGAGTGAAACTGAGGTGGATCTTTAACAATTTGATTCTGCTCCTAGTAATGCCCCAATAAAGTTACTGTATGCAGCCTTCTGCCATTTTAACACAGGAGCAGCACAGAATCATTGCATCCCTTCCAGCCCGTGCCAGATCTAAACCCATGAATTTTACAGAATGCTAAAAGCAGAAGAGCCCATTTCTGTCCCATGTTCATTTCTTTTTGTTTATCACCTTGGCTAAGTCAGCTAGACTCTGACACTCTTAGCATCCCCTGCCTTTCATAAAACCTTGTGCCATAGACAACAGCATTTAAGAGCCAAGGAGTTTAACTCAGAGCACACCCGGCCATAGGCACTGAGGCTGCAGAAGCCTGGAAAGGGGATAGTAACTAGAACGGGAAGTAACAACAAAACGTACATTCCCTGAGAAGACAGGAGCAGCAGCAGCCCAAGAGCAGGTTACCTATCACTATAGGGGATGTAAAAAAAATTGAGCATGATGGATGAAACTGTACTTCTGGTAGGACTACAGCCTGCTGCACTCAGGGATTGTCTCAGTTCATCTTTACACTGCTCCTGGCTGTTAGCTTCCTCAGAGCAGCCAGGGATGCATCCGGACAGTATCTCAGCCTGCCACTAGGAACAGTTCAGTCTTCTAAAACATTATTTATTTGGAGGAGGTGGGGGTAAGTCCTAGTCCTGATGCCAGATTTCTAAGCTACAAGCAGACTGAGGGATCCCGCCATCGCTACAGGTACTAGGAAATTTCCTTGGTGGAGCCTGACTTGTTGACATTAGAGCTCCCTGGCTGAGGGAAGCTTGAGCTCCCTTCTCTTCATTTCAATGTTTCAAGAGTGGAAGTGTCAGGTAAAGCACTGAGTCATGGGGTTTTGAAGTAACTGGGGCCAGTTCCCTCTTACAATTTGAAAGGAGGCTCTATGTTACAGGGAACAATCATTTTCTCTAGTTCCAAATCCATGCAATCTTCCTAAGGCACACAGGTAAGACACCATACATTAGGGAACTGGGTGGTTTGGAGCTTCATGAAGGGACAGCTGTAACCAAGTTGGTTGGTAGAGTATATACACACACATATTCCCTAAATTGCATTGACTGACCTAATAAACAGGGCATACAACTCAATCAAAATAATCCATCCCCAATCAAGTCCTGTATGCCAGAGGGAATTAAAAAACCCTCATTAGATGGGGACAGGGAGCAAAAGGGAACACAATCCCCACATCTAGAGCTGCCTTCAAATCCTGTCAGGTCATTCAAAAACTATCCCCTTAACGACCACCATATTATTCCTCCTGCCCCCAACAAACCCGAGACATTAAAATAATTTTGTGCAATGATAGTTTTAAAACTAAGAGCAAGCCAGCTCTACATCCCTCCTCTTGTGGAAGTGAGACCAGCAACGGCACAGGGAGGACACCAGCAAGGCTCTGACTGAAAGTCTGTACTATCTGCTGTCTGCTTAGGAACTCAGGAGAACAGAGTTGGTGGTCCTAGAGACGGGACAGTAGGTGGGGAGGGCTCTGAGTTACTACAGACATTTCTTTCCCAGCTGTTGGGGGGGGGGGCCTCACCCACATGCTCACAGTCTAACTTGTTGCCATGTTTAGGGTCAGGAAGGAATTTCTCCCCAGGTCAAATTGGCAGAGACCCTGGGGGATTTTTGCCATCCTGTGTGGCATGGGGCCTGGGTCACTTGCTGGTTTGAACAAGAGTAAATGTGAATTCTCTGCAACTTGAAGCCTTTAAATCATGATTTGAGGACTTCAGTATCTCAGGCAGAGGTTAGGGGTCTAGTACAGGAGTGGGTGGGTGAGGTTCTGTGGCCTGCAGTGTGCAAGAGGTCAGACTAGATGATCATGATGGTCCCTTCTGATCTTAAAGCTGAAGAATCTCAGTCTAATGCCTAGTGGCCAAGTATTTGATCACAAAGCCACACAGTTTACAGTCTCAGCTGAGATCAAGTACTGAATGGGGTATGGCAACCAAACCATCCTCTGTCCTGCAGAGGGTCCCTGTAGAGCAGAGTTGTGCATATTAGCCAGGCCACAGAACCTCACCCAGGCAGTATGGGCTGCTTACCCTGCTGCGACCTGTGCTGTATCTCATTGGTGGCTAAATGAAGGAGTTCAGTCATCATGACTAGCAGCACCATCTTTCACCCACCCCAGATGTTAGTGGCCTGAGACAGGATGAGTACCCGCAAAGTTAAAGGAAGGCGGTGGAGGCTCTGGCTGCTCAGTACCTTTTGAGTATCGGGCCATAAAAGGTTTATATTGATCATAGCAAACGGGGGGTGGAGGGGAAGGCTACATTCAACCTTTTCCTCAAGAACTCAGTGGGGAGTTCTGGAAGCCCCCTTAGCACTAATGGACAGTTACACCAGTTCATCATCTGAAAAACAAAGCTGAGGTATCTTTGCATGGTCAATACCAGCTCAGCAACTTCCCTTTTGGGGCATGGAAGGGAATTAATTCAAGTGTCACTACAGAGAAGGGCCAGTAGCCACTTCTGTTATCTGCTAGCAGAGCATCCAAATGTGGTCCCATGAAAGGGGACAGTCATCTGGTGTTGGCCAAGAACCTGGGCTAGTGCCAGCTGGGTCTACACAAGCTTCCCAACGTACTGTGTACAGTCAGTAACAATAGGCTGGGCTGGGTGTAGCTCAGCCCAGTAGGGTGGGAAAGACGGGAAGAGAAGTCGACTGACTCAGAAGAGGGCACTTCAGAGTTACTCACAGGGAAGCAGCTTTATTGCTCTAATTCATTAGTTTCCAAGATCTGTTAGCTCTTCTTTTCTGACTTGTTTCTTCCACCTTGTCCACAGCCTCTCAGGGCATGCATGACCATGCTTCTGCTCTGACTGCAGCATCACCAGCACTTCCAGAACCTGCACACTATGGGGCGCTGCTGCTTTCAGAATTATCCCTACATAGAGTAGAGAGTCAGCTACATGTAGCATGCTCTTAAAAGGATCCACACACAAATAGCAAGGCACCAGCTCTCCGGGCATCTCCAATGCCTATTCAGCCCGTGACTTTTCTGCTGAGGCTGCCAATTATTCTCACTAGTGATTTGGTGATGTGGGCACAGGTATCCTAGGAATTGGATTGGGACAACTCATTTCACAGAGCTTTCATCAGCCAATGACCAGCCAAGGCTGGATTTGAACTAAAGCCCTGGAGGTGAAAGTCTCCAACTCCCATTACAGAGTCCCTGAGCCAGTCTGCCCACCCGCCTCACTATACATTTCAAATGAGCTATGTGCACAGAACATGAAGCTTCCCAAGAAGCACGATTCAACGGGTTAAATTTTGATGACCAGGTTAGTGTGGGGTCAAAATTTAGCTTAGAGTGTTGTCACTGCTGGCTTGGGGAGCAGTCATCCTACAAGTTCCTTCAATTGCAACCCTAAACTTTGTGATTCTGCCCTCCCCTGGCTCACAGCCATGAACAGACTGATAGGTCTATTCCCCTAACACTGCATAGCCAATGCGTCACTCAAGTCCTCAGGGAGCTGCCTGGCGTGGGTCAATGGAATCACGTCAAAGCACAGTCCACGATCTGTTTTCAGCTTAGCAGAGAACAGTTGTGTGGGCTGCAATCCAAGAGCAAATTACACTTTGTGCTGACTTTAAATCCACTCGCAATGAGCCCAGGAGAGACACATTCAATTCCTGTCACACATGGAAGAAAGTCAGAAAACTGCAGCAATAGGAGACCCTCTGCAAACAGCACTGGCTGGGTGCATGGGTAATCAATCCCCTCCTCACTTTCTGGGAATTTGCTCCCCTTTTAGTTTGACAGAGTTTGCTCTGCTTCTGGGGTCTAGTTATACTGGCCTTTTTCTGAGCAGATGGGTTTGTTTTGTTTCGTTTCTGTCTTAGGCAGTTATACTGCTGCCCATCACTGCAGTATCTGAGCACCTTCTACATAAAATCAATTGCAATAGCGAACTCACTAATGCTCTTCACGGAGGCTCTAGCACGTCTCTTTTCTAGAGTTCAAAACTCTGCTTAGTGTAGGGGCTGCAGATTATAAAATTTGATTATTTTTGTAATTAATCTCCTTTTCGGTAGGATTTAGGGGTGGGGGGGGTGGCAGTGTTGTGAGTTTGCCTTTGATAACTTGAGGCAACCTGAGCTGTAATTTTCAGAGGTTTCTCTTCGGTTTTGTGTGCCCCAGGCACTGAAACAGGCACTGTCTTTACCTTACAAAAATAAACGCTAAATGTATTGGTCAGGATTGCAAACAGAAGATCAAGATACAGATCGAAAAATTCTGGGGGTGGTTCCTCCTTTCCACCTCATTCAACCAGTGTTGTCACCTCCACTTGGTGTTCTTTGCCTTAACCTAGATTTTAAAGCGCAAGCACTGACGATCTTATCTTCCTATTCATTCTTTAAGACTTTTTTGTTATTGTGCCCCACAGAGGTGGTTAGAGTTGCTTCCTTCCCTTATAGTGACCCTGATCCTTTCGCAGCTATGGTCTCTATTCCCCAACTACGTCAGTCATCTTTCAAGTACAGAACAAAAATTCCAATCGAGCCTGCTGACGTGGGATACGGGGACACTACTAGATCAATAGAGGGCATCAGGCGTGCGCTGCTTAGTCCATTATAAACACACTCCTAGGTAATATGGCTGAGACCAACTCTGCTTAAATAAAGCCCAAGAGTGTGCCCCATCTCTCTTTGATGTGCTGCATTTTATCTCTGCCAGGGTGGGTCAGAGCATGGCAATGTGTCCTATGGATGGGCCTGCCATTCTACGTCCTTTGTTTTGAAACTGTGGGTTTGCTGGCCTCAGCCTAAGGCAGGAAGTCAGAGGCAGAGCGATTTAGCATAGGCACTCGGGGGAGGCTGGTTAGGTTTCTCTCTGCCTTGTTCTTGGTGAAAATGTGAAGTCTGGACAGGAACAACATTGACAATGCGCAGAGAAGCGATTTGTGAATTTTGGACACATTCACACAGACAGATCTGTAACAGGGGAAGGAAAGCTACACCGAAGCCTGACAAACATCACTTAAATAATGGGCCAAAGCCTGAGGCACTGAGTGCCTGCCATTCCCACTGAAATCAGTGGCAGCAAGAGATGGAATCCAGTCAAATCTTGTTTATCCTGCTGCCTTTAGAGGGAGCGAGTCATCGTGCTACTGACTATAGGTTTTATACCATTACTTATTTATGGCAAGCCCTCTCTAACAGCCCCACACACACCCCGATCTCATCCCACTCCAAAAATGGAGGCTTTATTACATGACAGCTGGAGAACTCTGTTTCGAGACTGAGGGGATGGTGTTTGACAGGCTTCTTGCTATTTCACATTTGGCTAGTAGTGAGACAATGTACGCGAACGGAATGGAAAAGCCTCAGCGAGCAACATTGCGAATCATTTTGGGACAGACTCGCCCAGGTCCGAAGCAAGATTAATGCCCGTACCAACAGCAACACTTTACAACGTTGCATGAAGCCGGCTGCGTAGCTGCTGTAATTCTGCTTTGATAGTAAACGTCAAGCATGTCCTACGGCTTTGTTGAGTTCTCCTGACTTTCCCTCGTCCCTCTTGTGAGAGCAGAGCAGACAGAGCAACGGCAGCGGGCTCAGTGCATGCCCCTTGAAACACCATCATATGAAGGAACTCTAGTAAGCACAGCCTGAAAATGAAACATTGATCCAGGGCTGCAACAAGGCTTATCCGGAGATGCAGATTTCATCTGGAACAGCCATGAGAAGAGGCCTTCAAAAGCACTGACGTCACAGCAGTGAGATACTTGGTCCATTTGACTAGAGCTTCCTAAATCCTAGAGGCAACTCTATGGGTAGCAATGATTTCTGCCGTGCTTACAGTGGAATGGGGAGCAGCCACAGAGAAATTCATGCCTGTCTCTTGCTTGGTTTAATTATTTAAGGGACATGGGGACAGTCCCAATGTCCTTCAGGAGGACATTGATTTAACCTGCATTCTTCCTTGTCCCTACAACCACCACTCTCCTAATCAGCAGTGGTTGCGTTAGCAGAACTTGCCACGTGTTACTTCCCAAAGCTGAGGGCATATAGGACAGCCAAGCTAAAGGAAGAGGCACTGCATTGAAAATAGTATTACAGCCTGAGCTGAAGGAGCAGAAGTCATGGCTAGGGCAGGCACCAATCTTTGCCTTGTTGCTCTCTGCAATCCTACAAACTTGATCTATCAGTACAGGCTGTGGCACTTACAGCCTGGGCTGCTAGTGCAGAGACAGTGAGCTGGGAGAGGGGCAGGAATCTCATCCTTTTTTCCATTTTTGTTTCCCAAACATCACAGTGATGACATGGAACAAGTCATTTGTAACAGAATCCTTTATCATCGCTCCACTTCCCTAACACAAACATCCCCTCTCCTCAAGCACGCTCCTCCTAGCGGTACTCGGGGCTCGTGAGGACACTTTTTGGCACCAGTAGGTGCCTGTGACACATGCGGCTGAGTTCAGCTTAGTCAGTGGCTGTCCCTGCCCGGGATACCAATTACAGCTTCAACTATGGGATTTTCCTTCACACATCTCTCCATTTCATAAGCCCCTCCTTAGACAAGTTCGTTTCCAGTGAATCTGCAAGGACAGAAGGGAGAGACATGCCCTCCACCCCAATCTGCTGTTTGGGGACCAGCCCTGCTTTCTCTTCACCCCCAATAGAAATGCCTACGGTACATTTTAAGTACAAAAACTAGCTGGCATTCAAAAATCACCTAGATGTTTACTACAGAAAATGTCACAGGGGATAGGAAGACGTTAGCCATCTCTGAACAATCTCTCAGAGCTTTCTCTACAGATCCGTGGCCATCAGAGAGTTGAGAATTCAGACCTTTCTACTGGAACTATTTTCTCCATCTTAACTATTTATATGGCTCCCATAACCATACTGCCTGAGCACCTCACAATCTTTGATCTATTTATCCTCACAATAACCTGGGAGCAACGGGAGTGCTATGATCACCATTTTACAGATGGAAAACAGAGTCCAGAGAGGCTCAGTGATTTGCCCAATGTCACAGAGGAAGGGAACTGAGATACAGATACACAGAACAGGGTCTCCAGAGTCAGAGCCTTGTGTCCCAACCACTAGATTATCCTTCCTCTTCCTTCTCTGGGGCTGCCTGGCCACCACTGAACTCCTTTAAAGAGCCTTTTCCAGCTCTCTTCTGATCCTTTAAATCTAGGAGAGGAATACAGTTGCCTCCCTAAGGTGGCCATTTGATACGGACTGCTGCAGGCTACTCCTTCCCTTCCAGCTGGTAAGTAATTTTAGCTCCTATTAGGTTCTCCCTCTCTCATCCATAACACACACGTATGGCAAACACATAGGCCAAAACGTAGCTCAATCCTCACATGCAAGGCAGACAAGTTTCACGGCACCTGAACTTTGGGCCCAGCTGTAGACTGTGCAGCTCTAACATTTCATGCCAATAGCCCCACAAAAAAAGTCCACCTTTGTGCACTGTAATCCCTAGAGCACCTGATTAACATTCTGGTACAGGCATCTACGGTAGATTAACTGCCAAGCCCATTGAAGCACAGCTCTACTAATTGAAGGCAGAGCTGATGTGTTCTAGTGATATGTAGTCAGGCATAGTATGAAACCAACAGATGCCACCAATTTAAATTCAACACATGAATTTCTGTACCTGCTGGATTGGAATAATTTCCAGCAGAATTCCTGTTGCTAAGCCAGACATGGTTATCCTGACTAATTATCAACTGCTTCCACAATAAAGCTCTCTTTTCATATGTCCAGAATGGGGGGCAGGGGCAGGAGAGAAGAGCACATGCATTAATGACAACGAAGGAACTAAAGCTTAGCAAAAGCCGATCGGGGGGGGGTGGGGGAAATCACAGTAGCAAAAAATGTGGGCACATTTCATCGTAATTATAGCCAACTCCCTGTTGGTGAAGACATGAGTGTGAATAATTCATATATTAAACTCTATGGACTCCCCCAGAAAGAATCTTAGCAGTGATAAATGGTTATATTTCCCTGACTGGCTTTGCTTCTATTGCTTTACATTGGTTGCCCCAGAAGGTCTCCATAGAAAGGGGGGGGAGGGGCAGACACCCATCATGGTGTGGTGATGGATGGCCTTTGAGGAAACTTGGGCTAAGCCCAGAAAGAACCTGAGTGTTTTATAGTCAGTTTTTCTTAATAGCAAAGAGCTTTATATTGCCCGATGCTGCCATTTTTAACCATTTTCTAGTTACAATGAACTTGTTTCAAGTAGCTGGCAAATTAACTCTGACGTCAGTATATAATAGGGTGAGAAACTTGGCCACTGTATATTGTGCAAACCTCAGCCTGGGGCTATTATTATTATTATGGTAGTGCCTACAGGCCCACATGGAATTGAAGGCTTATGCTTCAAGGCAAAGGCACAAACACAGCGAGGGACAGTCCCTGTCTTGAAGAGCTTACAAGTTAAATAGGAAAGATAGGAACAGGGAGCAAAGGGAAAACTGAGGCACAGAGCAGTGAAGTGACTTGCCCAAGGTCATGCAAGAGGTCAGTGGCAGAACCAGGAATAGAACCCAGGTCCTGGGCTTCCAGTCCAGTACCCCCCACACCAGACCACACTGTCTCCCTGGCTAGGAGGCAACATAGGCCAGGAGTGGGAGGAGGGAAGGACCAAATTCTGCTCTCAATCAAACTGGTCGAAGTTTGGAATAACTATTGGCTCCTGTGGAGCTACTACCGATTCCCACCTATATCACAACAAAGCACCACCTGGAACATAGCCACAAAACTGAACACAACTGGCATTTGCCAGAAAGTGTTACTCCCCAGGACAGATTGGTTTCCTCCCCCAAACCTCTTAGAACTTCTCTTGGCCACGCTGAAGGGAATTAAACAACAAGGCAACAGAGGTCTTGAGAAACCTCTTTCCAGAAAGCTGCAGCTGTCCACTCTCTAGGCTCACTTTTCTCCAATTTGGGAAACTGTGTGCTGCTGTCACTGTTGATGTTTTGTTCCAAGTTTCTTCCATACACCGCAATGAGTTGACAGATTCAAAGAGAAATCTTTCCAGCAGCAGTGTCATCATGCAGTAGAGCCTGTGTTGTTTCACCGCATGAATGGCCGCAATCAGTTCTGTATCCTTGTGTACCGTACAGCACCACAACGGCCGTTTGCAACAGGTTTGGGAGTGGATCAGGATGTAGGCAGTAGAGAAATGTCTACATAGAAATGGCCAAAACTGATCACAGGGAGAACAGCGTGGGAGTCTCATGTCCTGCTGGCAGTTTGGGAGTGAATGGGGGTAAAAAGGATTTTATTCCCTCCTCAAATCTGCTATAGTTCCCCTGCAAAAGGCCCCTTTATTCTGATTTTGCACCGAGTATGAGGAGTTGGCCATAAGCCGCTGTCTGTGCTAGTGAAATTTGGTATGCCAATCGCTTTTTGATCTCCCTGGCAAGCTCATACCACACCACATGACCATGCACCTAAATGTTCCCAGTGGGGCACATGCAACATCTGAATAGCCAGCATGTGGTCAACGTCAGTGCAGACAGGAAGTGCTGGTATGATAGTCCTAATGGCATTGTTAGGCCTTCCACCACTACCTCATAGTGCACAGCCCAGATAAGCCATCTGTTCTTTTATCTGCCCTCTTCTAACAAGAGATTACATTTGCAGAAGCCACTTACCTGTACAAATTGCTCTACCCTCACCAGAGAACTCATTTGTATGCTGGTTTGCCAGCATCTGCTTCTTCCACAGCACTGTCTGGCGATCAGCTCCTTTAGCAGCAAACGTGTCTCCAGGAAAGCTTTCCCATTAGCATTCTGCCTACTGGTCAGAGGCAGATGTGGGGCACTGATGATCATCTGGGGCAATAAGGAAATCCACTCAACTGAACTGTGGACATATCAATGAAGCATTACACATTTTAAGAGAAACAGATGAGTTGTAGCCCAACAGTTTGAATTAAATGACCAGTGTACTAACATATGATGCTTCACCCTCTGGTCTAGCTGCCACTTTTACCACCCCCATCCTCCTCTCACCTCCATTATTCTGAGGCTGGACAGTGGGTCTCAGGGCTGCTCCAATTTGTACTGATCCCAAAGGGCAGTTATGCCATCCAGAGATTACCAGAAGGTACAACACTCCAGTCATGTCCTTTCTCCAGCTCCACACACGACACAGGAAGCAGCATAGTGTCAGCTACCTCAGCTCTATGCTGCTCGAGGAACCTTCAGCTAGCAAGTTAAGCCGGCTTTACATCCTCTTTGTAGTGCAGGATCCAAAGGGGCCATATCGGGAGCCAGAAGCTTGCAGGATACGTCTGAATTCCTACCTCTAGGGCTATAGCCGCCCCGAGGACTGTTTCTCCTGTATTTATGGGGGTTCCATAGTATTTAATAGAACATGGAGACAACTCTGCCCAATCTACAGCATTATTCTTTTTATCAATACTAAAGTCACCTGGAATCGTGACAGAAACTGTGCTTCAAAAGATTTATTACATATAGTTGTACATATTTTACATGAATGGAATGTTAAACATAACCTAAATCAATAAAAAAATATTTAATTCATGATTACATACTGACAGACCATCAAAAAAATGTACCTTAACACAAGTTATCTTCCAATCATACTGCTCAATTACAAAATTTACAAACATGTTTTACATTGCAAATTACATTCTTACTTATGCTCAGGGTAATGAAGGAAGACTTCTTGTCCATTACCATTACAAATAATTGTAGCATTCATAAACTACTACAGAGTTCCATCTAGCACTTTGTGGACACTTAATTTTGTGGAAACAGGTACGTGAACCAGTGGCTACACTTCACCTTCTACCATGAGATTGCTGCTTAATGGTAAGAAGAGAGTAGGCGAGTTTCTCAGGCAAGTGGAAAGGTTCCAGGCTGAATCACCACTTGTTAAAATAGGTTGAATTTTTAAAATTAAGACATTCATTAAAACATCCCATCAATAACTGAGCTGCCCCCCGCTCCTCAAGTGCAGCAGTTTGGCAAAGTCAGCCAGAAGAGTGTTACCTGCTATACAATGATCAGCTTTATTTTGACATGTATTTTAACAGAACCCCTCATACACAAGGCCATACCTCGATGTTCCCATTAATCATCATAACCCTTGGGAGCTTGTGATCACCTATATTTACCATTCAAGTAGTTTCCAATATAACAAAGTAGGGGTTTAAAAAAAGTAAAATAAAAGGAGAGCTTCTGAGGAAAACAAGAACAGGATTCAGCAACAGCCTATTTACTGGCGGGCGGGCGGATTTACTTACATTTGAAACTCTGCCAGAGTCAACCTTTGTCAAAGCAGACCCCTGGGCAAAAGTCTCATACAAACATGTTAATTAGAAGCGGACACAAGGAGATGAGCAAGTAGCAAACGGGTAGGCAGCAGGCACCCTAGCTACTGTACATTGGCAACTCGTTAGGAAAGGATCATCGATGCCAGAGCCAGGAAAGGCATACTAGCCAATCAAGTCCAACCTCCTGAAAATGCAAATATGCTATAGTTATTTATCGGAACAAATCTTCAGTTAACTCTCATTAAGTTAGTTTACAATTTATCCAATCGGTGACTCTGACATACCCATTAGGAAGGTAAGATAGCCTGTAGTCTATAGAACACTGTACAGTGGCCTGAGAAATTTCTGGAACAAGGATTTCAAAACCTCAGTTTCAATTTCGGAAGCACAACCACAAAACAGACAAATGCACAACTAAAGCAGTCAGGGTCCTCCATTCCAACAGGAAAAACCTCTTGAATGTGTCATGACAAAGCTGATTTTAGAAGAGAGCAATGCACTTCTCTGTTCAATGTGTGCAATAGAGCACAGTGCAAGTTCTATATTTCATAAAGTAAACGTGGCCACTGTTTTGTTCAGAATCTCCTGCCCAAGGTCATTTCAGATGGCAAGAACTTAACTGGTGCAAGCTGCACCCGCTGACAAAAGCACTTGAGAAGTGGTTGAAGCTAGAGTTCTGACAAACGTTCCTCTTCCAATGAGATGGTGTAATGTATTTCTAACTGACATCAATGGGAGCTTTGTCCAAAGAAGGAGGGTAGAATAAATTCCTAAAAATCATATAGCATGTTGGGGTAGGAGGAGGAAGAAAAGAAGAAAGCTTTGAAGCTTATATATAAAGTTTGAGGGAGAGAAGCATGAACAGCAAAATTTTGCACTGGTCAAATCAGAGCTGAGATAACCCATTAGCACAGATAAGTTGGGAATCTTCATGTTAGCACTTCTGTATTCTGTCAGGAAACTCCCTCTCTACCACAGAATTAGCAAATACAAACAGCTACACTGAATCTAAGTGGAATCATTCTATTCCATGTGATAAAGCAGCTCAGAGTCATAGAAACTTGGAAAGGAACTGAAAGCAACTGCATTTAAAAAAATATTGGTTTGTCCCTGTTTCCTTAGAGATATCAAGAATATTAAGTTTTAACTTCCTTTTTTTTTTCCTGGAAGATTGAAGAGGGAACATCTTAAGCCCTCAAATAAAAGAACAGGAGTGCTCAATCTTTCAATAAGAAAGCTTTTATCCCAAGTTTGTGTCAGGAGAAGTTAGATATTATAACCAAAACATAGTTGCAAAAGTTCTGACTTAAAATTCCTTTTTCCACAATTGCTCAGGTTTTAGTCTTTTGTGAGGTCATAATCTTACTAGCTCTCCAGTCCTTTAGCAAAAATGGAACTCAAAATGAGATACTTGTAATTTTTCAGGGAAGTTTGTTTTTGTTTTTGAAATCATAAAACACCCTTTACATCATAATAAAGCAAAAAAGATCACAAAGAATTCACTCCCACCATTGTGGGTTACCTTCAAATGCCCCATTTAGAAATACTGCAGTACACTTCCCCTTGCACACTAGGATTGGGAGAGGCTCTAGTTTATAATCTATTTAAACTAATTTTTCCCCAAAATAAAATAGCTTACTTCAAATTTGCAGTAGGCTTCATCATCTTTCCTTTTACATTCCACTCAAATCAATGTCTAGAGTACATGCACAGTGAAAACTAGCTCACTATTTAAAACATAAGTGATAACCAATGCATTAAAGATACAAAAGACAGGATAATCACAGTCCTGTAACTATTAGCAGCATGGCTCTCTTGATACCATATGGGATGATCATACAAAACCCAAATCATAACCACTCCCTATCACCTTTAAATGAAACTTTTACTTGAGATGTTTGCTATACAATGAGGTTTTGAAAAACCTCACATTTCAAGATAACCTATGTCTACTCTTCTTTTCGGTAAGCAGCATGTATATGGCAAACCTGAGTATGGGAATTTGTTCACTCTTACATACTTGGGCAAGATATAGGTCAGATGAAAGAAAAACTGAAGCAATATAAATTGGCAATCTATATATTTACAGGCAGAAAATGTGGCACATCTAAATTTTATCATAACCTATTGGCTTCTAATGTGTGCAAGTGTGGTCTTCCTCTACTCAAAAAGAGTGAACGCTTTCCCCCTATTGAAGCACAGTGGTCCAAGACCTTGGTGAGGGGATATTTTTAAAATGAGGATAGGCTTAATTATGTAGTTATGTGTACACAATTTTTTTCATAATAGTTTGAGATGAAAGCTTACATACATGAACTTCCATAAGGAGTTCTGAATACAAGCTTATGTTTAATTTTTCCATATCCTTCCAAGTTTTGTCCACATTAAGGATCTAACCCTTCTTTCCTTGGCTCAGTCAAAACTTCCATTGACCTCAGAAGGAGTTTTGGATGAACCAGAAATCTAGGATTAGGCCCCAGGACTGAAGCCATCCTAACAACTCCAAACAGTCCAAAAAAAATCCACTCTCTCCAATGGCCAGGGGGGCAAACCTGCAAGCAACCACCATATATAAAAGTGACAGCTGCTGGCATGTTTCAACTACAGCATGGACACTGGCCTTAAACTTCTGAATGTGATGATAAATGCTGGGGAGTTTGTTCTTTCAACTATTTACTTATGCATTTAAATCTAGGAGATTCAGGTTTTGAAAAAGCAGCAGATTAATTGAAAGAGTGAATTACTGAAATCACACAAATTGTAAACAGATTCATGTTTAAATACTGATCTACTTAATCCCTAAGCCAAAAACTACCTACAACCTTGAAGCACAGGACACCAAAACACCCCAAACTTTCATTGTAAATTACAGAGGAATTTCTGCTCCAGCAGTTGAGCCCATAGTTTGTTGTGGATGGAGGATGATGAGCACTAAAGTGTATTGTGCATTGACACTGTATGGCATGAAGCTAACAGCAAATGTTAAATCAATATAAATGCAAAAAAAACTTACTTTCAGAAGATAAGTGATTCAAAATACCAGGAAAGTAAGCTTCTAGGCAACAATGTCCCTAATAAAATATTACAGCTGCTGCAACTTTTTCTCCTTAATACAAGGCAGCAAAACAATTCCCTGCAACAACAAAACCTATACTGGAAACTACTGTCAATCGTTGGTCAGGAGAACTTGTTTGATGTGACTACACAGTTTAAAACATGCCAGAGTCTGATCCTGCTCCCACTGAAATCAAAGAGTATGATTGGGACCTATAACTATAGATTCAATTGAGAGTGATTATGCAAGGGAAAAAAGCCCCATGGAAACTGTACTGTCAGTTGTCAGCATTAACCAGTTTTGATTGTGTCAGATTTGCAGCATAACAAAAGGCATTTCACAGCATAAAGTTTAAGGAAAAAGGTTCTCTAGACTAAAGTCATTTGACAAGCAAAATGGGGGATTCGTATAGTGTGCAATGCACTAATTCTTCTGGGTGGCAGCAGTTGCTCCTGTACTTGCCCTTTTTAATATGAAAGAGCAGCAACAAAGGAGAAAAATATAGAATTAAGAATACAATGCCAGCCAAATTAAGCACACAAGACAATACTTAGACACTTAAGAAAAAGGTGTTGTGTAATTTATTTTTGCTATTGAAACTTAACTAAAAATTGCAGTCACTAATAGTCAATCTATCCCTGTAATGTGAAAATTCAGAAGCTGCTACATATCCGTTCTTGAAATAAAATAATGTTTTCCTTCTAAGCTGTGATATCTGTTCCAGTTTGTTTTTGTTTTTTTAAATTGTGATGTTTTATGGGAATATTTATCCACATTTTGTTTGCTGTTTCCCCCTATGGATATCCCATGTTTGATAAGCCCTGATATATAAAGACAAATATAGTAATATAGGAAAATAGTAATAAATTAAACAAATGCAGGTGCGTGTTAAAAATACTGCCAAATGCTAATGTCCACATAAACAGATAAGTGATGTTAGGTGCAAATTACTATGGCTCTGCTATCAAGAAAATTTCAATTAAAAAATTTACGTATAAAAAGTGTTTCAAAAGTTAATGTAAATCCCACCCCCGTGTAATATCATTACTCTAATGCCTAGGAAACTTCACTGTGCCCATTTTTGCAGTTATTCCCCTAAACCTAAAGAGGCAGCCTGGAGATGAAAGTAGTACAATAAAATAATTACCTGAAACATTTAAAAAAAATACCCGTTAAACAAATTACCTTAACTGGCAGCACTTAAAATTGGTAAATTCTCCCATTAAAAAAAATTGCATAGCTGCAAGATTATGCTTTGCTGCATTTTTTACCGACAAGCTGTAAAACAGAGAAATTTTAGTACACTTAAATAGCAATACAGCATCCAGATTTCAACAATTCTATAGCTCAATCAATATAAGTTAGTCAGCTGCCTTCGTTTTATTCTTTGGACAGCATTCTGACAAAGGTTTAGTTAAAAAAAACTTTGAAATACAGTTTTCCTATGCAGAAGTAGTTTTCATTTCCTGTTCTTGAAGAAGGTGAAGAATGTACTGAGGACAGGGTGTGAATTCAGTGAATAAGGTCACACTGCTAGATTGCTTGCCATTTACTCTTCTTCAGCCTAAGAGAAGATTAAAACACTTCCACTCAAAAATATGGTGATCCTCATGAAAATGTTTCAGATAGTGTTGATTTAGAATGCATCAATTTCCATTTGGGGTAAGAAGAGAGACAACCATAACCTGCTTCTGCAGAGAACTTAAAAGTTAGACTGAAATTAGTAACTTTGGCCTTTCAAATACAAATCATCAATAACATCTGTGGCGAGAAGATTGTTACAGGATGTGCAGCATTTTCAAAATCCCTGCGTGTCCTTTATATGCATGTTTGGTATGCTGACTCTACTGGCAAGCAATTGGACTCGGCAGTTTTTGTTCCACACGATTGTCTATCTTTGCCTTTTCCAGACACACAAGAACACAAGTTTAAGCCAAGTATGTTCTCAAATTTGTGTTCAAAGACAGAATCTCAAATCCTCTACATTTTCTGATCCATGTAAGAAGCTGTGAGAAAACCAATAAAGATGACAAATATTACTTTCTCAGCTAGTTCAGTAAATTACACACATTAAGGCATTACCTGCTAAAACAAAAAAAATCCAAGGAAAATCTACATTTCCCTACTTCATATTTCCTAGTGTATCACTCCTATCTTCTACAATTTAAACACATTTGATTTAGCATCCTGAGTGAAATATCCTTAAGTATTTTCAAAGATAAACATCATTGCAAACAGCATCTTGTGCTTCTCCTATGGTTCAATACACCAGGGACAACATGTGACGCTCTATATACATGACTAATTTTTCACTTGGACTTGTGCTATGGGAAAAACAGTTGTCCCTGCAGGAATGTGTTCTTTGGCAAGTGTGACAGTGCATAACCCTCGCTAATATGACTGCAGTGTGAGCTGCAACACATACTTGTGAAGTAAAAAAGAAAGCAGAACACAAACAGTGCTTCAAAAAACCACTTCATTGTTTGGGGCAAAGAGTTCATATTCCCTGATTGCCATAGTGTTTAATATAAACCGTAACGTGTTTTGTAATGGTTGGAGCTGGTAGTTTAGTGTAAGCAAGTTACCTGAAAGAATAAAAATGCCCCTTTAGTCCTTTGACTAACTGGTTTCCAATCTAAACCGTTAATGCACAATACTAAAGAAGGAAAGCTTTGTATCTGTGTGAATGGGAGTGGGGCAGGCTGGGTTGTAACATTTTACATGCATTGCAGGAAAAACAATGCATGCTCAAATGTGTGTTGAAAGTAAAAAGCAGGATCTCACTGAAAACTATGTAACATTCCAAATGAAAAAAAAAAAGATTTCAGTCCAGAAAGAATGGTCATTCACTAAACTATCAAAAATTCTGGGGATTTGGTATTTTAAGTAGGTTTAGGTTACACAACAAAATAATCTTAAAAGGCTAATTAAAATTTCAGTGGCACTGCTGCTTGTCACTTTGCAGTAGTTAAACTGCAACTTATTCCAGACTACTGGATGTGAGGGTGCAGAAACCATTTATGGATTCTAGTAATTTAAATAGATAGTAAATATACTGGAACTACAATGAATTTACCAATTATTTTAGGTCAAACTTAGATCTGAGTGCATATTTAATGTATTTATTTATTTAGTTCTTATTACTGACAAGATCAATTAAATATGTAAAAAGAGAAGTTACCTACAAAAGAGGAATCTTGTCGTCTCAATCTGAAGGGTGTTCAGGACAAGATCTATTTACTTCAAACCACTCATCTATGCAGCTGTTGGAACATAAGAGAATAAATGGAAGGTAAGTATATTAAATACAATTACCAGCAATTGTTGTGTGTACTAAATAATTTTATCATAGTTAAAATAAAGTGACTAGAAACATTTGAGAGTGGGGGAGGGAGAGAATGTGTTTTAAGACCTAAGCTACTTCAACTAGAATGCGTGGCACAGTATTTTTCAACATTCACTAATCATTTTTAACATCCCTAAATCCCAATAAAATAAAGCATATGGTACCACGCATTAAACATTAGAGAACTCAATGTGTAAGTTGTTGTAACTGTTTATTTCAGAAGTTTTAAAAAATTTACAAATTACTTTTTGTACTTTTCATTTCTTAAGAGGGACACCATCACCCTAATCACTCTGCTGCCTGCAATTTTTGCCCATTGTTACAAACATCATCTAAAATGACTATAACAGATCAGAGAAAAAAAATACACATTTTTCAATTTTACTCTGTGCATTCAACAGACCCTGTGTGCACGTATAGGGATTTTTACTGTTTCCCCTGTATAGAAAATGTCCCCCTTTTGTTTCTGGGAGTTTTTCAAACAGCAACAAGAGAAAAACAGAAAAGGAAAATTTGACTGTAAGAGCAAATATACTTGGGTAGGGGAGGATAACTCAAGATGTAGTACCTCAAAGTACTTTTAGCTAAGTTTTGTTTGTTTTTTAAAGTGACAAGATGTTAATTGTCTCTTTAAAAATCCCTTATAAAAATTACTCAGCCAATGTTGGCATATGGCATTTTATCTGGGAAGAATACAGCATGAAGAATACTTGCCCTTTATGATATATGCATAGACAAGGCAGCCGTGCTATAGTATCCCCTTGCTGCAGCTCTTCCAGGCATATTGCACACTCCCCAGCATCTTTACTAAGCACATCCTCTGTAGAAACAGGGCAGTTTTAAATGGTTAAAAAAATCAACACTTAAGGCAAAACTTTCATAACATTAACACAATTATACAACACAAAATTTTAAAAGGTTCCCTTTCAGCACAAGATGTGAAATTAAGCATGTTTATAATGTCTGATGATGTAAGACGGGGTAGGCAACGTATGGCACACGAGCTGATTGTCAGTGGCACTCACACTGCCCAGGTCCTGGCCACCGATCCGGGGAGCTCTGCATTTTAATTTAATTTTAAATGAAGCTTCTTAAACATTTTAAAAACCTTATTTACTTTACATACAACAATAGTTTAGTTCTATATTATAGACTTATAGAAAGAGACCTTCTAAAAACGTTAACATGTATTACTGGCACGCGAAACCTTAAATTAGAGTGAATAAATGAAGACTCGGCACACCACTTCTGAAAGATTGCCAACCCCTGATGTAAGAGGTCTGTTATCAGGAGTCTTTAGATCACAGCTGTAGTTTAATTTGATCTCTTGTCTCTGACTAAATGCAGTTGTACAACAAAGGGAAGTACTGTAGGACTAAATAACAAATACACCACCATACTGAAGCAGTGCTGCTATAATTAAGGGTCAGTTACTCTTAAAATTGACAGAGACAAAGAACCCACCACTACCATCACCCTAGTTCTGAGTTCAGAGCATCTGCACACTACACAGCATAGAAGCTGTAACTCAGTACCAGTACTAAACACTGAAGAAGTTGGATTCTCAGGACCCTAATGGCTCCAGTTCATTTTATGGGGAAAGGGGTTTTTCCTCATTGCCGCCGCCTCCTCCTCCTGCCCAAGTGCACATATTCTGCTTTAAACACACACTTGAGCTAGAGGCTAAGACTGAGCCTGGACAAGTGGCTTCTCTGAAAAGAATGCTGCAGCCTGACACCTTCTACATCCTCCACCCCCAGAGTAATTAACTAGGTAGAGACCACACTGGCATCCTCCCTCTAAGTATCCAGTCCCCCCCTTGCTTCCTCCCATTCATTCCTCCACTGTATGCCTGGCCCCTTCCGCACCAGCTCTCCTGTGAGCACCTGGTTCTGCTGTTGCCTCCCACCTACCCCAACTATCAGCCTGTTTCCCCTCCCCACTTGCTTCCCTCCCATTCCTATCATCCAGCCCTTCAAGAGGAACCAGAGTTCTCCATCACTGCAAACTGGTATATGGTATGGCTCACAGACCCTAAATTCTGCAAGGTCCCCTGATTTTGTGGAATCAATACTACGTCTGTAGTTAATGGGAAGATTAGGCAGTTGCCAGAAATGCACAGAAGACACTTTTAAAATGGAAGTTTTCATGAAAAATATTAGGGTGATATAGTAAAAGCTGTATTTTCTGGATACTTTTTTTTTTTTTTAGCAGCAGTGCTTGATGCAAAATTCAGCATCGGTACAACACAAATCAAGAGGCCTGACTACCCGAATTTAGGCCCATTGTACTGTAGAGTACAAGACATAGCCTAACGTGGATTTACACAGTGCAAGGACCATAACCAAAAGGGACATTCAGGGTGTCACAGCAAAAGAGCTGGCAATCCATGGCAGAGCTGAATGTTGCATTCCTAAAAAGGGTAACGTGTGTGCTGAATGCCCCTTTTGATTAACTCTTTAGGGTACTGGTTTTCAAAGTGCAGGGCACAAGGAGATCACCGGGGATGCAGGACCAGGCAACAGCAGAGAGAGGGTACAGGGGGCAGCCCTTCCCCAGCAATAGCCTGCTGCTCCTCCCCACTCCTTTCCAACCATTGGGGACTCAGACTCTGCATGCTTGCCCCAGCCCAACAATTCGTTCAGCCACAGCAGTGTGTATTTTAAACCCTTCAGAGCCTGCAGAAGCAAGGTACTCTGTGCTGGGGGGAAGGGAGAGGGGTAGAGAAGAGGAAGAGATGAGAAGCCCCAGTCTGCATCATGCTGCCATGAGCTCCTCCAGGGATGGAGCCAACTAGGTTTTGCTGCACTCCTGGCATAAGCCGCCTGCTTCCCTTAGGAAGTCACTTTCTACCCTGGTCCCTGGATGGGTGGGGAAGGGCCTGTTATGGGACTCCCATAGAGAAGGAGGGCTTAGCAAAAATGTTTGGGAACCTCTGACTTATGGCATTCAGCACATCACTCCAAAATCACTAGATTTTTAAAAAAATGCGCAGGTTTCCTTTAAAATTGTGAACAAAGCTTTCAAAGTTTCTATGGCACCTGGGGGAAGGTCGTCCCCCCCACCCCCCCGCGAATCAGAGGGAATCCAAGATGGTTATCTGAGGAGCATGAGTAGACAAACTAATTCTTAAGAAACCACATACTCTAGTAATGAAGAAAAGGAAAAACGCAGCATATATTTGCACTGTTTGTAGGCGATCTACAAAAAAAAAAGGGGGGGGGGTTTCCAGTTGGTTTCTGTTGCTCTTTAATAGAGAAGTGGAACTTTACATGAACATTAGGGGCATTTACTATTCTCAAGTGATAAAAAGATGGAAACAGTGCCATATTATCTTGCAGAATCTCACATTTACTGCTGAAACTTCCATCAAAGACATTAAGAATTTGCCCAGAAGAGGGTGCTAGGGGTACACATTTTTCACTTGACCTCTTGAATTAACAGATGTTTCAATATCTGGAAGAAGGCAACAACAAAAAAGAAGAAAAAGGACAAAGACAATTACATTTGTCTGTTTCACAGGGAGGTTCTAGGCTTTCTCCAAGGGTTTACTCATCTCACTGCTTCCCTCCCCTTCAACGCCTCTCTTTATGGGTACTGCTGCAACATGGTTCTCTTGGTCCTCTGAACATATCTATTCTACCTCCTCATTATGGCCACATAAATAAATGCTATTAAAAATAATTCACATGCATATATACCACACACTCTCAACAAGAACATTTTTGTCACAGAACAACTTTGCTCTAATCAGAGGTTTCACTATATTCAGAGTTGCAACTGGCACACAGAACCATGCACTAGGTCCTTCTCCCCCGGTACACTCAAGCATGGTGTCACTTTAGTCAGTCCCAAAACTGACTGCATAAACTGAGGCTTTTGTATAAAGTACTTTAAAAACAAACATTTACATAACTGAAGACATTCTTACAAGAGAAAGCCAAACCCGTCAATTTAAAAAAAAAAATCATTTACTATGGTTAAAAGGCTCATAAGACATAAAACATTTATATGAATTGTTGTATGCACTATTCTTTACATTATACACTGGGGTTATTGTATACTGCACAAACTTGTATTACATAGTCCTGATACCAGTTTTCTGTATCTTTGCAATACTCTGGGGTAATACAAAGGCAGACATATCTGGTTGTACAAAAAGTGTTCTTTTTCTACCTGGTACCCAAAGATACTATTAGACTTTGTAACAGGTTATGAAGTTTCCAATGTTTGTATGCTCACCCTTCCATATATATGGTGAGCAAGTCAAACTTCTTGCATTTCCTCACCCTCCCACCCACTCATGTGCACAAGGAAAACACTCACCTGTCTAAATCTTTAAGATGTCTAACTGAAAATATCCAATTATAAATAGATTCCAAGCCAACATAAATTGCTCTCACATTTGATAACATCTACAGAATGACGACAGTGAAACTGACTGTAGTCAGGGGACCCAAGAGACTTCATATTTAACTTATATAAAAGAGATGAAATGTAGTCAAATTAGCAGAACTGGATAAACCATAAAGAATGGGGGGGGGAAAACAAAAAAAAAACCCTCATGCCTTGATCTAGTCAGAATTCCCAACTGTCCCCATTATACACAACCACCCAGGGTACCAGCCCTAGATCACTCCAGATGGAAGTCAGTTTAAGGTCCATTTAACACTGATTTTTAAATGCATTTGTCATGGAAACACATGGCTAAATAATATTTTGCTGATCCACTTGTAGTGTGCAGCAGCCAGTTACATTTCTCATGTTTCCCTGGCTGTGAAAGGATCAAATGATTCCACACTAACAAAGAAAGGGAAAATAGTTCAGTCTTTTAAAAGGTTTTAATCATAACATACGCTGATGTTACTACATTATAGGTATTATAAAAATGGAGGTTAGGGAAAGAGGGAGAAAAGTGGAGACATTTTTCACTAACTAGGAAGCGAAAGGGGTGAGGCAAACTCATCCTCCCTTTCAGCTATTAGAGCAGAGGTGGGCAAACTGTGGCCTGCGGGCCACATCCGGCCCGCGGGGCCGTCCTGCCCAGCCCCTGAGCTCCCAGCCAGCCCCTCCCCTGCTGTTCCCCGCCCCCGCAGCCTCAGCTCACCGTGTCGGGAGTGCGGCGGCGTGGCTGGCTCCGGTCAGGCGGCGTGGCTCAGGGGCAGATTTACAAGTGAACACAGGGTGCCCCGGCACGGGGCTCCCAACAACAGCAGGGGGCCCGAGGGCCGGGCACTTGGGAGCTCAGCACCGGCGCACCCCCTGAGGGGGGGGGAGGGGCTGCACTGCGGGGGCAGGAGAGCAGGCGGGTGGTACGGGTGGCAGGAAACGCGGCCGAGAACTCAGGAGGAGCAATGGGCAGCCGCGCAGCCGGCCGGAGAGAAGCGGCGCTTTGAAGGGGAAAACGCTGCTTCTCTCCAGCTGCATGGCTGCCCCTGCTCCTCCTGAGTCCTCCTCCCATGCTCGCAGGGCCACATTCCGAAAAGGGTGAGGTCCCAGGGGGCGGTTAGGGGCAGGGGGTCCCGGGAGGGGTGGTCAGGGCGGGGATCCCAGGAGGGGGCGGTCGGGGGACAAGGAGCAGGGGGGATTGGATGGGTCAGGAGTTCTGAAGGGGGCAGTCAGGGGGCAGAAAGTGGGAGGGGGCAGATAGGAGGCAGTGGCCAGGCTGTTTGGGGTGGCACAGCCTTCCCTACCTGGCCCTCCATACCATTTCACAACCCCGATGTGGCCCTCGGCCCAAAAACTTTGCCCACTGCCCCCCCCCCCCCCCCCGTGTTAGAGACTCCTACTAGCCAGAGTCTGATATAAAAGATGTAGCACACAAGCAGGGGTTGGTGTTTCTTACCATGATTTGCCCAAGTCCCCATCCTTATATTTATCTACCTCTGGCTAACAGGATTAGTATTTCAACTAGTAGGTATATGGTAGATTTTTCTAAAATCTTCTCTCGGGATTCATGGAGTACAGTTTACACACCATACCCGTACTTAGACTAAAATATATAGTACTGGATGAAGGTACAACCATCACAGCAAGTTTTCACACACTGTATCAATTAAAAAAAAAAAAAAAAAACCATCACCACAGCTTTTTTTAAAGTCTTTAAAAAGTCCCCAAATACAATTATATTAATAATTAATTATATATACTAAATTAAAATAGTTACAAGCAGAGATTGAAATATTTATACACCACCACCACCACCTAGCCCAAGGACTAAAGCTTACTCACAAGGGTGAGGGAAAAAAAAAAAAAAAAAATCTGATGACAGCCTCTCCGAAGGCCAAGCCTACCCAAATTCAAACAAACAAAACAGCTGTGTATTGTGCTTTTAATTAGAACATTGACACTCAAGTTATTTAATCAAATCAAGTGTAATTTGCTACCAAGGCTGACCAAATAGTACAGAAGAACATTTGAATAATATATTGTTCTAGAAATACAATTGAAATTTTTCAAAATAATCTATCTATTCACTGAATAGTATTTGACCAACTCAAAAATTGTTTGACCACCACAAATAAGTATTGCCAAATCAATGTACTGGTGAAAATTCATTGAATATATTTATTAAATACTAATTTATCAGTCTATTTTATTACGTCTTTCCGGCTTGTTATTTTCCCCCATTCCCATCTTCACTATTTTCTCCTCTCCCTTTCCTACAGAAGATCATGATGTATCTTTACTGAAACTTGTCCATGCAGCAACAGAACAAAGATCTGATTATTTGCTGTTCATAGGGTTCTCTAAGTATCAGTAGCAAAAAATGAGAAGACCAGTCAGTTGTCACTCCAAAGCAGACTGCCTCTGCTGCTGCTCATAGGTTGCCAACAATGTTGCCTGTCTGCAGTCTTAGGGTACATCTACACTTACCGGAGGGTCCGGCGGCAGGCAATCGATGTTCTGGGATCGACTTATCGCGTCTAGTGAAGACGCGATAAAATCGATCCCTGATCGCTCTGCCGTCGACTCCGGAAATCCACCACGGCAAGAGGCGGCAGCGGAGTCGGCGGCAGCGGTCGACTTTCCCCCGTCCTCACAGCCAGGTAAGCCGACCTAAAATACGCAACTTCAGCTACGGTATTCACGTAGCTGAAGTTGCGTATCTTAGGTCGGACCCCCGCTGTAGTGTAGACCTAGCCTTAGGAAGGCAGGGCTAAAACAGTTACATTTAGTTCACATGTGGAAAGTTTTCTTCAAAACTAGGAGACTGGGAAGCATTTTTATTTTTTTTAAATGAAAACTTACATTCTGCAAAAGTTACTGGCTCTTAATCAGGACACTGATTGCTGATCACAGGCAAGTGGAATTTTCAAGCCTGGGTATCATCAATTGCGTCTGCTAAAATCCCCTATAAACTATTGCATTTATTGAAACCACAAGGAATTCTATATTAATGCTACATTAGTAAATCTAGAAATTCAGAGTTAAGGTTGCTTGCAAAACCTTAACTTTCCCCTCTTCCTGTATCCTTTAACAACCTACCACTAACATCCCAGTGGTACCAAAACATATTCACATTGTGCCTTTTCAGACATTTCCATAATGCACCACATAACATACATCACCTGTCCTTGCTATTTCAGCCCATACTCTAATGAACAAGCTGCACTTGGAGCCACCTACCAAGATACAAAATTCATCAGTCTGTAATGAACCTGCTACAACAGTTTGACATTTACCAGATGCCAATCAAATACCTGTCCCTCCCTCTCCTCTCTATCTATTCCCGTTATAGTACAGATATCATTTTTATATCCCACGATCTAAGTATTATCCCCCCAAACCATCACTAACACATCACAATTTTCTACCTGGAGTACAAACATTCTACCTATTTTCCCTCTCAATGTTGTTCCGACACCAACATATAAGCAGATATCCACTGCGACTAACGTATAGTATACAAACACTGGTTACCGTACTCAGTTCTGCAACCTCATACTCACAAATAAACATAACTTTACCAATACTACATATAGAACAAAGGTGGAAAATTTTGAAAAAGTATTTGAAATAGCATAGAAGCTAATCTACATGCATACTGAGAGGAAAAGGGAGAGAAGGTTATTTGTGAACATTTAATTCTGCATTTGCAGACTGTCAAAATTTTATTTAAAAGTTGTTTTGGAGAATACAAACTTCACACATGAAAAATGTACCCAGAAATCAATCCTGAGAAATAAGTAGGTTCCTCTCTTTTGGACACATACTGACAATTTTCAGTAAAAATATCATCAGTATTATGAATAAAGCAAAGAAAACACAAATAAGTTAAATATTTTATAATTAATTATTCAGAGGGGGATCAACTAAAGGCTGATAGCTCTAGACATCTTGATCTAATTCTAAATTGGATTAGCCCTGTTAAATAATTTGGAACAGCAGAGATTTTGTATACCAATGATACTGTTCTGTGGTAGGGTGACCAGATGTCCCGATTTTATAGGGACAGTCCCAATTTTGGGGGCTTTTTCTTATATAGGCTCCTATTACCCCCCACCCCCTGTCCCGATTTTTCACACTTACTGTCTGGCCACCCTATTCTGTGGTAATTACATAAGTCACATTAGCAGAGACCAGGATTCAAAAGTCTACTTCTAAATTGTGTCCACTACTTTGAATAAGATTTCAACAAAGTGCAATTCTGCAAAGACCATTTAAGTCAAAGTCTTATACTTAACTTTCATGCTGCCAAAGATGCAAAATTAAATATGAATTACCATCTCTAAACAAATACCTCTACTGTAAATGTAGGTCAAGGCAATATGATTAAAGCAGACAGCAAATTAATAATAATAATCTATATTTTCAAGAGAAAATATATTGGTTTTATAAAAGGCATCCAAGGAAATTCCATGCTTTATTTCATAATGGGAACAGTCACCATTCAGACCAAGCATCCAAAACAAACTATCTTTTTCAGCTGTGTAAAAGACAGGCACTATAACTTGATAGAGAAATGTCAAGCATTTTACCTGGAAAAAATTTTTGTTTTGTTCTTAAACCCTCAATGATAGCAGTAGAAAACAAAAACAGCTCAAATGTGCACTTTCCTAGAAAATCAAGAGTGACAATATGTTTTCCACATTAACAGTTCAGCAGCAATTATGTATGGAATACAATTTTAGGCCAATGGTAGTTGTCTTTCAGTACTTATTTAAAGATCCTGCAATTTCAATCTTCATCCTCTATCCCAGTGGTCTCCAAACTTTTTTGATCGTGCACCCCACCAGTAAAAAATTTTTGAGCATGCACCCCCTGCTGCGCCGGCTCTACCATTTTTGCCGAAGGGAAAAAAAAAAAGAAAAAAGCCGCTCGGACTCCCGCCTGAACTGCCAAAGCAAATAAATAAATAAATAAATAAATAAATAAGCGCTTCTCCTGCTGCGTACCCCCAAGTATCCTCTTGCGTGCCCCACTTTGGAGACCAATGCTCTATCCTAATAGTTGAAATACTGACTTATTTAAACTAAAACTTCATCTTCTGTGCTCTTAACAGGACAAGAGCAGGCAAAAATGGCTTATGACTCAACATGTTAAGGAGTTTACTGTAGTAAAATATAACTAGTTATCTACCTACAAAAGACAATCCAAAAGGTTGAAGACAAAGTTTGTGTAGGAGATCCATTGTTCATTAAATGATATAGTTGCTAATTTATAGAAATGGTGTGATCCAACGGTAGTCAGCAATGAGAGTTTGCTTACCTACATATATACATAGGGTAAACTACATCTAAAAACTACAAATGAAAAATTAGAGAAAACCTGAGAACATTTAAGTTATTGACTTTATTCTATGCAACCATCATGACTAGAAATCCACGGTGGTGGTCTGAAGAAGCAGAGAAAACAGCTACAACTTCTTCTCAATTCACTTTTTACCTTGGGATGGAACTGAATTTATATTTTTAGTTTAGTTAAACTAAAATTTAAGATTAGGGAACAACCAGAAGAACGGAGTATTGGATGCAAGGGAATAAAATAGAACTCCCCCACTAAAGAAAAACAGCAGCACAGCCCCGAAGAAAATCAGTTTGAGAGAACTGCTCTATAGGACACATGGCCCAAAACTCAAATTAAGCCAGGCTTCATCTCTTGTGAGGAAAGATCCAGGTTGATCTACACAGGTGGGAATTTGTGACCATCGGATCATAGAATATCAGGGTTGGAAGGGACCTCAGGAGGTCATCTAGTTCAACCCCCTGCTCAAAGCAGGACCAATTCCCAACTAAATCATCCCAGCCAGGGCTTTGTCAAGCCTGACCTTAAAAACCTCTTAGGAAGGAGATTTCACCACCTCCCTAGGTAACCCATATTCCGGTGCTTCACCCCCTCCTAGTGAAAAAGTTTTTCATAATATCCAACCTAAACCTCCTCCACGGCAACTTGAGACCATTACTCCTTGTTCTGTCATCAGGTACCACTGAGAACAGTCTAGATCCATCCTCTTTGGAACCCCCTTTCAAGTAGTTGAAAGCAGCTATCAAATCCCCCCTCATTCTTCTCTTCTGCAGACTAAACAATCCCAGTTCCCTCAGCCTCTCCTCATAAGTCATGTGCTCCAGCCCCCTAATCATTTTAGTTGCCCTCCACTGGACTCTTTCCAATTTTTATACATCCTTCTTGTAGTGTGGGGCCCAAAACCGGACACAGTACTCCAGATGAGGCCTCACCAATGTTGAATAGAGGGGAATGATCACGTCCCTCGATCTGCTGGCAATGCCCCTACTTATACAGCCCAAAATGCCGTTAGCCTTCTTGGCAACAAGGGCACACTGTTGACTCAGATCCAGCTTCTCGTCCACTGTAACCCCTAGGTCCTTTTCTGCAGAACTGCTTCCTAGCCATTCGGTCCCTAGTCTGGAATAGTGAATGGGATTCTTCCGTCCTAAGTGCAGGACTCTGCACTTGTCCTTGTTGAACCTCATCAGGTTTCTTTTGGCCCAATCCTCTAATTTGTCTAGGTCCCTCTGTATCCTATCCCTACCCTCCAGCGTATCTACCACTCCTCCCAGTTTAGTGTCATCTGCAAACTTGCTGAGAGTGCAGTCCACGCCATCCTCCAGATCATTAATGAAGATATTGAACAAAACCAGCCCCAGGACCGACCCTTCGGGCACTCCGCTTGAAACCGGCTACCAACTAGACACGGAGCCGTTGATCACTACCTGTTGAGCCCGACGATCTAGCCAGCTTTCTATCCACCTTGTAGTCTATTCATCCAGCCCATACTTCTTTAACTTGCTGGCAAGAATACTGTGGGAGACTGTAACAAAAGCTTTGGTAAAGTCAAGGAATAACACATCCACTGCTTTCCCCTCATCCACAGACCCAGTTATCTCCTCATAGAAGGCAATTAGGTTAGTCAGGCATGACTTGCCCTTGGTGAATCCATGCTGACTGTTCCTGATCATTTTCCTCTCCTCTAAGTGCTTCAGAATGGATTCCTTGAGGACCTGCTCCATGATTTTTCCAGGGACTGAGGTGAGGCTGACTGGCCTGTAGTTCCGCGGATCCTCCTCCATCCCTTTTTTAAAGATGGGCACTACATTAGCCTTTTTCCAGACATCCGGGACCTCCCTCGATCGCCAGGAGTTTTCAAAGATAATGGCCAATGGCTCTGCAATCACATCCGCCAACTCCTTTAGCACCCTCGGATGTAGCACATCCGGCCCCATGGACTTGTGCTCATCCAGTTTTTCTAAATAGTCCCAAACCACTTCTTTCTCCACAGAGGGCTGGTCACCTTCTCCCCATACTGTGCCGCCCAGTGCAGCAGTCTGGGAGCTGACCTTGTTTGTGAAGACAGAGGCAAAAAAATCATTGAGTACATTAGCTTTTTCCACATCCTCTGTCACTAGGTTGCCTCCCTCATTCAGTAAGGGGCCCACACTTTCCTTGACTTTCTTCTTGTTGCTAACATACCTGAAGAAACCCTTCTTGTTACTCTTAACATCTCTTGCTAGCTGCAACTCCAAGTGTGATTTGGCCTGATTTCACTCCTGCATGCCTGAGCAATATTTTTATACTCCTCCTTGTTCATTTGTCCAATCTTCCACTTCTTGTAAGCTTCTTTTTTGCATTTAAGATCAGCAAGGATTTCACTGTTAAGCCAAGCTGGTTGCCTGCCATATTTACTGTTCTTTCTACACATGCTATTGCCCTGTTTCCAACTTCTGTTGAGTTGATCTGCCTGCAGGTTTAGGTACCCTGGGATGTTAAGTCCTCTCAGGGTAGCCAATGGTCTTTTTTTAGGTAAGTGGAACAGAAAAAAGTGTGTGTGTGTGTGTGTGTGTCACTCCTATCAGTTCTCATACCATCACCACCACCACACTGTTGGTCCCAATGAAGACATGGTGACACAAGCTGGACTTCTTCCTGGTAACACTATCAGTGGGTGGACTTGGCCTCCAGCTCATAATTCAAAGGGTTCTGCTCCTTGCCTGCCTATCATCCCTGGTCAAGTTCTTCCATTGAACAGGCCCCATCCTAGCTGAATTTGTTCATATCTATGGTTAGGCTGATTCCAAGGGTAGCATGGTTCCTGAAGAGGTATCCCTTGGGACATTGTAACTATTCATCCATCAGACTGAGTTCTTTACTATTCCTGGGAGATGGACTCTGAAGTCTTAAGTTTTCTCCTACCAATGAGAGAATCTGGATGAGAAACCAATGCAGAGTCCTTGAGTGGGACTGAGCACACAGTACTAAGCCCTAGCATGACACTGGTGTACCTATGATGGACATGCATGTCTGGAATAAAAGTCTGTTGTTATGGGGGGGAAAAGGAGTCATGAGAGCCTTTATCCTTAGAAGCTTCTCCTGGAAGTGGAATACTTTGACAGTATGGAGGGGAGAGGGGGCAAACTGTAGGGATGAAAAATATCTAATCTAAAGGTGTGCCTTAGTTCCATGTCTTCTTCTCCTCTACCAAGTCCTGTTGCTAGTCTCAGAACTGAAGCACAGCTAGCTTGCCTAGTTCTTTTCCACTTTCAGAAATTTACCAGATGACTGAGGCATCTCTGCAGAAGCCTGGAATGGGGTTGGATTTCATGTAGTGTCAGTACACTCAGGCCACACTATATAAAATGGGAGTGAAGGTTGCAATCTGGGGATTACTTCAGTTTTCTAGTCTAATTCATGGTTATCAACAAAAAGCTAAAATCAAAAGGCACAAAGTCTCTCCCTGAAAAACTTTTTTCCTGGCATCACTGATTAGGCAGACAGAATAACGGAAGAACCTGAGGTGGAGATGCTCGTGCCAGAAATCTTTGCGTATGGATTCCATATCTTTTGCATGATTGCCAGGAGACAGAACTAGGCTGAGAAAGTGCACTAGTGGCAGCCATGGTGCTAGAATTATGTTTTGCAAGGACAGTTTGGATTGAAGCAAGAATCAGAAAAATTAGGGCAGTGAAGCAAAGTCACTGCAAAACATTTCCTCAAAATTATTTCTCCTGCTCAAGGCAAACGACTTTGCAAACTACTCCTATTCCAAAACACAATCACCTTGGGCATATAAACTTAATTCAAAGTACACGCTTCAGATAAAGGCAAAAAAACCCTCCAACCTCAAATTATGAGCAAATGTAAAAAAATGCTGATTTATACTGGCCTGCTTTACATTAACTCAACCTACTGTAGTCCTCTACACTAATGGTGAATAGCTCAGGCAATTCTGGCAGTGACAGTGCCTCTGTGGTTTCCCTACATTATAAAGCCACGGAGACAAAACATTCTAGTTCTTTGATTTCAAAGGTAATTTTCAAAGTTTCTATCACCAATCTAGAAGAAACAACAGGAATGGCCTACATAACCAGTGTCACTAATAAACAGATGTGAAGCAAGCACTCTGTAAATCAACCCATAGACTTAAAATATGTTCACAAAGTATTTGAACAATTTTGAGCAAAATTCATAATTCAAATATTGTTTGCGGACAAATAGATAAATAAATAATTTGCTATGAATAGTTCACCCAACTATTGAAAACTCAGAAGGGCTTATATGATTAAATGTGATATTTTGAAGAAAGCAATCTCCTCTAATCCAAGACTAGGATATGAAATTTCAGGGCAATTTTTGTTAAGTTAATAAAGGTATCAGAGGAACGTAGGGTTAAAATGAGTCTTTGAATGGAAACTGTCCTACAGCCTTAACTACGAAGTTTTAATGAGTTTCCATAATGTTAATATCATTCAACTGTAACATTTCCCATTACTATGAATGTAGCAGGGCAGTATTTCATATTTCAGTTTTGTACTAGTACTGTAGGTTCAATTCCTTAGCAGAACAAAATATAGCTAAGTAAGACTGACAATTATGCAAACCTTAGAAAGAGAAATAATTCCATTACTGGCAATACATTAACCTAATACTGTCACTATGTCACTATATAATCACCAAGTAGACACAGTTTTAAAATTATTGCAGGATCATTGGATCCAATTGCAAATACATAAAGCTGGTAAATATCTCCTCTGGAAAGACTGAGGATAATCCCTGATTTATATATGAAAGGACTTCGCTCTCACTACTACATGTAGTCTTACTCAATTTATTTTGGACAGTGGTTTAAAAAAATTTAAAAAAAAATTTTTTTTTAAAAAACTTTACCATCAAAATCCCCTGCCCCCCCCCCCCCAAAGTATCCACTTCTGCATTGAAGATTCGGTAGTAAAAGAACAGCAAGATATTAAAATAATTGAAAGTGCAACAGATTTTTGAAGTGATGCTTTCATCTGAGGAGAAAAAAATATCTAACTCTAGTTTAGAAAAAGCCCTTAAATATTCTACACGTTAAGGAAATTCTCTGACAGCAGAAAGCATTGCTGCTTATTTTGTGGCATTTTAAAAGAAAACTCTAAATATGAGCAAAAACTCTAGTGAGGATACTGCAGTTCCAGTATAACGGTTTGTGGTGTTACATGAAAGGAAGACCACTAACCTAGATTTATTGTTCAAATCTAAATAAAAATAAAAGCCTAGAATTTACTTTTTAAATCTATAGTTTTAAAATACTTCTACCTCAAAAACCAGACCCATGGACAGTGTTCCTAGAACTGAGAGACTGAGTGAAAGGAAAGATATTTTGATGGATATAGTCTCCACAGATTGACTCCACAAAATAAGTCACTTCCCTTCTGACAAAATGCTAAAATCTCCAATGTTTTAGGAATATCAAATTTAAACACTGCAGAAATGACCTGAAAGACAAGGAACAATGTCTGCCCTGTAGCAAAATTCCCAGCAGTCACAAGACTGCGGCAGTTGCAGACACGATTTATGACATCCTCTGAATGACCTCTCAAAGAGAAAGACTGATTAAGTGTAGGACGTGATAGGTTGTTCCTATCCAGGTGGATCACATGATGCAGTGTGTAATAAGTTTGCATTTGCTACTGGGCATGTATATAGCATTTCAGGTTTCTGCAGCTCACTACCCAGCAGTTTCATCATATAAAAGCAGTACAATGGATGCACACATATAAAAAGGAATGCAGCAGAATATAAATATTTTCTCTAACCTGCTTTTAATGACTTTTTTCTGAAACAAAAAAAATTCTGGACTACCTCACAGGTATATCCTTAGTTTTGAAGGGCATTTAGATACTACAACGATGAAAATATTTACCTTTAGCACTTCCTTTTATGGTCAGTACCAAAACAAGATCAAAAGATATGATTACGTATGACGAATAGGCTTAGCAACAGTGTATGAAGGGAAGAATGAAGAACCACTGGAATTTTAGTTACTTAATATATGGATGACTTTTCCTCTAAAACGTTCAGCAATATGTATCAGGTTTTATTGGTTCTACATGCTCTTTCAAAAACCTTGATTGATTTGTCCCTTGCTGTATGCAGATCATTACTGTGGGATGGTTTAAAGGGAATTACAGCTCGCTGAGAAGCGGCCAGTGGTCAGCCCTCAGCATTCCATGTGAATCACAAAAGACAAAAGGGTCAAGGATAAGACATTTTTTATGCAGAATTTTTTTTGGACAAGTTCTTTTGTACCAATATGGAAACTGCAAAGCCTTCCTTACCAACAGGTAGACACAGTACCAATTCTAAAGACTTAGAACCTAAGAACAGCCATACTGGGTCAGCCCAATGATTCACCTAGCCCAGTATCCAGTCTTCTGACAGCGGTCAGCACCAGATGCTTCAGAGGGAATGAACAGAACAGAGCAATTTTAACTGCTCCATCCAGTCATCCAGTCCCAGCTTCTGGCAGTTGGAGATTTAGGGATATCCGGAGCATGGGGTTGCGCCCTTGACCATCTTGGCTGATAGAATAACTCTTCTGTTAACCTAGCTACCATCGCTTGGGAAGGCTGAGTTCTTACCACAACAGAAAAACCCCTTCAGTCAATGTAGTATGCGTCCACATCATGGGCTTCCAGTGGCATAGTTATGCCATATGTATGCCACTATAGCACCAATAGTGCAGGCATGGTCTTGTACCATTTAAAGCAGAGGTTCTCAAACTGTGGTCCGTGGGCAACCAATGGTCCGCAAGCTCCATTCAGGTGGTCCGTGGATAGTTCCCTTTAAGGTGCATGCCTAAGCTGCCGCATATGAGACAATGAAGGGCCACCCACCTAATTAGTGGAGCTGCGCAGGCGTGGCTACAGTAATTAGGTGCCTGGACCCTGGAGAAGATGCACATGGAAGATGAGGTGGTGGCCTCAGGGGGAATAAGGGGCAGGTGGGAGGGGGCAGTGGGGTGAAGAGGGGGTGGGGGGAAATTTGGAACATGCAGGGCTGCTGCGGTCAGAGAAAGAGGCAGCTTTCCCCAGCTCCAGGACTGCGGCTGCCAGGGAGAAACGGCCCTCCTTCCCAGACTCAGTTCCTTGGCGAGGGAGAGATCCTCCTCCTTCCCAACCCCAGCTCGGTGGCTGCCACAGCGGGGAAGAAAGGGCACATCCATCGCATTAGAAAGGAAGACTACTGATATAAAAATATATGAGTCGTGTGCTTTTATTTGTAGAACAAAAAAAAAAGTTAATTATTAATTTTTTTTAATATAGTGTTTTTATCCAAAGCGCTTTACAATAGTTAGCTAATGGTACAAACAATATTTGGAAAGATCATTAAGTGGTCCGCCGAGACCCTCAGCAATTTTCAAGTGGTCCGTGAAAAAAAGTTTGAGAACCACTGATCTAAGGGCTACGTCCATCAACGGCTATTAACCAAGATGGTCAGGGAAAGCAACCTCATGCTCCGGTTGTCCCTAAACATCCAACTACCAGAAGCTGGGACTGGATGACAAGGGATGGATCACTCAAAATGCCCTATTCTGTTTATTTCCTCTGGCCACTGTTAAACAGGATTCTGGGCTAAAGGGGCCATTGGGCTGACCCAGTACAGCTGTTCTTATGTCTAAGTTATGCTGCAGGCCACTCCAGCCTCCAGAACATCCCAGGATTTGGAGAGCACAAACAGGGCTTAAAGCTGCCTTAGTCCCCACTTTCCCAGGTCTGAGAGTTCTGTGCTGTGCCTCTTGGGAAGAAGACACAGACTCTCACCCAAACAATTTAGGCAATATTTTTGATTGCTCGCTGAAAACAAGTCTCTTGAAGCAGCACCTTGACAGCCAACCTGGAGACACACCAGGATCATGCCTTTCTGCATTCCACTTCACTTCTATCCTTTCTTAAGGAACTGGTACACACAACATGCAAGTATTATAGATTAAAATAGAAATGCAGTGGAGGAGTTTCTTTAAAGGACATATTCCAATGTACTGATTGTATGTCTAGCATCCAGCAACATTTCTTTTGAGACTGACCCAAACTGACTCTCTTTTGCTCCACTTCAGAAATGCAGAATCAGTGGAGGGTTGTTGGGTTTGTTTGGTTTTTTTATGGTTAGTGGTGGTGAATTATTAAGCAATGGCATTTTTGTCCAAACAGCTGCTTAACTCACTTAATTAAGCCTACACCCAAATGACAGTATGCATCCCATTGACAGGTCAATCAAGAGAGCCTTAGAGGCTGGATCAACATCTCCAGCAATACATACCTTCTCAACAGCTTATTGAAACAACTTTGCAAAATCTTTCTGTCAAACAGCCATAAGGCAGTAAGCCCATCTTTTCTTGAAAAGTGATTTTTGAAAATCCCAAGCATTTGGATAAAAGAATAAAAGCAGTAGCTTATTTAGTGCTTTAATTTTGTTTAGTTATTTATACCAGCTCCAACTCCCTCCTTGCTAGTCAACACAGCATTAAGAGTGTGTATGTTAATGAAAATGAATAATTAATTAAACTGATCAAGATGCTGATTACTTTTAATTCATACAGCAGGTTTATTACTTATGCAGTTTCAACTCAGGATTCTGAGCCAGGCCTGAATGTACATACAGGCCTGAATGTAATCAAAAGTCAGTTCTACTCTCTCTCCATGGGAAGGAACTATATCATGTGTCCGGGCCAGTACAGAATAATAAGAAAAACTAGGATGTATATTTGTAGCATTTTCCCCCTCCACTCTGCTTTCCTCTATTGTTAATTAAGATCAGTTGCACTGCTGTGGCTCAAGTCACTTTGAATGCTGCTGTATAATATTGGAATATTGAGCCATGTGTATGCTCTGTTTAGCTCAAACACAACTACAACTGATTGTAATAAGAGAATATTGACCTTTATTTTCCTGGTTTTCCATCAAATATTTTGTTACTTTAATCTTCTACTTTAATTTTCGAGATCGTTGAATATAAAAGCAGTAGCCACATACTATCTTATGATTTAGAAAAAACCTGAATTAATTTTAAATATAAACCCAAAAGCCATTGGCAATGCTATATTGTTGACATAGTTTAACTGTCGAAATGTCTCTTTGGATGATAGGGCTCAAATTTCACTTATTTTAGTAGCTGAACAAATGAATATCAACAAAGTTACCTTGCATAAGAAAATGTTCAACCCTATGTTTACACACTAAATGCCTTGACATTCTCCCTTTAAAATTACACTAACCATTAGTCAGTCTACGCAAAAACTTTACTACCTTGAAAAATTTCTCTCCAATAGTGAGAGACACCGACACATTTTGGTTTCATCTAACTTAGACTGATAGGAAGGAGGAAGAGCAAGAGAAAGACCACAACTTCTGAGATGAAAACCAGCTGTAGAAACAGAGGACTTCTTAAAATCTTTAGATACTCTAAGAAATAAAAAGAGGACTGGAAGTATAACATGATAGCAAGGATTATTTCAAAACAGAATAAGGTTGCAAGGTTTGTCAAAAAAGGAATCAATTTCTCTGAGATGGAATCTAAAACTAGTTCAGTGCCACAGACACGTTTCTTTTGCTACTCCTTTTCCTTAATTTTTTTCCCTTCAAAGGCTTTTGGAAAATATTCTGCATAGATTGCGCGCACACACTATGCTCATTCATGTATATCACTCTCTGAAGCACCTATACTTTAATATTACCAGAAAGGTAAGAGGTTCTGCAGAGCAGTCCTCCCTTCCATGTCCATGCTTCTGCGAGAGCACAAAGGCAACACAATAAGGTGATCAAGTTCTAACCCACAAAACATGGACACCATTAAGACTAAGTCCTGGTATGTTTTTGATTAAAGTAAGGATTTTTGGAGAAACAGGTAGTGAATGTGCACTACTCAAGGAAGTAGTTGGCAACTTCATGGTCATGTGAGGAAGGACATCTTGTGGACAAAAGCAGTTGGATGTTGTCCCAGCATCATCAGAGTCAGCTGGGCAAACATGACTCTTGGCCTCTGCCATGGCATAAAGCAGAGGTTCTCAAACTGTGGTCCGCAAGCTCCATTCAGGTGGTCCGCGGATAGTTCCCTCTAAGGTGCGTGCCTGGGCAGCCGCACATGAGAGAATGAAGGGCCATCCACCTAATTAGTGGAGCTGCGGAGGCGTGGGGTTCTCCAAATATATTGCTCTTGCCCATCCACACTGTAAGCAGTTGTGGGCCTTTTTCTGTAAACCACATCTTTCACTAATACTCAAAAGTCACCCATTAACATTCTACAGAGGGCATAAAGTCCCCAACCAACATTCTGAAGAAGAGAGGATGATGGGAGGTACTAGTGTGCCTACGCAATGGTTCTGGAGAGGCACAAACTTTCTGAAAACCCAGTTAATTTAGTAAGTAACTTTGCCTTCAGCTTCATCACTTTGACTCTGTAGGTCCCCATAGTATGGAGGCAAGCTACTAGAGATAACCCACAAAGAAGAGAAGAATACTACTTAAGCAATCCTCACTCAAACCCAGGAGCGTGCACAAGGGGGAGAGCAAGCAGGGGCACAGCCTCCCCCCCCCCCAATAATCAGCAGGAGCTGACAGCTGCTCCAGCCCTGGGGTCACGGCGGCACAGAACATGCCCTCCAAAAGTGGTCAAATTTAAATTCCTGCACATGCCCCTGCTCAAACCCAACAGCTGACTGTATCTGAACCAAGAGTACTGCTTAGCAGGAGTATGGACAGAACTCCAAAAAACAGCTCTGCAAACAATCAGATGGTTACATTATGTAAGCAAATTGCTGTAAGTGGCTTTGCCCACAGTGGAGTGAGTGCTTCCCTTTCTGGAACCAAGATTCCTGCTATATTGTAGCAGATTACAGTGCACATCTTAATCCAATTACCTTGATTGAAAATGGCTAGATACTTTGATTTCTAGAATCGTAGGGTTAGAAGAGACCGCAAAGGTCATCATCTAGTCTAACCCCTTGCCAAGTTGCAGGATTTGTTGAGTCCAAACCATCCAAGACAGATGGCGATCCAGTCTCCTTTTGAAAAGCTCCAGTGAAGAAGCTTCCACAAGCTCCCTAGGCAGTCTGTTCCATTGTCCTACTGTTCTTATAGTTAGGAAGTTTTTCCTGAGATTTAATCCAAATCTGCTATGCTGTAGTTTGAACCCATTGCCCCATGTCCTGCCCTCTGTGGCAAGAGAGAACAACTTTTCTCCATCTTTTTTGTGGCATCCTTTCAAGTATCTGAAAACCACTATCATGTCCCCCCCTTACTCTCCTCTTTTCCAAACTAAACATACTCAGTTCCTTCGGGCTTTGTTCATATAGCTTGCATTCCATCTCTTTGATCATCTTTGTCGCTGGACTCTGGATCCTTTCCAGTTTCTCTACATCCTTTCTATACATTGGTGACCAAAATTGGGCACAATACTCCAGCTGAGGCCTAACCAGCACCATGTAGAGTGGTACTATCACCTCCAATGACTTGCATGCTATGCCTCCGTTAATGCAACCTAAAACTGCATTTGCTTTTTTTGCAACTGCATTGCATTGCTGACTCAGGTTGAGGCTATGATCCATCACAACTCCCAGATCCTTCTCAGCAGTATTGAACAAGTTGTTCTCTGAAGAGAACAACTAATCTAGGAGATATATGGAACAGATAATTCTAGAGAAATAAAAAAGGGCTCTTCTTACATCCCAGATACAATAAAGCAACATAATCTCCCCTAGCAGGTCATATAATCTTGGAAAGAAGGAGGACAAGATATACCAATTTATATGAAATATAAACTGTCAGCAACTGTCAGCATGAAATTAGGGCACATTTGTAAAACCATTCTCTCTTTGCAGAAGAGCATGTGAAGCAATCAACTACCAGATCTTGTTGTTCACGGACCCTCCTTGCTGAAGTTATAACTGCCAAAAATGCCATGTCCAAAGAAAAGTGGTAGAGAGAAAAATTAGTTCAAAAAAGAGACTCCGTTATTTTTGCTAAATCCAGGTTAATAGTTCAACAGATTTATGAATTTGCTGGGGGAGAGTGGATATAAATTTACCACACTCTTCAATAATAAAAGGGCAAATAATGTTAATCTATTCCAGTAGCATAAAAATGCTGCTAGACATCCTCCAGTTGAAGTAAGCAATCTTCACACATTTACAATATCAGAAGGAACAAGTAATAGAGAACTAAATGAATTGATCACATAAAGGAGTTCACTTCTTTAGTGGCTGTCCAGTTCTTAAACTGCTTACACTTCCAGGTGTAAGACTGCCTTTGTTTTCCTGAGAGAGAGAATTCAGAGAAAGGAGAAGGAAGAATGGATGTTTTTCTTGTCATCTTTAGTAGGTTTCTAAAATAACCATTGGCTGGCATAAGGAAACATTCTGCTCCTTTTGGATGGATTTTGTCAAGGCAGCAATGGTTAAGTATGGGAAGTAGAGGAAAACATACAAAAATACCTTTCCAGAAGCAATTTGATGGAAAGATTAAGCTGTACCCAGGAAAAAATTACAACAGCAATGTAAAGGCAGGAAAGCAAATTCCATCACTTACACTTCCTTTAAACTCATTATTAAAAAAAAGAAAAAAAAGAAAGAAAAAAAAATCACACTTAACCCTTCTTTATCAAGTCCAAAACGGCAGACGTCTGATGTCCATCTAATTAAGTAGAGTGCATTATTTCAGAGTGAAAAAAGTCCATCAAAGAACAATTAAATCAAGCCAATCCAATGCTTACAAGTTACAGTAGAACCTAAGAGTTAAGAACTGACCAATCAGTCAACCACAAATCTCATTTGGAACTGGGCAGCAGCAGAGACAAAAAAAGCAAATACAGTACAGTATTGTGTTAAACGTAAACTACTAAAAAATAAAGGGAAAGCAGCATTTTTCTTTTGCATAGTAAAGTTTCAAAGATGTATAAATCAATGTTCAGTTGTAAACTTTTGAAAAAAAACAACCATAACGTTTTGTTCAGCGTTACAAACAACCTCCTTTTCCGAGATGTTCATAACTCTGAGGTTCTATTGTACAGAGAAACCTGGCATATTCCTTCACCATTCCTTATAATCACAAGGTGGATTACTATCATCTTTTTGGCTAGACCATGGGTTGGCAACCTTTCAGAAGTGGGTGTGCCGAGTCTTCATTTATTCACTCTAATTTAAGGTTTCGCGTGCCAGGAATACATTTTAACGTCTTTAGAAGGTCTCTTTCTATAAGTCTATAATATAGAACTAAACTATTGTTGTATGTAAAGTAAATAAGGTTTTTAAAATGTTTAAGAAGCTTCATTTAAAATTAAATTAAAATGCAGGGCCCCCCAGACTGATGGCCAGAACCCAGGCAGTGAGAGTGCCACTGAAAATCAGCTCGCGTGCCGCCTTCGGCACACGTGCCATAGGTTGCCTACCCCTGGGCTAAACCATCAGCTGCTGAGCATATGCATGTGCCTTTGGGCAAGGACAAGAGACTTCAGACAGTCAGCAGGCAGTGTGCGCGTACCAGCTATGCAATCGAACCATATGAGTGAGGTGAGAATTCTCCATAGCCTGTTTCCTCTCTGCCAGCTTCCCTCCTGCTCCACTCTGACTACTGCCCAACTGCTTTACTCTCTCCTAACTGGGGGATAGTTAGCCCATTCTTCTCTATTGCTCAGCATCCCCCAGGACTATTCCAAGGTTTCCACACAAACTGAGTCCATCACCCACTTTCCTTGAGCCACACCCTTCAGAAAGCTTCAAAACCCTCCTTCCTGAACAGTCTCCTTTATGCTATCAGCTGTACCACTCTGTGACGTTGTCTAATTAAAATATAACCATGTAAATCATTATTGCTACCACTGTTGTATACTTGCAACGAATCTTATAAAAAGAGTAACTCATGGCCAGAAAGTGTTAAACAGCTTGCAGGCTGAATGACCCAAAGCCAACCTTTAAAGTCATGTTAGAAAGGTATGCGAATGGTAATTAGGGCCATTCATGTTAGGTAGGCTAGAACTTTGAAATGCAAACCTATATTGTTAGAAGTGATACTACTTATGTGCATCTTAGAAGCAATGTAGTGGTAGCATACATGTCTAATTAATATATATACACACGTGAGATCAGAAGAGCGTCTCAACAGCTAAAATAAAAGAAAGTTTATCCCAGTTAACAGTTAAAATGAAGAATAAATATTGGGTTACTTCTTACTTACCATTGTAGGTTATCCTTGGCTTCGTCAAACACATCACAAGATGCAAATCCATTTCATCTGAAGATACAAACTTTGAACATACAGGACACTTGAATCCTATTAAAAAAAAATATATATATATATAAATATATAGAGCTACTGATCACAGGAACTATTCTGATGGAAAGCTATATATTTGTACTGAATCCAAAATTTTACACACATTAAAAACCAAAAGCGAACTAGTAGCTTTTATGGATTCAACAGAAATAATATGTCTGACATTTATATAGTTCCCTGGATTCTGAAAAATCTCAAAGAACATGGGTGTTCAAACAGAACACTATTTTTGGAAGGCACAGTTTTGCACTCTGTGAAACTGACCCTATTATATCAGTCTCACACTTCATGAGTGCTTTTTCCTGGCAATGCTTTGCAGGTGCAAATCCTGCAAGCACAAAATTGTGTCTTCAAAGAAAGCCCTCGGGCCCTGTTTGAAAATCAGGCTCCAAAAGTATTTAATCTTTACCTATAATGTATTTGAGTCTCTTCACCTACCACAGACATACTGCTGGAATGGAACATACAGTTGTTTAATAACTCAGAGCAACTTTAAAAACAGTTCAGGACAGTAGGTGGAGAATATCTTAACCAACTGAAATGGCTATGGGAATTAAAAAGGTAGACAGAATGTAGTCACTAAAATTTGAATTTGGGCAGGAGCTCCGAGTTAACACCTTCACTCTTACAAAGAATGCTATGAACCTTTAGTGATCACAAGCAATTAGGAACACTAGACTGCAGCTTCAATACTATCACATCCCCTAATACCACATACTGGGGCACAGATTTAATATTAACTCAGAGATGTCAGCTCACCTACTGAATCACTGATATTACTTCCTGCAGCAGAGTTTTAATTTGACTTCTCTCATTGAAATACTAACCAGGCATGACCCTGCTTAGCTTGTGAGATCACAGCCCAAACTGATTTGACATAAGGAATAATTAGATAGTCTGGACTCTGATGCAATGCCATAATGGTGCATGACACTTTGCTTAATGCTGTCATATCTGTGATTACCAACCACAGTGGCCTTCTAATTAAAGAACAAGGTTGGCTGGTCAAGTCTTGGAACCCATATCCCAAGGAAATTTCAAGTGGCAGACTGCTTTTGATCAATGGAATTGGTTTGCTTTGCACTGGTGCATAAGCTGTCTCAAAGAAAAAATGCTCATCTTAAGGTCTAACAGCTTGTTAATGAGTATAACATACAGCAAAAAATGTGAACCTAAAACATTCAAAGCTAGACTTCAGCAATCATCCTCTGCTAATAGCGTAAGAGGAATAGGAAGATGAAGAAAAAACTGCCGTGGAGAGCAATTATGGAGGTGGGTACAGTTAAACACGGAGTCTCCCATCTCCATGTCCAGCTGAACATGGGATTGCTCATCTGAGGGAAAAAAAGACAACTGAGGGGGGATATAATAAGAGGTCTATATAATCATGAATGGTGTGGAGAAAGTGAACAGGGAAATGTGATTTACCCCTTCACATAAACAAGGAACAGGAGTCAACCAACGAAATTAATAGGCAGCAGGTTTAAAACAAACAAAAGCAAGTACTTCTTCACACAATGCACAAACTGTGGAACTCATTGCCAGGGGATGTTGTGAAACCCAGAAGTATAACTGAGTTAAAAAAATTAGATAAGTTCACGGAGGATAGGTACATTAATGGCTATTAGCCAAGATGGTCAGGGATGCAACACCATGCTCTGGGCGTCCCTAAACCTCTTACTGCCAGAAGCTGGGACTGGACGACAGGGGATGGAAGCCTTGATAACTTGGCCCTATTCTGTTCATTCCCTCTGAAGCATCTGGCATTGGCCAATGTCAGAAGACTGGGCTACATGGACGATTGGGTTAGACCAATGTGGCTGTTCCCAGGCTTTTTGCAATATTATTCCTCAGTGGTACTCCTAGTTCTGTCTCTAGCACTAAATCATTCATAATGCAGAGAAGTCAGTCAAGGATATCAAATGACTTGATGCCACACTTTTAAGCTAATAATTCTTACAAGCTTTGATCTGTTAAAAATTATACTGATGTGGAGTCAACTTTTCAAACCATATTATTTACTTCCAATATTGTGCAATGGATTTCTTCCCACTGTTAATTTCTTCTTTATACAAAAAAAACAAAAAAAAAACAAAAAAAAACAAAACACCACACTATAAATTTTTGGTGCAAGATAAAAGGAGGCAAAGATTAAAATTGAAGACAAATAAGTGACTGTTGATGGGTGTGATGAGTTCAGAACACCAAAGACTGAACAGCTTTAAGAAAGTGATCATGTGAAGTCTCTTCAGTCTTGTGATTTCACACAACAGGAAGTGTTCTCTACCAAGTGATTTATACATATATACTGAGCACCTCTCTTCAGCCACTAACCAAACTGAAATGGTCCGTTTTCTACGGCAGTAGCTCTCAATTTTTCTAGACTACTGTACCCTTTTCAGAAGTCTGATTTGTCTTGCCTACCCCCAGGTTTCACCTCACTTAACTTCTTGCTTACAAAATCAGACATAAGCCTACAAAAGTATCCCAGCACGCTATTACTGAAAATTGCTTACTTTCTCATTACCATATAATTATAAATCAATTGGAATATAAATATTGTACTTACACTTCAGCGTATAGTATATAGAGCAGTATAAACAAGTCATTGTTTATAGTACAAACTAACGTTTCATGACTTCGCTAGTGCTTTTTATGTAGCCTGTTATAAAACTAGGCAAATATCTAGATGAGTTGATGTACCCTGTGGAAGACCTCTGCATATCCCCAGGGGTACGTGTACCCCTGATTGAGAACTCTGTACTTGTAGATTTGGGTATTATCCACCTATATCTTCATTAGTTCAGAAAGAAAGAAGGATCAAAATTAACACCACAAATACCCTATAAACATTATGTCAAATATTTCTACGGCAAAGCCTTCCTAATATATTTGTTTTTAATCTGTACCACTGGAATTCATTTGACAGATCCAAATAGCATGAATGAGAAACAATTAGACAAGTTTCTACTTTAAGTTGCTTTCAGCCCAGTTTTGACAGATACAAATAATTAAGAATGAGGCATATAGGAGCAGACATTCTTATTTGATCAACTGTAGTAGAGGAATTAGAAGGGAATTGCAGACTATATATGAAGCAGAGGTGGGAGTATAGTGAAGAAATAATGCCTGAGATCTAAATTTTAAAACTAAACTGTTTGACTACCAACCCAATAATAGCTGCAGAGTTGAAATAAAGCCTATGGTGCTCATCACTATCTTCTGCAGTAGAGAATGGGTAACAGGGAGGGAATGAAAAGATTTGAGCTAATATCACCATCCGTCCCTTCATCATTGTCACCAGAGAGAGAGGATGAAGCAGCTGAAAAAAGCTACAGCAACCAAGATTTTTAAGGGAGCGGGCTCTCTCCACTCTAGCTATTGCTTCCTGCCACTGCAAAAGACTTACTTGATCTCTAAGAAATTTAGAGCCGCATTTTGAATTAGCTGCCTTTAAATAAAATACACACACACACACACACACACACACACACACACACACTAGGGCTGTCGATTAATCGCAGTTAACTCACGTAATTAACTACAAAAATTAATCATGATTCACCGCAGTTTGAATTGCACTGTTAAAGAATAGAATACCAATTGAAATCTATTAAATATTTTTGGATGTTTTTCTACATTTTCAAATATATTGACTTCAATTACAATACAAAGTGTACAGTGCACTGTAAAATTTGCACTGTAAAAATGATAAAGTATTTTTCAGTTCACCTCATACAAGTACTGTAATGCAATCTCTTTATCGTGAAGTGCAACTTACAAATGTAGGTTTTTTTTGTTACGTAATTGCACTCAAAATATCAAAACAATGTAAAACTTTAGAGCCTACAAATCCACTCAGTCCTACTTCTTGTTCAGCCAATCACTAAGACAAACAAGTTTGTTTACATTTACAGGAGATAATGCTGCCCACTTCTTATTTACAATGTCACCAGAAAGCGAGAACAGGCGTTCGCATGGGACTTTTGAAGCTGGCATTGCAAGATATTTACATGCCGGATATGTTAAATATTCATATGTTCCTTCATGCTTCGGCCACCATTCCAGAGGACATGCTTCTGTGCTGATGATGCTTGTTAAAAAATAATGTATTAAATTTGTGACTGAACTCCTTTGGGGAGAACTGTATGTCTCCGGTTCTATTTTACCCATATTCTGCCATATATTTCATGTTATAGTAGTCTTGGATGATGACTCAGCACATGTTCGATTTAAGAACACTTTTGCTGCAGATCTGACAAAACCCAAGAAGGTACCAATGTGAGATTTCTAAAGATAGCTACAGCACTCGACCCAAGGTTTAAGATGCTAAAGTGCCTTCCAAAATCTGAGAGGGACGAGGCATGGCGCATGCTTTCAGATGTCTTAAAAAGAACAACACTCTGATGCGGAAACTACAGAACCCGAACCACTAAAAAAGAAAATCAACCTTCTGCTGGTGGCATCTAACTCTCATGATAAAAATGAACATGCATCGGTCCACACCGCTTTAGATTGTTATCGAGCAAAACTCATCATCAGCATGGACACATGTCCTCTGGAATGGTGGTTGAAGAATGAAGGGACATATAAATATCTTCCGACGCCGGCTACAGCAGTGCCATGTGATTGTCTGTTCTCACTTTCAGGTGACATTTTGAACAAGAAGCGGGCAGCATTATCTCCTGCAAATGTAAACAAACTTTGTCTGCAATTGGCTGAACAAGAAATAGGACTGAGTGGACTTGAAGGCTCTAAAGTTTTACATTGTTTTATTTTTTTAAACCACATAATGCTACATTTGTAAGTTCAACTTTCATGATAAAGAGATTGCACTACAGTACTTGTATTAGGTGAATTGAAAAATACTAATTCCTTTGTTTTTTACAGTGGAAATATTTGTAATCAAAAATATAATGCGAGCACTGTACACTTTGTATTGTGTTGTAACTGAAATAAATATATTTGAAAATGTAGAAAACATCAAAAAATATTTCAATAAATGGTATTCTATTAACAGTGCGAATAATCATGATTAATCTTTTTAATCACACAATTAATCTTTTTAATTGCTTTACAACCCTAATATATATTTAAAGGGGAAAAAACTACAGTAGAACTTCAGAGTTATGAACACCAGAGTTACAAACCGGCCGGTCAAACACAAACCTCATTTGGAACCAGAAGTACACAATCAGGCAGCAGCAGCGACCAAAATAAATTATTATTTTTTTATATATATATTATATATATATACACACACACACACACATAGTACAGTACAGTACTGTGTTAAATGTAACCTACTAAAAAAATAAAGGGAAAGTTTAAAAAAAGATTTGACAAGGTAAAGAAACTGCTTCTGTGCCGTTTCATTTAAATTAGGATGGTTAAGAGCAGCGTTTTTCTTCTGCATAGTAAAGTTTCAAACTTATATTATGTCAATGTTCAATCGTAAACTTTTGAAAGAAGAACAAAATGTTATGGTTGAGTTAACATTTCAGAGTTATGAACAACCTTCATTCCTGAGGTGTTCATAACTGAAGTTCTACTGTACTTGTTTCATCAACAACCAGAGTTTGAATAGTACTGAATGTACTAAACAAAAAAGGTGAGTTGAGTGGGAAGGTAGAAGAACTTCTCAGAAAGCAGTCCTTCACTGACTCACAATGTATAAATAACTCAGAGAACAAAGGAACTGCTGTGCTACTGCAAGGCAGACCCAAGAAATGCATTTATGGCCTTTTGCTTTTATCACCAGCTCAAGGAAACATTCCAATAACCAATTCCATAAGAGACTTTCAGGTGCCTAAAGTCATTGTCGATGAAGCAATCAAAGGAAGGTTCAAATTGGCCTGTCTCTGATATAGTAGTAAGTCCTTTGTGTTTAGTAGATAAACTGTTGTCAATAATGTAAATGCAGATACATCAGGGCAACAAAGAGACCGAAATCAGTTAATGTGATATCAAATTCATTAAGAGTACATACAACTGCTCTGTAGTAACCACAAAAGAGACATGGAAGAGAGACATGGAACTCACACTCGGCACATTAACAGATGCCATAAATTTATATTAAAAAAAATATTAAGGAAATGTTACAGCTGCATAAAATATAGTTGTAAAATGCTCGGTTAGTATTGTTAACACTGGCCAAAAGGCCATGAACAAACCCAGAAGGGCCACAGAAAGGACACTGTGGCTCAACCTGATCAGAATACACTTATAACAGAGCAAGTCTCTGGCAGAACACCACAGAACTCAGGCCAGTTTGAAAGTATATTTTAAAAAATCCTCAATTATTTCAAAACAAACATATTTCCTCCTACCATAAAGATTTAATATCCCTTGGATATTATTACACAGATACGTTAACTATGCTCACAATGTAAAAGGTTGTTGAAAACAAAAGCAAAGCATTACATACTTGTATAGTCTTACAATAAAATAAAAAGTTTGGGGGGGAGGGGTGAGAACAGCTGTAGAAAGACCATACTTCTGCTTGTTCTTCAGCATTTGGAGAATTAATGGTGCATACAATCTGTATTTATGACTACCAATCAAAAATGACAGGTTTGCAAAAAGATCACCCACATAAGGTCTACTGTCATCATGTGCAAGTCAAATTCTTTGAGTGTAATGAATTTACATTTAATTGTAGAGTGGACCAGTTATTATTGAAAGGACAGGGAACTAGGAGGACCAAAGGAACTAACTCTAATTCTTGCTGAGCCAGACACCTTGGGCAAGTCTCTTGATTACTTTGCGCCCTAGTCAACTATTTTGTAAAATTAAACAAATTGATTTTCAGTGAAAGCTGCTGCAACAGAACCAATTGGATAAATAAAATTCCCCAAAAGATCCAAATAAAAATAAAAGGGAAGTATAAATCCATCTCCAAACACACACTGAACTGCACATCTTCAAATCTTTATTATTTGTGAAAATATATCCTTTTAGCAAGATTTCTAATTCCTCCCCCTGTAACCTTCCCTCACCTAACCTAAAAGTGGATACAAACCTCTTTAAATTAATGTCAGAACACAGAAGAAAACACAAAAGTTGAGTTTGTAGTTATTCCTAAAGAAGTCTTAAGGGAGTCAAAAGGACAAAGGACTATTACTATGGTCCCAACGGGCCACCTGCCACCTCGGGATTGCCAGAGTACAGCATGCTCCTGTCATGCCCTACACCAAAAGCTGCATGGGGTGTGGAAGAGGATAATCTAGCACTAGGCTTCCTGGGACTCCCCAATATTGGAGGAATCCCCAGCTAAAATGTTGCCAGTTTTCTGTCCCCTTGTACATCCAGCTCCCTAATCCCGCTAGAGGATATAGCATCAAACAGAAAGATTCTTAAAGGTTAAACAGGTGGAAGTGAATCATCTCCTTAGATTTCAGAAGGGAGGGATAGGAAACCACAGCAACTATGGAAGATCATGCTACGGTTCCACAGCAAAAATATTGTTATAAGTTTTTCTAGGAGCTGCAATATGACCAAATGATGCCAAGTCCTTCCATTAGTTAGACTTTTGTGCTGATGTCCTAGTTTTCCCCTTTATTTTGTGCCTCTCAAGAAAATGAAGTAGACCATGTACTGAAGACAGATGTGGTAGGCAACAAAGTACTAATTAGTCAAAAACTTGTAGGGACAGATCCTCAGCTCAGAGCAGCAAAGAGGCCTTAAAAGTTGTCTAAAAAGAGCATCTGGGGAGTCCATTTAGAGAGGAATCCCCTATTGGTATAAAGGTACTGTAGTCGGCATTACCTTTCCCGCTTAGGGAGCAGGATGGGGGATTAGCAAGGACATGCCCAAACCACAGTAGCTGCTTTAACTTGTACAAGAGGCCAGTTTAGCACATGGATTAATGTGGCAGAAAGGTGGCTTAAACTTTGCTTCATCCCTGCACCATATCCCCACACGCATACAGCCAAATATGAACCTCGCCTGCCTTTCCTTATTCAAAACTTCCATAGCACTCAAGAGAAAAGACAATTGTAAAGAAGAGTCAAACACCCTTATTTGAATAAAGCTAGAAAAAGCTACTGAATAAGCCAACAACTGGAAGAACTTGTTTAAAGAATACTTTATAAACTAAGTTAACATTTGTGAAAGATTAAAAAAAAAAAAATCTTACTACATGAAATTCTTTAATCCTCTCCTTTTGTTAACTGGGGAAAGCAGGGTCATCAATACCAAACACTGAAAGATAGCATAAGAGAAAACAGTGAAAGGGGGAAAAAACTGGAGTGAAGGGAAAAAGAAAAGAAGTTGAACAAACAAGACATGTTTTTTTATATAGTGAAAGAATCTCATATATCAGCTGTGTAAGTTTGGTCCTGACTCCATATGACCTATTGCCAAAGTAATATGCTAATGGTTTTCTTTGACAACTTCACATTTTTGGAAATTGAGGAAAAGTAAAAACAGCTATTGCAGAACAAAAAGGGGAGGGGAGAAGAGGATGAGGGGGAAGAACTGCCAGAGTGCAGTTTCTGGACCAATTTCAGGCACTCTTCTCTCAGGCTCCAAGCATCTGCCTGAAAAGTAACCACTAGGACCCCCAGGAGAGGGGGCCTGAAATGGGTAGACTCCTAAAGAAATTGGAAGACAGCACATATGAGGCTGGTTTTCAAACATCTTCCAACTACAGTATTTTCAATTAAATGTACCTTTACATAGTGTTATCATTCATATCAGTGTTTCTCAAACGGGGGTCCGCAAGGGTACTCCAGGGGTCTGCAGGCCCCGCTGATCAACTCCTCCCTCTCCCTCCCAGTGCCTCCTGCACGCCGCAGAACAGCTGTGCCCTGGCATGAAGGAGGTGCTGGGAGCGGGGACAGGGGCAGAAAGAGGCAGGGAAGAGGAGGGGCAGGGGTGGAGCAGGGATGGGGCCTTAGGAGAAGGGGTAGGGCCTGGGGCTGAGCGGGGGACTTGGGGGTCCACAACAAAATTTTAAATCAAAATGGAGGTACTCGGGTTACTAAAGTTTGAGAACCGCTGATTTATATAAATTCTCAATCCTCTTAGAAAGCTACATAAACATTAAAGGTCCAAGAAATTATTGTTCTTACCTATAAGAAATAATATTTTAATGGAAAGACTGTATACAAATCTAATTCCTATGAGATCCGTAACAGTAAAGAAAAATCTCAGAGAACATAAGCGGAAGATTTGAGCACTTAATTGCCATTGTTATGCTATTACAAAGCCAAACTAGACAAAAAAATCTCAGCAATGCAGTGCTGCTTCATAATTGCACAGCTGAACGGATGCACAGGCAGAAGAGTCAAAACAGTTTAAATATATTTGACATTGTGAACTGTATTTCAATAAGTACCTGCATGTGAGTTATCATTTAAGTATTATCAATGAGTACATTCCATTTAAACAGATCAACCATGTGGTGTTTTGCACGTACTAGCAATATACCATCTAGCATGAAGTTACAGGTGGTTGAAATACTGTTTTGTAGCAGAAAATATTTTGTTTAATCCATTGCAGTATTTTAGGACCTTGAAAAGTTATTTAAGATTCTTTTTTAAAAAGTAAATTAAGACTCAACACTCCCAGTGAAGCTAGAATTATTCCCTTATATATAAAGCATACACTGAGGCACAGAAAAGTTAAATGAATTTTACAGACAGCATGTTGTCCTATACAAAATAAAAACAGCATCATGCTGAGTTTACAGTCTAAAAAACAATTACACAACTCTGAAGCATCTTATGCCAAATTGTTACTTTCATTAACAAATTCTTGTAATCACTAGGTTGGACAGATTTAACGGCAGCATACCAAAAAATGCACAGAAACGGCCATTGAGCAAAAGGATGGCCTTGTTTCATGTCAATGAAAAGTTGCATAATGAAATAAGATGGGATTTTTCAAATGATTTAACAATTATTTTTCTAGAGTAAAAGTTAATACAACATCAAAAATTAAAAAAATTCAGTTGAAAGTTATTGTCATGTAGTTTAAGAGGAAGGATGGAAAGAACTGATCTAAGGTAAGAAGAAAGAAGAAAGTTCTGGTTAATAGAAAGTACAGATTTATATATCTTGAAAACTTAATACTGTACAAGACAATAATGAATAGGATGAAGATTATATGAAGCATAACAACAGGGGGTAGGGTGAGAACACCATGCTGAGCAAGTCTATTTAATGGAAGAGTCAAAGGAAAGACACAAAATAAGGCGTGAGAGACAGTTAGCAAGAATTACATATAAAAGACTTGATCAAACATCCTCCCAAAAGCTGAGGAATCTTATGAGCAGACTGATCAAAACATGTATAAAGAACAAAAATAAATGGGGTAGAAAAAGACATCACACTTAAGAAAAACCGAGCAGACAGAGAAAAGAACAGGATCCAGAAGAAGGCAGCATCATAGTGGACCGCAGAGAAATGGATGCCACTTGACAGCATGCAGAAGACAAAGTATCTCAGAGAGTTTTAATACTACTATCATTCTACTAAACAAACAAGGCGATAATGGAGACCTGAGAAAGCACAGTTAACAGACTATTGTCTGTAGTCTACAAAGTTTCCACCAAAAGTAAGGAAGTGTAAAAATTCCTCACTAGAGCAAAAACTTTGTAAAATCTGATTTAATTGAAATACTTACCAATAACCTATTGGTTCCTGGAGGAATAGAGGTAGCAGTGATAAAGAAAAAAGGAAAACCAATCAACAACAAAAAATAGAATGCAATATTAAGATGTACATCTGGGAGGAAAGACAAAGCAATAGAGAGAGAGAAAGATCAAAGTTAAATAGTTATGTGGTCTGCTCACCAGACTTTAAATGTTGTATATAAAACTTACCTTAAGTATTGCAACTTTTTACTTTAATGTTTTAAAAGCAATCCTTAATTTATAAATCTCAATAGTAATCTTCGTATTTTGGGCCTTCTCTACATTTGTCATTCTATTTAACAGATCAAACTATGCAGTATTTTGCTAATAATTAAAGTGTCACAAAACACTTCAAATATTATTTAAAACATATCTCCATTTAGAAATGGAAAAAGCTGGAAAATGGCTAAAAAATAAAATTTCCTGAGAGAAAATTATGTGAACTGAGCAAGATAGCAGACTTCTCCTATATTATTACATACTTCAATTTTCCCTCTTCCAGTTTTCCCAATTTAGCTGTTCTTTATACAACATCATCTCCAGAAAATATTAATTTCTTAGATCAGCCAGGGCAGGAGATGGGGGAGGGGATTCAGCCTACAACCTATTTCACTTTAAATCAGCTCAAGTTGGCCAGAAGAGTTAACTGTCTCTCTCCTTCAGATAAATGATGGTATGTTGAGGTGAGTAGAAAGGTCTGGGACTGGAGGGTATCTACATCTTCATCACTATCCTTGGCCCACAGGAATCCAGTTGCCCAAGAGATCCTTTTTAAGAAGCATGATCATATTCACTTACAATAAAGCATCTTCCTTTCAACTCATTGGGTGAAACTTTACAGGAAAATTCCAATCTAATAGAAAGACCATGCTGCATCAGTGAATTCTCCATTATCTTGACTAGGAATATAATTATCCTCATGTATGGATTATTAATTGGAGAAATATTTTTGTATTTTGTAGAGTATTGTGCTATATACTTCTTAGAAACCCCCCTCCAATATACATTTTTTTAGGAGAGAGAGAGAGAGAGAGAGAATGAATATGGGAAGACAAAGGGCAACAAGAGGAAGTTTCAGCACACTGTGCATTGATTTAGCCATTTGGCTCTCACGAGTATTTACAGACTTCAAATGAGATTTCAATTCCAGCATAATGTGATGAGAATTATGCCTAATTTGAGACTAATTCTTCAAAGAGAGTCAGGTAATATTTCATTTACAAGTCTCTGTACATGTTATAAGTAATGAAAAACAGTTTATGGAGGAGGAACTAGCTTTCCAAAAACTCAACATCCAAAATGAACAGCTACATAGAAAGATCCTTTTTAAGTCACTATTCTGGACAGTTGCCCACGTGCAAAAGGAATGTAAGGGCTTGTCTCCACTTACTGCGGGATGGACGCGCAGCTATCGATCCACCAGGGGTCGATTTAGTGGGAAGACCTGCTAAATGGACCGCCAATCACTCTGTCAACTCCTGTACTCCACCAGAACGAGACTCATAAGGTAAGTCGACAGGAGAGTTTCTCCAGTCGACCCAGCGTGGTGCAGACACTGCAAAAGGTTGACCTAAGCTATGTCGACTCCAGCTATATTATTGACGTAGCTGCAGTTGCTTAACTTAGGTCAACTGAGCCCCATAGTATAGACCTGCCCTGAGATGCAATCTGTCACAAGGAAATGTACAAAAGCTGCTGCAATGGATCCACAATGCTTACATGCTTGAACACTATTGCTTTCATGTTAAAAATAATGCCAAACCATATTCAAAAGATGTTAAAAAACCAGAACTATCTGTATATTTGAAGCTGAATATTTGAAACTTAAAAAGATCGAGAGATTCACATTCAGAAGAACACAAACATATTAAAGTACTTTTCAGTAGGACTGCAGAAATCCTAGGTTACAGCTTGCATTGGGGAATTACTCTCTTTAACAAGAACCATAATGCAAAAAGCTTTCATAAGAATTCCCTCAAATAGGGGCATCACTGACATTATTAAATAATCTTTAGTACAGATTTCTATTCTTCTTCCCCAATAATGGCAGTACCTATCACCATTAAACAAAACCTTCAGCTAACTGTGACAATCCAAGTTTTCTTTAATGTTATCAAAGGAAAAGGGGGTTAGACACTTTGTAATAGTAGATTGTTCTTAACTTAAAATCAGCGTTTCATACACAAAAAGATGAATACACAGCGTAATGCATTGGTTACTACTACTTTCACAGCACACTTTTGCTGTAGGGTGTTTTAGATGCTTTAAGCTCTGCTGGAAACTCCTTTCTAAAACAAACATTACTTTCTGATCAATAAATCCAAATACTACAGCCAGTGACAAGACAGTCAGTATTAAATATATCCCTGAATTTGGCTGCTAGGTACAGGTCTACCAGCTAAACTAGATTGCTGAGAAATTTGCTAGAGGTATTACGCAAGTTTCTATTCTTAGACATATGAGTATTTTGTGGTTTGAAATTTGATGTTTATTTGCGCATAGTAACTGGATCATGATAATTGCACCAATTACACACACACACACACACACACACACACACACACACACACACACACACAGAGTTTATTTATACATGATATATACACACTGTGTGTATATTGTTCAGGTGAACATGAACATATATTTACACTCGCATACACACACACAGACATATATTTTGACATTTCAGCATTTCAAGTAGAGGTGTAATAATAAAAACATTTCAATCTACACAATAATTAAAGCTTTCCTGAAAAGGAATAAAAAGGATGTATTTAATACCTCACCCTTTCATAATATTTCAAGTAATAAATAAACAGCTTTGTTTAAGAGTTATGTTCACATATCAATAGTGCTGAAACACTGACACCAAACAAAATTTTGATTTACATAGCTGTAATGTAGTGTATACATTTAAACTCAGGACAATGTCCAGTTTTCAAGCTCACAGATATAATCAATATGAAACTAAAATATGTTAATCACCTCTGTGCCTCCTCCCTTATTAGAATCAAAAAAAGGCCCACTACACTGAATGGAGAAGCAGTATGTGTATAATTAGTTTGTATTAGAGTAAAGCCATAACAGGGTCAGCACCCCATTGTGTGAGAAGTTGAACATACATATAGTGAGAGACAGTCCCTTCCCCAAAGACCTTACAATCTAAATAAATAAAGCAAAGGATGGAGAAAAAGGAAGTATTATCCCTATTATACAGATGGAACTGAGGCAAACTTTCAGTTTCACAGAAAATTGAGCAACTCATCCAAGGTTAAGCAAGAAGTTTGTGGCAGAGCCAGGAACTCAAATCAGAGTTTTAGTCCAGTGCTTCAACTGAAAGTCCATCCCTTCCCTCATAACCCTGCATGACCCTGAACCAAGACCCACAGAAAGATCCAAAAAAAATGATGATGTGCAAGTAATGAGAAAGTATTCCTTTTTGTTCCTCCTCAGGAACTAAAAGGAAGTCAGAAGGTGACAAATCAGAATGAGTTTCTTTAATAAAGAGAAGGGTACTCACCCTGTGCAGTAACTGAGGTTCTTCAAGATGTGTGTCACTGTGGGTGCTCCATTTTAGGTGTTTGTGCGCCCCTGTGCTCGTACTTGGAGACTTTTGATAGCAGTACCTGGTTGGGTCGCACACACGTGGTCCCCGTCTCGTGCGGCTTCAGGCAGTTAACTGACGCTGTGCGACCAACCCCCACTCTGTTCCTTCTCTACTGCAGAGGCTGAGTAAGAAACTCCAAAGTAGAGGGGAGGAGGGTGGATGGTGGAACACCCACAGAAACACACATCTCGAAGAACCTCAGTTACTGCACAAGGTGAGTAACCTTCTCTTCTTCGAGTGCTGTCCCTGTGGGTGCTCCATTTTAGGTGACTTCAGAGCAGTGCCCTCCGGTGGAAGGATGGGGCTTCAGAGTTGAAATTGTGACATGACAGTAGAGAGTCTGAATGAGGTATCAGATGTTGCCTGTTGCTCTAATGCATAGTGCTGTGTAAAGGTGTGGGCTGAGGCCCAGATAGCAGCTCTACCAATGCCTGTGATAGACGCATTGTTCAGGAAAGCCGTGGAGGCTGATAGGGCTCTGGTGGAAGGTGTGCGAACCCCCTTGGGGGGTTGGCGGGTGCACTGATGATTGCAAAAAACTATGCTATCAGAGATCCACTTGGAGAGTCCTTGTTTAGATATGGCACTCCCTTTGGAACGTTCGATGACAGATACGAACAGTCTGGGTGATTTACGAAATGGCCTTGTTCTGTCTATGTAAAAGGCCAATGGCCGCCGTACATCCAGAGTATTAAGCATGGACTGTGTTCTATCTGTGTGGGGCTTGGGGTAGAATGTCGGTAGGTAAATGGGTTGGTTAAGGTGGAACACAGACGACTTTTGGTAAAAACTTGGGGTGCGGTCTCAGGGATACACAGCCTCTTTTAAAGATAAAGTATGGGGGATCTGCCATGAGGGCCCCCAGCTCTCCTACACATCTGGCAGATGTAATTGCCACAAGGAATGCCACTTTCATGGAAAGGTGTAATAGTGAGCATGTTACCATGGGTTCAAATGGGGAACAAGTGAGGGCCTGAATGACCAGGGTGAGGCCCATGGTGTAGTTGGCTCACGTAGTTCTGGGTAGACGTTGTTGAGGCCTTTGAGGAAACGTTTGGATAGCAGGTGAGCAAAAACAGAATATGGATTCACCTTGGGGTGAAAGGCTGTTATGGCGGACAGGTGGACTTTTATTGAACTCATGGAGAGGCCAGACCTTTTAAGCTCCAATAGGTAAGCTAATATTGAGGGTAATGAGCGTAAGATAGATGCCATCTGTTTTTGACAACAGGATGCTTCAAATCGCCACCACCTGAACATGTACATATGACAGGTAGTTGCTCTACGACTATTTAATAATATGTTTTGTACCTCTTCCAAGGAGGTCATTTCCGATCCTGTGAGCCATGGAGGAGACAGGCTCCGAGATGGAGTTTTTGCGGGGCTGGATGCAGGACATGACCTGAGTCCTGGGACAGCAGATGAGGCCAAAGTGGGAGTGTGATTGATGTTATCCTGAGGAGGTAAGGATACCAGGGTTGGCGAGATCATGTGGGGGCTATTAGGATTACTGTGGCCCCATCCTGCCTGATCTTGTGGATCACTCGGGTCAGGAGAGGAATGGGAGGGAAGGCATATAGGATGGGAGCATTCCACTCTAGGAGGAATGCGTAGCCTAAGGACTGTATGCCGAGACCTGTCCTGGAGCAAAACCGAGGGCATTTGGTATTTTGTGCGGTTGCAAAAAAGGTCTATTGTTGGGAACCCCCACTGTTGAAATATGCGTAGAAGTACTCTGTTGTCGAGCTCCCACTCGTGGTCCTGAGAAAAATGCCTGCTTAAGGCATCCGCTGTGATGTTCTGGCATCCAGGTAGGTAAGATGCGGAGATGTGGATATTATGTCTGATGCACCATTGCCAGAGTTTTATGGCTTCCACACATAGGGAGTGTGATCGTGCTCCCCCTTGTCTGTTTATATAAAACATACAGGCTATGTTGTCTGTAAGGATCTGAATGGCCTTGTCTTTGATGAGCGGTCCCAAACTCTTTGAAGACAGATGACTCTCTTGACTCGCTCAAGAATTCATGAGCGACACTCTAATCCTTGGGAATCTATACACCCAAACCCAAGAAAAAACAGAAATTATGTACCCAACGCTACCACCAGACCACATATTCGCAACAGCAGCACTTTGAGTCACAGGCCCCCCGAGAGGACGCCAATCTACTTCTTCAGTACCTGCATTCCAACCATCAACCTCCAGACAACAAATCTGGTTGAGGGCATGAGAACCCCAAGTCTATCTGTGCTGGTGACCAGTAGGAGAATACTTCAGCCTCTCTGGCCACTCAGTAACAGATTTAAAGGTGGCAATTTCGCAACAGAAAAGTTTCAAAAACAGACTCCAAGGAGAAACTGCTGAACTTGAATTAATATGCAAACTAGATACTATCAATTTAGGCTTAAATAGAGACTGGGAATGGCTGAGTCATTACACACATTGAATCTATTTCCCCATGTTAAGTATCTTCACACCTTCTTATCAAACTGTCTTAAATGGGCTATCTTGATTATCAATACAAAAGTTTTTTTTCCCCTCCTGCTGACAATAGCTCATCTTAATTAATTAACCTCAGAGTTGGTAGGGCAACTCCCACCTTTTCATGTTCTCTGTGTATATATCTCCTCACTATACGTTCCATTCTATGTATCCGATGAAGTGGGCTGTAGCCCACGAAAGCTTATGCTCAAATAAATTTGTTAGTCTCTAAGGTGCCATAAGTACTCCTGTTCTTTTTGCGGATACAGACTAACACGGCAGCTACTCTGAAACTTATCTGTGTACACTGCATGTTAAAGCAAGGAACTCTTCCCTAAATGCAAATACTTCTGTCCAGTAACCCATTCTTCTTGAAATCTCATGGATGGCTAGAAATTCCTGCATACCTCTGAACATTCAAGGTGGTCATTAACTGAGTCACCAGCAAACAGCTGTAAAAGTTTTCCATCCCTCTCAAAGACCTTTCACATCCTGAGGTAAGAATACATCTAATGTTCTAATGAGGAGTCAATAGGGGACCCATTGAATACCAACATTTTCACATTGCAGCCTCTTCCCCCTTGGGGCAAGACAAGCAAGAGTTTTACCTAAAACGTTCATGCTTCCCACCAGAGGCGTCAAATCTCTTATGAAAAATACAAGCCAATTCCCCACAGAGGTTTGGGTTTAAAAAAAGAAAAAAAAGAAACCCAATCATTCATATTATATATAAGGCTGCGAGTTTGTCATGGATTCTGTGACTTACCGTGACCTCTGTGACTTCTGCAGCAGCCAGTGCACCTGGTTCAGGGGCAGCTCAGACAGCCCCTGCACCAGTCGCACCAGCTGCTACTGGAGCAGTCTCGAGCCACTGCATTGCCCACCACCCCCCAGCAGCAGCAGCAGAGTTTGGGTATGGGAGGGGGTAGGGAGACAGGGCAGGGTGAGGTGGGCTCTGGGCGATGCTTGCCTGGGGGGCTCCCCAGAAGCGGTGCCTTCCCTCTCACTCCGCTCCTAGGCAGAGGCATGGCCAGGCAGCTCTGTACGCTGCCTCCGCCTACAGCCACCAGCCCCGCAGATCCCATTGGCCACGGTTCCTGGCCAATGGGGGCTGCGAAGCTTTCATTCTGGGCTGAGGCACCACACAGAGCTGCCTGGCCACGCCTCCGCCTAGAAGCTGAGCAAGGGGGAATGTCGCCACTTCCGGAGAGCCCCCCCAGGTAAAGCGCCACTCAGAGCCTGCTTCACCCCATCCCAAGCCCCAACCTCCTGCCTCCTCCCACACCCAAACTCTGCTGCGGGGGGTGGGGGGGCGCAACGAGCCAGGTAGGGAGCCTGTTGAACCCACCAACACCCCCCCCCCAGCCCTAGCGGGGGTCCTGGGCTGCCGCCTGCGCCCCCCCCCCCCCCTCCCCAAGCACCTGGGCTGCCCACTCCCCCCAAAGTTTTAGTCAGGGGTATATAGTAAAAATCATGGACAGGTCACGGGCCGTGAATTTTTGTTTACTGCCCGTGACCTGTCTGTGACTTACTAAAAATACCCGTGACTAAAAGGTAGCTTTAATTATATATAATCAAATGTTTCAAATATAGTTAAAGTTATGTAGGAAATGGTTAACCCATTCAGAAAATTTCTGCACGTACATAATTAAAAATTTAATAAAAAGTCAATAGGAAAAAAAGGACCCACAACCAAATGCATTTCTTACTGCCATGTTTTTACTGCTGCAATATTTTTACAGTATCACCTTTCAAAAGATCAAATACCAAAAAAAGTACATGGAAAAACCTAGTTCACCGCAGGCATTTTCCTGTGTTTTCCAAAGGAATTCCATCTCTTTAGTCTGGGCCATCGTCAGTCCTAAAAGATTTTATTTCTAACATATGGAGGTGGTACTTTCAATGCCTTTGGGGGGAAAAGTTACAATACCACTGAGCTCCTTGCTCCCAGCAATCACCTCTCTTGGGTGGACACTGTCTCTCTCCCTCCTGTTGAGGGGTTTTAAGGTTTCTCAGCTCCCTGTATTATATTGTAATATCCACAACAAGACAGTCTGCCTAAAGGCTGGCATCTGCACTTTGCTTTCTCTCCAAGGACTATGAATAGTGTATTACCAGCAGTTACACATTACCACACAGCTCTTTCTAAGCAAGCAAAACATTTTTAAGGCAAAAACATTAGTAGAAAACATAAAAACAATAAAAGTTCCTACACACATGCTAAAAGCTCAGAGGTCTTATGAGGCTCTGGTAGGTCAAAGTCTTTCCAAACCTTCCAGAAGGTCTGGGGTCCTTGGACAGAAGATCTTGTCCACTTGCTAGATCAGAAAGAAGGCCCTGAGTCAGCTTAACACAGCCCTTTCATGCCCAAAGCCCTTTCTTTGTTTTCCTAATCTCTAGAAACCCAGTTTGAACAACTGTATGTGAACCTGTACTGGGGGTGGTACCTCTCTGGAAGTATTTACAATATGAGGGATTCATTTTAAATCACCCCCCACTGTTTTAGTTCCTAAACTAGCTGTGGTAAACCCTCCCCCACGGAGTAGAACACCAGCATACATGCAACCCCTAGCCCACAGTGGTACAGCTTAATACAATATGTTCCTCCCAAAGATCCTGCATGCAGTTGCAATATCTGTCACAATAGACCTCAGCCTTAATCCACTCTTTATGTCATTGAATATGCCTCCAGAACTCCAAGCATCTCACATGAGTACAGCATCAGTGTGGATGCAACAACTTTTATAGTTTTTCAGGTGCTCAGACCTGGTGCTGATCACTCAAATTAACTCTACATAACCTCAGAGACGCCCTCCAATTTCTCATGGGTAGCTTCTGTTAAGGATTAAGCCACAAATAACTAAAAGGTTCAATCCTCCACCTCTATAATCTTCTGCTTTTGATATTAATAAAATTTTTGGAATTTGCTTTCACCTTTGTAACACTGCACCCAATATTCTTCACAGTAATATTATATTATGACAATCAATGTATTTTATGCAAGACAGGTCATGTGATATCATTGGAAAGGTTATGATTTACTGAATATGATTATCCTATTTGTATGCATGTATCATTTCTGTATCTGAAGTTAGGAATATTGACTATGTATCTGTACCATGAATGTATTTACGCTTAGGGAACACCCACTTGACAGAATGCACTCAATCTATGGATGGCTGGGAAGGGCCCATTCAGGTTGATGAGCCATTAGGAGAAAACAATAAGCCTTAGAAGAAGTTTATATCACACTAAAGATACTGATGATGCTACAAACAGCTTCTGAGCAATGGCTGCTGTGGCACTACAGGAACATGTAACCAGGCCACCTGGTACTGGACTCCATCTTGGAATACCAGTGTTTTCCCACTGACTGGCGTGGGAACCAAGCTTCGAGACAAAGGGTTCCCGCCATATGCAAAAGCTATTTAAGGCAGGGGAGTGACATCACCGTGATTCTTCACTGACTCTTCACCCAAAGAGACTCCTAGAAACAACCGAGGGGAAAAAAAACGCCCGGGGGGGGGGGGGAGAGAAGAGTAGTGCTGGACCCAGACTAAAGGGATCTTTAGCCTATGAAAGAAACACCTGGGGTTTTTAAGCTGTAAGCAAGTGTAGATGGCCCTTAAGAATCTCTGGAGCCTGCTTGAATCATCATTTAGGGTGAGAATTTGCTTCTCATATCCAATCTCTCTAGTATATTAAGCTTAGTTTTCATGTTTTCTTTGTTTGCTAGGTAATCTGCTTTGATCTGTTTGCTATCCCTTATAATCACTTAAAAATCTCTCTTTACTCGTTAATAAACTTATTTTTGCTTTGTCTAAAACCAGTGTGTAGTAATCATAACTTGGGGCAGAAAGCTGTGGCATACCCTTCTCCACATAGAAGGAGGGGGCGAATTTCATGAGCTTACGCTGTAGAGATCTCTGTGCAGTGCAAGACAGTATCATTCTGGGTTTACATGCCAGAGTGGGGTGCCCCTTGGGTAGCTGGGCAGCTCCTCAGCTATAGCCTCCCCATGCAGAGCTGATCACAGCTCTGTATGTACTGCAGCTGGGTGTGTCCCTACCTGTATGTGTGCTGGAGCCTGGGAGAGGGCTTGACAGGCTGGTCACAGCAGTACAGTGTAAAACAGGGGTGGGCAAACTACAGCCCGGGGGCCACATCCAGCCCTTCAGACATTTTAATCCAGCCCTCGAGCTCCTGCCGGGTAGCGGGGTCCAGGGCTTGCCCTGCTCCGCATGTGCTGTGGCTCCACATGGCTCCGAGAAGCAGTGGCATGTCCCCCCTCGGGCTCCTACGCCTAGGGGCAGCCAGGGGGCTCCGCACGCTGCCCCCGCCCCAAGCGCCGCCCCTGCAGCTCCCATTGGCTGGGAACCACGGCCAATGGGAGCTGCAGGGTCTGCGCCTGCGGACTGGGCAGCACGCAGAGCTGCCTGGTCATGCCTCCACATAGGAGCTAGAGAGGGGACATGCCGCTGCTTCTGGGAGCTGCTTGAGGTAAGCGCAGCCCAGAGCCTGCACCCCTGACCCCACCCCCCCACACCCCAACCCCCTGCCCTAGCCCTGATCCCCCTCCTCCCCGAGCCTCTCGGTCCCATCCCAGAGCACCCTCCTGCACCCGCAACCCCTCATTCCCAGCCCCCTCCCAGAGCCCACACCCCCAGCCAGAGCCCTCACCCCCCACACACACCCCAACCCCTGCCCCAGTCCGGAGCCCCCTCCCACACCCTGAACTCCTAATTTCTGGCCTCACCCCAGAGCTCTCAACCCCCCTCCCGCACCCCACCCCCAATTTTGTGAGCATTCATGGCCTGCCATACAATTTCCATACGCAGATGTGGCCCTCGGGCCAAAAAGTTTGCTCACCCCTGGTGTAAAGGGAGCCTAGGCTGGTGGGTCGGGGGGACTCAGTGGTACCCCAGTTCCAGGTGGCACCCCAGGGAGAACCCGTCACAACCGTCACTTCACATCTCCAGTTTCTCTTGCACAAAAGCCATGAAGAGAAAAACTGCCAGCGGAACTGTGGCATTCTGAAAGTCTTCACAAAATCTTTAAGCCTCTAGTGGAGGCCTCACCATATTTTCTCTCTTTTATGGCAACTGCATCAGCTAGGAAAGTAAATGAGTTGGGAGCTCTGCCAATTAAAAAAAAAAAAAAAAAAATCTTCCTTTTTTCCTTAAGAGTTTGTACAGTAAAAAAAAAAAAAAAAAAATTCCAATTAAACCAATCTATTTCTCTGCCTGAAGTGTTTGGCTATTATATCTTTCATTCTAATAATCTTATAATCTACAGTGATTTTATTAATGTTTTCTACTATACATCGTTTCAGTTCTCCTTAGGGGCAGCATGCAGTGCTACAGCAGACCAGGAGAGGGAATCTGAACTCACTGGAGGAAGGATGGATGCAGGGCATCAGCCTAAATTGCCTCCACTGTAGGGAAATGAGCAAGTCTAACTCCCAAGTAGTCTCCAGACCAGGGGATGCCCTCTATTATGAATAAATGTTACAGGTAAGGAAACTGAACTTCTCTTTCATCTTCCGGGTGGATCCTCGTTCAGTACTGAAGAACATCAACTAAATGCTGAACTTATTCTGTGAATAAGTGACTTCTATAGTGCTGTCAATCTGATACTTTACACAAGCACAAGATAGATTATTCTCATGGTTTAAAATCAATCCTACTGAGCTGAAATGCATAAAAACCACCAAGAAAGCAGCAAGAATACAAATACAAATAAAACAGAAGCCATTTGAGGGCTTACGTCACATCCATATAAGAACTTCTAGAAAGATTAGTTACAGTAAAAATTAAATCAACATGCAGATTTTCCTTTCACTAATGTATGCACAGTACAATATTGTGTCTTGGTTTCAGAGACATTCAGAACTACATTATAATTAAATTTGGTTTAACAGAAAAAGTTGTCTGCTTCTACATTTGAAGAACTATGCACATATAATAATCTTTAGGAAGGGAAAGAAACTAACCAATGCTTCAATTCACTGGTTTACTAAATTTACCAAGATTTGTTAAAGGCAGACTAAATATGTAGACAGGGCAATCTTGTTTTCACAATGTAGGCAATAAGCTAGTTACTCCAGGAAGACAAGCACAGAAGGCTTTTTTTTTTTTTAAATAACTAAATGAAAATCACCTGAGGTCTTTGCATCGAAGGTTTCAGGCTGGCCTGTGTACACTGAGACTTGCTAGACTGCAATCTCTACACACCAATTTACCTCCAGTACCCAAGATAGAGAGGATTAAAATGCCAATGCTTATAGCTTGCTCTATTTCTAGACTAGCTGGACATCTGACAAGCCTGATAATGGTACCATTCAGCATTCAAATGCCTAAAAAATGCCAGAAAAATTGTTTGGCATTACTGGGAAAAGTTCAGTGGTTAAAAAAAAAAAAAAAAAAAAAAATCCCAAGTCATTTTGAAGCAGCTAAAAAGGGCAATACAACTTTCTATTCTATTGTTGTTCAGAAAAAAAAATCGTACATATGACAAGTTTGAGTATACAGTAAGTGCCAGAACTAGTGCAGGCTAAAATTCAGACTTCAGCTACAAAATCTGCCATGTAGTTTTATAATCAACTAAGTTCTTGTCCTCTAGCATTTTAGCCAATTTTACAAAACATGCAGTGCACTGGTATAGAAATTGTTGTGTCAGCTTTTCTATTATTGACCCCTATTTTCAGAGGTGCCCTTCCATCAATAATTTTAGGGAGGAAACTTGCTATTCATGATCAACATTTCACCATCTCAGCAATGGCTCACCACCTTAAACACTCCCTTTCTTGCTTTGTGTAGGCTGCCAACAACAGGTTTTAAATGTAAAGGTGTTCCCCTAAACCACCCACCCCAAGCGAATATAAATGCCTCCTCCAAGTTACAGGCTCAGTACATTTTGTGAAGATATAAAGAATTAAAAAAAAAAAAATGAAACTGTTTGTATACCTATTCACCACTTAATAGAGCTGAACAAAAATACTAGTAAAATAATTCTACCTACAAAACTGTAAGGCTTTTATCAATGCATTACTTTACAAATATACAGTAATACTGAACTGTATTTCAGGGTTTCAAAAATTATGTGCAATAAAGAGAAGTTTACAGTAACAGCAGTATTTAAAAAAGAAAAAACTTTAAATGCTTCACCAGCAAATACCAAATAGTTTTGCCACAGTTCCCAAGGTTATCTGGCAGACATCCAACCTAAACAAAGCACAGTTGGGGAGCCTTAGTTACAGTTCACTTAGGTAGGACACTTAATTGGAAGTGCAGCTTTTACAATGCAATGAAAAACTTTAAAACTCATTTTGTTTATTACTGATCTTTCCATTGTTGTTAGAAATAGAAATATCTATATTCTATTTTAATAGATTTTCCTGAGATGCAGGCAATGTCTTACAATAAGGAAAAAAGCTTTTAAAATAAAATGATTTTGTAAACTGACTGTAAACAGGGTAAAGCTAAATGTTCTGTCAGAAGCAACAGCCTAACACAAGTGATGCACAAACACAGAGGAGTCTTTAATGTAGAAAGATATAATATTTACTATAGGATTCAGCTACCCAAAGGGAAACACAAAATATTTGTAAAAAGATAACATTAAGTAGAAAAAGGTCTACTCCATTATCTTAAATAAACTTCATTTAACAATGGAAAATATTCAGGCCTCTTAGTTTTCTCAAGGCAGGGTCATAAAGAGAAAGGGAAAAAAGTCATTGGAATGTTTACAAGTCTTGTGTTCAAACATCTGAGTCAAAGTCTTACCACGTTTTCCATTTCTGCTTCAAAAGCTATTAAATGAATTAAATATTTAGTTCTGTGTTCTCTCTCCTTCCTCTATCTTTGTATGTTACTTTCAGCTTCACTAGATGCAAAATTGCCTTTACCTTAAGCAGGAGCGCCGCCAGCTTTTCTGACGCCCTAGGCAGCGGAAGGTCCCGCCCCGAAATGCCGCCCCCCACAGAGACGGCGGAAGGTCCCGCCGCCGAAATACCGCTGCGGTCGCCGCCCCCCAAATTGTAGCGCCCTAGGCGACTGCCTAGGTCGCCTAATGGGTTGCGCCGGCCCTGACCTTAAGTGACTATTTTAGAGTAGATGTTTCTAGCTTCTTATCTGGTAAAAACAAATCTTTGTTACTTAAAGGTTAATCTCACTTTCAGAGAAGTTCCTCATTGCTTAAGACTTCTCCCCCACATTAATTCAAACAGTATATCAGAATAATGTGCTCTGAAGTTCCTCCAGATTTATTTCTCTCAGGTCAAATAGTTACCGTAAGTGTTTTCATTTGAAAAGTGTGTGAAACAGACTGTACAAAGGGAGTTGAGCAAGTTGTGTGAAGAGAAAGGGCCAAGGAGGGTAGCCAAAAGATGAGAGCCAAGGGAAATGAGTTGCATAGGGCCTTCCTCTTCCTCCATCAGTTGGAAGGCAGAAACTAGCAAAAGAAATCCAGATTAAAAGGCAAGCCGGACAATACCTTGGGCAGAAAATTAGGAGCACTTTATCCAGGTGGAAAACTAAAACAGAAAAGAAACATAGGACAGGGTGGCAATGCCAACAAGGAAATCTACTTTCCAGAACCAAAACTGAAGAGATACTGTGGTACTGGTAGCAGGTTCAAAAGAAGGCAAACCTCAACAAGCATTTAAAGATACAAGAGGAAACTAGAGCCATAAGGTATTCAAGATGGACAGCTACTTTGACTAAGGAAGATTGCAAGGTGGCCTTCCAAAGAAAGGCCATCTTTGGTGCCCTTCAGCACTGCTAAAGCTACTTCCTACATCTAAAGAGAACTGGAGAATAACTTTGTCCAAGCCAACTAAAGCAACTCCAGTCTCTGAAACACAGGATTCCCTAGCCCTACTCTAAGACAAAAAAAAAAAAAAAACCCCACACAATTACTTACAGCACATGATTCTTGGAGGTACCTTGCCTTCTGGAGGTTAGCAAGGAGAATCCCGTCTGATAAAGCCTATGCCTTGGAGCAGATGCTCATGAACCAATCTTATAGTTTGAGCTGTCCAGGGTCTAGGTGCTGAATAGATCTTTGGACTAGGATGTTCAAACTTTTTTCTTGCTGTTTTTATAAAGGAAACTGTGTGTGTGTGTGTGTGTGTGTGTGTGTGTGTGTGTGTGTGTGTGTGTGTGTGAGAGAGAGAGAGAGAGAGAGAGAGAGAGAGAGAGAGAGAACCTGACACTATTTCTCCTATAGAAAGTAAAGGAAGATAAAGTGATTGTTATTTCTATTTTTAAATGCTTGCAGTTACTCAGATTCTACAGTGAGGCTATAAGTAGACAGGTTAAATACATAAATTAGATCTTGTGCAGCCAGGCCATGATCAGGCTTCTTTGGTTTTTATATTTACTCTCTGGGGAAGTAGTCAGCATATATAGCCATGAAGAACGTGGAAGCCCTCTGTTAGGAGGGAGCTCTTATCTAAAGTAGTCAGATTGCGGCAATTCCTGGGAGTTTCAGAATTTCTGGCATAAAACGAACCCTTGCAAGAGAAGAAGCCTGAAACTTTCACACTTAAATATGCAAAAATACCTCCCCCTTCCTCCTTCAAGTGAATTTAAAAAGGGGAGAAAAATCACCAAGAACATCTCCTACTAGGTCTGAGTTTGGCCAGACCACCTTAATTATAATTTGTCTGAGCTTTGAAAAGAAATGTGTTCCAAATAGTCATGTCATGCATTTCAAGTTTTAAAAAGAAGCTGCATCTGGTTTTATTACGGATACTGGAAAAAGCAGCTTCAAGTTTACCAACTAACAAAAAGAGTTGTCTGCATCTACTATATATAGGATGGTATATTTTTTTTAAAAACTGCCTTATTGATCCACCCTGTTTTGAATGTAGCATGGAAGACAGCACTGCTGGAACATGCAACAGCAACTGAAGCAAATCAGGTATTGAGAGACACGAACTGCCTTAAAACAATGCAGCCTGCTTCATTCCCACCAGAGCCCTTCCTCAATAGAAACAGACATCAAACTGGGCTTACAGAGATCCAGAAAGCTTTCTGTTGTATACAAATGCTCTAAAAACTGAGATAAGCATACATCCCAAAAGGCACAGCTTCTCCTTTAAAACAGATCACAATGCTATATTACAATTAAATTGCTAAAAGCAGCAAAGAGTCCTGTGGCACCTTATAGACTAACAGACGTATTGGAGCATGAGCTTTCGTGGGTGAATAACCACTTCGTCGGATGCAACTAAATAGCAATTAAATTGCTATTAGCTTATTTAGGCCCTGTCTACACTGGCAAGTTTCTGCACAGTAAAGCAGCTTTCTGCGTTGTAACTCCTGAGGTGTACACACACTGCCAAGCCACTTAGTGCGCAGAAACTGCGCAGTTACAGCGCTTAAAAAAAACAAAAAAAACCCACCACACCTCCCCCAACGAGAGGCGTAGAGCTTTCTGCACCAGGGCTACAGCGCTGCAGTGCCAGTGTAGAAACCCTGGTCAATTACAGTGCTGCGATTGGCCGCCGGTAGGTGTCCCACATGCCTGTTCTTGCCTCTCTGGTCATCTGTTTGAACTCTACTGCCCTGCCCTCCGGCAGGGTGGATAAAAATAAATGATTTTTTTAAATTTTTTTTTATAAAAATGCTTTTTGAGGGGGAAAAAAAAAAACCTATCTAAAGGTTGTTTTAATGAAGATACATTATAGCTCAAAGATATCTCATCAGGGAATAGGGATTATAAATTCTAATTCTATAGTATGAGACAATATATTTATGTAATGTTTAAGAAAAATTTTGTAAATACATTCCAATAGTTCATGGATGAGGAACCCAATCTTATGGGGTTCCAGGGGCTTCTGTATAGATTAATTTAAGTTAATCTTTCTATCTACTCAATGGGACTTGGTATCTTCTAGACTATCAGAGATGCTTAGTTTTGCAGTTCTCAAACTGCGGATTTGTCTCTCAAGAGATAACAGCAAAAATGTTTTTAAATAAATAATATTTAGAGGTGAGAAATAACAGACCTCAACCCTATTGTCCCTCTGCAAATTTGTGTACCCAGAGTCAATCCCTTACCTCTCTCTAAAAGCACAAAGTTTCTAAAAGTTCAATGAATAGACTGTTGCGGGTGGAATAGATCTGGACAAGGAGAAGAAGTCTGGAGATAAATGTGAGAAGGGAGGGACAGGCAGTAGAAACAAAAGTGAAACTGTTTGAGGAGCATATTCCAGAAGTCTTGAGATCTTTCTGAGTGTAGCCTTCATTGATTGGAGATCTACCATACCATTCTCTCACTAGAAGGGAAAACCTATAATGGCAGCAGGCCATAAAAGAGACCCAGTTTGGGAATATTTTAATGAATTTCCTCTACCTGTGGGTAAGACAGGCATGCGTGCAAAATGCAAACAGTCAACAAAGAAATGCAAGGCCTGGTTGCCCGAATGAAACATCATGAAAAGTGTTCCTTCTCAGGAGGAAGCTGCGTTGAAGATGATGAAAGGAACATGTCTGAACATGCAGGATCTTCAGGTTGGTAAACTTTTTTATTTCATACTTGGACTGCCTGTCTTCCTTCTGGACTATTCTTGAATTCTCATGTTTGAGCAAAAAAAATATAGGTGTTACTTTATGGTACTATCATTTTAGATGCAGTTGTGATAAAAAATAAATAGCTGAAATAGGCAGATCTTCCTTCTACAATTTCACTTTTAAAGCAGTCCTGAGTGTCAGTGAATGCAATCAGTAATACTAAATGAGCAGTATGTTAATAATAATTAAAATAACTGCATTGACTTATTTTGTTTAGGAGAATCCATTCTCAACATACAGGATTCTGAAGACTATCCACCTTCAAGATCACCATAGTTTTCTATACTTTCAGAGTTATCTGCCAATGATTGTGTTTCAGTCACATCATGTATGTCACCTGTAGCAAAAAGAAAAAAAAAAATCTCCATCATCCAAAAACCACCATAGGTAAGTTTGAGATCAGAACCAGCAGATTACAAAAAGTAGTAACTGATGAAAAAATTGCCTGGTTTGTTTATGCAACACTCTCCTTTCCATATGATTGAGAACCCACACTTCATTAACATGGTTCAGTCATTAAGACCAGGATTCAGTCCACCCAACAGAGCAGATGTCGCAGGCAAATTGCTGGATAAAGTGTATGAAAGAGAAATTGAGCAGTGTGCAAAAGGTATAGAGGGTGAAATTGTTAACCTGAGTCTTGATGGGTGGAACAATGTCCACAATGATCCTGTTGTATGTGCTTGCGTGACAACAGCAGAAGGGAATGTCTTCCTTACAGAAACCATTGATACATCAGGAAATGCACACACAGCAGAATACTTACAAGTAGCAGCATAAAAGCTATAACAAACTGTGTGTGTGTGTGTGGGGGGGATTCAAATGTCTAGTATTCAGCTTGGTCACAGACAATGCTGCAAATGTATCCAAGATGAGAAGAAATTATTTAGAAGAGAGTGAAGAGAGTCCCAAGCTCATAACATATGGTTGCAGTGCTCATTTGATGTACCTCCTAGCCAAAGACTTCAGTGTTCCAGAAATAAAGGCTAATGTTGTTGAAATTGCAAAATACTTCCCTAACAACCACTTTGCAGCAGCTGCTCTGAAAAAGGTGGGAGGAACCAAGCTAACTCTCCCACAAGATGTGCGATGGAACTCAGTAGTGGACTGTTTTGAGCACTATATTAAGAACTGGCCTAATCTGATGAGAGTTTGTGAACAAAATCGTGGGAAAAAAAATAGATGGCACTGTCACAGCCAAAGTTCTCAACATTGGGCTTAAGAGAAATGTTGAACACATGCTGGTTATCCTGAAGCCTATTTCTGTAGCCTTGAACAAAATACAGGGAAATAGCTGTTTTATTGCTGACACTGTTGAAATTTGGAAGGAACTGAGTGAGATCTTAAAAAGAGAAATATGCAATGACAGAGTTAAATTACAATGGGACAAGCACCATCTCCACCTCATTTTCTTGCAAATATTCTCAATACGCGGTACCAGGGTCAAACCTCAACTGCTGAAGAAGAGGAGTTGGCTATGATAGGGACATCCAGCAATCATCCCTCCATAATGCCAACTATAATAAACTTCAGAGCGAAGGGTGAACCTTCAAGAAATATATGTTTGCTGATGATGTTTTAAAGAAAGTTACAGTCACTTAAGCACTTGGATTCAGAGACTGTTGAAGTGATAATCTCACTTTTAACAGCAGTGGCTTTTTCTGACAGTGTAGAAAGAATATTTTCTTCCTTTGCACTAATTCATTCCAAATTGATAAATCGTTTGGGACCTGAAAAAGCAGGAAAGCTTGTTTTTCTTTTCCAGATTATGAACAAACAGGAAAATGAAGGTGAAGATGACTGAGTTAGCTGCAGAAACCAATATTTTAAGTTTCTCATGTTGACCTGGCTAACAGTCCATTTAATTTTTGTTTTTTGTTTTTTAAATATTTCATTTAACTATTTTAGTTAATACAATTAACAAAAACAAACCTGATTTTAAAAAACTTGAATGTTTAAATTCAAAAATTCATATGCTTCTTTTGTTATAATACTTTATGTTTGCTGTTGAAGAAAAAAATCCAGAATACATAACGTCGTTTTAGTTAAATAAAACAATTTAAATGTCTGTCTGGTGATGCTCTCCTCCTAACAGAGCATGGCAAGAAAATCCTCCAAATATTAACCTGTTGAATTGGAGATATTTATGAAGTTACTGGGAGCTGAACTATCTGCTTCAATTACCTTTGGTAAGTGAAATAACCAATCATTCATTTTCTAATATAGCTGTAAAACTAATCTGAAAAGTTTTCAAAATAAATCACTTTAAAAATGTAGTGTGTATCTTCTAAAAATGAAACCTACATCCACCTCCGAGTTGTGAAGAATATGTATTAAGGGTATAACAACCAAAAAGAATGCACTTTTATGCAGAAACCCATGATTAAATCAAGTCTTCCTGACTAGTGATTTAAATCAAATCCACCTTGTCCTCAGGTAACCAACCTTCATGCCCACCCCGTAAATTCCTTTGGAATTTTGAAAGTCCCCTTTCTGTTTGCTCGGTGATGCATGCAGTGGTCTCAGTGCATCTTTCCAGGTGGTCATGCCTGCTCCACGCACCAGGTGATCCCCTGCTTGGAGCAAGGCCGAGCTGCTGGACCTCATCAGCATTTGGGGAGAGGCGGCTGTCCAGTCCCAGCTGTGCTCCAGCTGTAGGAATTATACCACCTACGGGCAGATTTCACGATGCATGACAGAAAGGGGCCATGACCAGGACACACTCCAGTGCAGGGTCAAAGTGAAGGAGCTGCGGAACGCCTACCACAAGGCGCGGGAGGCAAACCGCCGCTCCGGTGCTGTGCCCACAAGCTGCCAGTTCTACAAAGAGCTGGACACAATATTTGGTGGCGACCCCATCTCCACTGTGAAGGCCACTGTGGATACTTTGGTGGCTCGCGCGCCAGTCGAGAGTGGATCGAGCCAGGAGGAGGAAATCTTGGATGAGGATGTGGAGGGGGACCCAGGGGCAGAGGACGACTCAGAGGTCACAGATGCATGCAGCCAGGAGCTCTTTTCTACCCCGGAGGAAGCTAGCCAGTCACAGCTGTCGGATCTTGGCGAAACGCAAACGAGACCCCCTGGTAAGTGGATTTGATTTTGGGAATCGCTGAAGCGAGTTTTGAGGGCAGGAGGGTTTCAGAAAGCAGGCTTGTATCTGTATGATGCACATACACCACACTCCTAGTCTGAGCAGCGGAACAGGCTGTTGATTGAGGCAGATTCCCGTGAAGTGAGGGAGTCAGATCTCCAGGAAACCCTCATGGAGATACTGGGCAATCCGCTGCCACAAGGTTCTTTGGCAGAGCTGCTTTGTTTCTCGCCCCATTAACGGTAACTTTCCCTCATCACTCTGCCGTCACGGGGGATCATTGCTGCACAAAGGCAAGCTGCATAAGGGACAGGGTGGAAGCCGCAGTCTTGGAGAAGACCCTCCCTTGATTCCCTGCTCACCCTCAGCAGCAAGATATCTTCCATAATGAACACAGCCTGGGGAAAATGTGGGGAAAGGAATGATTATCAGGCCCCCCGCCCCCACACACAGTGCTGGTTCTCCCCAAGAGCCACGTGGCCAGTATACAGTAGGGTCCGGGAACACTGATTTACCCTGCCCCTGCAGCTGCTCACCATTTTGGGGGTCTTGTGGCTCTTGTGTGCTTGCCTGGGGTCAGCCTGTTAGGGACAGGTATGTGAATACTGGCTGCATTTTAAAGCACTGAATCAGCGTTCTGTGTGTTGCAAACAATACTGCTTCTGTAAAATGTTGCGTTTTGGCTTCACAGAGATGACCTTGGGAGCCCAGCCTCCCTCTTTGCTATTGCCAGCTGAATGGCTGCACAGAATTAGAAAGCGGACACAAAGAACTAAGGAGGACTTTCTGCATGACATTATAATGCACTCCCAAGCATAGCAACAAATATTAGTGGCTTTCAACTTCAAATTGCTGCCTCAAGGCATCCCTGATCCTCATGGCCCTGCGCTGTGCCCCTCTAATAGCCCTGGTCTCTGGCTATTCAAATTCAGCCTCCAGGAGCTGAGCCTCAGTGGTCCAGCCCTGAGTGAAGCTTTCACCCTTCCCTTCACAAATATTATGGAGCGTACAGCACACGGCTATAAGCATAGGAATATTGTCATTGGCCAGGTCCAGCTTCCCATATAGGCAGAGCCAGCAGCCAAAAGCAAACTCAGTCATTCTGCACTTACCCAGCCTGTTGTTAAACCACTCCTTGCTGCTGTCAAGGTGCCCCGTGTATGGCTTCATAAGCCACTGCATTAAGGGGTAGGCGGGGTCTCCCAGGATCACAATAGGCAGTTTGACTTTTTGCTACGGTGATCTTCTGGTCCAGGAAGAAAGTCCCTACTTGCAGCTTCTTGAACAGGCCAGTGTTCCGAAAGATGCATGCATCATGCACCTTTCCAGACCAGCCTGCGTTAATGTCTGAAATGCTCACGGTGATCCACAAGCGCCTGGAGAACCATTGAGAAATATCCCTTGCGATTAATGTACTCAGTTGCTAGGTGATCTGGTGCCAGAATTGGAATGTGCGTGCCATCTATCGCCCCTCCGCAGTTAGGGAAGCCCATTTGTACAAAGCCATCCACAATCTCACGCAGGTTGCCCAGAGTCACAGTCTTTCGAAGCAGGATGCAATTAATGGCCCTGCACACTTCCGGCAACACGACTCCAACAGTCGACTTTCCAACTCCAAACTGGTTAGCGACTGATCGGTAGCAGTCTGGAGTAGCCAGCTTCCACAGTGCAATTGCTACATGCTTCTCCAATGGCAGGGCAGCTCTCATTCTCGTGTCCTTGTGCCGCAGGGCTGGGGCGAGCTCATCACACAGTCCCATGAATGTGGCCTTCCTCATGCGAAAGTTTTGCAGCCGCTGCTTGTCATCCCAGAGTGCATCACAATGTGATCCCACCACTCAGTGCTTGTTTCCCAAGCCCAAACGTGGTGTTAGACTGTGGTCAGCACCTCCGTGAATGTCACAAGCAATCTCATGTCATAGCTACTACATGTGGTGAGATCAATGTCGCACTCCTCTTGCCTTTGTAGTTTAAGGAGTAACTCCACTGCCACTCGTAACATGTTGGTCAGGGTGAGCAGCATTCTGGTCAACAGCTCAGGATCCATCCCTGCAGCTAGTACACAAACTGTTGAAAGATGGCGCCAAATGTGGACAGAAGCACAGGGATTACTGGAATGCGAAGCAATGCATCATGGGGCATTATGACAGGACCCAGGATGCCCCGCGACCCCTTCCGCCTTCCCACAAGTCTTAGCGGCAAAAAAGAAAGAGGTGCTCTGTGGGATAGCTGCCCAGAGTGCACCGCTCCGAATAGCACCGTAAATGCTGCAAGTGTGAACACGCTATTGCACAGGCAGCTGTCAGTGTGAACACACAGCAGTGGTTTTCCTTCAGCGCTCTCTGAGCGGTGTTGTAACTACTGGCGCTGTAACTTTGCCAGTGTAGACGTGCCCTTAGCTACACTAATACACTTTTGAGGTTTCTCCTTTTCAATTTGATAACTCAGCCCTTTGGTTCAGTTTAGGGGATGAGAGTTAACTAGAAAGCTAGCTTATGAGAATACCACTCATCCGTCTTGACTGGTGAAAAATGTGATTGGGCCGACAGTGACCAGGACAGCCCCAAGTGAATGGGGGAGGAGAACATACGCTGGGGAGATGGTAAGGATGCCCCCTCCAGAGTCTCTAGGCACTCACTGGCCAGCTGGGGGAGGAAAGAAGCTGATAGGTCCCTCACCCTGCCCTTTCATTAACTTAAACCTTAGCCTGAGCCATGTGGAGCCTCTTTTCGTTCCATTTCAGCAGCTTTATTTTGGGGACACTGCAGGTCTGACCGACTGCCTGTTTTGGGGGTCAGGAAGTAATGTGTTCTTCCCTTAGGGACCAAATTGGCATAGGCCTGGGGAGTTTTTTGCTTCCCCACAGCATCCTGGACGCACTGTTAAGTTAAAGAGAAATAGGATTTAGTCATTAGTGGTAGTACTTGGTAAGGATGTTAGTTCATCCCAACTTGCGGACGATTTCAAGTGCAGTTACTTCTGGGAACTGTTCCTTTTAACAGACCTGGGATTTTGCTGATGGGTGTTGTGCTTATGGGACAGGAGAGACTTTTAGGTCTTCACTGGCAGGGGTTCCCCACCCCCTTTAGTATCCTCTATCCCCCTCACAGGAGGCGAGGGGGTGGGACAGAACTTAGATGAGTTGAGTCCTAGGGGTAGGCTGAAGAGAGTCCCTCCTGATTTATGGGTTATATGGTAGGAGCTCTGTAACCCCACCACTTAAAATGCCAGGTATGTGAGTCTGGGTGACAGAAATCGAGTAAGTTTAAGAAAGTAAGTACCATTATTTCCGAGAAAATATAGGATCATTTTAAATGTTTTCCTTTAAAGTAAGCAAACTGCATTTTGAGGATCGCGCTAAAAAAAATTCTTCCAGGCACATTTCAGCACACAGCAAATCTTTACCAAGTTATAAATACCTTTCATGAAACCAAAGTTCACAAATGACAGTCATCACACAACTTCTGCTATACTAATACAATGTAGAAACTAAGGTCCCACTTTGACACACTTTAACAAACACTCTTTATTGAAAGCCACTCCGAACAAATGCAATGCTCTCCCAAGATGGCTCAAGACAGAATTTTTCATTATCACCTCATCCTTTTCTTTTGGCAAGCTGATTTTCCTTAGTTTTAATGGGACTTAAACAAGTCTGTTTACTCTGTGTACCAGTAGCCTCAATAATGAAGTACGTAACTATCCCAAACACATTTAAACTTGAACACCAGATTTACAAGGTGCCATAGAATCTTTCAGGACAACAATAAAAACACCATTTCAGCAACAGTGTCCATTAATACCACATGCTTAGGCATTGTTTCAGTACTGACAAAAAGAAGAGTACTGTACTACTTTACTGAAATCAAAACTTCTGCCTGGAGCACCTATATGTTCAACTAGCATAAAAGCATATGACCTTCTCTCGCTTATAAAATGTGATGAAATCACAATACAAAGTGATTGCTGCAGGTAATAATTTCAGTCAGAGTGGCTAGCAAGGATGTGTGAACAGCATTAGTTTTAAAACATTTACAAATAAAGGCTGCTGCCATGTGAATCCTTTATGTAAACTCCCTTTTCATATATTAGGGAGAATAATTCACAAAAGCTCATCTTTTGTTATTTTTGGTATATTTGTCAATTAGAAGAAATGCATGTGTACGCACCATGCGAACTTCAAATTTATGGTACATTTAAGTCAGTCAACACAATAGCAGAATTTCCTAAAAATCTCCACCCTCATATGCCGCACACCCACTCATTTGGGACTGGTCAAGGCTTATCTGGGAGTTCTCTCCTTTTTAAGTCAACTGCCAACAGAGAAGGGAAAGGTGACAAAGCCAAATCTAAAGCAACACTTGTGTTTTGTTGTGAGTTGGAATCAGCCATCTCAACCCCCTAGGGGAAACCCTGAAGGTTTCCTGATCTTTTCAGAGCAATATTAATTCTCTGCATATGCATAGGGAACAGGGACACATGCACTGGTAATGAGTTGCATGTCCATTTCAAGTTGGAAATAAGTCTCAGGGATTATTTTGGTTTGTCTTCCTACTTTTGTGAAACCTGTCAGGTAGCCAATGGGAGGTGCTAGATACTCAGCACTTTTGAAAGTCAGGATATGGCCTTTGAAGCCTAACTTTTAGTGCCTGTTTTTGAAAAATTTGAGCTCAACACATTCACAATTGGGGTAGTTAAGCAAAAATCACTGCTCGTACACCTGATCATGAATATTTTAAACTTCAGGAATTGTGTGTTTCAGAAGATTTTTTTTTCCTTGATCCAGAAGAAACAGATACGCAAGATGCTCAAAAATAAGGTCTCAGAGTGCAGAAACCAAAGGCTTTCCACTCCGTCTTTCACAGAATAACATCCCTGTGAACAAGAGCAATCTGCTCCATCACCATTGTAAGTGAACACAGCCTGTGGAAATTAATGAAGGTGATTACAGCAAGTAATTAAACCATTAACAAGATGCAGGAGCATTGAAGAAAACTCTAAACAAAGCATTATTTAGCTCATGCAGCTGCAGTTACAGAAAACTTGAGTAGAAAAAAAATCTCATCTCCGTACAGAATTATTCAGAGGTTAAAGGCTTCAAATGTGGCTGTATAAAAGACAGTGAATCAAGAACATCTATGTGGTAGTGTTCCCTAAAATGACTGGCAAGGGCTAGGGAGAACTTACCAAAATAGTTTAAAACCTTTGGTGCTCAGCCTGCTCTAGAATTATTTAAAGTGTATTCAGATTCCTACCAGTAATAAAAAAAAAATCTCCTTTATGAGATGTTTAGAAAAAAGAAATGCCACTTGGAAGGCTGCTAGAAACTAGTGTGCGATTGTGTGCAAGGGGACACATGGGGAGATATTCTGTCAGGATTCGAGCAATTATTCCAAAATTAGGGAACATCCTAGAAGAGCAGGGCTTTTCATTTCTATTATGCCAAGGAAGCAGGAAGAATGTACATGCGTGCGCATACACCCACACAAATTATGCAGGAGTTTTTGTTTGAACTGACAACCCAAAGGCTCAGACATTACGGTTATGTTGGTATCAGAAGAAACATTTACACACCCTAGTAAAATTAAGCAGTTTGCTTCTCTCCCCAAGACCAAAATCTTTGTATTTGAGTTTCTCCCCAAACCTAGTTACAGTACTGCCCATTCTATTATTTGGTTCCTCTACTTACTTTTGGGAGAGGAAGGAAAAGGGGGGTCTTTTCAATCATCATCTAATTCCCACTCTCCCCTTCCAATCACTTACTAGGCCCTTTGCAAAGCCACCCTATCACAGTGGCCTCTCTCGCTTCAACTGAGAGATCTGGACAAGGATTCCTGTGAAGCTCATCAATACTATTTCCTTCAGTAACAGAGATGAAGGAGTCAAACACCACCAATGTGAAATGCTTCCCCAGTTCTCCTAGTCCCAATTAACCCCAAGAGAGGAAATGAAATCTGTCCTTAGACCCTCTCCAATGTATCGTCCCCCTCCCCGTTTGTGTTTTTGTCCCTTCTAAGTACTCCCCATATTCTCAGTTTTATTTCTTATTCTTTCTGACTTTAGCTCCCTTTCTCGATCCACCTTCCCTCGATGGTGCCTATGCCTCTTATGTCTAAATAGCAATAACATGAAACTGACATGATCCTTGTGAGGTTCACACTTCTAGGAGTCCACTATACACAGAGCACCAGAACCAATCTCCAACATATTTGAGAATATAAAACTGCAGTGTTTTGCCTAACACCAGGGCTGAAGCAGTTTACCACACATTAGGACCAATATGAAACATAGCAGTCCCCCTCTGTCCAGGGACAATGCCTTGCTAAGGAGCCAGCCTCAGCTGTCAGGAAGATGGAGGGTGTACAGTCCTATGAGGGTAATGTACCTGGCTACTAGCTGGAGGGCACCACAATTTGTATCTAAACTCTAGTTAATAGGTCTCCCAATCTCTACCAGCTGCTGGAAGGAATCAGCACTCTGCTCCTTCACCTACACATTCTAGATCCCTTAGGAACTGCCAAAGGTGGCTGCCCTCAGCTATTCTATCCCACTTCCCCAACCCACAGTCACTGCAGAAAAGCTTGTGTGCACATGCACATCTTTCTGTGACTGTCCACTTCCAACCTTGTGACCATTTTAATCCTCTTTTGCAATCAACAGCTCCAGGGCTGCCACTCAGAGCTTTCCAAAGCTGAACAAAGCAACATGGACATGATCCTTGCCTGTTTCACTGCTGCCCACAGGGTTTTGACAGCAAATAATCAAAGGTAACAAGACCCGTCAGTCTTCACTTGGCTGCAGTTTGGGAAAGCTACAAGGAGCAGCAATGGAACTAGATTTGTCTGAGAACACAGATTATCGCTGCATACACAGCATTTAGAAACTTATTTAAGCAAAAGATTAATTCCATGGAGAATCTAGTGGCATTGGAGCCCCTCAATAACCAAGAAAAGCTTCCTATTAACCAGAGGAGAGTAGCTTTTTCAAGCCCTACCAATACCTTCGTGGGCTGAAACAACAACAGCAAGACTTTTGTGGTCAATTTTAGTGCTTCCCATCACTATACTCCTCCTACACACAGAAGAGCATCACAGTAAATGCCCAGCCATGTGTACTTGGCACCTCTGCTCTCAAATCAGAAAGCAAAATCACCCATCCCTAGCTTTGATGATACAGAGTGACAACAGGAATGAAACAGACTCATCTTAAGAGTTCTATTGTCATTGGTACCTGCATGATTTGGGGGAAAAAGAAATTTGAGCTCTTCGCCCTTCCACAAAGCCAAGGATAAGAGAGAAAATATAAGCCTCCCCACAAAACTTACCAGTCAAAAGCAGGTTTGGGATGGGAGAAAAAGATAATTTCTCCCCCAGAAGCTAGAAAAGCGAAGGGAAGGAAAAGAAAAGTAAGCATAGGAACATGCCCAAATAGACTGCATACCTACACAAGTCAGCTTAAAAATAAGTGGCCTCCAGGCAGAGTAACACCTTGAAGGGAACCCAAAAACCTTCCCTTTCCTTTAACCAAACTTCACACCCCTCTGCTATCAGCATCCACCTACAGTCCAGCAAGCATTTCAAGCCTTATATTCTGCTTTCCCTCGATTCCTATTATAGGTTTAAAGGTTCACTTGGAGAATTTATTCTTCACATCTTCTCCTGAAGGTTAATGTATAGTGTTACTGGTGCAAAACAGCTGCATTATTATACCCGAGAGGTGTCTGCAAATCAGTGGTGGCCATTCCTATACCAGCTGTATTCTACATAAAAGTACTTTTTACATAAAGCTTTCCCCTTCAGAATAATCAAAAAAATTACACCAACACACAGTTTAAATGCATCTTGAAAGGACAATCATCTTTTCTTAAAGAAAAAAAATCAGACAGAAGTGACTATTTTAAACAACTGTAGTTTCAACATCTAAGGTTTTGGAATGGAAATATCACAAAAAAATAACTTATTCAGTAAACTTTGTGCATTTGACAGCACTGTGTGAATAGTCAGATATCTGTGTCATCTGTGCAAGCTTATAACACAAGGGAGTAAAATTCAATATTAAAAAATATTTAAGTTTTTGTTTATAACTGTAAAAAAAATTTGCCCTGAAACAGTCAACCTGTCAGAAAGGATTGCCTCTATCATTAAGAAGGCTATTAAAATTAAATGGACAACTGTGGGACATCACAAGACTTTATTAATTTCCCCTTCACACCCATAAAGAGGCTACATACAAAAGGGCTTATCCAATCAGTTTGAATTCTGGAAGAAGGAAATAGACAATGAACAAGAAAAATTGTCTGCTCTTTTGCTGTTTGAACTCTCACAAGGTTGGAACTACAAAACAGAAGCAGACTTCCCCAGGATCAACTTGGCTTATCCCTAAAAGATATTCAGTACTGACAGACTGCTATAATTCTATGACCTTTTGGAACCATAGATTATAACTCATTTGTGTATGCTTGCCTGCTTTAACCTGTAAATAGTTCTCATTTCTTTTTCCTAGTTAATTAATCCTTAGTTTACTATAGGATTGGCTACAAGGGTTTCTTTCGCCTGAGATCTGAGGTACAAATTGACCTGGGGTAAGTGACTGGTCTCTTCGGACTGGAAGCAACCTGAATCTTTTGTGATCTTTGGTGTATAGCAACCAACCATCACTAAAACCAGCTTGCCTGGATGGCAAGATAAACTGAACTGCCCAAGGAAACGGTCTGTGACTCCATGGTAAGAGTTCATAGTTCACATTTGTTACTGGCTGGGTGGAATCTAATTACAGAACATACAACCAGTTTGGAGTGTCTGGAGGTTGGCACTCAAGGTCATGAAGTCCAGACAGCATGGCATACTGCACTTTCAGTCAATGGTTCCCCTTTAAATATTTTACTAATAGTTTAAATTACATTAGCAGAGAAATAGCTGAAGTAGAAATGAAAAGATATTTAACATTTTCTGTGTTATCTACAGTTGGTGTAACTCATTCCCCACCAAGAGTCTTTTATGGACAAAGAGGAGTTCAATTTAAAAGGCCTTACTCGTCTCCCTGCCTGACCACTCTTAAGAAGAGACTGTATGTCAAGACACAAGTGGGTTATTTACATTAGACTTTTTTGCCAGAAAGTTTCCCCATTGTGATCATTAGTTCTGCTCCAAAGGTGGGCGCACCAGTGTAAACAAAATCCTAAGCAGTTGTTTTAGATGTGCACAGCACTGTTGTAGCTGTGTTGATCCCAGTGTATGAGAGAGGCAAGTTAGTTGAGCAATATCTTTTATTGGACCAACTTCTGTTGGTGGAAGGTACAAGCTTTTGAGCTACACAGAGCTCTGTGTTTTAGATGGCACAGGGGTTAAACACACCAGCAGCTGCCTGGATCCAGAGGCTATGCATGGGGGACACGCAGGGTCACATGTTACCTCCCCCCCCACCCCGATTTCTGCCAGGGTGGGAGCCAGGTTGAGTGCAGCTCAGGGAGATGTGCCCGTGAAAGTCACTGACACCTGGGGGGGGGGGGGGGGGAGGGAGGAGAAGAAAGACAGAAAAGCCTGCTGAGACCCATTCCTTCCTTGCCCACAACCGCAGTTACCTGCTTGACAGTAGGTGTGCGGAGCCCGCTCTTGCCCGCACCATGCACACAGTGGGGAGGTAATGGGAGAAGGAAGGAGCTGCGAGGGGAGAGGGGGCAAGGTGGTGCCAGCTTGGAGCAGGTATGGGAGGTGCAAGGTGAGTGGGAAAGGGGCCAGAGGGAACACATGGGACGATCAGGTGTCTCATCACCCCCCCCCCAAACTTTATATCGTGCCCTCTCCCCAAGAGTTACCGATCGTCTCTGCCCCTGCCTACCCTGAAGTTCCTACTGCTGGAGCTGAACTAGCTGTTCCAATAAAGGGAAATTTTTGGCAAAAAATCCTAGCGGTTTTTTTTTTTTTTTTATGGAGATATCCTATCTCCTAAAACTGGAAGGGACCTTGAAGGTCATCGAGTCCAGCCCCCTGCCTTCACTAGCAGGACCAAGTACTGATTTTGCCCCATATCCCTAAGTGGCCCCCTCAAGGATTGAACTCACAACCCTGGGTTTAGCAGACCAATGCTCAAACCACTGAGCTATCTCTCCCCCCCAAATACAAGGCCTATCCTAGTAACTCTGGTACAGTAAGAGTTGAACAGGATACACCTAGACATCAGTCTTAACGAGAAATACAAAGTGTTGAAAACACAAATTATTTAGTCAGGCACATGAATTTAAACTGTATTCACTCTTTTCAAGGCCAACTTTTTCACAGGCCGTTTTTAATAGGAAGTCTAATGTAAAAAAAGAATGTTCTCTCTGTCAAGAAATGGTGAGACAGCTCTTACAGATGAGAGTAATGCCTCTATTTTATCTCCTTAGACAAAATTGGAACTTTGTACTATAGTGCAAAGAACTGGCTGAAGAACATGCAACGTTTAGAAGTCTACTCCTAACTACAGCATAAGGCCCGGATCCTGTAACACACTGACAAACAGAACTACAGGGGGTCCCCGGTATATGTCTCCCCTTTATCTGTTTTTTCACACATCCATCGCTCATCAATAGGGGAACATGTTCCGATTCACGTCAGTCTCAATCCGCATATCCGTCGTTTGCAACTTAGTACTGTACTCGCTTCACCTTTTGCGTCACTTTTCTGTGGGTATTTACCACCCACCAGTGCCCTCCCCCCTCAGCACCACCTGTCCGCCAATCAGCTACTCCCCCTCCCTCCCAGTGCCTCCTGCCTGCTCTGATCATCTGTTCAGCAGGATTCAGGAGGCAGGGGGGGGGGGGGGGAGGAAGGGGGTTGGAGAGAGAGAGAGAGAGAGAGAGAGAGAAGGAGGAGCGGAGACGGGTCGTGCTCAGAGGAGGGGGTCGAACGAGGCGGGGCAACCGTGAGTACAGGGGGTCCGCAATATACATCATTTCAGTACCCATCACCCTTTTCAAGAACTCGACCCCAATGTATATCGGGGACCCCCCTGTATTCACAGTGCATAAAGTTAAGTATATGCTCAAGTCTTAGGCCCTGATTCTGCAAAATTTGTTACTGAACTGAATTGGCTCTGATACTTAATCACAAGATATATAGCAATATTTGATCATAAAGGATTGCAAGCCTAAAATTAGCAAGAACACAAGATCGTCTTAACTCAAAGGAGAACTATGACTTTGAATGAATTATTTTTTAAACATTACTACAGTTTGTACCAAAGAAATAACAGACTGATCATAGTTTTGCACATCGCAGCATATAGCAGTGTTTCATTTTTTGCATTTTAGTGTACCTCTAGTACTAATCACGTAGTTTAAAACTAACAGATTAGATAGCTAATATTTAAACATTGTTCTGGGTAATTCAAAAGTCACAATGGAGTACAATTCAATAAGTGCCAATTAATTATAGTAGTCTTACAAGTGCAACACACATGCGTTATTGATTGTCAAAGCCAAGAAGTCTGCCAGGAAAATACAGTTTAATCTTTACATATTAAACTAATTCTCCAAAGAAACTGCTGAACTGATTCTCAAAATAAACTTCTGTAGTTTTCAGTTAAAAAAAAAAAAAAAAAAACCTGCAGATTACAAAACAAGGGAAGGTGCTTGAAGCACGCGCACAATACACATAGTAACTGCCAAGCACCATACCTAGACAAGCTTAAGCTAGTCAGAAACAGCACAAAAGCAGTCCTCCAAGTTATTTTCCTCCATGGACAGTCTTGTGAAATTATGATCTAGAACAAGACCACTTGTTTGAACCAAGCATCTGAATACTATATTGAATTTTTTAAAAGCGTATAGCTATGACATGTACTATGTTAATTGCACTGGAAAGTTATTATGCCACCCACATTACAAAATATTTAAATTGCAAAAAATATATAATAGGAAAGTTTGACATGTAAAGGTCCTCCCCTCCCTTTTTAACAAAACTGAATGCTAGGATTAGATTAAGCAGCCATTCATTTTCATATGAAAAAAGGAAAAGCTACTTCAGACTGATTCACAAATAGATTTAGATATAAATGATATACAGATTGTAACCAGTCTTGCTGGTTACATTTTGCATCTTGATCATCAAAAATCTAATATCTGACACCCATCATCGATTAGTCACCTTGCAAGGTTAAAGCTTATTGCATAAGTGGAGGGCATACATTCTATATCATCTCAGTCAATAAATATTTAATATTCTGCATTCTAGTTTAATAGATTCATTAATAAGAAAACATACGGTACTACTTAGCAATTATGTAAATTATCACTTGAAATTGTAATGAGGAAAATGTGGTCTGTAACTGATCTAATTAAGGCTGTGATGCAAGGTTTAAGCAAGGAATCCTACTTTTGACTGACAAATTGGCAACATGCTGTATGTTTTAATGCTTTTCTCTCACTGTATAGACTGTAAATATGCAATAGCACAGTACCCTTTGATTGCAAAAGGAACTGCACACACCAGCTTTCATGCATACTACTCTGATAACACTGCAGCATCCTTGCATCAAAGCCCTGCTACTCTTAACTAACAATTAATAAACATGCAGCAACTCAGCACTATATGAACACTTGCACTTAAGTTTTCCTTCTCAAGGGCAAATGCTCCTTGTTAAGGTAGGCTTGATGCTCTCCATTAGCATGTTCAATCACAGCACTAGGAGCTGACTTAGTCTTCAGGAGACCCAGGACTGTCTTCAGGTCCCCACACACAAAAACACAACTGAACAGAACTGAACAGAAATCTGTTTGTAGGGGTGTCTGTAACATACATGTTGACCATCCAGGAAGTGCCAGGACTGGGGAAAAAAAAAAAATCTCAATTTGACCTACTGTTCTTGAGTCTATACCAGTTACATTGAAGGCTAAAAATCTCAAATGTAAAGCTACGGACGTTTTATATTATAGAACTACATTATCACACTGCTGTAAATAATGCTCTCATTGATCACTATCAAAAGTGAAAGTAAGTTCACACAGACAGGCACCTTGCATCAAAACTCCCTTCCCCAAAAAACAACATTTCATTCTATTTTTAATTCAGACTTTACACAAGCTATAACACATATGTATTAAGTTAATCTAGACAATTACAACAGCTATCAAAAAGAATTAACACATTAAAGGACAGTCCTGTTGCACCTTACTCGTATGAGCAGTGAAACCTTTATAATAAATGTCATAGAAAGAAGTCAACTCAATAACTGTACCTAAAAAATTAAAAATCTACACTTGAAAGGGAGATAGAAGAGTGCATAATATGCACCAAAAACTTTCATTTAAACAACAATTGTACAATATTCTGTACAGGAAAAACTACTAACAAGTTCATCTTTTTCAAACTATTTACAGAGCTTTTAACTTCAGTCTCAATAGATTCAATATTTTGCTCCCCCTCTATTTCTATCACTTCCAGGAAACGTACTGCAGTCTTTAGAAAGAGAGTGCTATATTTTCTTAAAGACTGTTTTTTAAAGTATCTCCCCTCATCTAAACATTTTCTTCTTTTGGAAAAAAAATAAGCTAATTCAAAGAAACTTTCCATTACAATAACTTCTATTTTATTAACCATGTTTCAGTACAGACAATTCAGTGACTCAGAAACAGGAACAAGCTGCAGCCACATTTTAATCAGTACCTAAAAACAGATTTCAGTCTGATTTAAAATAAACTGCATGAATACATGATCCAATTAAATCCTAATTATGTAAGTAGTAGGCAGACTGGCATATTTACACAGGCACAGATTCGATATTAAAGTCTAAAGTGGCAAGACAGAGAGGCTCTTTTTTCCTTTTTACTGTGCAAACTACATTGCTGGGGGGGGGGGCGTTATTTCATTATTAAATTCTTTCCTTCCGCTTTCAGACCTCTAATTTTTTTTTTAATATACATGGCCAAGAAACAGCAGCGGAAGCATGTATAGATAAAACTGAAGCCTGGAGGAACTAGAAAGCTGTCCCTTTCACAAAATGATGATTCATTGTAATCCCCTCAAAGTCACAAACTACTCTCCCAAGTAAGAGCCAAAAAAGAGCTATACAAAAAACACTCACTTCACAAGTCTGAGAGTTACAAAATATTCAGAATGTGGAAACATGGAACAGTAAATCAATCAGTTCTTCAGTTAACTAAGAAAGGTGCACTGAAATGAAAGAATATATTGTCCTTTTAACATGAGGGTAGTGACCTAGATTCAGGCCCGAGATTTCCATAGGAAAAGGAGAACTTCCCCCCACCCCCCCGACACACACACACACACACAAAAAACTCCCCACAACACTACCGAATCGGCCCCAAGCGGGTTACTCACTACCTCAACCCCACCAAAAATAGTGCTACCCCTCAAGTCGCTCCCTAGACCATCACTGAGAGTTAGAGACCTACTCCCATAGGTGCTGGAATCAGGGGTGCTGGGGGAGCTGCCACACACCCCATGGATTGAAGCTGTTTCCACCCTATACAGGGTTTACAGTTTGGTTCAATGTCTCTCAGCATCCCCACGATACAAACTGTTCCAATGTGCCTACTCCCTACCCCCACCACACACGTCTGTGGTCCTGTATAATGTTTATGGTCTCTGTCTGGGGAAGGGCTGAATATCAGTCTCTCTATCCCCTCTCCCCCCATGCCATGGACAGGGCGGGAGTAGCACTGTTACAGTTCTCCCCACCCCCACATCCCCAGGCAGGGGTAGCGAGGCGGTTGCAGTCTCTCTCACACACACACAGGGGCACGGGTGGGTACTTTACCTCCGAACAGGTGCGGTGAGAGGTGCGCTGGCAGCGAGCCGATCACGAGCCGGGGCCCGCCGTGTCCTCCGCCCCCTGCGGGCCGCCCCCGGCCGCCCTCCTCGGCCGCGCTGTTCACCGAGTCCTGCGAGCCGTAGGGGCCGCTGCTGTGGGGGATGCTGAAGGCTGACTGGGCGGCCCTGGTCCCGGAGGCTGCCGCCCCGACTAGGGACCTGCTCCGGGGCGCAGCCACGGGCGGAGCGGCCGCAGCTCCCGCCGCCGAGCCCCCGGGGGCTGCCTGAGGCGCCAGCGGCGTGTATCTCCCGCCGGCCCCCGCCGAGCGCCCGCCGGCCCCGTTCGCGCCGCCGCTGCCGGAGGGCAAATCCCCGCCCGAGTACGCCCGGGTGCGGCCGTTGGCGGCGGCCGGGCCGCTCTGCTTGGCGCCCATAGTCCCGTCGCTGGCGCCGCCCGGCGCCCTTCGCCGCTGCCCTGAGGCAGCTCCGGGGGGCGGGCGGCCCCGTCAGGAGCGAGCCCCCGAGGGACGCGCGGGGAGGTGAGCGCCGGGCGCCCGCCCGCGCTGGGTGCCGCCGGGATCCGGCTCAGCTGGCGTTGCCGGAGCGGCCGCTGCTCTCGGGTCTCGGGCGCCACCATGAGCCGCTCGGGGCGGTGCTGGCTCCGGCTGCTACTGCCGCCGCCACTGTCCGGGGGCCGAGCCCAGCCGCCGCCGCCATCCCCCGCCGCTTGCTCTGCCCGCCGTGCGTGGCTGTGCCGAGGGGCGGGCGCCGCCCCTAGTGTGTCGCCATCCGGGGGGCGGCACCGGCGCGCGGCCGGGGACTGGAGGTTCGGGCTGGAGCCGCCCCCGAGCTAGGTACAGCCCGGGCCGCCCCCCAGCAGCGCCGGGCAAGCCCAGCCCCCAGCTACTAGTCACGTCTCTCGCCTACTGCCATCTGGAGACCCATAGCGGCCCCGGCCTCTTACCCCGTCGCCACCTGGCCCGGAGCCCGCTAGATAGAGCGCAGGCGGGGCTCCGTGATTGCGGGGACAGGCGGAAAGTGTGGCCCCTTCTCGCAGGGCAGAGAAGCGCGGGAGCGGGCCCCCCTCTTCTTTGGCACCGGGGGAAAAACAGGAATTGCCCCTGATTGCACTGACCAGAGGCCCGGAAGGGCTGCTGCTGAGTTAGCCCACCTGTTACTGCTTCCCAACCCCATGCCGGTGGGTGCAGATCCCAGCTGCTGCTTGATGAGCAGAGAGCTAGCGGGGCACAGCCAGCGCTCTGGGCGCCAAAACAGATACAAAAGCTATTTTCAAAGTGTGTTGCAGCAAAATTAGGGCTGCTGCGGGGCACCGCCGCTTAGGGTTTGTCCTCTTTTCTCTGTGAGTCTCTTGAAAGGGCAATTAAATGGTTTAAAGTTATTTACTTAAAATTCATTGTTGCCCAGATTCCTGATGGTAGTGGGCTGTTGTTGGTTTTTTGTTTCTTTTGGGGTTTTGGTTTTTTGTTGGTTTTTTGAAGGCCCAGCTCTTGGAAGCATGAGATTAGGGGAGAAATTCGTCTTTCATTTTAAAAAAAAGTTTCTAACGTTATGACTCTAGAGCAGGGGTAGGCAACCTATGGCACGCGTGCTGAAGGCGGCACGCGAGCTGATTTTCAGTGGCACTCACACTGCCTGGGTCCTGGCCACTGATCCGGGGGCCTCTGCATTTTAATTTAATTTTAAATGAAGCTTCTTAAACATTTTAAAAACCTTATTTACTTTACATACAACAATAGTTTAGTTATATATTAAAGACTTATAGAAAGAGACCTTCTAAAAACGTTAAAAGGTAAATGAAGACTCGGCACACCACTTCTGAAAGGTTGCGGACCCCTGCTCTAGAGAAAAGACTGAAAAACATGACCCTTGTGCTTGGGACTTCACAAAAAGCTAGGAAATTCAGACATCAGTGTAGTTGCACTGGGATGAATTTATCCCTTCATCTTTAAAATTTAATAATTCAGTTCTAGTGCATGCCATAAAGGGGGAAGGGAGTTAAAAAGCACAGCTACATGCATTAAGATAGCTGTCAGTTGTGTGCATCAATGCGAAACTGCATTGGTTGCTGTGCACAGAAAACAGATGTATACAAGTGTTAGGGTGACCAGATGTCTCGATTTTATAGGGACAGTCCCAATATTTGGGGCTTTTTCTTATATAGGCTCCTATTACCCCCCACCCCCTGTCCTGATTTTTCACACTTGCTGTCTGGTCATCCTAACAAGCGTGTACACATAGTACTACACCACCTAAAATGGGGCAGCTATGAATGAGTACTGTTATGTCAGCATAGTGTTCAAAGAAATTGTGTGGGCAGCTTCCATTCTTACCAGGCAGTTTTTACATGAATGAAAATCTTGCCTAAGATTAGTGAACTTTCCACTGAAGTGTATAAAAGACATAATTACTCACTGCAGTTACTCGAGTATAGGCATAGCTGAGTGCACCTAGGAGTTTGGGTTCTAGAAGGAGGATCGTTACAAGGCTTAGGAGGCAGACTCCCCCCTATGGAAAAACTAATACCTAAGAATATAGTGACCATTCCTTAGATAATCTTATTCTGATCTCTGTAAAATTTGAAAATTTAAACATCAACCACATTTTAGCATAAAAATTACATCATCCATAATCTTTAGCAACAGGTTTATGGAGCACAACAAATTCTTAGAAGACCTGTTTCCCACTCAGGATACAGCTATAACAACCAGTAATTTGATTTTAATAAGTTATAATGGTTCAGATTTTCTCCTGCAACAAGATCTGCTTGTTGCAGGAAAGAGTAGGTTTATCATTACCTGATTCACAAATATGGCTGCTACAGCAAAAAGTTAGAGGGGCCTAGGGGCTACTGGTATTTACACAGGCTGGCCATGGTCCCTAAAAGGACTACAACTATTCTGATCATTCTCAGCTGGCATGTTCTATCTCTGCTAGGGGACCAGATAGCAAGTGTGAAAAATCGGGACAGAGGGTGGGGGGTAATAGGAGCCTATATAAGAAAAAGCCCCAAATATCGGGACTGTCCCTATAAAATCGGGACATCTGGTCACCCTAATCTCTGCCCAGCCTTCAGTATATCCTTTCCTGCTCCAGATGCTCCACCTGCAATAGAGTGGATGGGTGTGGTTGGCACAGAAACAGGTTACACCAGTTGACAGATTTCCCAGGCTGGGGGAATTCTTATCTGAGCATTTAGGGCCTGATGCCAGCCCCTTTGTACCATCTGAATGGTGTGAAAGGGCAGGAATGGGGGTAGGATCTTGTCCCATATGTTTATTTTCTGGGCGTGTGAGCAAAATTCTAAACCCCTTATCTTTTACTCAGACAAAACTCCTATTGACTAATGAGAGTTTTATATAGGGCAGGACTGCCAGATTTGGTCCTATCAATTGAACCTTATGAATAAGTGGTTCAATCTCCACTGGACAGATCACATCAGGATGCAAAGATCATTTAATATTTTAAAAATAGAAAGATGATGTGATTGAATATGTCATGCATTGGATCTATGAGTAGGATTCCTACAATCAATCACCCAGCATAAACTGTTTGTCTATATGGATGATTGTCTGGCATTTAATAGGATACATCACTGTAAAGCTTTTCTATAAATCAACCCAAGGCTCTCATGTTTCAGTAAATTCTCCAACATTGCAAATTTGAATTACTCAAGCTAGCTATGTCCATATCAATAATAACACTAGTGGAATAACTACTACCAAAGATTATTTAACTGGGTTTTAAAATGTTCTTTAACCTTAAAATTTCTATACAAAATATTACACTGGTGCTGACAACTTTTATGCTGTTTGCAGCTGTGATTAAAAGCAAATAAAATTTTTAAACCCAGCCATCGAATGTTGGTGTGCATTTAAACCATTAAAGTCAATGGGGCTTCAGGTGGGCACAGAGGTCTGCCATAGTAGAATAAGTTGCGGGATCCGAGCCTTAGTGGTTTTGTGAGCCAAGGCAGGAGATACCCTGACTGAGTTACATTGAGCATTTTCAGGAATTCTGCCACTATTGGTTTAGTACCCCTGCGGCTCACCCTGTTCTAGCAATGGAAGGAGGTCTAGTGTTGAGTGGGCATAGGCTTTTTTTTTTTTTTTTTTTTTTTTTTTTTTTTTAAGGCCACCATGTTGTCCAGCCCTGTCAGTGTAGGTCTGGAGTGCTTACACCTGGTTCACATATTCCTAGTACTAGTACAGCTGCAAAAACAATGGAGGGATTTCTGAAAATACTTTCTGAAAATGCTCAGTGTAACAAAATATTTTCAGAAATTCTCCTACTGTTGATGTAACAGCTGAGTGTTCATTGTTGATAGGAACACTGATGTTTGACGCTCAAGTGTATTCTATTCCAGTTAATTTAAACAATACAGCCCATACAAAAGTTTAAAATGTCCCAACAGTTAATTAGACGGACAATCACAAAATAACCTCCCAGCAGCGTAGAATTAGTCAAGTACAGGAAACAATTTCAACTCAGTCAGCCAATAAATCAATGGTCCTCGATCCACAGGTCACGTACGGCCCAATCAGCTGCGGCCCATGTGACATCCTCAGGGCCATACAGGTAGTATATGTATATTGTGTTATTGTGTGGATGTGACGCACATAACACATAGAAACTTAGATTCCTGACAAAATTGTGACTACCATATTTTCTGGTTAGATACCAAATTAGAGAACCAGGTTGTCATTGGAAAAGGCACCTTCACAAATTAGTTCTAGCCTGCAAGACCTTTTCCTCATATGGCAGCTTTACATTTTTGTAAATTTTAGATGTTTACAGAAATATAGCTAGCATCAGACAACCACCACTCCTTGGATATTGAAATGGGGGATTTAAATGTTCAATTGCTTGGAGAATGAAGCAAGACAGGACAGCTGCTTCCTTCTAAAATAAGAAATGTAAGATATACACGAGTTACATGTTAACAGCTAATATTGAACCAATGTCAGGTTGGCCAGATGGCTTTAAGATCTGTTCATATCTATACTCCAATGAAAAAGCTCCCATTCCGTACTCATGCCAATACCACCACATGTGCTACACATACCCATCTTGGTTTTGAGTTTTCTGCTATTTGGATTCCTATGTCTTTCTCCAGCTGGCAACTGATATTTTAATTACATCATGCAAATTAATATTTCAAACATTACTGGCATACCTATTGTCAGAAGTCACTGGTGTGGTGCTTTGCTCTGTTCAATGTTGATAAAAGTCAGCTGCGTGCGTGTGTTCCCTCTGTATGCTGCCCTGGCTCTGCAGATTGCTGACACAGCAGACCCCAAGAGAATCCCCAATGACCACAGACTCTGATAAGGTATGAAGGCACCCAGCCAGGTTTATTGCCAAACGAAACAAAGTCTCTAGCTCCCCGGATCAGATGTCTATAGTTCTGCTAGTACATATGTGCTCCCTGGCAATGGACCATCTCAGTCAGTGGCGGGATTTACCACTGCCCCCTAGGCCAGACAAAGACATCCACTCAGGGATGCTCTCTTATACACAGGTACAAACAAGTTACACATCACTCCTGACACATAGAGGAGCAACCCCTCTACGTGTCAGAGTGCCACCTCTCACAAAACAACTTTACCACATTATCCTCCTGCCCCTGTCTTTAGGATAGGTCAGCCTGTTCCTGTTATCTGTGAGGAATGTACTAGTACCGGAGTGTTCTGGTACCATCCTGGCATGTGTTTCCATAACTAGTGCCCAGTACCTTTTAGGTATGTGTATTTTTGCAACATCAGCCCTCTTCTTGCCACATTCTGTGAGCAGGGCCTGCCTCTGGCTCAAAGCTTAACTTTGATTTATGTTAGCAAAGTCTTGACCATTACTTTAGTTCAGGCCTCAGGCATCATACCAGGCCTCTGATGCAAGAGTTTATGTTTCAGGGCCTCATCTTACTACACCTATATATCAGATAGTTTGATATACCATATATACTCCAGTTAAAACAAAAAGTGTACTAATTTCAAAATATCATTAATTCATAGTTTTGCAAATGCATCTATTGTTATTTGGTATGAACCAAATTAACATTGCTTCAGGTAGTGCCCACAATACACTACATGTACAAGCATAACTGTACATCACAAGCCCAGCCCCAAATATCTTACACTCTAACAAGACAAATAGAAAACGGATATGGGTTAAAGAGGTGCCACCTTAAATAAAGATAAGTAATCACAGTGGTGATTGGCCAAATCTCAATAATATGCATTTGTTTTATTAACTCTGAAGTAATTCCAGTGTCTTGGATTTATACCAAAGATTAATTTTACTATGTAGCGATAATTGGTCCTAATCCTGCAGAGATTTGTGAATGTGCTTAACTTTATGCAGTGTGAGTAGTCTTCACAAATTATATGTGCTTGAGTCCTTGCAGGATTGGGTCCTAAAAGGTTTATTCTGGAAATGTATGGATTACTGATGTTTATCGTTTCAAATTTACCCTCTTCACAGAAATCTGAGTTACATTCTGCCAGTCATTGTCTGTCTGCACTCTGTATCATGTTGTAAACAGAATATATTGTACTTTATGTCTGTTGACTATCCAAATTTAAGAATTTTGATCACAAAAAACAACAACATACTTTTAAAAATAAAATCACCATTTTGGGCTAGATGTCTTGCTCAGCTTTTTATTTTATTTTTGGTACAATAACAAATATTTTGGAATGGGTTCTCAAGAAATGTCTAGTTTTCTCTGTGCGGATGCTGTAATTTAGTTATATTTTAAGAAATATTGTATTATAACAATTGTTATAATATGGTGAATGTTTATTTTTTCAAGATATTCTACACAGATTATTGGTATCATAGACCATGGCCCCATTATGCTGGGCACTATTAGATATGCACTTCTTGTTTTAACTGATAATCAGTCCAAAATATTTTGTTGCTGATCCTCCCCCTTAAATCATGCTTGAATTAATTTTGTTCCCCATTTGCTCTATGACTAGGGCTTGCACACATACCACATTGCACAATACATCACTTCTCCCTCCTATTCTTGTGTGCATGTTTGGTTGCATCTCTGCTCCCTCTATGCTGCCTTCCTTCAGAAGGTACTGTGTTGGCCATTGCTACCATAGACACAATATTGTATAAAAGAAGACAAGCAATAGCTCAAACTGTGGTCCAGTCTACATTAGATGTGTACCAGTACACATTTCTCTATTATAGAAAAGGCCTAAAAAAAATACAAATCTCTGCTTTGAAGATCATGCCCCATTTATTTAAACAGCTGAAAGCTATATTTGCTCTTTCCTGCGCGTGTTTTCAGATCCGGACTTGTCAACATCTAGCAATCTCTGCTAAGTGCTGAGTTTTTTAACAACACAACTCTCCGCCGTTGCTAAGGAATGAGACAGTGGTATTCTGTCAAAATAAAATCTTGCAAAACATCTTGTCTTCTCTTACAAGGTACAGAGTGCCAGACTGCAAACCCCTAACCTTGGTTAGCAGTTGCTTCCATTGGCTCCAGTGGGACTTCCTGGCTGAAGACTGCTCCCTATTATGAGTACAGATAGGGTTTGTAGTCTGGCCCAGAGTGAGTATTATTGAATTAAATCACAATCTTGGGAAAGGGTTCAAACTGGATGCAGACAATTTCAAGTCAAGCACAAGTTCTTTTACAAAATGTACATTTCTTTAGGGCTGCTAATTTCTTGAATGCTACATACCTCTTGCATTTTTGACAGAGGCAAGTTGCTGCTTGAAAGTAAAGGGGAAAAAATAACATTTCAGGAACAGTTAAAAAAAAAAAAAGGGAAAGAGATGGACGATCCCCAGGAGGTGGGAGATCTACAGCACTAGGCTTGCCAAGTACAACATGTACTCTCTCAGTTATAGCATTATCTGCCAATTATTACCTAAATCCTACTTCGCTGAGTCCCAGGGAGAAAAATGCCTTACTTCCTTGTCTTTTCAACATATTTGTTAAGACTTTTAATCAGTAGTTTTTAGCGTTAGACTTTTAGTGTTTGTATAGCCTCCCACATATAGTCTGCCACTGATTAGCCTAGGACTCAGACACAAAAACAGTAGATTGCTGCTCACGTGGTTTTTGAACTACAGCAGTTTGTGCAATAATGGCCTCTTGAGGCAGAAGTCCACACACGATGCAGTAACCACCTTGAAGTATAATGAGAGCAAAGTGTAATAGTGTATGCACAAGGGTTCTTCTTGATGAGCTGTTTACAGTGAAGAAAAAAAAAGGCCTGCGGCTGGATTTTCTTAACAGAGCCCTAGACTGTGACAAGCCCTGAATAAGAGCTGTACTGCCCAACAAGGAGCACCAGGGTGTTCAGATGGCCTCAGCTTTTTGGCTGGCATAAAATGCTCCCTTGGAGGCATCAGCTCAGATCTACTGCCTGGTGTATGAAGGCAGTGAAGGGGGAAGGGTATGGGGAAATCAACGCTATCACTCTGTCTCCTTCCCACCCCAGCTTCTTCCCCTCCCCGCATCCCAGTCTTCTTTGGGTAACAGGAATAAGCAGTCCTTGTGCTTCTTAGGGTATGTCTACACCCAGCCGCTAGTTCGGCGGCTGGCAATCGAAGTTCTGGGTTCGACTTATCGCGTCTTGTCTGGACGCGATAAGTCGAACCAGGAAGTGCTCGCCGTCGACTGCGGTACTCCAGCTAGACGAGAGGAGTACCGCGGAGTCGACAGGGGAGCCTGCCTGCCGCGTGTGGACCGAGGTAAATTCGAACTAAGGTACTTCGAACTTCAGCTACGTTATTCACGTAGCTGAAGTTGCGTACCTTAGTTCGATTTGGGGGTTTAGTGTAGACCAAGCCTTAGAGTGTTGCCCACACAAGGGATAGTTCATACTCACTCCCGGACTCTTCCACAGCAGCTCAGGGGCCAGGCACAATTTGGCCCACATTTCTTAAATCAAATGTTTTAAAGAAGGGCAGGAGCTCAAATCAGCAATGTAACCATTTTAGAAGTCAAGCACACTTCTTGCTGGGCAGTTCAAACTGTTTTGCATTGTCTCCAGAAAGTGTCAAGCAAACTAATTAAAACAGGTTCAAGTTAGAATACTAGTTGAAACAGTGTGTTTATCTTTTGCTGTAACAAAACACTTCCAGATAACAGGAGAATAGTTTCCATGGATGCCCTGTGGACACATTGAGATAATTAACCCTTTAATTACTGGATTAACCAACAGTGTAAAGCACATATAGCACATTACCCTGATAGGACTGCTCATTACAGTTTGTGTCTGGAGAAGTCTTAGATCTTCCTGTGGTTCTCCATAGACTTCCACACCTGGTTTTTACTCAAGAGTCACAGTGGATGCTGTTTATACTAAAAATTATAAAATCAGCAGGCTGAATGGGGGTTTTCATGATTATATCGATCATCCAAATCAAGGAAATAGTGAAAGCAACATTCTGTTTAGAGAAAAAAGAGTGAAGAAAGGATTCAGGTACCGGTTTGTGCTGGAGGAGACGAGGGAGACTGTTGTTCTGATTCAGTATGGCAATTCTTCCTTTCTTATGAAAGAAAAACATGTAGGACAATATGATATTGTAAATGAGTCGATGGTGACATCTAGTGATAAAAAATTGCACTTACTGATGCTGAAGTATGCATATCTCTGTGTCTTATTTTTAGTCTTAAAGAACCAACATGCACGATAGATCTTTAAGGTGGGAAGACTGAAGAACAAAGAATTAGATAAGAAAATATTGGTGTATTTTAATCTATTCTCTATTTTCAGTGGGTGGAAATTTAAAAAATAAAGAAGGAATAAATCAGGAACAAGACTTTTTTTTATTGTCTTTCTAAGCATGACTACCATGCACACATCCCTCATCTCATGGGGGAAATCCTGAACACATCTGGATTAAAACCATGTGTTTTAGTGACCGCAAAGTGCTGCATACATGTCAGCACTCCATAAATCATAATAAAAGTGCAAAGAGCTAAGGGCTGATCCATTATTTGATTGACTTCAGTGGGCTTTGAATCAAGTTCTAGAAGAAGAGTACAACTGGAAAAGTCTCTTTTAAAGAGATTTTAGTCCAAATGTTGCCAAGTCGGCACAGAGAAGTTAAGTAGAGAGGTGTCTACAAAGAGGAGGGTAAAAGCAAAAGAAGGTGGTTGAGGAAGTTAAAAAATAAAGTCAAAGAAGCAGCAGCTACATCCAAGAATGATCAAGGGACAAGTCCCTTCTTAAAGGAGTTCTTAACAGGAGAGAGGAAGCATGGTGTAAAAAGAGAAAGCATGGTCCAGTGGTTAAGGCACTAGCTTAGGAAGAACTAGGTTGAAGTAGAGTTGCCAACTTTCTACTCGCACAAAACCGAACACCCTTGCTCTACCCCACCTCCAAGGCCTCACCCCTTCTCTGAGGCCATGCCCCTGCTCACTCCATCCCCCCCCACCGTTGCTCACTCTCTCACTCACTCATTTTCACTGGGTTGGCTCGGGGTTGGGGTGCAGGAAGGGGTGCGGGCTCTGGGGTGAGGCCAGAAATGAGGAGTTCAGGGTGTGGGAAGGGGCTTCAGGCTGAGGCAGTGGGTTCAGACGTGGAAGGGGTGAGGGCTCTGGGGTGGGGCCAGGGATGAGGGGCTTGGGGTGCAGGAGGGGGCTCCGGGGTGGAACCGAAGGGTTTGGAGTATAGGAGGGGGCTCCAGGCTGAAGAGGGGGTTGGGGCATGGGAGGAGGCTCTAGGCTGGGGGTGCGGGCTCTGGGATGGGTCCAGAAATGAGGGGATCAGTGTGGGGGGGCTCCAGATTGGGGCAAGAGGTTAGGGTGTGTGGGGGGGGTGCGGGCTCGGGTGTGGGGCCAGGCATGAGAGATTTGGGGTGCAGGAGGGGGCTCTGGGCTGGCGCTGAGGGGTTCTGAGTTCAGGAGGGGGCTCTGAACTGGGGCAGGGGGTTGCGTGTGGGGGGGTGAGGGCTCCGGCTGGGGGTGCAGGCTCTGGGGTGGGGCTGGGGATGAGTGGTTTGGGGTATAGGAGGGTGCTCCAGCCTGGGACCGAGGGGTTCAGAGGGTGGAAGGGGGTCTCAGGGCTGGGGCAGGGAGCTGGGGCATGGGAGGGGTGCAGGCTCCGGCGGCGCTTACCTCAGGTGACTCCCAGAAGCAGCGGCATGTCCCTTCTCTGGCTCCTATGCGGAGGCGCAGCCAGGTGGCTCTGCACACTGCCCTGTCCGCAGGCGCCGCCCCCGCAGCTCTCATTGGCCATGGTTCCCGGCCAATGGAAGTTGCGGAGTTGGCGCTTGGGGCAGGGACAGTACGCGGATCCCCCTGGCTACACCTGCACTTAGGAGCTAGAGGGGGACATGCCGCTGCTTCCGGGATCTGCAGGGAACCTGCCTTAGCCCTGCTGCACTGCCGACCGGACTTTTAACAGCCTGGTCAGCAGTGCTGACTGGAACCGCAAGGGTCCCTTTTCAACTGGGTGTTCCGGTCGAAACCCAGACACCTGGCAACCCTAGGTTGAAGTCCCTGCTCGACTACAGACTCCTTGTGTGACCCTGGGCAAGTCACTTAGCTTCTCACTACCTCAGATCCCCATTTGTAAAATGGGGGTACTTCCCTACGTCACAGGGGTGTTTTGAGGATAAACATTAAAAGCTGGGAGGTGTTCAGATACTACAGCAAAGCTTTGGTATTAAGTACCTAGATACTAAAAAATGAGTTACACCTAGCAAGGGACATAGAAGGCAATAAGAAGAGGTTCTATAAATACATTAGGAGCAAGAAAAAAAATGAAGAAAAATGTAGGTCCTCTACTTAGCAGGGAAGATGACAGATGACAACAAGAAGCCTGAGGTGTTAACGCCTAGTTTGTTTCAGTCTTCACTAAAATCATTAATTGCAACCAGATACTTAACACAATTAATATTAACAACAATGGGAGAAGGAACAAAAGCCGAAGAGGTTAAAGAATATTTAGATGTTAGATTCAAGTCAGCAGCTCCTGGAGAAATTCATCCTAGGGTACTTAAGGAACTAGCTGAAGCAATTTCAGAATCGTTAGTGATTATCTTTGAGAATTTGTGGAGTACAAGTGAGGTCCCAGATAACTGGAGAAGGGCAAACATAGTACCTATCTTTACAAAGGGGAACAAAGAGGACCAGGGAGTTATAGACGAGTCAGCCTAACTTCAATACCTGTAAAGATACTGGAACAAATTATTAAACAATCAATTAAACCTAGAGGATAATAGGATGCCAAGTAATAGTCAACATGGATTTGTCAAGAACAAATCAAGCCAAACCAACCTATTTTCCTTCTTTGACAGGGTTACTGGTCTAATAGATGGGGGGAAGCTGTAGACATGCTATATCTTCATATTAGTAAGTCTTTTGACACAATTCCACATGATAGTCTCATAAGGAAACGAGAGAATTTTTTTCTAGATGAAATTACTGTAAGGTGGGTGCACAACTTATTGAAAGACTGTACTCAAAGGGTAGTTATTCATTGTTTGCTGTTGAATATGAATCACCAATGTGATGCAGTTGCAAAAAAGGCTAATATTGTGAGTTGTATTAACAGGAGTGTTATCGTTACATTCCAGGGTGCAAGCCAGACCAGTGAGGGGTTGTGTCACTGCTTGCCCTGCAACCTTGGTTGCCTCATAGTGTTTTGCTGTTGTAGCTCCTAACTTGGATCACTCACAATCAACCTGCCAGCATGTAGGTCATACCCTGTGGGTCTGTATATAGCTGCAGCCCTGGTCCAGCAACTCGGACCCCATCAGCCTGACAGCAACACTCTGGCTTCCAGCAGCCTTGGTTACTACTTGCAGGATGACTCCAAAACACACCCAGTCCTGAATTTTCCCCAAAACATGTGTTCTGCACTGTCTAGCCTTCTCCTGGACATTTTAGATACAGTATTACAAGTCTGTTGCCCTATGAGAAATATTGAAAACAAAGACTGAGGGGGGACTTGATAGCCCTTAACATATTTGAAGACTGTTGTTATAAAGAGGACTGTGATCAATTGTTCTCCATATCTACTTCTTATCCTACGTTTAGTGATCAGCTTAATCTGCAGCAAGGGAGATTTAGGTAGGATATTAGGAAAATCTCTCTCATCATAAGGATAGTTAAGCACTGGAATAGGCTTCCAAAGGAGGCTGTGAAATCCCCATCACTGGAGGTTTTTAGGAACAGGTTAGACAAACACCTGTCAGGGATGGTTTAGGTATACTTGGTCCTACCTCAGTGCAGGGGGCTGCACTAGATGACCTCTCAAGGTCCCTTCCAGCCCTACATTTCTGTGATTCTATAAGGTGCCGAGTGCTTTAGTAATGCTCACGACAGAGGTCATAGAGAGACACCAAGTTAGCCAGAATTGTGATTAAGTACAGTTTTGTTTGAACAGTACTTATTGGTGGTGTGCCAACTTGCTGGCCAGAGCAATCAGGGATGAACCATACTATAAGCAAGTTCTACAAAAATCTGCAATGAGTTCATACAGCACAGATGTCACTGAAAACTGCATCCCAGTAATACTAGGCCATATATACATTCTTTAGGTCAGCAACTATACAACTGTAAGCACATACACTCAAACAGGGCTACCATGCCATCCAGTAGCATACATTTCAGCATCTCAGTGAGAGAGATTCACCACAAGAACTTAGAGCGCTGATGTTATAGCACTGACAGTCTTTTTAACATCCCTGTGACAGGGTGCAGAAGCCGTGCCAGTGCATTGTCAGGTAGGGAGCTCACTCTTATTAAAGTCTCTTGCAGGCATCAAAGCTGAAGTAATGAGACAGAGTTGAACTGAGAATTCAGAGGCAACCCAGAGCTTACTTTATAAACAGTTACCGAGTAATCAGATGGGACAACTACTGAGAATTAAGGTGGTACACCAGATGAAAGCAATTTTGCCTGTAGATTAAGCAGGACCTTTTCTCATTTGCACACATACAAAATGTGAAAATACTGCCTAGGAAGGAGTACTGCAGAACGGGATCTGGGGGTTGTGACGTTGCACTCTATATGATTTTATGGAAGTATGCTGATGGGTGTGAATTCAATGTAACTAAAATATGCTTCATGCAAAAGGTCTCTTGTAAGGTATCATTACAAAGCTTATAATCTACTGAGTATGTTCATCCTATTTGTATAAATGTATCACTCTTGTATCTGAAACTAGAAATATGAAATATAACTCTGAGGGCCTATTGTAATTATGCAAAGCATGGGCCATTAATGGTGGTTTGGAATCTTGATGGCTCCCATCAACCAGGACAATTGACTGTGGATGGCTCTGTTTGCAGGCAGGCCTTCCTGTGAGTCAGGCTGGGAGGAATGAAGGCTTGGAGTCTTACAGTGACATGTGATCATGTCACCTGAACTGGAATCCATTTTTAAGCTGGTGTTTTTCCATTGAGAACGAGGGGTGGGAACCCAGAGGGACAAAGGATTCCTGCCTTATGCAAAAGATATATAAGTGCGTGGAACAGAACAAAGGGGCGGCCATCATGAGAAATCCCCTAGCTACCACCTGAGCTGGAACAAGGGCTGTACCAGGGGGAAGGATTGTGCCCAGACTAGGAAGGCGTCCAGTCTGTGAAAGAAACTTATTGAAACATCTCTGAGGGTGAGATTTTATCTGTATACAGTTTTATTACTGTATTAGGCTTAGACTGGCATGTTTTATTTTACCTGGTAATTCACTTTGTTCTGTCTGTTACTACTTGGAACCATTTAAATCCTATTTTCTGTATTTAATAAAATCACTTTTTACTTATTAATTAACCCAGAGTATGTATTAATACTGGGGAGGGGGGGCAAACAGCTGTGCATCTCTCTCTATCAGTGTTATAGAGGGCGAACAATTTATGAGTTTACCCTGTATAAGCTTTATACAGGGTAAAATGGATTTATTTGGGGTTTGGACCCCATTGGAAGTTGGGCATCTGAGTGTTAAAGACAGAAACACTTCTTAAGTTGCTTTCAGTTAAGTGTGCAGCTTTGGGGCATGTGGTTCAGACCCTGGGTCTGTGTTGGATTAGACTGGCGTGTCTGGCTCAACAAGACGGGGTGCTGGAGTCCCAAGCTGGCAGGGAAAGCAGGGGCAGAAGTAGTCTTGGCACATTAGTTGGCAGCCCCAAGTGGGTTTCTGTGATCTAACCCGTCACAGGGGTCATAGTGGATCACAAGCTAAATATGAGTCAACAGTGTAACACTTGCAAAAAAAAGCGAACATCATTCTGGGATGTATTAGCAGGAGTGTTGCAAGCAAGGCACGAGAAGTAATTCTTCCGCTCTACTCCACACTGATTAGGCCTCAACCGGAGTATTGTATCCAGTTTTGGGCATCACATTTCAGGAAAGATGTGCACAAATTGGAGAAAGTCCAGAGAAGAGCAACAAAAATGATTAAAGGTCTAGAAAACATGAACTATGAGGGAAGATTTAAAAAATTGGGTTTGTTTAGTCTGGAAAAGAGAAAATGGAGAGGGGACATGATAACAATTTTCAAGTACATAAAAGGTTGTTACAAGGAGGAGAGAGAAGAATTGTTCTTCTTAACCTCTGAGGATAGGACAAGAAGCAATGGGCTTAAATTGCAGCAAGGGAGGTTTAGGTTGGACATTAGGAAAAACTTCCTGTCAGGGTGGTTAAGCACTGCAATAAATTGCCTAGGAAGGCTGTGAAATCTCCATCGTTGGAGATTTTTAAGAGCAGGTTAGACAGACACCTGTCAGGGATGTTCTAGATTAGTGGTCACCAACCGGTCGATCGCAACTGACTAGTCCAGGGGTCGGCAACCTTTCAGAAGTGGTGTGCCGAGTCTTCATTTATTCACTCTAATTTAAGGTTTTGCGTGCCAGTAATACATTTTAGTGTTTTTAGAGGGTCTCTTTCTATAAGTCTATAATATAGAACTAAACTATTGTATGTAAAGTAAATGCATTTTTTAAAATGTTTAAGAAGCTTCATTTAAAATTAAATTAAAATGCAGAGGCCCCCGGTCCAGTGGCCAGGACCTGGGCAGTGTGAGTGCCACTGAAAATCAGCTCGTGTGCCGACTTCGGCACGCGTGCCATAGGTTGCCTACCCCTGGACTAGTCGATCCTAGAGGATCTCCCAGTCGATCGCGATCTCTGGCAGTGCAGTGTGGCTGCCACTAAGGCAGACTCCCTACCCTGGCCCCACACCGCTCCCAGAAGTAGCCAGCGTGGTCCAGGGGGGCAGGGGGGCAGGAGTTTCCCTCTGCGCGCTGCTCCTGCCTGCAAGCACTGCCCTCGCAGCTCCCATTGACCGGGAGAGCTGTGGGGGCAGTGCTTGCAGAGAGGGGCAGCGTGCAGAGCCACGTGCCCCCTGCCTCCCCCAGGGGCCACCGGGGTGCGTTGGCCCCTTCCGGGAGCGATGTGAGACCGGGGTAGGCAGGGACCCTGCCTTAGCCTCGCTGTGCCCGCCACTGACCAGGAGCCGCTGGAGGTAAGTGCTGCCCAGTGGGAGGCTGCACCCCAACCCCCAGCTCTGAGCCCCCTCCCAGAGCCAACACCCCAAACCTCCTCCTGCACCCCAACCCCCAGCCCTGAGCCCCCTCCCAGAGCCAACACCCCAAACCCCCTCCTGCACCCCAAACCACCTCCTGCACCCCAAACCCCAGTCCTGAGCCCCCTCCTGGAGCCAGCAGCCCATCTCCCCTTTTGCACCCCAAACCACCTCCTGCACCCCAATCCCCAGCCCTGAGCCCCTCCTGGAGCCAGCACCCCATACTCCTTCTGCACCCCAAACCCCCTCCTGCACCCCAAGTCCCATCCCTGACCCCCCTCCCAGAGCCAGCACCCTTTCTGTAATGTGGGACCCAAAACTGCATGCAGTACTCCAGATGTGGCCTCACCAGTGCCGAATAGAGGGGAATAATTTTCACTTCTTTTCTGACCCACAAACTAAAGCTAAATCCTCCTATTAGATCTTTTTTCCGGAAAGGCTGAGGTAGCTGAAAAGCAGGTCAGTAGCCTTTGTTGAAAAACTTACTAGGATTCCTTTCTAAAGGGGCATATGATTGAGATGGACTCTCTTAATGAGGGTGCAGCCTGGCATTTTTCAAATGGATAGGTCAGTTGGGCAACATTTGAAAAAAATCCTGGATTACAGCCTAAAATTCAGGGTTCTTGTAGAGCCCATTGGATTTTTCCCCCCTGGCTCTTCCTTTAAGATCTGGGATACATGCCAAGCTCTTGAATCTCTCATGGTTAAATGTGTCTGAAAGCAGTGCTATTATTGGGAGGCCTGGATATCTAGTATATGCCAGAAAACAGACGTGTCTGGAAGTAAAAAGCAATTAGGTTTACATTGCTCTAAACCTGAGCCATCTGGAAAGAATTCTTTCTGAAGACTAAAGCTTTTGGATAGGAATTGGGAAGTTACATTATCTTTCTCAGGCAAGCGAATATCTGAAAGGACAGAAGCCACATTTTTATTAAACATATTGATCATTGATAGTTTTCATAAAAATAGAGGAATATGTTTTTTCACCTGTCTAGGGAAGTCTTGAAGATATCAATTCCTTAGAGATGGGATATATCTTGATTTTAGTAAGGCTTTTGACACAGTCCCAAATGACATTCTCATAAGCAAACTAAAGAAATATGGTCTGACTCTACAGGAAATTACTGTAAGGGGCATGAATAACTGACTAAACGACTGTACTAAAAATAGTTATCAACAGTTCACTGTCAAAATGGGAAGACATATCTAGTGCAAGTCCCACAGGGGTCTAGTACTATTCAAAATTTTTATTAATGACTTGGATAACGGAGTGGAGAGTATGTTTAGAAAATTTGCAGATAATACCAAGCACCTCGGAGGATAGGATTAGAATTCAAAATGACCTTAACAAATTGGAGAGTGGATTTGAAATCAACAAGATGAAATTCACTGAAGACAAGTGCAAAGAAGAAGAAAAAAAATCAAGTGCACAACTACAAAATGGGGAATACCTGGCTAGGTGGTAGTACTGCTGAAAAGGATCTGGGGGTTATAGTGGATCACAAATTGAATATGAATCAATAATGTGATGCAGTGGCAAAAAAGGCTAATATCATTCTGGGGTGTATTAACAGGACTGTTGTATGTAAGAGATGGAAGATAAACATCCCACCCAGGCCTCAGCTGGAGTATTGTGTCCAGTTCTGGGTGCCACATTTTAAGAAAATTGTGGCCAAATTAGGGAGAGTCCAGAGGAGAGCATCAAAAATGATAAAAGGTTTAGAAAACCTGACCTATGCGAATAGGTTAAGAAAAACTGGGCATGTTTAGTCTTGAGAAAAGAAGACTAAGAGGAACCTAATTACAGTCTTCAAATATAAAGGCTGCTATATAAAGGACTGTTGTGATGAGTTGTGTTCACGGGAGGTAGAACAAGAAGTAATTGGCTTAATCTACAGCAAGGGAGATTTAGGTTAGATATGAGGGAAAACTTTCTAACTACAAGGAGGTTGTGGAATCTCCATCACTAGATGCTTTCAAGAGCAGGCCAGACAAACACCTATCAGGGATGGTCTAGGTCAGGGGTCGGCAACCTTTCAGAAGTGGTGTGCCGAGTCTTCATTTATTCGCTCTAATTTAAGGTTTCGTGTGCCAGAAATACATTTTAACAGTTTTAGAAGGTCTCTTTCTATAAGTCTATAATATATAACTAAACTATTGTTGTATGTAAAGTAAATAATGTTTTTAAAATGTTTAAGAAGCTTCATTTAAAATTAAATTAAAATGCAGAGCCCCCCGGACCGGTGGCCAAGACCAGGCAGTGTGAGTGCCACTGAAAATCAGCTCGCGTGCCGCCTTCGGCACGCGTGCCGCAGGTTGCCTACCCCTGGTCTAGGTTTACTTGGTCCTGCCTCAGTGCAGGGGGCTGCACTTAATGACTTCTAGAGGTCCCTTTCAGCGCCACATTTCTATGATTCTATGATAATTTTGCTAAGGTCCCACATAATTAGCCTTTTCTCAGAGTATGCACTAGGTCAGACGTGGGCAAACTACGGCCCGCGGGACTGTGCTGCTGGCCCCTGAGCTCCTGGCCGGGGATCCTAGTCCCCGGCCCCTCCCCCGCTGTCCCTCCTCCCCCGCAGCCGTGCCGCCGTGCGGGCTGTCCTCTGGCCCGCCGCTCCCCTGGGCAGCGTGGGGAACGCAACTGGCTTTGGCCAGGTGTTGCGGCTGCGAGCTCCTGCTGCTGGTAAGGGGGCAGGGAGCTGGGGGGGGGGGTTGGGTAAGGGAGCAGGAGTCCTGAGGGGCAGTCAGGGAGGAAGGGGCGGTTGGATGGGGTGGAGGTTCTGGGGGGGCGGTCAGGGGATGGGAAACAGGGAGGGTTGGGAGTGGGAGTCCCGGGGGGCCTTTCAGGGGGCGGGGATGTGGATAGGGGTCGGGAGGGCAGTCAGGGGACAGGGAGTAGGAGGGTTTGGATAAGGGGGTGGGATCCTGGGGGGGCAGTTAGGGGCAGGGGGTCCCGGGAGGGGGTGGTCAGGGGACGAGGAGCAGAGGGAAGTTGGATAGGGGGTGGGAGTCCCAGGAGGGCCGTCAGGGGGTGGGGGTGTGGATAGGAGTCGGGGCAGTCAGGGGACAGGGAGGAGTGGGGTTGGATAGGGGGTGGGGTCCCGGGAGAGGGCGGTCAGGGGACAAGGAGTGGGGGGGGGTTGGATGGGTCAGGGGTTCTGAGGGGGGAAGTCAGGGGGCGGGAAGTGGGAGGGGGCGGCGGCCAGGCTGTTTGGGGACGCACAGCCTTCCCTACCCTACCTACAGTTGCGCAACCCCGATGTGGCCCTCGGCCAAAAAGTTTGCCCACCCCTGCACTAGGTTCTCTGGATTCTAGAAGGCCTGTTGATTTCTCTGGTAAAAAAAGAAGTATGTTTCAAACCTATAGTACAGCACTACATTATCATTATCAACAGAATGAAAGTCTTAAAACATTTTCACACTTAATTTAATGCATAAAGAAAGCAGGTGACAGTATACATTTCGGTATGTGTGATCACACTTTTCTGTGTGCAGCATGTGGCACAGCTGTTATTTGTATGTGCAGAGGCTACAAACTCTCCAGGAAAGCTTTTTTGTGTGTGGCAAGAATCTAATTTTCAGCTGCAATTGTTCTTGACTAATTTGAGTTTTGATGTGCAAATAGCAGCAGACTCAAGGCCTCTGATTTTTAGATTCATCATATATATTCTGCAGGGTTTAGCGTCCCAAGGTGTCTTCACTGTGGAGTTAACTCGGGGGATCAGCACCAGGGGTGACCTAGCTGAGTGTAAGCATGCACACTGCACAGCTGATTGAAGCATGTCCACTCAACTGTGTACACACTGGTGCTGTACTCACTTGTGTTGTTACTAGGAATTCTGGGGGCATATCCAATGGTTTTTAGCACTGCAGTAAGATGGACCATTCTATAATTCTTTCCCAGTGAATTGTGGGAGAATTGGTCTGTCCTGGTAGGCACACAGCGGAATCGTGGGAAGGCTTTGGAGGACTATCAGCACAAAGGTGGTTTAACCTGCATTCTCACTGCAAAGTGGGCAGGTTACCAGCTGGAATGTTAGCAGCACTTGGGCTTATGCTTACATCCCAGGTCAGACCAGTTAGCCTGAGTGTAAAGTACCATCGCACTTGGGTGAAAGTGTTATACGTGTGTAGGATGACCAGACAGCAAGTGTGAAAAATCGGGACGAGGGTGGGGGGTAATAGGAGCCTATATAAGAAAAAGACCCCAAAATCAGGACTGTCCCTATAAAAATCGGGACATCTGATCACCCTATACGTGTGGATGGGAGCTGGGTTGAGGCAACATCACACTAAAGGTCCAAGTTAACTCTGCAGTGAAGACAAGCCCTCAGAGTCATGCATGCACAATCAAATGGGGCAGCTTCTTGAGCCCCTACTTTTTTTGGTATAAACGTAGCGCTTAGCGATTGCTTTTTGTTGTCTGATTACTGTCAAACCATGCCCCAAATGATGCCTGCACCGCCAAGGGAAAAAAATCACAAGACTGGCTCTGCCTGCAGAGAGTAAATAAAAGCATGTTTGCATGTTGCGACATGTGGTGTCCAGCCTGTACAATGTGGACTTTAAGCTCTGTTTTGTGTTCTGTATATATGCTGTTTAAAGATCTAGCTCTCTGTCTTGAGGTGCATATAAAGGGTCTTCCTTAACTTGTATAGTAATGAAGCACTTCTAAAAGGGGTCTATTCTGATTTTCATACAGCAATCATCATTGTGGTATCTGAGTTCCTGGCCCTACAGTAGAGCAGCTAATGAACACATGTGCAAAACTTGGGAGAAAAGAAGAGTAGATCAGCAATGCTTGTTTGGGGAGAAATTTGCATCTGAAAGGGACTGCTGGAAATGGGTGATGTGCCAAAGAGCAGGGAGGAGGAGGAGGAAATAGAACATACATGAGGGAATATTATCAATGATCCAGGTATGGCTTTAACAAGAACCACCACTAAAACCCAAACTGAATATTTCACTTATTGTTAATGAGTTGCTGGTGCTTTCTGCTGCTTGCATCTTCTCCCAGGGGTCGAGGCCTACATAGCTTTTGTGAGTTGAAGGTGCTACGTTGCTGCCTCCAACCCACATAGATGAGAGATGGGGTGACCATATATCCCGTTTTTGCCGTGTCCCAGCTGGCCCAAGTTTTTTGACAAAACTGGTTTTGCAAAAAAAAGTGGGGTGTGACCCCTAGCGGGGCGTGGAGGGATGTACGGGGGGGAAGGGGGGGAGAGTGATGCCAGTCCTGGATAGGGGGAGGGAAGGCTTGGGTGAGCACCAGCGTGCTGTGGGGGTGGCAAGCAGCTCGAGCCAAGCTGTCCCCGGGCAGGTGGGTGGCTCAGGCCAGCCCCACGTGTGTGGGGGGGACTCCCAGGGCTCGGGCCAGCCCCACATGGATGGGGGAGGCAGGGCCGGTGCAACCACTAGGCGAACTAGGCGGTCGCCTAGGGCGCGAAGTGGTTGGGGGTGCCAAAAAGCGGTGCCCTGGCTCGACAGGGAGGATCCGCCTTCCGGAGGCACCGGAGAGCCAGAGCATCGGCTTGTGGTGGTGGCAAGCCCCAGTCATGGAGGAGCCGGCACGGCGTGGCACGGGGGGCAGCAGCCCTGCAAAGGTGGCGGCGCTGCTAGCAGGGAGTAGCCGGGCCCCCCGCTCCTCCTGCCCAGGCTGTGGTCTGGCGCCCCCCCCGGGGGGGCTCCTGCAGGCTACAGCAGATGCATGCAGGCGCCGGCCGCTGTGCGCCCCCCGGCTCCCTCCTCGCCGCGCTCGGGCTCTGCGGCTCCTGGGCATGTGAGTCGCTGCCAGGGCGCGGGGCCCTGAGCCTGCTCCGGGAAGGGCAGCTGCGGCGGCTCACACGCCCGGCAGCCGCAGAACGCAGTGCGCGGCAAGGGGGGAGCCAGGGGGTGCACGGGGGCCGCCGCCCGCAGCCCAGGCAGGCACGCCCCCCGGCTCCCCCCTCACCACGCTTGGGTTCTGCAGCTCCTGGGCGTGTGAGCCGCTGCTGCCCCTCCCAGGGCTCCCGCTGCCTCAGCACTCTGCCGCGGAGGGGCTGTGTGTCTGGCAATATGTTTTGCCTCCACGTGGAGCCAGCATCTGACCAGCATGGGCATGGTAACGGGAGTCCCAGGGGGGCAGTCAGGGAGCAGGGGAAGGTTTGGATGGGTCAGGAGTTCTGGGTGGGGGGAGGCTGTCAGGGGGCAGGGGTGTGGAGAGGGATCAGAGCAGTCAGGGGACAGGGAGCAGGGGGGGTTAGGTCAGGAGTTCTGGGGGTCCTGTCAGGGGGCAGGGAGTGGTTGAATGGGGCATGGGAGTCCCGGGGGTCTGTCTGGGGGTGGGGGTGTGAATAAGGTTTGGGGCAGTCAGGAGACAAGGGACAGGGAGGCTTAGGTAGGGGGTAGGGTTCTGGGGGGCAGTTGGGGGGGGGTCCCAGGAGGGGGCAGTCAGGGGACAAGGAGCAGGGGGAGTTCGGGGTTCTGAGGGGGCCAGTCAGGGGATGGGAAGTGGGAGGGAGTGGATGGTGGCGGGGCTAGGGCAGGGCTCTCTCCCCCGTTCCTCTTTTTTGATAGTTGAAATATGGTAACCCTAGGTGAGGCGGGAGCCGGGGGGCGCATGGGGGCCGGTGCTGCAGGAGCCCCTGGGGGGTGCCGGGCTGCAGCCTGGGCAGGAGGGGCGGGGGGGCGCAGCCGCTCCCCGCTAGCAGCACCGCTGCCTTTGCAGGGCTGCTGCCCCCCTGCACTGCACTGGCTCCTCCATGGCTGGGGCTCGCCACCGCCGCAGGGGGACGCTCTGGCTCTCCGGTGCCTCTGGAAGGCGGCTCCTCCCTGCCGAGCTGCTGCAGCGGCCCAAGCCCAGCAAAGCCAGTGAGTGGACTCGGGGCGGAGGCCACCAGGGTGGGGTGGGGAGGGGAGGGCTCGCGGGGGGGCTGTGCATCCTCCAGGGGAGTTCAGGAAGCGGGGAGGGGGGAACCTGGTCTGGGGAGCAGCCCCTGGGCACGGCTGGCCCCTGGGGTCTATAAAGGCTTGTTGGGATTTGCCCCTCAATGAACCGATGTGCAGGGAGGGGGGCGCAAGGTGGAAGTTTTGCCTAGGGCACAAAATATCCTTGCACCGGCCCTGGGGGGAGGGGAGCCCCGGGCAATAGCCCCAGGTAGTGTCCCATTTCCCCTTTGGGGAAATATGGTCACTCTAATGAGAGAAGAAGGGCCTGCTGGGGACCTTGTGCCCCCAGGGTGGAAGGGGTCCCTGCTTACCTCCAAGTTTCAGCCGGAGCTGAGGGCGCTTTGCAGGATTGGGCCTGTTAAGCATCCAGCTCCAAATGCCATGGAACCAGGAGCTCCCAACCTTTCTGCTCTGTCTCATCCTAAAGGAACATGGCTCAAAACATTCACAGCTTACCCTGGAGATAGCATGCGTGAGGTGGAGGGACAACAAAGCAGCTGGACACCCCAGTAGAAGTCACTCAGTCCTCCAGGACTCTCACTCTTTCTGAGAACTCCCAGGGAGCACAGGGTGCAGCAGCAGCAGGTCTGCCATTTTTCCAATGGTACACCATGTGCCATTGCCATACCTGGGCAGCTTTGGTGGCCACTACAAAGGAAGGGGGGGGGGGGCACTGGCCATGGCCTCCTTCCCCAGGCCTTTTCAGGTAGCTGGTGTCCAGAGGGGCTAACAGAGAGCAGCTCTCATTCTGGGCAATCGGATTGTGTGTTGTCCCTGCACAGGGGCACTAAGTTGGGGAAGGCCATCTTCCCCACTGAATGTGAGCACCCACCAGGGCCAGGCACACTCTAGCCCCAGATTAGCTTTTCAATATGGTAGAGGTGGGGCTTAGGGACGCTGTAAATGAACTGACCCTGGCAACAGGCCTGGACTACGAGAGTTTGGGATCTGGATCTGAACCTCCACAAATGTCAGGAGAGTTCACAGATGGTGGTCCAGTTCTGGCTTATCTCCAGCATTAATCTGCTGACTGAAAAGAAGAAAGAGCAGTGACTGATATGGTAATGCAGCATCTCCCATGCAGTAATGCATCCACCCCTAATACACTTTTCCTAACCAAACACACACCTGGTTTTGCACTATAACAGATGTGGGAATGAGATGTGATAATGAGACATAGACAGATGCATCTCAGACACCTGTGCACTGGCAGTGAACATAAAGACACACACACACACACGCAGCCTCCCATAATTCTTTCAATCATTCCTCAGAGCAACTCCAGATCCAAACATTAAGTATCAGGTTTTCTGACCTTTTGTGCTTGCACTGCTGTGCCATGAAATTGTTTCACCTCTTTTGCATACATGCGGACCCACAACATATGACCATTGAGTTGATGGCCTGTCATGAGGTGAACTAACAGTAACAGACACGTGAACAGATTTTCCTTAGGGACATAATGTCAAGTCAGACGGACATGCAGCAGTGGCAAGTACGAGCAATTCTCATTGTCATTTTAAACGGTTGTTTTAAGTGTCCCTAGAAGTGGGGCTGACAGATGTTATTTTACAGGAAGAAGGGTATTAATTCCATATTAGAAGATACAGGTGCACATGCCAGTTCTCTAGTGACAGCTAATGGGTCTGATCCTTCGAGGAGAACTCCCCTAGAAGTCAATGGGAGTTCCAAGCATGGAGATGCAAGATCAGCTCCAAGAATGTTTCTCCATGAACATTTCATTTTGATGAGCATTCTTTGCTTTTGTTATTTCTTCAGATTTGACAGCCCCACTGCGTATCTACTCTGGTTGAATGCAAAAGCCTTGTCTAGTTCAACGACTGCAGCTGTGGGATTTGATTAATTCCAGCTGCCATGGTGGATGCACATTGCACCCTCCCCTCCTCCTACATCATCAAGGTCCAGTGTGTCTGGGGGTTGGGGTTACTAGGCCAACTTTCCTTTCTCCCCAGGAGAAGTTAGGCAGAGATTGTGCATTAGCGCTCCCTGTGAAGTTTTCAACTTGTGTCTGGAGGTGTGTTGGCCATGCCCCCTTCCTGGACAGTGTAGACCAGTTTGGAAGTTGTGTTGGCTGTGGTCCGTCCACTGGAGTGGGAGTTGTGTTTGCCTTGTGCCACTGCAACTGCTTTTAGGCAAACCTTTGTCAGCAGGGGTCTTGCAAAGTATGATTTGTGAGCCTTTCAGGGGTTGTGTGTGTGAGGGAAATACAGGTGGGACCCAAAGATGAAGAAGTAGTTTCACTGGCAATACACTAGTGCGCATGCCTTTGTGTGCTACTCATAACACACGCTCGGATCATCCTGGAACGATTTCTCTGACAACAGATAATTATTTCTTAATGTAAACCAAGCTTGTGAGACCCATTAACCATACCATTTGCTGAGGGCTGGATGAGTGATTTTGAAATAGAGAGCAAAGAAAACCCAGGCTGCTGTGTTTATAGAACTGAAGCTAAAGAGATTTTGAAATAGAATAGATTCCTTGTTTTCCTAGGCAAATGTGCCTTGGTTATAGGGCATTTTTTTCTTACATTGTGGAGAAGATGGCAGCACAGGAAAAGTTGGTGCAATGGGTTAATACACTATTCTTTCAACTCTAGACATGGAGCCAAACCAACCCTGTTTCTAGGAGCAGCAGGGATGAAAGGTACACAAATACTGGCCAAGAGTGGCTAAAGGAGGGTCTTAAGGGGAAGAGGCATTCATCTTCATTCCAACTTGCAGAAGCCCCTCCGAAATGCCCCAGGATTGGGGCTTTGGGAAGGCAGAGCTGAGGGTCATTCACTCTTCACAGCACCCTTCCATTGCAAAACTGGGGTAATTCCTGCTACAGCTCTGCATTGTCCTGCTCTGTGCCCAGCCTCCTTAGGCAGGAAGACCATTGCCACCTTAGGGGACCCATCTGGCAGGGGATGGGGTCCCTGTGAAGTAGCGAGGAAGGCCAGTCCTTCAGTGATGCTCTGGGATTTCCCTTCAGATCTCAGGACAGCTGGACATTTGGAGGGCCATCTCCTCTACTCACTCCTGCAAATGCCTCCCCTTCCTTCCAGGAGGAAGGTGTGTTGGAAACTCCAAGGGCTTTGACCCTGTACAGTCCAAGTATGACGTGCTGTGGAAATAAACACACATAAAAGTGGGCAGCACAGGAGTACGTCAATTCTGCATTAGTGAGATCACTGCTCTGCAACAGCCAAGTTATTCCTGCCTAATAGCAAGAGTAAGATCAAAGACAGTGGGGGAGGGAACACAACTAATTGCTTCATTAGTAGGACGATTCCACCAATTCCCATGTCTCCTCTGCCACACTCATTCAGTCCCCCTATTTTATCTTGCACTCAGGAGTACAAGGGAGCAAGTCAGCAAGAAGCCTGAAACAGTTCCACACGCTTCAGAAGGCTACGCCTGCTGCTTAGGATTTCTTGCCCCCAACAGGTGGGTATTTACCAAGCAAAAAACTATTAGGAGAGCTGTCAGTTTCAGGAGCAACTATCACTGAGATTACTTGTCACTCAGCTGGGGGGGGGGGGGGGGGGCGGAAGGGTGTAAAACAATGAGGTAACTCTTCTCAAGTGCTTTGTATAGCTTGATTGTACTATTGTGCCATTTAGTGAACTGAGTCTGATAGGACTTGGGTCAGATTTTCAAAGGAATTAGGCAGATAGATGCTTAGTGGGATCTTCAAAAGCACTAAATACTTTTGAAAATCTCGCCCTTGGAGTACAGAAAAGTTAAGTTTCTCTCTCTCTTCAACAGCTTATTCTGATTCTTGTTCTTTGATAATGAGAACAACTGAGTGTGAGTTGAGTTCCACCTCACTTCCCCTCCTTGTTGTTTCAGACCATCTGCAGATTCAGGAAGACATCACTGCATTGGTTTATGTTTGGTTTGGGTTCAGAAGGTTTTCTTCACAACCACGTGGGCTAGAACTTATTTTTGTTTTTAAATGTAAGCTTAAATTCTACAGAATGTGGCTGTTCCACACGGACAAATATAGCCAGTGGTTCAGGTGTTTTGCCACCACATATTAGTAGGATTGTGGTAGCACATTAGAACCCCAATCATGACTCAGGGATTACACTATGCTAGGCGTTGTACAAACACAGAACAACAGATGCTCCCCGTCCTAAGAAGCTTACAATTTAAAGAGAAGACAACAGAACAGATGGTTAGACAGGCAGGCAGATGGGGGTGCAAAAAGAAAGAATGAGACAATATTGATCAGCATAATGGGCACCGCTCTAACATAATGTCCCCACATTTAAACACACCAGTAAGTGGAAACAAGTCCAGCCAAAATGTTAGTTTATTACTTTCCATGTTGGTGACCCCAACTCAATATCCCACATGCCTGTCTTCAGTGTGAATTATTCCTCTTCTCACCCTCTCTAGGCACTGGACCAATATTCTCTGTTCCCATAAGTCAAAAGGCAGATAAGGGAAGTCCATATTTCTCAAAATGGCTGCCTGTCAGGGATGCCGAGTCTCCCCTACACACTGCAGGCTTGTACTCTAATATTCTTACCTTCTGCTGCTACTTCTTCAAAAGGATTCTTATAAATTTAACCAAAGACAGAGGCCCACATTTCAAAAGAGCTGTACATCTAAATGAACTTGCCTAACCATCCCAATGCACAAATGCAAGTTGGTTCTATGCACGTATAGATATGAATGCAGTGTACACCACTAGGGGCGGGGTTGTGTGCCCAAGCAGTGTGCATGCACTTTTCGAAAACACCACCCATATCTTGGCTTGAATCAGCATGAATATCATAAGTAATTCAAATCTGCTTCAATACCAATAGCATTGTGACATTAATGAAGGCTGACATTTATTATAGCCAAGTTTCCATTTGTTGTCTGAAGTGTATTGATTGTTACAGCGATCAAGCCATTGTACTTTTTTCAAACAGATTACTATTTACAGTATTTTCATCGAATGGAGTCTCCAATGTATTATGTCAGCTCTGAGTATCTTTGCTGCAAGGCCAATGTCTCCTGCAGTAATGAAGAAGCTGGTTTATATTTATGAGCGGTCAGCACCTGGCTATCTGGATCCACACCGCAGCATACACTGGAACAGTCAGATTGCCAGTGTATAGCCCTTAAATGTTGTCAGAGGGAGGCAAGATATTTAATAAGAGTAACATACAAAACCAGTCAATACCTATCCTTCCTAAATCCAAACATTTCTTTTAACCATTACAAAGTTCACCATTTGGAAGGAAGGGAACAAAAAATTAATATACAACATTAAGCTTGACTTTCTCCAGGTGAAATAACCTGATGGGAGCAAGCTGAGATTCTGCTTCAGGACTCATTTTAAGAAGTGACTCAAAACTAGACAAGGTGGTGGAGCAGGAATTCATGAATCAGAAGGGGTGGAAAGAGGTCAGCAAAAGCAGCGGATGCCAGCAATCGGCAGGTATCCAGGGCCTAAACTGCCAGGATCCCCCAGCCAGGTGAATAGTTCTCTAATCTAACTGGACCCCAATTAGCTATGGCATGCATGGATCAGTAGCTGAGTAAATATTGGCTCTTATCTCACAGTCATGTACTAGGGAGTCTTTGCCTTTTGCTGGTTTGTTTCCTGTTCGAGGTCATCTGCTCTGAGCATTACACCCACCATTTTTGGATCATTGGTTATTCACGCCTACATGAGTCACCTGGTATTTAACATCCTAACATTGAGCCTCATTTTGAAGGTGCTGAGGGCCTCCCAGTAGCGACTGAACACATTAGACTTCCACTGAAGAGAATGGGAGTCAGCGGAAACTGAGGGCACTCAGCAACTCGCTGGATTGTGTCCTCATGCTGCAGGTCATAGAGGTGCTGATAAACGTCACCCTGACGTAATTGTTCCATAGCTTCCTCCTTTTCTAGCTGCCATCAGTTCACAGATATGAGTAACTGCAATGCATTTCATGAAATACTGCAGTGAGGGAGAAGGGCTCGTGAGCATTGCTTGACCCATAGGATGCATTATTAGGATTTTCAACCCACTTAGCAAGGTCTATTGGAAAAATCAGTTTAATGCAGTTGCTAGTGTTGCAAAGCAGTGTTCTAATTATCTATTAATCCACTTTTCTTTACTGTGACAAAGTCTGCCCAGAGGGGGAGTTGTGCTAGCACAAGATGCTCCACTAACAGACTCCGAGACAGCAGTGAAGGCCCAAAAGCACTGATTCAGCTTATTTCTGAGCAGCCTCTTGCAGAGGGGTTCTGAAGTTACCCTCTGTGACAGAATCCCAGAGGAACAAACCATGCAAACTGTGTCTGCCCTCCCCCACAGCATAGTTCCCTCAGGGGTCTGAACAATTATGGCCATCTCAGGAAGAATGACTGTCTTTTGCCAGAGATGATCTGTCCTGTGATCAGTTCTTGTAGATCAGTTTCTCTCCCCCTTTTCTTCTTGTCTGAAAAGACTGGCCAGTGCACTCTTTTGGGGCCTAATCCGACAGTTTTAATGAAAGCAGAACTCCCTATGAACTGAAGGACTAAAGAATCAGGACCTATGTCTGTCCTTTCCTAACTTCCTTTACAGAGTTTGAGAATCCTTATCACTGGACACTGCCTGCTTGGGGTTAGGAACCTGAGGGAATCATTACTGGGCACTCTGACTTTGCTCCTTTACCTGCTCCTCAAGCGAAGACAGTAACAGGTATAAACCTGCTCAGGGTACTCTGATGGTTGGGTAGGGTCCTGGGAACGTCCAGAACATGGCTGTAAGGTGGCTGAATACTGCAGTCTGTCAGGAGGCCACCAGGGCAGGCCCAGCACAGCCTCAATGGCTGCAACAGGTATCACTGATTGTGTCTAACTTGGGAAAGCACAGCAGGCATCCATGCCTTAGGCCTCAGAACCCAGAGGAGAGGGGGTTTTGTTCATTATCAGACAAATAGGTGAAATTAAGCATGATGTCTGAGTCAGAACCTGGTGCCCTTATTCCTGTGGCACGGTACGTCACCCACCAAGTGGCCCCACTGACTTCAGTGGGACCCCTTGGGAAGCAAGGCACTGTTCATGCCGAGTATGGGAGTCAGAGTCTGGCCCTTTCTGAACCTGATCCTCCAAGGCTCTGAGTGCCTCTTGAAAGATGCTGAACAACCATCACTCACTGTAGCCACTGGGAATGGATGGTGCTGCTGAGGATCAAACGCTAAGATACATTTCTGGGAGCTCCTGGAATGTCCCAGAGTAGTCGAATGGACTTGGGAAGAACAGGCCCCTGTAAGAGAACTCCCGATTCAAGACCTGAAAAGAGCTAGCCTGAGATTTCCTAGACGTTACTAAAGAAAAAACACACTGAACTGGAATCTCCATTTTGCAGTTAGTCACAATGTTTACAATTTAAAAGCCCCACTTTTATTTTGGGACGCTCAGCAACTTGTTGCAGAGTCATGCCTGCAACACAATATTGAGTGCTCGTGACACAGTGCAACTGTATTGTCACACTGTGATGTCATATCACAGGACATGTGACTTCCAAGAAACAAAGACACAAGTTATTTGTTTCACAGGGCAAATTCAAGAGTGGGGAAGCCCTGCCCTGGCTCACAGTAAGAAGTATATTGCTTAGTTTTCCTTTGTTAATTACAGTCCATGAAGTTATGCACATGCATAAGTGTTTGCAGAACTGGGCCTATATTTAGTAAAACTTCCTTCAAACTATACCTGAAAACACTTTGCTACATTTAAATTATACAATATGACATGTAGTATAATGAAAGCAATAGCCTTGCGAGGACATTTCATGTTAAATAAACAGAAGAGTTCACTAATATGTAAGGGTAATGGTAGTGGGCAAGGGAAATTAGAAGCACAAGAGATTTTTTTCAGAAGACATGTTCAATTAATTGGAGAGATATAGGACAGTTGTGGCAGGGGCGGCAGAAGAAGAGACAATATAGAGCACTAAAAGGCATTTTACATTGTACTACAGAATTGCTATGGTGGGACATATCCTCTGCTGGTGTAGACTGGGATAGCCCCTTTAAAGTCAATCCACAATCTGAAGATGGGCTACAAAATGTTGTTGTTATAAACTATGTGTATAAGTCACCAATTAGGTTATTTCAATGTAATTTATTTTGCATTATTAAAACACTGTCCAAGGGCCAGATTCAGCCACATCGATGCCTATCAGTTTTATAACCCACTAACCAAATCAGCGTAATTGCTTTTGGTTTTTGCGCGGATTTATCCAGAAGCACCATAACGTCCAGCAAACGACACCTGGTGAAGACAGACAAGTCATGCATGTCAAGTCAGTGGTAACAACCAGCTGTAAATAAACATGAACTATGCTATCGACAGCCACCATCCAGGCCTGCCTTCTCTCAGCAGAACATGCGCAAGGGTTGGAAGAGCCTAAGGCAGGCAAGCAGCCAGTACTCCTGGATGACATGCTTCATCTGCTCCAGCTATGAGCTGCTACTGTCTGTCCATTGTTTCCAGGGGTGCAGCAGCAAGCCGTTTGACATCTGTACATACTGGTCAACCAATTGCCCCACCGCTCACAACATCCCTATCTTCTCCCAGTGTAGGCCTGCTTTGACTGTCTCTCACCCAGCAGGTGCAATTAGAGACCGAGATCTAGCACTGTGTGAACACAGCGCTTAATAACAACTTTAAAGAGAAGCATAAACCCTGCTAGTTTGCCACAAGAAATATTGTCCCCAGAAAATGAACGGTTGTACTCCATAATATATATGACATATGTGCCTGCCTGTGACAGAGTGGCCAAGCCATCTATCACTGAGCAAGAACAGAACTAGCCATAAGCACAGGATATTTCTTGGGAGCCCAAGGGCTCCTGTGCAGATTCTCAGGCCACTCCCATCTCCACCCTCTGAAGCATGAATAGAAGGAAAGAAATGCTCAGCCTGATTTTTTCCTCCCCTCTCAGCCCCAGCAGCTTTGTACTCTGCATATCAGAAGCCAGGCCCCAGGCAAAGCTCAGCAGTGAGGACTGATTGAATCAGCTCCACAGGTAAGGGAGAGAGTACATACCCTCAGGCCCTAGGCGAAACTTCCACCTTGCGGGCCCCCCCCCCAGCCCTGCGGCAGCTCCCCGCCTGCTTCTGTAGTTGGATAGCCATTCACAGTCTTTGTTTAATCCTGATCTGATGGTGTCAAATTTGCAAATGAACTGGAGCTCAGCAGTTTCTCTTTGGAGTCTGGTCCTGAAGTTTTTTTGCTGTAAGATGGCTACCTTTACATCTGCTATTGTGTGTCCAGGGAGGTTGAAGAGGCTATCCAACTACAGAAGCAGTTTCTCCTCCCTTGGTGTTCACACCTCAACTGCTAGCAGAGCACCTCACCCTCCCTGACTGAACTAACCTCGTTATCTCCATACTGATTTATACCTGCCTCTGGAGATTTCCATTACTTGCATCTGAAGAAGTGAGGTTCTTACCCACGAAAGCTTATGCTCCCAATACTTCTGTTAGTCTTAAAGGTGCCACAGGACCCTCTGTTGCTTTTTATAAGTTGTAAGGCTCACTGTATTAAAACGAGCCACTCTGTTAGTCTTTTCTCTCTCTCTCTCTCATTGAAGCTAGCACCTGCTTTTTTGTTTTCAGCCAAATATCCCTTTAACCATATAGAAACCCAGTCCCAAATACCTGTTTGTGTGAGGTGGAATAGACTTTCCTGAGACAGCCTGGCACAGCTGTATTTCCAAGTACCAGGAAGAGCTTTGGGGAGAAGGGGAAATAAGCATGGTACTGCTTGTACACACCCCTGGGGATGTTTTTTCTTGTGTACTCAGTGAAATGCTCTGAGAATTTTTAGATCTCCTGATAGCTTTTTTTCATTTGTTGGATTTAGTGCCTGTTTGGGATGTTTCATTTGTTCTTCTGATAAATAAAAAGTGCGATTGTATCAAGTTTGCCCTGGGAGATTTTTTTCTCACCCTTTTCATGGGCAGTTTTCAGACACAAACTCCTCTCACTCACATGTAGTGGTGACAATTGTATGATTTAGCACCATGGTTCGAAATACAGGGCAGAGCATAGCTACTCACTCAGGCTCTCTCTAGGGCTAGGACACAACAACCAGGGCTGCTAGTCCTCCAATACCTTCCCGTAATCCCTCATTCCATGGCTTTTTCCTGCCCTCTACCTATTCCCTGATCAGAAGTCACCTACCACTGAGAATAGGGCTGGAATGACTTACTCCCCTGATCTGTAATGAAAGGAGGCACAGAGATAATATTGCCTGCACTCTATCTCCTCTGCCATCCAGGGAGAACATTCTTCACCTACTGCTACTCTCGAGACAGAGCTGGGAAGGAGAAGTTCATGAATCATACATACTCCCAGCTCTAATACGAGCAAATCACTTCACCTCTCTGCCTCAGTTAGTACTAGTGTCAGTGAGCTCATAACACAAACCTACCTCACGGGGGTGTTTTGAGATGTGAAGTACTGAGGAGGAAAATTCTAAAGAGTGTCACTACATTGGCTATGGTGGAATGGAAGAAAGCTCTTGTCTGTTAGTAACAGTGGGAGGGAAATTTGTATTAAAGCTAATGTTAAAATTAGATAATACGCAGGTTAAGGAAAGAGTATCTATACATCTGGGTATAATGCTTAAATTATCCAAAAGTACAAAGTTTGGTTTAAAAGTCATAAAATGCACATAGTACCTAATCTGCAATATTCTAAAGTAAGGTTAATACATTCAGCGATACAGTTAGGCCTGGTCTACACTAGGAGTTTATGTCGAATTTAGCGCCGTTACATCGAATTAACTCTGCACCCGTCCACACCACGAAGCTATTTAGTTCGACATAGAGGTCTCTTAAATTCGACTTCTGTACTCCTCCCCAACGAGGGGAGTAGTGCTAAATTCGACATGGCCATGTCGAATTAGGCTAGGTGTGGATGGAAATCGATGCTAATAGCTCCGGGAGCTATCCCACAGTGCACCACTCTGTTGACGCTCTGGACAGCAGTCCGAGCTCGGATGCTCTGACCAGCCACACAGGAAAAGCCCCGGGAAAATTTGAATTCCTTTTCCTGTCTGGGCAGTTTGAATCTCATTTCCTGTTTGGACATCGTGGCGAGCTCAGCAGCACTGGCAACGATGCAGAGCCCTCCAGCAGAGATGGCCGTGCAATCTCAGAATAGAAAGAGGGCCCCAGCATGGACTGATCGGGAAGTCTTGGATCTGATCGCTGTGTGGGGCGATGAGTCCGTGCTTTCCGAGCTGCGATCAAAAAGACGGAATGCAAAGATCTACGAGAAGATCTCTAAAGCCATGGCAGAGAGAGGATACAGCCGGGATGCAACGCAGTGCCGCGTGAAAATCAAGGAGCTGAGACAAGGCTACCAGAAGACCAAAGAGGCAAACGGACGCTCCGGATCCCAGCCCCAGACATCCCGTTTCTACGAGGCACTGCATTCCATCCTAGGTGCGGCCGCCACCACTACCCCACCACTGACCGTGGACTCTGAGGATGGGATATTGTGGCGGCCGCTTCCTCGGACATGTTAGCGGACGGGGAAGATGAGGAAGGAGATGAGGAGGACGAGGCAGTCGACAGCGCTTACAACGCTGATTTCCCCGACAGCCAGGATCTCTTCATCACCCTTACAGAGATCCCTTACCAACCGTCCCCAGCCGTTAACCCGGACACAGAATCAGGGGAAGGATCAGTCAGTAAGTGTTTAAAACATCTAAACATTTATTTTTAACAGAACAGGAATATTAACAATATTAACAATGGGTTTTGCATGATTACTTTGCCCTAGGCGCTTAACGGTTCAGTCCCTGGCAGTGCAACTACTGAAAAAAATCTAACAATGTCCGGTTTAGCATGATTGTTCTGCCCAAGCCGCTCTACTGTTTAGTCCCTGCCAGTGCAGCTACAGTAAAATCCGGTCTATATGTCCGGGGATAGAGCAGAAATCCTCCATGGACATCTCCACGAAGCTCTCCTGGAGGTAATTGGAAAGCCTTTGCATCAGGTTCCTGGGGAGAGCGGCCTTATTGGGTCCTCCATAGTAGCAAACATTTCCGCGCCAGGAGACAAGCAAGTACTCCGGGATCATTGCCCTGCAGAGCATGGCGGCATACGGCCCTGGTCTTTGCAGGCTTTCCCGAAGCATCCTTTCTTTTTCCGTCTCTGAAATCCTCATCAGAGTGATGTCGCTCATGGTGACCTGCTTTGAATTAGGTAGGGGAATGTTAGTATTGGGACTGCTTGCCTGTTCCTTTACAGAACTGTAACCGGCGGTTTACAACCACGCGGTGGAGGCGGGAGAGGGGCAGCATACAGGGATCTTTCCCTGGGACAGCCGCGAGGGGGTGGGACGGGGCAGAGTTCATGCTTGCCAGATTGCTGGCAGCAGGGACTGTCATTGCTTTCAATGTGAAAGGAGGCCAGTGCTACTATTAAAGTTTTAAGCAGCCACAAGTCTACAGCTTACCATTTCGGCCTGCTACACAAATTCCGGTGTCCTGCCCCGCTTCTCTGATCTGCACTGCAAGACCCCAAGCACTGAATGCGAAGGCCGAAAATTCGACCTTGTCCTGAGTGCGCATGTGATAGGTGCTGTGCATGGTCTTGTTCACAGAGAAAGACTATGTTCTTTGTTCACAACTAAATTTATCTTTCTGAGGAATTCACTACCTTTTTCCCATTCCCACAGCTGCGACTGTCTCCCGACCTAGCCTGGCATCACACTCCCAGAGGCTAGCGCAGATTAGGCGTAGGAAGAAGAGGACACGGGAGGACATGTTCACGGAACTTATGGGCTGCTCCCGAGCCCAGGCAGCCCAGCAGACCCAGTGGAGGGATAACTTGTCCCAAATGCACCGATCACACATGGAACGGGAGGAGAGGTGGCGGCAGGAAGACCAGCAGGCGACTCAAACGCTGCTTGGACTAATGAGGGAGCAAACGGACACGCTCCGGCGCCTTGTGGATGTTCTGCAGGACCGGAGGCAGGAGGACAGAGCCCCGCTGCAGTCTATCTGTAACCGCCCTCCCCCGCCACCAAGTCCCATACCCCCCTCACCCAAAGTCCAAAGAAGGAGGGGCGGCAGAGTCCGTGAAAACTCTCACTCCACCCCTGCAGACTGCTCTAGTACTAGAAGGCTCTCATTCCCCAAAATTTGACAAGTCCTTTCCTTCTCGCCTCACCCAAGCCCCCGTCCAAGTTTCACCCCCCAGTTTCATGTGTAGTTGCTAATAAAAAATACGTTTCTGTTAATTACTGTTTCCATCATGTTCTTTTAGAGGAGAGTCTGTCTGAAGGGGGTTGATAATTGGACAGGACAGTCACCTTTACCAGGGTACAGAGGCGGGGGCAGGTTCAGCAGCAGGGCACACACACAATGCAGTCACTAGTTACCCTGGTCAGTCTGGGAGGTGGTTTTCATGTTCTGTGGTGGGGGGGTGGGGGTTGCTCTGTGACTTTGTGGCGGGGGAGGGCAGTTAGAGATCTTATGCAGCGGTCCTTATCCTGGATCACAGAGCCACGCAGCAGGGGATCTGTAACCGTCCTCCCCCTGCCACAAAGTCACATAGCCCCCCCACACACAGAGTCCCGAACAGGAGGGGTGGCAGGCTCCGTTGAAACAACCAGTCCACCACTGCGGAGCCTGTCATTCCTGGAGTTTAGAAGCGTCATTTGCATCACTACACTACACCCGCTCCCCACCACAGTCTGCGTCCCAGGTTCAACACTTTCCCGCGAAAACAGTAATAAAGAAAACGGTGTTCATTAACAAAATTCAAGTGATTTTATTTTTAAACATGTGTTGGAAGGGGGGGAACAGGGTATGTAACTGGAGAGGATAGTGAACATTTACTGGGTAAAGAATCGGGGGCAGGTTCAGCTTCTCTGTACACAAACTTAAAAGTCACAGGTTACCCTGCTCACTCAGGAACCTAGCTTTCAAAGCCTCCCGGATGCACAGCGCGTCCCGCTGGGCTCTTCTAATCGCCCGGCTGTCTGGCTGGGCGTAATCAGCAGCCAGGCTATTTGCCTCAACCTCCCACCCCGCCATAAAGGTCTCCCCCTTGCTCTCACAGAGATTGTGGGGCACACAGCAAGCTGCAATAACAATGGGGATATTGGTTTCGCTGAGATCACAGCGAGTCAGTAAGCTTCTCCATCTCCCCTTGAGACGGCCAAAAGCACACTCCACCACCATTCTGCACTTGCTCAGCCGGTAGTTGAAGAGTTCTTTTTCAGTGTCCAGGGCGCCAGTATAGGGCTTCATGAGCCAGGGCATTAGCGGGTAGGCTGGGTCCCCGAGGATGACTATAGGCATCTCCACATCCCCAAGAGTTATTTTGTGGTCTGGGAAGTAAATACCTTCCTGCAGCCGTCTAAACAGACCTGAGTTCCTGAAAACACGAGCGTCATGAACCTTGCCCAGCCATCCGACGTTGATGTTTGTAAAACGTCCCCGATGGTCCACCAGTGCTTGCAGCACCATTGAAAAGTAGCCCTTTCGGTTGATGTACTGGCTGGCCTGGTGGTCCGGTCCCAGGATAGGGATGTGAGTTCCATCTATAGCCCCACCGCAGTTTGGGAATCCCATCGCGGCGAAGCCATCTATGATGACCTGCGCGTTTCCCAGGGTCACTACCTTTGAGAGCAGTAGCTCAACGATTGCGTTGGCTACTTGCATGACAACAACCCCCACGGTAGATTTGCCCACGCCAAAGTGGTTCGCGACTGACCGGTAGCTGTCTGGCGTTGCAAGCTTCCAGAGGGCTATGGCTACTCGCTTCTGGACAGTCAGGGCTGCTCGCATCCGGTTTCATTGCACTTCAGGGCAGGGGACAGCAACTCACAAAGTTCCATGAAAGTCCCCTTCCGCATGCGAAAGTTTCGCAGCCACTGTGATTCATCCCAGACCTGCAGCACTATGCGGTCCCACCAGTCCGTGCTTGTTTCCCGGGCCCAGAATCGCCGTTCCACAACATCAACATGACCCATTGCCACCGTGATGTCCTCGGCGCGGGGTCCCGTGCTTTCTGACAGGTCTGTGCCACTCTCAGACTTCAGGCCCTCACCGCGCTGCCGTAGCCTCCTCGCCTGATTTCTCTGCATCTGCTTCTGGGAAAGGTGGATGATAAGCTGCGAGGTGTTGACAACGGCCATAATTGCAGCGATGGTCACAGCGGGCTCCATGCTCGCAGTGCTGTGGCGTCCGCGCTGTCACTGACCAGAAAAGTGCGCAAACTGATTTCCCGCCGGCGCTTTCAGGGAGGGAGGGCGCTAGTGACGGACGGATGACGACAGTTACCCAAAAGCACCCTCGACACATTTTTTTACCCAGAAGGCATTGGCGGCTCGACCCAGAATTCCAATGGGCAGCGGGGACTGCGGGAACTGTGGGATAGCTGCCCACAGTGCACCGCTTCCAATGTCGACGCTTTCCCCGTTAGTGTGGACTCACAAAGTCGAATTACTGTCCTTAGTGTGGACACACACGTTCGATTTTGTAATATCGATTCCACATATTCGATTTAAGTAAAATCGAACTACTCTCGTAGTGTAGACATACCCTTAGAGTATTAGCGTAAATACAGTACATGTCCAGCAAGTAAGTGCCCAATCCAGCAAGGCACCAAGCACCCATGGAATTCCAAAGCAAGTGACACATGCACACTAACCCACCCCACATATAGAATATTAACTCTTATATAGCACTTTTCATCAGTAGATCTCAAAGGACAAATATACAAGATCACTGACAGAGGTGAATTTGCAGCCTTACCCATTACTCATCAGACACATACGGTGACTTTGGCGGAATGGAAATGGAAGCCCAGTTTGTGGTGCTTGTGAGCCACAAGTGCTGGCACCAAATCATGAATGGAATGACTGGATAAAATACATGCATACCACAGGGAAATAGATCAGCAATTCAAAATGGTAATACCCAGCATGTCTTAGCCATTCCTTTACCTTTAGGGCTAGATTCTGCTAGCTGATCCATGCAAACAAACACTTGTACCCATGCAGAGATGAAGGGTTGGGGTCTAAGTGGCCACAGCATACCAGATATAAAAATGAGAAAAATAACAGCATCCAGAATACTTATTGTGTCAATGTCTATGCTTTAGAGACAAGTAAAACCATCACGGCTAAAAGGACTCCATTACTTTCACACGTGGCAGCTATGTTAGAGTCAGACAGGAATCCCCTCTCCACCAGGAGTAAAGGGACATAAGAGACTAATTACTGATATAAAAACAGTGAAGCTGCTAAATCAAATATATGTTACATCATATATTTTGTCATATGCATTACCTATATAGAGAGTTAATCAGTTATTATCAGCAGCTAGATAACATCTTTATACCGTATCTGATTCCCACTGACTGTGCGTAACCACAAGAACTTCATAGCACCCTTGTCTGGAAAGCTCAGTCCTTAAAGGCACAGCCCCTAATTTCACAGGCTGGGGCCTAAGACACTATCATGTTTCACCACCACTGTAGGAACACTGGTACCCTGTATTGTGCTATAACATTGTAATCCACTGATTCAGTTTGTTTCTTTTGCTTTCAACTTACAATAATGTGTACGTCAGTCAGATTCAAACTCCACCGGAGCTAAAGATGGTACATTTACACTAACAGGCAGGGAGATGATTGGCAGCAAGCACAACACTTTGTTACGATGTCAAGGATTTGGCAAGTTACCTAGAGGGAAAATAAATTCCATCACAACATACAGCTTCCCACTGACTGACAGGCTTGTACATAACAGTTTGTGCATTGAGCCAGTCATCTGGGGTCTCTATCCATCCCATGCTGACATTTTGCATTCCCAGAGAATAGCAAACAATATGGCACCTTTTCTGCTTTTTTCTTTCGAGTGTTTCCAATACATTAGTTCAGTGGTCCCCAACTTGTTATTGTTACCCCGCCCCAGTGATGGGTTGGTGGAGGGACACTCCCCCTACTCTGCGCGCCTCATTGCACGTCCTGACGTACTTGCCTCTGTCTCCCCTTTTATTCTCTCCACTCCCTCCTGTTGCTCCTCCCCACTCCCACTTGTTTCTCTCTCTTTACGGTGTAGTTTTTTGCTGCCTCTCCACCAACCTACTGTCTTTGGGATTTGTTCTTTCTGGTTCCCTTCCCCTATTCCCCCGTTCAGCCAAAGGCTACGTGCTGCTCAGGGTGTGGGGAGGATATGGTGTCTACAGGGGCTGTGAGGCACATACTCTCACGGCTGAGAAGTGGGGAGCAGAGAGGAGCTGTCCCTCCTCTCCCTGGCTTATCCAAGCAGCACTTTCCCTCCTCCTTGGCTGGTGTGAGGAGATTGGGGTGTGATTGTTTCAGCTTAGGCCCAGCCTATACAGTTTTGTACCAGTATAACTATGTGGGTTAGGGGTGGGATTTTGCTACTAAAATCATTATAACCAGCACAACCCCTACAGTGGATGCAGTTACACTAGGATAAATGTGCCTTTTACGGTATAGCTTCTCCCCCGCCACACCATCATGATACCTGTATCAGCCCTTTTATACCAGTATGACGGTACCCCCACTAGAGGCTTGTACCTCTTTAATTATCATATACTGGTGTTGTTAAAGCAGTATGACTTTTGTGCCTAGACAAGCCCTTACTTTAACCATTGAGTGAGCACAGAAAGGCCTGGGGTGGCAAGCTGTAGCCTCAGCCCATGGCCCTGTCCCTGTCAGAGGCTCCTAGAGCTAGTTCATTAAACGGCATTGCAGAAGGAGGGAAGGAAGGCAGGAGGCTTTCAAGGACTCATGAGCCCATCTGCGTGGAAGCACATTGTCAGTGCATGGATCGGGGAAGGATCCAGGGAAACATGCAGCTTCCTTTACCCTCTGTCCTTCTCTCCTCTGCCTCCTCTCCCAGAGTCCTTCAGGCCCAACCCCAGGTTAGAAGATGCGAGTTAGTGCAAAGATTCTACCTTAGAGTTTGAATTCACGTCTTTTTTTTTTTAATTGTTGTTTGGTAAAGGCTCCAGGTAAGGAGGGCTCTTTCCAATACATGACCTCACTGCCTGTGTGCTTGCCCACATATTAGGGACTGGAACCTGTGAACTCTACTCACAAATGTAATGCTCCGAGTGAAGGCTACTCATGGGACCAAGGAGTTGCAGGTTTGGGCCTGAAGTGACTAGTTTTTCTAAACATGGGCATAATCACCAAGTTAAGATTTAATTTCCCATGGAAAAGCTGTACGTCCAGCTACTCAGAGCATTTGAATAGATTAGTTAAGTTGAAAAGGGCTCTTGATTTCTTATTTGCATATTAATTTCTTTGCCTCTGCTCAGGCGGCGTGAATTAATAGCTTTAGCAACCACAGCACAAAAGATGTGCTAGGGGACGGCTGGGGACTGGGGAGGCTGCTGCCTTACCAACAAAAAGCATGGAGTTTATTAGAAAAGGGATCAGATGTCAGACTACCTGAATTCAATGAGGTGCGTTAATGAATCCTGATAAAGCAGTAACTGAGGAAAGGAAAGGAAAGGAAAGGCAAGACGGGCTGGAATTCACAGATACTCAGAGCCAGCTCTTCAGTGATGGACCCTTCCATATAGCTCCACTGGTTGCAGTGCAGTTATACCAGTCCACACCAGCTGAGGATTTGACCTTCAGGGTGTGATTTTTCAGAGGTGCTGAGCACTTGCAGCTCCCACTGGAGTTGAGGGAACTCCATGCTCGTGAAAAATCAGGCCCACGCTGTTCCTTTAGGGCTTAGTCTCACAGACTCTTTCCTCACACATGTAATCCCCTGGATTTTTCTGGGATTAGGCACGGGAGAAATTGTTATTGTAGTAAGGGGCTGCAGGATTGGGCCCTCGAGGAGCAGGTGTCTCCTGGCCATGGCTAGGATGCTGATTTGGGCAGCCTCAGATACTGAGGATAGCAGATCTTAGCCAGAGGAACAGCAGAGCCCAGTATGTGGTTACACTTCTGGCACACTGCATCTTGTCATGTTAAATCAAAGCCCGTGGTCAGTCAGTTGTGAGTTAACTTTGCGTGACATGAGCTATCAAGACAAGGGATTTCTTTTAAAGTCAACTAAAAATAGTCCCCTCCACCCCAATGTATTTATGGTCTTTGCCTCCTAAATCTTGATCAAGGGCAGGCCCTTCCTCCCCACCTCATTCTGTTAAACGAGTCCGTTTCATGTAGCTTTTCAAATTATTCTTTTCTGTCCTACTAGCACAGTTCACTGCCTCAAACAGGTCAGCCGGAGGGGTTGCCTGCTATACAAATGCACATTTTTTCAGTCTTCATGCCTACGCCCTGGGAAGCAACATTTTCATCTGAAAAGAAGTGGCTTGAATAGCTGCCATGAAGAGCTTAATTTGATTTGTCCAGGAATAGTTTTATCAGCTCTGAATTATACTCCCATTCTAAACCTGCCTTATTTATCTTAAGTTTGCAAAGTAACTAATGATGTACATTTATCATAATTAACATAGGGCCCAATCCTAAATTAAATTAAATTAATGGAGATATCCTATCTCCTAGAATGGACCCCGAAAGGTCATTGAGTCCAGCCTCCTGCCTTCACTAGCAGGACCAAGTATTGATTTTGCCCCAGATCCCTAAGTGGCCCCCTCAAGGATTGAACTCACAACCCTGTGTTTAGCAGGCCAATGCTCAAACCACTGAGCTATCCCTCCCCCCAAAAGAAACAGTGGGCCTGATTCTCCATTACTAAGTTTCTGCGACAGCAGGGGTAGGGACAGAGCCAGGGTGCAAAGGTGGCCAATTTTGTGCTCCCCCTGTTGTGGGGCTGTGCAGGGGCTTGCCCATCCTCTGGTGCAAGTTAGAGCGGCCTTGAGGACATGCTTTGAGGCTGCTCAAACTTATGCTGTGCTTTCCAGGGCCCCCATGGACCCTGGAAAGCAGAGAATAGCACGAAATGCCCCCACTGCACCTACAATGAGGGTTTGGAGCAGGGTCAGTGTCTTATGCCAGCTCTACCTCTGCCAGTGAAACCCTCTGCCCAGGGGAGTGTTCTCAGGGGATGATTTCTGTCCCCTTTCAGGTCTCTTTACACCCCACTGGCAGTGTAACTGTCACTCAGGCCCATTCCATGGCCATCTGGTCACACATGTTCCAGATCTGCACATCCAGGCTGAGTGCAAAAGGCCAGGTATCCTAGCTATGCTCTTGGTAGCCAATGAAGAGGAACTTTGGGTTAGCAAGTAAAGGGAAGGGGAGGGGGGAAGAAACCTAACTCTGCATTTACAAGACGTGGGGCTGCTCTGAGAAAGGGAACTAGCAGCTGTGGAGACATACCCAGGCTGAATAAGTCTCTTGCATGTTGCATGGCCTATAATAGAGCCTTCTTGCCCAATTCACCTTTGGCAGAAGAGATTCGATATGCTGCAATTCTGGTTATTTGCCCTAACACCATTGCTATTACAGAAACAATCAGAGTAGATTATTGTTTTGATTTATCCTCAATTTCCTCTCCAGCATTTCTACCATCATTTACACTGGGCATGAAGAGCTCCCGAGGTGCTGACATAACATTCAAGCATTTGTATTCGAATTCCAGTAAAGCTACATCGCCTAAGTTCATCACAGCTCATTGGAGTTAGTAGGTTTTGGATGTCCAAACTATGTGGCCTAAAACCTCCCTGACTATGAGTTTCCCTTTGAACAATCTTTACCCCATTCTCCGGCAGGTGACGGGAACATAGTTTCCCTTTATAAAATAAATTAAACTCTAGTAAAGTGAGAGTTAGGCCCAATGCTTAAAGCACATGCTTAAATGCATCCCTATTCAGAAACCACTTACGCATGTGCTTCAGTCCCATCAGCTTTAATGAGACTTAAATGTGCTTAAGTACTTTGCTGTATAGGGATGAACTGTTGAATCAGGGCCTTAGTGAGAGAGGGGTTCTTCTACTTTTCTCCTTGTAAACGGCAAGAGAAAGATCTCTGGAATGTTCAGATTTCCTTTTCTAATGCTACTTGTGCTTTACAGCATTTTGCTCTGGGCAGGTGGAGCAAGGGATGGTCAATCTTATCTACTTAGCTTCAAGCAGCACATGGGAGGTTATTCCTTTACTGTTTCAAAATGAACATGTAAATTCCAGCCACGTTGGAGTCAGTGAGCAGCCAGAGGCTCTTTGCTACTGTTGATTTAGGAATGCCCTACGACCAGGTGACGGGAGTGGGGCGGAGATATGAATCTACTGAGATTTATTCATGGGGGCAGACCCTATGCTTCTTCACCATCCTTCTCAAAGGGTTGTGGCCACTTGTCCCGACTGCCCAAGTATGTTCCAAAAAGCTGCAGCTTGGTAGTTGTAGTGTTGCAGCTGATGACGGACACTCTGGGGATTAACATTTGAGAACAGAAAGTGCTGTTGGCCCAAGTAGCCTCCTTATGATGGGCTGATTTATAGAAACAAGACAAGTGGCAAACTGATACATTTTTATTCTCCCGGGGTCCTATCAGACAGACCAATTTTATAGACACCGAGGAAAGGCCAGAAAGAGGCAGAGGTAGAGACTGAAGTTTGGAATATTTTTAGAACCCAATCCTGCCGCCTGTACTCAGACAGAACCGAAATCGGTTTTCATAGGCGTTTTGCTGGAGGACTGCAGAATCAGGCCTTTGCTCTGCTAAAACAATGAAGGCATCCACAGGCAGGTCTGATCATCCCCATTTTGCAGACGAGGAAACTGAAGCATAAAGTGATTTGTCTGAGATCACACAGAGGTTAAATGCAAAGGAAATCTACAGAAAAGAAGACAGCACCTGATACTATTCCTCACCATTGGTGAGTCGAGACTCCTTTGATGCAATGACTGCATATTCTTCAGGCCATCATTCTCAAGGAGTTCTCTCGCCTTCCAGGGTAATGCCCTAATTACGGCTGCTTTGGCCATATCAGGGCAAACACCCCCTTTAAAGGTCTCTGTCAGCCCCATGATGCTGCCATCCCAACTTCAAGCATGGAAGTCCTTAGCTGTATGTAAGGCAGGTTCACAGTTCTAATGCATACAGGTAAGTCAAGGAAAGCCATCTTCGTAACAGATTTGTTTAAAGATCATAACACAGCAAGAATATTTACTATCTGTTTCGGATGGAAATAAATATGTGAGGCCAAGGCCTCAAATGTTTAGCTGACAAGATAGAAAAATCAATAAAGAAAATAACATTAGTCAAGGCAGGCAGAGCCTGCCCAGAGTTGGATTATATCCACTATAAACTCTGCCTGCAGTTGCAAACAACTGTTACATGTGTGCTGAAGGGATTCTGAGATTGTTTGCAGAAGCATGAAATTCCAGTAAACTTGCAGGGCTCTGGGAAGAGACAGTGACATTGACTTGAAGAGATGTCATCCAAGTCGTGTTAGTGGGAGTTCACAGGGTATACATGTTGCAATAACTGGAAATCCAGAGACAAGGATCAGATTAAATCTTTTCCTTACATTATTAGTCTGTGATGACAGCAAAAATGAGAGAAATCCCAATACACATGGTTTCATGCACACTGCTAATAAAACCCAAAGAACAAGATCTGTCAAGTGGCAGAAACCAGCCATGGATTTGTCACTCCCTGTGGGGGGGCAGAGGTATCCTAAATATTCGTTTGTACCTAGGACTCGAGACTAAGGCTGATCCTGCAAGGAACTGAGTACCTCGAGAGAATGGATGAGAACTCAGCATCTTTAAAGTTCAAGTCCTACAAAGCAATTAAAATCACAGCCAATGTAACCCTGCAATGAAGTAGGCAGCTCTACACTGCCACAGTACCTAGCATATGAAAATGCATGGAATACACAAGTCTATTCTGTCTCCTGTGAGCAATTTTTTAGCATGGGCAGGAGCAGAATGTCTCAAAGTGACTCAGCGGCTGGATGTTTACTTCACACCAGCAGGAAGCACAGCAAGCACTTAAGCTGTCTGTACATGGTGAAGCGGCTGGCAGCACATCTTCAATTTTTAACGGAGACCTGACCAATGAGAGTTAATAGTCCTGTTCTATAAATGTATCCAACCCTACATTATGATACAACCTAGTTCTTCCACAGCACTTATCAGTAGATCTCAAAGCACTCTACAAAGGAGGTCAGTCTCATTATTTTACAGATGGGGAAACTGAGGCACAAGGCAGTGAAGTGCCTTGCCCAAGGTCACCCAGCAGGCGAGTGGCAGAGCCAGGAAAAGAACCCAGGTCTCCGAAGCCCCAGTCTAGTGCTCTATTCAGTAGGACACACTGCCTCAGCAATGTTACAGAGCTGCATGGCTAAGCACCGATGAGTCAGGAAATGTCAACATTAAGATTTTCTGCACAACCTTAACTCTTCCAGGTACGCATCAGGATACTGCCTTACATAATCCCTAGTTCTGAAGTAACGCAATGCCATACCCAGGAAAATATGGCAATATTAAACATATCAGGCTGAATGAGACAGGGCCCCATGAATCCCAGCCTCATTTAGTGCCCATCTTGAGGATGGGACTGGAGAGAGGTGGGGGGAAATATCCCAAGCCAGTGGTTCCCTCCAAAGTCAGCAATCCCCCCCTTCAGACACTCCTTTCCGGAAGAGCTCAGGAGAGCAGATATTTTGTGGCTGCTCTCCTGCAAACTCCCGAATTCCCTTCCCAGGGCTCTTCCTCAGCTGCCAGGTCAGCATTATCCTACTCAAGGAATATCCATGGGCTCAGGAAGATGATGCCATAGAGGAAAGCCACGGCGCTGGCACTAGCAACCTTGCTACTCTAACAAGCAGCCTTAATGTGGAAAAATCGTTCTCTCTTCTGTCATACCCAGTCCCTGAACAATGCAGTATGGCCAAGCATGTACTGAAGATACAATTGATACTGCGTGTCAATGATGAACTAAACTAACTACAATTGCAAGAATCAGTTCCATTACCCCTGCCTCCACCACTGATTGAACAGGAGACATTTTAACTTAGGACATAGGCTGACTTTTCAGTCAGAAATTTTGACATTGTTTTTTCATTATTTTACCAGATATTCTTATAACTCAGATTAGATAGAAAAAAAAACCTAAACCTGAAAGTCATTTAATGTAATCACAGGCTTGTAGGGGTTCAGACCCACTGAGGCCAGGTCTACACTAAAAAGTTAGGTTGACCCAGCTACGTCGCTCAGGGGTGCGAAAAATCCATAGTAGTTAAATCGATCTAACTCCTGGCGTAGCCAGTGGGCAAGTCTACGCTTAAAACACTGTGCCGCTGTACATAGATGACTCGTGCCTGATAATACGGGGGGAAAGGGCACAATGTAAAGGGGGGGAGCCACATGACCACCCCATGTATCGCCTCTGGGAGGAACATTCCACCCCACCTCTCTGGGCCAGGGCAGCCAATCCCACTGGGGGTCACAGGGGCGGGGAGCATGTGCTGTGCCTCTGGGCCAGGCCTGCTGGCTCCCGCCTGACTCACAGCACTAGTGTCTCCCTGGAGCTCCCAGGCCCTCACGGACACCTCAGCATGGGTAAGGCATGGACAATGCCCCTACCTCTGGCTGAACAGAGGGACTCTGCTCCCGGCACTTTCCCCAGCGACCCCCTGCCCTGCGCCCAGCCCAGCGCCTCCGTGCTTTCCCCGTCCCACCACAGTTACCTGCGGGGGACTCTGTCCTTCTCCTGCTGCGCCTCTCCACAGCACTTTTCCAGCTCACTTGGCCCCTGTCCCCAGCAACCAGGCCCAGGCGGGGCAGAGCTGCTTCTCACACCGGCTGACTCTGCTCAGGGTTGCTGCCTCTGTGCAGCTCGGTACTGGTCTGCGAGGGCCCGGCTGGAGGTGGCCCCTCTGCTCCCCACCTGGGCTAGCTGCCGGGGACAGAGGCCGAGTAAGCCGAAGCCCCGCTACCCTCCAGCACGTTTCTGGCTCGCTTGGCCCATCCCCAGCAGCCTGGTCCAAACGGGGAGCGGAGGGGCCACCTCCCCAGCCGAGCTCTCTTGCAGACAGCGACCCTGAGCGGAGTCAGCTGGCATGAGAACCGGCTCCATCCCATCTCCTCAAGGGGCTGAGTGAGCTGGAAGTGCCGGGGGAGAGGCACAGCAGCAGGACAGAGCTGCCCTCCCCCAGTGGCAGGGCGAGCAGAGCAAGCCCTGCCAAGGCAGCTCGGCACTTGCTGAAATCTTGGGGCGGGGGGGGGGGGGGGAGAGACACAGGACTTGACCCCGCATGCCCCACTGTAGCGTTTAAGTGAAGACACTCCAAGTGGACAGAAGAGAGCTCTCCCATTGGCACAATTAATCCACCTCCACAAGAGGCAGTAGCTATGTCAATGGGAGAAGCTGTCTACATGGAGGGGAGGGGTTAGGTTGGTATCACTACCTCACTCAGGGGTGTAGATTTTTCACTACACTAACGTGTTTGAGCAGTGCAGCTGTACCTCTGTAGCTCTTTAAGTGTAGACACAGCCTAAGAGAGACCTAACAGGAGAACAGTGTCTAATTCCTTATCACTGACTTCATAGTGCACCATTATCTAAGGCCATGTCTATACTAGAGGTGCTACAGTGGCACCATAGTGAAGACGCTTCCGACAATGAAGAATTTTCCCATCGCTGTAGGTAATCTACCTCTCTGAGCAGCATTAGTTACACTGATGGAAGCGGTGTGAATTTTTACACCCGAGTGCCATAGGAATGTCCACCTATCTTTAAGTGCAGAACCAGCATCATTAGCTTAAAAATCCTGGGCCTAATTCTCCATTGCCTTGCAGCTTGTGATTTACACCTGAGAAAAGAGAGTGGAATTTTACACCCATTTTGCACAGGTGTAAATGGCTTCACATGGTGAAAATCCATGGGCAATCAGACCCCTCTGTTTTACACAAACATTTCCTCATCTGTGTTACTAGCCTTGTAGATAACAAGACAAATCCAGTTTACTGTTTCCCCCCATCACATGCTTTTACTTTTTGTGCAATGACAATTCTCTCCACTAGACATTGGTGGGGGGGAGCGGAGTCACTGAGGCCCTTTTCCTGCCTCAAATTGGACCACTACCATGCTAAAAATTAAGCACATGCACAAATCTTGGAAGGATTAAGGTCCTAGTGTAATTTCATTTGTGTCCTACTATCATAACTATAAAGGGAAGGGTAACAGCTCTCCTGTGTACAGTACTAAAATCCCTCCTGGTCAGAGACTCCAAAATCCTTTTACCTGTAAAGGGTTAAGAAGCTCGGGTAACCTGGCTGACACCTGACCCAAAGGACCAATAAGGGGACAAGATACTTTCAAATCTTGGGGGGGGGGGGGGGGAAAGGCTTTTGTGTGTGCTCTTTGTTTGAAGGGGTTGTTCGCTCTTGGGACTGAGAGGGACCAGACATCAATCCAGGTTCTCCCCATCTTTCTAAACAAGTCTCTCTTATTTCAAAATTGTAAGTAAAAGCCAGGCAAAGCGTCTTAGATTTACTTTGTTTTCTCAACTTGTAAATGTACCTTTTACTAGAGTGTTTATCTTTGTTTGCTGTACTTTGAACCTAAGACAGAGGGGGGTCCTCTGAGCTCTTTAAGTTTGATTACCCTGTAAAGTTATTTTCCATACTGATTTTACAGAGATGATTTTTACCTTTTTCTTTAATTAAAAGCCTTCTTTTTAAGAACCTGATTGATTTCTCCTTGTTTTAAGATCCAAGGGGGGTTGGATCTGTATTCACCAGGAGTTGGTGAAAGGAAGGAGGGGGGAAGGGTCAATTTCTCCTTGTTTAAGATCCAAGGAGTTTGGATCTGTATTCACCAGGGAATTGGTGAGAGGTTTCTAAAAGCTTCCCAGGGTAGGGAATGGTGGCAGCGGACCAGAACTAAGCTGGTAGTTAAGCTTAGAAGTCCTCATGCAGGCCCCCACTCTTGTACCCTAAAGTTCAAAGTGGGGATACAGCCTTGACACCTACCCAGTGTGCAGAAGTGCAACACTATCACAGTAACCTATTTTGCCGGCTGGACAGTGCCAGAAGCATTTTAATTCTCATAAACAGACAGATCTTTTCTAATTAGATATCCGACTGAATTGCCTGCAGAGTGGCATAGCATGTAAAGCTCACTCTTCAATCAGTTCCGAACAGTAAATCTTCCTATTACAAAACTATTGAGAGATCCTCATATCTGGGGTTTCTTTTGCTGGAGAACAACTATGATTCATACTCAGTAATGAAAATGCTTTGGACTGTGAGTCAGCTCCCACTCAATTATTGATTTCCATAGGAACTGATTAATAACTGTGACAAAGCTCTGTCCGTGACTCTGTGGGTCCTGCGTTTCCTGGCGGATTTTGCTAGCCTCAGAGGCTCACTGTGACCCTCCACGTAGCCCTTCTCTCTCTAGAGGCAAGGGTCACAGCTTACTGAGCCATTTTCATCATAAGCCAACAAGGGAGGTAAGGAGAAGCAACCCTTCCTCACACAATCTCTGTTGTCTCCCTGTCTCAGTGATTAATCAGGGAAGGGAGGGGGGAGCCCGGGCCCGCCCTCTACTCCGGGCTCTAGCCCAGGGACCCTAAAATTAGTAGCTATGGTAGCTGACATTTTGGAAATAGGATGTGTACAATTCCCTAGGCCACTTCCCGACAGCAGCCCCCACTCAATATCTCCTTCACCATTACCTCAGGGCCTCCTTCCTTGCACCTGATATGGATTTGTACTACTTCGTTCCTCCAACAGCACAGCTCGCTCCTAACACCCACAGCTCGCTGACTAAGTGGGAGGCTTTTAACTAGTTCCAGCCAGCCCTTGATTGGCTTCAGGTGTCCCAATCAATCTAGCTATCTCCACTGCCTTCTAGAAGGATCTTAATTGGCCCCAGGTGTCTTGATTAACCTGGAGCAACTGCCATTTGGTTACCATGGTATCAGGGATTTGTTTAGCCTGGGGCTAACATACCTGTTCCTCACTACTTTACAGTAGCCATCTGGCCTTGCCCCATCACATAACCTAAATGTAACAGAGATATGTAGTCTATTCTTGCTAACCTGCAATACTTGGATAGGAAATTACAATTGAGAGCATCCTCAAGCCTACAGAAAGGGAGAAACATATGTCGGACATGACAGAAACCCACTGGGCCAAAGAGCCAGTTAACTATTCTGCCAGTTATTCAGAGGCCACCTGCTCCCGCAGGAGCTGAGGGATACGTGTTTTTATTGAAAGGGGAGAGTTGATTAATGAGGGCAGCACTGATTAATATTATGATTTAGTGGAATAGAGCAGCTGTAGTTACTCTATTTTTACACTAGTGAAAGAGTTCTCCAGACTGAGCAGCCACTACTTTGGGTTTCAGATCCATAAGATCAAAATACGAGTACCCATATTAATGAGAAAGCGTAATGTTAGTAGGGACGCAACTATGCCAATACCTGTGGTCAGATTCTGACTATGCCCACTAAGAATCAGAGGTTTGCAGAAGCCAGAGCAGACTCCATCTTATCTGAGTACTTGTGTAGTCAATAAAAATGCTGTGCCTTGTTTCCAAACAACCTGACTTTTGAGTGCTCATTAGCCATCACAACACCTGACCAGAAGCTAATCAGGACTCTGCAAATTATACATTCCCCTGAATGCAGGTTAATCTTCACCCCCTCCCCAAGCAGGGATCTCTGTTGGGACACATGCAAGACCCAATTGCTCACCGTGATGTAACAATCTTAGAATAGGATTCATAAGTGGGACACAGATACCAGGTCAGAGGGGACAAATCTTCCAGTTGTTTTAAAGACTGAATGAATTCCCCTGAATTATAGTTTGAACTTACTGAAATCAGATACTTTAAAAATTGTATGAGGCACAACATTCCACCTAGGGCCAGGTATTCTTGTTGACACAAAGTAGCCAACCAGTTTCAGGTTCTTCAGGGATGGTGGTGGGGAACCATGCTGCTCCTGTTCTTGGTCTGCCTCCTCCCACTGTGTGAAGCTCAAACTCTTGGGAGTTTCCCAGAGCAGCTTTAATAACAAAGGCCAGTCCCCTCAGCTCATGAAAATGAAGAGGATACCATGCCTGATATTTACTTATCAAATGGCCTGAATGAAAGCTGTGATCTGATTGGCTAATGCGGTTTCCAAGCCCTGTAACTATTAAACTGCAGCACCTCATAAGACTGAGTGGTGAAAAGCCCTAGCCTGATCCCACTTGAAATCCATTGCAAAATTCCACTGATACGATTTCAGCAGGAACAGATCAGTCCTTTTGTTTGGCAAAACTTGTTCCACAGTTTGACTGCCTATCCAAACCTTTTCAGACTCCTGCTTCCTCCTACTCTGAAACTGTAGGCTTTGCCCCCCTTTATCCTCTAAAAACCTTCCTCCATTCCCCCTCGCCCCAAATCCTCAGGCTGCATCTCTTCATTAACTAGGGTTACCATCCATCCGTATTTCCCCGGACATGTCCGGCTTTTTCGTCTTTAAATAGCCGTCCGGGAGGAATTGGTAACAAGGTTAAAAAGTCCGGGATTTCCCCCCCTCCCCTCCCTCTCTCCCTTCCATGCAGAGTGTGGCGTGGCTGATTGGGCGGCTGGGCCTGATTGAGCCGCTCCCATTGGCCTCCAGCAGCCAGAGCCCCTCCCCTGCTGCCTCAGCACTCTGCGGTGGAGGCGTGTTTTGCCTCCACGTGGAGGAGCCAGCATCTGACCGGCATGAGCATGGTAAGGAGAGTCCTGTGGGGCAGTCAGGGAACAGGGAGAGGGTTGGATGGGTCGGGAGTTCTGGGGGTGGGGGTGTGAATATGGGGTGGGGGGGCGGCGGGTTATATTCTTTTGTGGTGCCCGAGCTCCAGCAATATCCTGGGCCGGGGGCCCTACTCCAGCAATATTTGGAGCTGGGTCTCTCCCCCGGCCCTGCCTGGAGCGGGCCCCGGCCTCCACCTGCCACCCCCCCCACGCGTTCCCCCCCCCCCCCCGTCCCTGCCTGAAAGAAAGCAGCACGCGCCTCTCCCGTGCCTGCTTGTGCTGCCGGAGTAGCACATTCCTATGCGGAGCCCTGATCCCGGCAGCAACTGCTGTCTGCTGCCCCAGGGTCCTAGTGACCCCCATCCACTAATGGCAAAGCAGGCTTCCCTTACCCTGCCCTTCCACCCTAGCCCTGAGCCTCTCCAATGCGCCAAACCCCTCATCCCCAGCCCTCATCCCCCTGCACCCTAATCCTCTGCCCCAGCCTTGAGCCTCCTCCTGCATCATGAACCCCTCATCCTCAGCCCCAACCCTCATCCCCCTGCACCCTAATCCTCTGCTCCATCCCTGAGCCCCGTCCTGCATCATGAACCCCTCACCCCTGCACCCCTCCTATCCCCAAACTCCCTCCCAAACCCCCTCCCCACACCCCCCCTCCTGCCCTCAAACTCCATCCCAGAGCCTGCACCCCTCACCCCCTCCTGCACACCCACCCCCTGCCCCAGCCCGGAGCCTGCACCCAGCACCCAAACTCCATCCCAGAGCCTGCACCCTGCACCCCTCCTGCACCCTAATCCACAGCCCAGGACCTGCACCCCAGACCTCCTCCCCCCACCCAACCCCCCTCCCAGAGCCTTAGGCAGGTGGAGGGGGTGGAGTGGAGGGGGGCGGGTTCTGGACACCACCAAAATTTCTACAAACCTGCCACCCATAAGGGTCGGGGCAGTCAGGGGACAGGTAGGGTCCTAGGGGGGCAGTTAGGGTGGGGGGTTCTCAGGAGGGAGCAGTCAGGGGACAAGAAGCAGGGGGCGTTGGGGGTTCTGAGGGGGGCAGTCAGGGGTTGGGAAGTGGGAGGGAGTGGATGGGGGCAGGGCGGGGCTAGAGTGGGGCTCCCCCCTCCCCAGTGTCCTCTTTTTTGATTGTGGAAATATGGTAACCCTACATTAACTCCCAAACTTCTCCCAGAACACCCACACTCACCACTTCATGGCATGCACAACTTATAAGTGCAGTGATTCAAGGTCCCAACTGACAGGCTGCCTCCTCTGTCCTCAGGTGGCAATCGTCAGATACAGACCCCGGAGGGTTTCAGGGAGAGAACTGAGAGCAGCTTATTGTAGGACGGAAGGCAGAGGAAACCTCAAACTTCTAGCACTCAGGCTAACTTGGAGATGGGGTAACAAAATGGACTATGTGGTTGGCCTACCCCAACATCAAATGGTATTGGCAACACCTCCCTGAAAGGCAGGCTCAGACCAGACTCCACCCACTCCTCACCCACCTGCTCTGGGGATGGGACATCAGTGAGCACTCGCCTACTCCTACACACCTGGACCCACTGTCCAGCTAGCTCACACAGGTCTCTAATCTAAGGCACAAACTAGCCAGTCCATGTTTTTTTCTCCTGAGACAATTTTAATTAGTAGCTTTTGGCCCTAGTTCTAGTGTAGTTGCACGGGGATAGCTAAAGGCAGAATTTGCCCTGTGGAATTTAAATAGTTAAATGGTTACTGTTTCAGAGACCACAGGAAATGTAACCAGGATAGCAGAGAGAGCCTTGCTCTCTGTAATACTGACCATCAAATCTTCCGCTGGCAATAACAGCTCTGTATATAGTTATTTATTATTGTGTCATCTGGCCCAGTTCTCAAAGATTCATAGACTCTAAGCCCAGAAGTGTCCATTCTGATCATCTAGTCTGACCTCCTGCACAAAACAAGCCAGAAAATGTTGTTAAGTGGCTCCTGAATCAAGCCCATCCCTTCTGGCTGAGCTAGCACATACTGTTCCTTTTAGAAAGATAGCGAGTCTTGATGTAAAGACTCCAAGTGACGGTGAATCTCCTCTCACACGGCTGTAAATTGGGCCTCATTCCGCTAAGTCAGAGGAGTTAAATCAGGCTCAGTGTTTTTCATGAGGTTACAATCCAAGTAGCTGATCACAAGAGACAGATGCTGCAGCATTGGGTGGGGTTTGGTGTGCATGGTTCTTTTTTTTGGTCATGTGTCTAAACCAGGGGTCGGCAACCTTTCAGAAGTGGTGTGCCGAGTCTTCATTTATTCACTCTAATTTAAGGTTTCGCGTGCCAGTAATACATATTAACGTTTTTAGAAGGTCTCTTTCTATACGTCTATAATATATAACTAAACTATTGTATGTAAAGTAAATAAGGTTTTAAAAATGTTTAAGAAGCTTCATTTAAAATTAAATTAAAATGCAGAGCCCCCCAGACCGGTGGCCAGGACCCGGGCAGTGTGAGTGCCACTGAAAATCAGCTCACGTGCCGCCTTCGGCACACGTGCCATAGGTTGCCTACCCCTGGTTTAAGCTCTTTTCATAAATCAAATCATAGCACTCAGGGCATTTAGGCATCCAACTCCCACTGAAAGCAATGGGAGTTAAGCAACTAAATACTTTTGAGGATTTGGGCCTTACTGCCTTGAGGCCTCTCCAGTAGCACAAATCCAGCATAAGACAGCATTACAACATGCTCAGTTGTATCTAAATTAAATAGTATGCTTGCACTGGAAACGAAGGGTCTGATTCCCTCTTACCATGTGTACCAGGAGTAAACCCACTGAAATCAATGGTGTAAATGAGAAGACAATCAGAATCACAGGCCCCAATAATGCAATTGGAAGGGGCCTGCAGGGGAGCTTTAGACCTAGGGCTTCCATTCAGGAGGACACCTGGGCCTGAATAGAGTCTTGCTGATGTCAATGGGCCCCTGTGCAGAGGGCAGTTGCAGGATCAGGGCTTAGGTTAGCCTTAAAAAAAACATAAAGGAACACTCTCAACCTGGAAATGGCTCAGTTTCAAAAAATGACTTTAATGTAGTTTATGGAACTGCCCCTGTCCCTGACCCCCCTTCCACCCACCCCCTGACATTTTTTGTTGTTTTACAATCACATTTTCCTATTTTTAAAAAAACATGTTTCTCCCCCTTGCTGGTGGTTGACAGACCAACCCAAAGGACATGGGTAACTGACAGTCCGAATAGTGAAGCTAGCTCCATACAAAGTGCTGCCAAATGCACTGAGGATTTTTTCTTCTTCTTCATCTCTTTCATTTCCAGTAAAGTAATGTTATTAGGAACAAACGTCTCTGACAGAGTGATGTTTAAGTGGGGAGTGTCCCTTTAAACTACATTTTTCTAATCAAATACATAATTTCAAGCACCCAAAATCAGTGTTGTATATTAGACATAGAAACAAACTGATTAAAGCCTCATTATCAAACACACAATTTCCATCAGCTTTTACTTCCCCTTGAGGGCTTTCATATTAAAGCAGGCTTTGGGTTTTTTAATTAGCCCTTTTTACATGGCCAAATGACCTTGGAGTCTTCTACTTGATTTTCCAGTACCCAGGGAAGGATTTTTTTTTTAAACTGTTCGATACTTGACTAGAAATGTATTTTCTATTAGTCTTCCCAACAGTGATAATAAGGCTGTATTAAAGACATTCTGATAATTTAGAGCTAGAAAAGCAGAATGGCAGAGCACAAACTTCAAAGCAGCAATAGCTTTGATACTAGAATCTTATTAATTTCCTCACTTACACAAGGCAAGTTAGCAATTCACTGGGGTGAAATTCACTCACGCAGCTGGGGCTGTGGGAGGCCTCCACTCAGCAAAGCCAGCATGGCTGATTGCATCCATTCTGCAGCCATACTGTGGGCGGGGAGCTGGGTGTGAGCTGTTAATGTATTTTTATTCCCCTTCTTGGCTTGTTTTGTTTTAACGTTCAGTATCATTATTTATCATTTGCATTGCCATAGCGCCTAGGAGCCCCGCTCATGGACCAGGGGTTGGCAACCTTTCAAAGAAGAAGAGACATTTTTTTGTTTTCGTCTTTGACCAAAATATTTCAAGAGTCGCATCACACGCAAAGCTACCTGTAGAGTTAGAGTTTATCAACTAATAATAATTGAACATATTAATGTTATTACTACTTACAAATACTTTTAATGCGACTTCTGCTGTTGTTCAATATGCCGTGATTTTCATTTCAAGCAGGACTCAAGACTAACATCTTGCAGTTGGCTCCTCAGTTTGTTTTTGATGAAATTCATGTTGAAAAACACGTGTTCACAGAAGTATGTTGAACCGAAGATTAAGAGAAGCCCAAATGCATATTTCTTCAGCTGACTGTACGTATCTGGTAGATAATTCCACATGTCGAATATAATCTGGTCTTGCTGTTTACAGTCATCCATTTCAGACCACTTGTGTTGTAGCGCCAGGGTAGATTTCTGCCTTTCCAGATTTTCAAGTTCAGTGACAAGATCTTTCAATTTTGAATTCCATAAATCCTTGTCTTGCAAGTCCGCTAATTCAAGTTCAAATTGCGCTTGATTGATTCCCGCAAATGCTGAAAAATTCAATGTCAGCTTCAAGCGGTTTTAACAGAAATGACAAAGTGGCCTTTTCCCTTCTGAACTCGTGAAATTGGTCAGCAAATGTAGTTTGTATTTTGATGACTGTTTCTGCAAGGAACCTAATGTCAATGTCACAGTCGTTTGTTTGTTTGTATTGCTTCGGTTTTGGGAAATGTACTAACATGCCCGTCTCAATGTCCCTTACAAACAAAGACAGCTTTCGTTCAAATGAAAGAACTTCTTCCAAAAGTGAAATTGCAGTATTTCCTTTTCCCTGTAGCTTCCGATTCAACACGTTTAAATGAGAAGTTAAATCCACCATGAAATTGAATTTCTGCAGCCTGTGAGGATCCGTTAGCGCCACATCCATTAGGCCCTTTCCTCAGAGGAACACCCAAATTTCCTCAAGACATGACGCAAACCTCACCAGGACTGCACCTCTGGAAAGCCATCTTACCTTGTTATACATGAGAAGATCAGAATATTGGCTGTTAACTTCTCAAAGAAGTTCGCAAAACTGCCGATGATTGAGAGCGCTTGCCATTATTTTGTTAACAATCTGCACAACCATTTCCATTACTTTTGAGATTTCCTCTGGAAAGGTTTGTGCACACAGCACCTCCTGGTGGATTATGCAGTGGTCCACACTAACCCCCCACTTCGAACTAAGGTATGCAAATTCAGCTACGTTAATAACGTAGCTGAATTCGAAGTACCTTAGTTCGAACTTACCGCGGGTCCAGACGCTGCAGGCAGGCTCCCCCATCGATGCCGCGTACTCCTCTCGCTGAACTGGAGTACCGGCGTCGACGGCAAGCACTTCCGGGATCGATCCGGGATCGATTTATCGCGTCTAGACAAGACGCGATAAATCGATCCCAGAAGATCGATCGCTTACATCCGGACCAGGAAGTAAGTATAGACGTACCCTAAGTAAAGCAACAAAACCTTTGTGTGCCCCCTTCATGCCTGGTGCTCCATCTGTAGCAACAGAAATTATTTTCTTGGTGTCAATATCTTTTTGTTTGACATTCAGTGACAGCAGATGCAATAACTTTGCCCCAAGTTTGTCCTTTGAGTGGCAATAACGCGATCAGCTCTTCTTGAGGACCTTGATCATTAATGTATCTGCTGAGTAAGGCAACCTGAGCAATGTCATCCACATTGCATGTCTCATCGCAGGCAATAGAAAAACCTGGTGCTGATCTAATGTCACTAACCTGATGGCTGGTTGTGTCTGTGGCCATCTTAATAGTTCTGTCCTTTACAGTCTTCGCAGATAATGGCATTTCTCTAATTTTCTTAACTATTTCATCTTTGTTTTTAAAATTGCTAAAGAGGTGCTCAGGTGTTTTAATGAAACATTCTTTCACATATTCTCCATCTGTGAATGGCTTCCCTCATTTGACAATTTCTTGAGCTGCCACGAAACTAGCAGTAGTGATTTCGCTTGGCACTGTACAAACACAGCACACCAAGACAGGCCCTTCCGCAAAGAGCTTACAATCTTAGGCTTGGTCCACAGTAACCCCCCACTTCGGACTAAGGTACGCAAATTCAGCTACGTTAATAACGTAGCTGAATTCGAAGTACCTTAGTCTGAACTTACCGCGGGTCCAGACGCTGCAGGCAGGCTCCCCTGTCGATGCCGCGTACTCCTCTCGCTGAGCTGGAGTACCGGCGTCGACGGCAAGCACTTCCGGGATCGATCCGGGATCGATTTATCGCGTCTAGACAAGACGCGATAAATCGATCGCAGAAGATCGATCGCTTACATCCGGACCAGGAAGTAAGTATAGACGTACCCTAAGTGTAAGACAAGACACAACAGAAGGCTACAGACAGAGGGGGGAGTACAAAGAAACAATGAGACAATATTGGTCAACGTGACAAGCTGTGGTCTAAGCACCTTGCAGCCTAACTGTTTTCTGGTGTTTATCTGTTTCATTGGTCACACCTGGCGGGTTCTCTCTACCATACCCAAGCCCCATGCTTTTCCCAAGCTCTGCAGCCTTAGGACTTGGCAGTCAATCTACCCCTCACTGAAAAAGTCAGTTCCAGAATCTACACTTTTTGGGTAAAATTTCTAGTGTCTAAGAGACATAAGGAGTCTAAGACCCAGTGAAAGTCAATGGGATTCAGGCATGTTTGAAAAATTTCTGTATTTTTTTTTTAATTGCTTATAAACTAACCCTCATGACTATGGCTGTGAAGAAAACCTTAAAAATATGAATAGTGCTGCTGTCTTCCTCAGTCTGCAAACAGCTTGAAAGAATCGTTTTGAGAGTTATATTCACTATATTCTCTATTCACCTCAATGGATTGTTGGCTTGGAAACATCAAGAGGACAATTTAAATGCCAACATTAACTATTTCATTAACTGAGCATTTTAATAGACACATGCAGGGAGGAAGTTTAACCTACAGTCCCAAACTCCCTGGGCTCCAAAAGCCCCACCTTCAACCCAGCTGCCAACACCTCCATGTCCTGGTGACTTCCATGAAGCTCTGCAGCGTCAAGACAAAAATCTGCACCATACGGAACTCTGCACATGTGAGAAGAGTGCCAAATAAATGGCCTTTAATATCAAAGGGCCCAATTCCCCCTCCCCTCCCACATTTATTGCTTTCCTCAGTGGGATTATTTCAAGAGTAAAGTAATACTTGATACAAGTACAGGTGTCTGAATTGTGCCCCCCCAACAATAATACAGGCCTTCAGGTACCGATTAGACTATTCTTTTTCGTATTCCAGGCAACAAAACGCCTCCATTTTAGTATTTAAATTAAGCAGCCAAAGAATTTCTAAAGAACCAACACAATGCTCCAGATGCCACGGGCCTTGTAGCACAGTTCAGGTCCATCTTACCGGGCTGTACTGGATCAGCCTTGGATGTACATACTTTCTTTCCCTCTCTTTGTGCTCACTGCTACTGAAATAATTGTTACTGCAAATACGGGTGTTTCTTTTCCTAACATTTCCATAGGATCATGCCACATGGGGGCCCACCTGCTGGTATGGAAGAGGGGCTCCTTTGCAGCACATGCTCCTCTCCAATGCAGCTCATCACAGCAGGGGCTCCATGGCAGTTGGGGCAGGTCCCACAGGTGGGAGGGAGAGGCGCATGGACTGGCTGCACTCTGTGGCACAGTCCTCTTTGCTTTAACTGCCTGTTAATTCCCTCCACAACTGCTGCACAACAAGGGTGGCCTGGCCACCTCCTCTGCAGTTCTGGGTGTGCCCTTCCTCCTGTAGATCCCCAGGATCTGTGAGGTTGAGACACCTTACGGCTGCGCGCTCCAAATCCTCTGCTCCCTCCCACTACAGGGTGTAGTTTGTGGAAAATTCAAATTCTCTTGCTTCTCTGGCCTTCTCCCATGTGTTTCTCCACAGGCAGGGTGATCTGGACCTAAATGTTTTAGTCATCAACTGGGAGCAGCAAGATCCAGTGGACTGAGAGTCAGGAGGCCTGGATTGAAATCCTGGCCTCTTTGAAGTCAATGGAAGTTTTGCCGTGGGGCTGAGGATTTCATCCATGGGTTCGCTTCCTGGCTCTGTGCTTTGTTCTCCCCAACTGTAAAGTAGCAACTATGTTCCTTAATCCTCCTTTGTAAAAGTATGTTAAGATCTATGGATGAAACGTACTACAGGAGAATTAAGCATGACTTAAATTCCTGCAGTGGTGAATCCTTTTGACCTCAGCATCCAAACTGTTTGTTGAATTTTTTTTCCAGCAGACTTTGTTCTGCAGAGATCTTTGGCACCACATAGTAATGATTAATGGAGGTTGTGAGAGGTTTGGGACAAACTGATCTAGTGACCATTGGGAACTGCTGCAGAGCTGCCTTTGACTCCGAAGAACCCCTGCTAAAGCAGTGGTACGTGGTGTGAGTAGCTGTTTTGCCTGGCTCTAAGATCTAATCTGCACTGATTATGCAGGGAGCTTTATTCCAGAATCTCTGGATGTAATTTTATTTATAGTTTTCACCCATGTTGGATTAGATGGCGAATGTCAGGGTTTTGTTGTGGCTGGAGCTGCACGTGTACTGTACACCAAACCAGGGTAGCTAATGCTGCACTTGGAAGTAAATGAAGGTCTGGTGAGTGCTGTACACCCAGCCACTGAAATGGCATGTGGCCAACAAAGCCAAATGAAGGACTTCCGCCTTTCACCTGCTAGTGGCTTGTCAAACATTGCGGTTTTGCTTTCAGATAATAATAGCACCTAGTTCTTACACAGTGCTTTTCATCTGCAGGTCTCAAGGGAGACATCACAACAACAGAACACCAGAGTGAGAGGAGAATCAGGCCAGGAGGGGCAATATGACCTGCTCAAGGCAAATCAGCAATTCAGCTGGGATTAGAATGCAGGATTTGCTGACTCCCAACCATTAGCCCATCTTGCCTCTCACTACAAGGATTTCATTTTGCTTTGCAGTGAGAAGGTGGCTTTCATTTCATTTCTAGTCCATTTCTTCCTATTCAGTGCTCAGTTCACGACCCTCTGCCCTCTGTCTCTGCACACCAGGCAAGAAGTTATGTGTCAGACAAGCAGCTTTCCTCAGAACACGCCCTTTTATTGGTCAGAGGAGCATAGCAGAATGGAAAACAGGATCACTTTAAGTCGTTAGCATCGCAAGTGGCCTTTTATTTATTACCTGCCAGACTAAAATAACATTAGTAGATCTCATGTGAACAGCCTGTACATCTGGAAGGAGAACAAACCATGTGAATAGATGCCAGAGGCTGTCATCTTGTCTGCAGAGAAACGAAAGCTCCAGGAAGCCATGGCTGTCAGGAGCTACAGGGAATGTGCAGCAGGAAGGGACAGCTGTTGCAGTGAGCAGTCTTGCAACTGTCATCCCCATAATGAAGTCCCCTTGTTCACTTACCTCATGCCATCCCTTCTTTATCAGATCTCCCCCAACTTTTCCCTCTTTGTCATTGACCAGCTGTAATGGGTTGTGCTCACCATGGTGGCACCTCCTGCTGGTTGCTCCGGGAATTAGCTCTGTCCATCAGCAGGGCACCCTCCTCTTGTGGTGTCTCACTCTCTGTCACTGCTTCTCCACCACCTTCGCTGTCTGTTGGGACCCAGGTCACTCCCAGACTGTGGCGGCCTCTTCAGGGCACAGCACAACCCTAACCCCGTTGTCTCCCCCCTTCTGGGGGAACCGGCAGTCCTTCGCCCGGCCTCTCACCGCAGTGGTGAACTGCAGCCCCTAGTCCAGCCCCTTGCTCCGGGGCAAACTGCAGTCCTTTGGCTGGCCATTTCCCTCAGTGGTCAGTGGGGCAAAGGGGGGCCCCAGGCCCTTCCGCTACTCTGGGCTCCGACCCAGGGACCCTATAGCTGACAGCTGCTCACTGCCTCTCCTTCCCCTCTGCCGCTACCTGCTTTCCCTGGGCCACTTCCCCATAGCCCCAGCACCTACTCAGCCCCTGTATTAAGGCCTCAGTCTGAGACACGGCCAGCTCCAGGCACCAGCCTGGCAAGCAGGTGCTTGGGGTGGCCCCTCCGGAGAGGGGCGGCACGTCCAGCTATTCGGCGGCAATTCGGCGGACGGTCCCTCACTCTGGCTCGGAGCGAAGGACCTCCCGCCGAATTGCCACCGCAGATCGCGATCGCGGCTTTTTTTTTTTTGGCTGCTTGGGGCGACCAAAACCCTGGAGCCGGCCCTGGTCTGGGAGCCAGCCAGGCTGGAGCTCCGCTTGCTCCGCTGACCCTACCCAGCACTGCTCTGTCCCAGGTACTTCTCTCTACAGGCAGACAGTTCTTCTCCCTCAAGCTCCAGGGAGAGACTGCTCTCCTCTCTGCCCTGCAGCCCTTCTTATAGGGCCCAGCCTGGCCCTGACTGGCTGTTTCTAAGCCTTCCTCTGGTTGGCTGGGTTCTGTGCAGCCGCTCCAAGGGCTGCTATTAACCCATTGTCAGCCAGTGAGGGGCAGCTGCCCTGTCACACCAGCCCTGAGGAATGTTCATGTGAATATCCTGTGTCATTTAGTGTAAACTGTTCCCTTCAAATTAATGGGAAGCACTGTCTTGAACTAGGATCAACTAGAAGCTTCACTCCATTAATTAGACATACTTTTGCTTTTTGTTTCATTTTTTTCCCTTCCCCAGAAAGCTGATTTGAAATAATCAGCCAATTTCCCGCACCACTAGAGGTGTAATTATTTGTGACCATTCCACAGAGATTAGAATATGTCAAAAAATGATTAAGTCAGACATTCGTGCTTGGCACCATTGAGTTGTTCTGCTGGTTGTTCTCCACTGAACTCTGGACAATAATCACATTTAGAGATGAGAATATATCCCCTTTAAAAACAGGCTGAGGCTGATTCCATAATTATTTTCCTTGAGAAAAACTCCCTGCTTTGAAATTCCCACCTCCCCCAGAAAGAACAGAAAAAAAATCTCTATGTATAGCCACACCTATAATTAATGTGCATGCACACCCACATATCTGAGAGACATAGGTGAAGGTGAGAGCTATATGGGAAATTGCAGAAACGTGATTAATTTTTCTGCCCCTTTGACTATCACCTGCACTCTGCCCTAATCCATCGCTGCTAGGACTACACTTTGGGATGGCCTGCATAACTCATTGTTTTGCCACTGCTGAGCAAGGTGTCCATCAAACCTTCCTGTCCCACCATACTGTCATATGCTCTAGAAGCATGATGGTGGAGGGGGCAAGATTTGGAGCGCCAATAGGGGTCCATGTCCTCTGTTCAAAAGGCTTCCTCTTCCCCAGTGTGCAGGAAGGTTTGGAGGGTGGGGAGGAGCCAGAGGTTATGTGCATGGACCCATCACCCATGCTAACAATGCAGCCCTGAGATTGCAGTAGGGCAGGGGTAGTCAATTATTTTTTGTCAAGGTCCAAATTTCTTGGTCAAGGTATAGTCAAGGTCCAGAGAAAATAATAATAAAAGAATGATACTAAATACATAAATAAAAAGATTTTGGGGGTCCATTCAAAAACATCTGGTGGTCCGGATTTGGCCTACAGTCCACCTATTGACTACCCCTGCAGTAGGGAATGCATTGTGGGGCTGTAGCTGCTCTGTTGCATGGGCTGCATTTTCCCCCTCCCACTGATCCAATGGACCTTACCTGGTGCACAGCCCAGTCACTCAGGACATCTGGATTTAAAATTGGCCCCCTATTACTGTGAGCTGGGTAGAAGATCATATGTAACACCATTTAGACAGGATGATGAGATGTCTCTGAGATTCCCATCTCAAGTGCACTGTAATGGGGTCTACAGGCCCCACACTGAACCAGGGCAGGGAGTAGAACAATACTGGGCTAGGGAGGCCCCACCCCTTAACAAGGGCAGGGCATGTTCCCAGGAGAGGCACAGTCAAAAGGACAATGGTAGCCCAGGGAGGGGGAATGAGCTGGATGTAGTGCTGGGAAGCCAGGCTGATGCCGAGCAGGGAGACGCAACCACTTGGTGATGGCTGCTCTAGCAGCAGGGACTTAGGTCCTGCCCACTCTCCCTTTGGGAGCTGAAAGCCCTCAGAGAGATCGACTGACTGAACTAGACACTGAGAGACCATGGAAACTGGTGACCATGCTCCAGACTGGCAGGAAGTGACCCGGGGATAACATAATTTGGATTTGCTCAGTAACTGGGATGGACACTTTGAGACAACTTTAGCACCCTGGGTTGGGATCTGGTGGAATGGGTGGGCCTGGATCATCTTGCCTTCCCTCCCTTTCACCTCCAGCTTGTTTGTAGTGATGAGCTCTGGGGCAGCAATCAGAGCATCGGGGCGTGATTGAGACTGCAGCTGGGGCCCCCTCTAGGAGGACTAGACCGGCAGAACCTGAAAGGCCGTGAGCTGTTCACTAGTCCAGCTGGTCTCCAGACCTTCCCACTACATGCACACTGCTGTAAACACTGTTTATTTGCTACTTTCTCCACTAACCAAATGTTGGTTTCACTGGCATGACGCATGTGACTTACCGGTCAGTGTGTTATACATTGCATGCAGAGCTGACCATACAGTATGTCCCTGAAACACTGTCCCTTGTGTACTAAGGGTAAGAGAATTCTTGCCTTGCTGTACAAGTCTATTCCAAACCAGGAGGTCTTGGATCTTTTTTATTCTTTCCCCAAGGGCCTAATCTAACTCTCGTCAATGGAAATATTCATAGGATTTAAAAAGGAGTTGGATCAGGCACCAACTTTACTTCTTCAGCCTCTGACTGAAAAAAGAAAAGAGCCCACTACCTGCAGCTGCAGCAATGAATCCTGATGTTATCTCAGGTAACAGGGATGGGTTATGTCAGAACAAGGGGATGCATTGTTACTTCTTTAAACATGGCCCTTCATTGTATTGTAAGGAGCGTTGTGTGTATGTCCCGCTTACTGCAGTTTTCAGGGGAAGGAGTCTACTTTTAGTGTTTTTGCACTGTCAGCAACCCACATGGCTTCAAATTCCTTGAATGGACTCTTTGCAAAGAATAACTACTCATGAGTTAGTGGGTCAAAGTTTTATTTTTATTCCTGATACAGTTCCTAGTTTGTTAAATATATAGTGCTCATGAACCATTAAAGCAGAAGTAGCATGCATCGTTGTGTAGGCGTGTAAATAAAACACTTATAGAAAAAGTAGCAGCTGCAATAAATAAGCCCTTATTTCTTCCCCCTGATGTTACCTATACTACAGCAGAGGAAAAAAAGATGAGAAACACCCAAGCAGTATACCTGGCTTTAACAATCAAAAAATACACTGGGAAGTACAAGGTGAGCACTCTTTTAACTGCTGAGTGGTGAATGCTTGAACTGTCCTGCCTGATTATGGATTATCTATTAAATGTGTATATAATGTGGTCACACCCAGAGGTCCTAATCAAAGGCTCAGGACCCGACTGGGATCAGCACTGTACAAACACATGCAGAGTTGTGATCCCTGAAGAATTTACAATCTAAGGCCCCGAACCTGCAAACACTTGCACAGGTGATTGATGTCAGCTTGGACCAACTCGCATCCATAATCACTGGCAGGATCAGAGCCAGAATGACCTATGGAGGGACTACACTCAAGACGTAGACAACTTTCACACACATTTGCAATTTAAAAATTACTAGAAACAGATGATATTTAAGTGATCCCCAGCAGCCATTGGCCCACTTCCAATGGGCATTGCACCATAGATAGGAATGGGATGGTGTTGTGATGAAATCAGGATCATTAAAGCAGCCTGGTGGAGACATGCTTCAGAGAGCTCCTTACTGCTACCCCAAAAGAGAGAAGTGTCTGACTCTCCGGGTCCTGCTGCCAATCACAGCACATGCTCGGGGGAGCTCCCAGCCTGTCTTCAGCACCAAACCAGCTGACTACGTGCTCTTGGGTCAGTTAGGACCAAATCTGACTGCAAGGAGTTACAAAGGGATCTCACAAAACTGGGTGGGCAACAAAACAGCAGATGAAATTCAGTGTTGGTAAGTACAAAGTAATGCACCTGGGGAAAAACAGTTCCAACTATACATACAAAATAATGAGCTGTTACCACTCAAGAAAGAGATCTTGGAGGCAACATGGATAGTTCTCTGCTCAATGTGCAGCAGCAGTCACAAAAGCTAACAATGTTAGGAACCATTAGGAAAGAGATAGATAATAAGACAGAAAAAATCATAATGCCACTATATAAATCCATGGTATGCCCACATCTCGAATACTGCATGCAATTCTGGTCACCCATCTCAAAAAAGATGTATTCAAATTGGAAAAGGTACAGAGAAGGGCAATAAAAATGATTAGAGAACAGATTCCATATAAGGAGATTAAAAAGACTGGGACTGTTCAGCTTGGAAAAGAGGTGACTAAAGGGGGGATATGATATAAAATCATGAATGGCCTGGAGAAAGTGAATAGGGAAGTGTTATTTATCCCTTCACATAACACACAAATGAGGGGTCACCCAATGAAATTAATAGGCAGAAGGTTTAAAACAAACATAAGCAACTACTTCTTCACACAATGCAGCCAACTCGTGGAACTCGTCACCAGGGGATGTTGTGAAGACCAAAAGTATAACTGGGTTCAAAAAAGAATTAGATAAGTGCATGGAAGATAGATCCATCAATGGCTATTAACCAAGATGGTCAGGGGGCAACCCCATGTTCTGGGTGTACCTAAAAGTCACACTGCCAGAAGCTGGGACTGGATGACAGGATGGATCACTTGATAATTGCCCTGTTCTATTCCTTCCTTCTGAATCACCTGGCATTGGCCACTGTCAGAAGACAGGACACGGATCTAGATGGACCATTGGTCTGACACAGTATGGCCATTCTTAGTTCTTAATACAGTGTTGGCGTGTGTTAGCTGGCTTCCCACCCAGTGCATTGAAGATACATCTACATTCTAAAAACAAACCCGGAGCAGTGAGTCTCTGAACCTGGGTCTATGGACTTGGACTCATGTTCCTGCTTGGGTTGGAGCTCGGGCTCCGAAACCCAACCCCTCTCATTGGGTTTCAGCGCCATAGCGCAAGCCCTGCAAACTTTGTAGACCTGGGCTCTGAGACTTGCTGATTTTTGTTGTTTTTTGTGTGTTGCAATGCAGACATATCCTTAAGAGAGCTAGGAGTATATCCTGCCGTGCTCCTGCAGAGGTCCTCTGATAAAGGATCAGGGCCCCAATTCAGCAGAGCTTATAAACACAATTGTCATCCCTATTCTGCAAAGCACCAAAGCATGTGCATAAAATTAAGCATGTGCTTAAGTGCTTTATTGAACTGGAATGTATTACCAACTCAAGGCCTAAGCATCCACCTACCCAACCCCACAGGATTTTATCCACGATCATTTTTTTAATTCAGTAGCTGCTTTGGCTTTGAGTAAGAAGCAGAAACACGTTCCCCTTGCATCTGCAAACTATTACAAACCACACTACGTCACTAGGAGCCTCTCCTCAGAGAACAATAAGTTGTATCTACTAAAACCCTAATGCGTTCAGCTCATGCATCTGCTGAAACACAATTTCTTAGGGGCAGAAACTTATCTCCTAACCTAACTAACATTAGAAAGTCATAATAGCTGTTACACTTCTGCACCATTTTAGCATTCTTTAAGCAGCAGAATATGCATTTATTCAATTCCACATCCATGCCCTAGAGAGCCAGCTTTTCAGTCTCTCATGAATGCTCCCTTTTATTTGTGTTAAGCGAAGAAGAGCCACTGCTCATAACCACAGGTTCTGATGAGCCTCTGTTCATGGGATGAGTTTTATTGTTCCACTGCCAGGCAGCCGAATGCTTTTCCAGGACAATTCTTTTATTTTAAAGCTATAAAATGAGAGATTAAATCCGAGATTGCATTTTTATGAAAATGTCCCACAAACATGAATTGCGTATTACTAGATTGTTCCATGCCACAGATTTATCCAGCTCATCTCTCCCACCCTTGCAGTACTTAATGTATTTAGGATTCCACTGGGGTGTGGCCTGAGCAATAGACGATGTGCACTTGTGCTGCCCCAGGTATAAAGCAAAGGCCAGATTGTGATGCTCTGGTTCCTGGTTCCCACCTTGTTCTGGGGGGCAATGGGAAATACTGTGCTTCAGCCCCTATACCTGGCATGTTGGTTCAGCTGCACTGGCTGGCATGTTGAGGGAAGTGGAGCCATGGTAGCAGTCCCACAGAGGCTACTCTCCAACCCCTTGTGCTGTTACCCACGATGTGGGTAGCCAAGGCAAGGAAGTTCAATAGTCCCTTATGCCGATGTGTAAGGCAGCTCATAACCGAACCCTTATTTGGATGGAGGGCGAGGGGAAAAGGCCATGCTATATTTACTCTCTATCCCAGACACTGTGAACACCAGACTGTGTCATATACAGGAAATTATTGTTTACATAAAGCATCAGTGCTGATGTGTCAGTTGGTTTGCCTTCACGTTGGCATGATACTGAGCCACACACAGTGTTCTGATTCACCCCTAGAGGAATGCACATCACGCCCCTTCATGTCTTGTGTGCTCGCTCGACTGGCAGCCAGGAAATCTGGGGTCTGTTCCCAGCTCTGCCACAGACTTGTAGGGATGGCTTTGGGCAAGTTGTTTAGGCTGTGATTTTTCAAAAACAGGTGCTTAAAGCTCGGCTTCTAAATCCATTGCTAGGCACCTAACAAGGGGCCTGATTTTGCAGCAGTGTTGAGCGCCCAACATCAGCTCAGTGGCTGACCCCTCCCCTCCTCAGCAGGACATTGCTGTCCAGGAATGTTGGGGAAGACACCATGGAATGTGGGCGGGTTACCCAGCACCTACTGGAGACCTCCTTGTGACCTCGTGGCTAGGAAACACCAATCTATGGGGACATCTACACTTGAATTTTTAATTGCAACTTAACATGTTAACTAACACGGTTGTAAATTCTAGCATAGACAGGACACAAATGTTTGTTGTTGGTCATGTTTATCTTCAGCTTAGGGTTAGACTCAACTGGGAATAAAAGTTTGTGTCCTGGAACAAACATTTGTCTAATATCTACTATAGAATTGACAATGGTGTTAGTTAATACTAAGGTGCGATGTTCCATTAAAGGTATTGCTGCCATTTTCACATGGATTTATTATGGTCTGCATTCTTAAATATTTGTGATCTTAGAGGTATAGTCTAGGTGAGCTCTATACATTGAAAAACGGACACATCTCACACATATATTGAATAGCTGAGGACATAAAATTGAGGGGAGCATTTTGAACAGCAGTGGTAAGTCCCTGACACTTGATGTCTAAAAATTACCTTTGTCCAGTTCATTGTTTCCTTTGCTTCATTTCTGTTCCATTTGTTAAATTTTATAGAGAATGTTTTTGTTTTTTAATTTGTAGCTAGTGCTTGGATTCAGCTAGAACTGAAAGAACAGCATAGGCCTATGTATGATGGATCTCAGCCTTATGGTTAAATATACATACAGGATGTATTCCTCAGCTATCAGATGTTAAATAGATACTAAAGATCTAGTAGGTATCTTCCACCTCTAACTTCTGTTCACTTTGCTTTCATATCACCTATGAGTCTCCTACTCTCCAGTGTAGCTGCTCATATGAAGTGAGGTTTTAATGTTATGTCCATCACCGTGGTATCTGAATGCCTGTCACAATGGAGGAGATTGTGACTGCCATTAATAGTGGTCTCAGGAACATACAACCTTCACCCTTGGACACTATTTGTGGGGAATTTTTTGTGCTCTGTTATGTAGCCTGTGCAGCAGGCAATGGGGTTGCATAGGTGTAAGCGGAGATAGAATTTGGTCCATGCTTTTTCTAATTTCAGAATATATTGTTCTGCCCCAACCAGAGGCTTGTTTTAAGTCAGCCACAGTGCATCCTCTCCTATAAATAAATCATCTTAAATGGAGGTTTGCATGGCTTGTCAAGGGGAATGTTAGTATTAATAGAACTGAATGAATAAAAAGTGGGAAAACTTGATTTGCCCTTTTGAAATGTTTTTTCTTTTTCTTCTGGGGGAAAATGGAGCATGGGGGTGACCACCCACTTGTAGTCAAACGTGCACAACTCTGCTTTTTAGCCATAAATCATATTATTCTCCAGTGGAGAACAGGCATTAAATCTACTTTTCTACTCATCTCGGTGCTTAGATGTTTAATGAAGACCTGAGAAAGTTGGTGTTTCCCTGTACTTCAGCTTTATGTTGTACAAACAGAACCTCCAACTCTTCTTTTCCATTAATATTAATGAGAGTTCTGCATATGCCATGACAGAATAAATGCCAAACTACAGGAACCATTTACTCCCTCCCCGGGGGAAGTGCAGCTACTTCAGGCAGTGTGAGAATAGGGCTAAAAGCAACCAGAAAGATGAGAGAGAGCTTCCAGCAGTGCAGAGAAGAATCTACAGAAGATTAGTAATGCCAGGCAAGCAAGGGGTTATGGAGTCTAGGCACATGATAGTGCTTGGATTTGGCACTAGGTACCAAAACAACCAAACATCACAAAGATAGTACCAGTAGGCAGGCAGGGCCCATCGCTATTGGAGGGGACTATATGAACTGGCTGACTGCTCCGACAATTCCTAGAGATGGAAGGCAAAGGCATAGCCATTAAATCTTTGGAAATTCTCCATGCAGCAGCGAGGTTGGTCAGACACAAACAGTAGGAACTGGCTGCAAAACCAACTCTTCTAGGACTAACAGACTAAACCGAAGAGCTAGAGAAGACCAAGACTCTGCTCAGTACACTTTCATGAGGTTCTTGTAACTGAGCTACTTCCGTAAAAACTGGTATTAACCCATTTCCATGTACTCTCTTTTCACACAGAGTTCACATCCTGACAGGCATATCAGTAAACGAAGAGCCTCCCACTATATATTATAGTAAGTGCCAATGTGACAAGGAATGATACATTGCAAGAGAAATAGTCTTATTCTATTGCATTTATTACCTTGTGATACAAACCCAGTGCTTTCCTTCAGTAACTTCCCCGTGGCAGGCTTTGGCATGTCTCTTCTCCCTGTGCTTTAACACAAAATATGAACTTTTATATTTTAAAACTAAGCTGCTGGCTTGTTCACTTTCAAAAGCACCCCTCAGAGTGTAAACAATGAACACTTACCACTGCCTTGAAGAGAAAAGCAGCAGCAGCAGCCGCAGAGGTATTGAATCTGCCTTTCCACTCATCTTTGTGCTTAGATGTTTAAGGAATACCGGAGAGGATGGTATTTCCCTGTATTGCTGCTTCCTGCCATACAAACATAGCTGCCTGCTCCCCCCCCCCCAAATTCCTATTCTTTTTTAAATGATCTCGAAAAGGGGGTAAACAGTGAGGTGGCAAAATTGCAGATACAAAACTACTCAAGATAGTTAAGTCCCAGGCAGACTGCAAAGAGCTACGAAAGGATCTCTCAAAACTGGGTGACTGGGCAACAAAATGGCAGATGACATTTAATGTTGATAAATGCAAATACACATTGGAAAACATAATCCCAAATATACATATAAAATGATGGGGTCTAAATTAGCTGTTACCACTCAAGAAAGATCTTGGAGTCATTGTGGATAGTTCTCTGAAAACATCCACTCAATGTGCAGCGGCAGTCAAAAAAGCTAACAATGTTGGGAATGATTAAGAAAAGGATAGATAATAAGACAGAAAATACCATATTGCCTCTATATAAATTCATGGTACACCCACATCTCAAATACTGCATGCAGATGTGGTCACCCCATCTCAAAAAAGATATATTGGACTTGGAAAAGGTTCAGAAAAGGGCAACAAAAATGATTAGGGGTATGGAACAGCTTCCTATGAGGAGAAATTAATAAGACTGGGACTTTTCAGGTTGGAAAAGAGATGACTAAGGCGGGATATGATTGAGATCTATAAAATCATGACTGGTGTAGAGAAATAAGGAAGTGTTATTTACTCCTAATAACACAAGAACTAGGGGTCACCAAATGAAATTAATAGGCAGGTTTAAAACAAACAAAAGGAAGTATTTCTTCACAAAACGCACAGTCAACCTGTGGAACTCCTTGCCAGAGGATGTTGTGAAGGCCAAGACTATAACAGGGTTCAAAAAAGAACTAGATAAATTCATGGAGGATAGGTCCATCAATGGCTATTAGCCAGGATGGGCAGGGATGTGTCCCTAGCCTCTGTTTGCCAGAAGCTGGGAATGAGCGACAGGGTATGGATCACTTGATGGTTACCTGTTCTTTTCATTCCCTCTGGGGCAGCTGGCATTGGCCACTGTCGGAAGACAGGATACTGGGCTAGATGGACCTTTGGTCTGACCCAGTATGGCCATTCTTATGTAACCCATGAAAAGGATCACTCACATCCCCACATCCTGCTCTTTGCTGAAGGACCCTGACGTGGTCCTCATGGGGCTTGAACAGTGATGTCAAATGAAGCTGGACCACTCAAGCTGCATCTTCCCCTGTTGAAATGAATGGGAAGACAAGCTGTAGAATCCGTATCCTTCCCCACTCCTCCCAACTACTCATACACCCCTATATCCATGGAAGGGAGAGCTGCTGCTCAGGATAGAGCTTTCCATGTGAACACTAGTCTGGCCATCCATGGATCTCAACTGAGTCCTCTAGCCAAAACAGAGAAGTAAGGAACAGATAAAGAAAAGTGAAATGCAAGGTAGTGGGTTCTCCCTCCCCTCCCCCATCATAAAAGAGCATGATGGCAAAACCACCATCACCTTTAAGGTCCCATACTGCATTAGATTAGAAGAAGCAATTGCTAATATGGGCCCTGATTCAGCAAAGCCTTGAGGATGTGCTAAAGCCTTATTGAAGTGAATGGGGTTTAAGCATGTGAATCGGGGCTATAGCGAAAAGCTGCTTCTGCCTAACGCGGTTTCAGCAAGTTAAGTTAGGGCAGCTCAGAACTGGAGAAGGATCTGCTTTGGTTTTATTTTTTTAAATGGGTAAGATATTTGCTCAACTGGTTTTTAAAAATGGGTAAAAGCCAGCTCTCCTGCCTTCCCCAGCTTCTCAGGTAAAGAGTCAGACATGCTTAGAGGGTGCGTTTGCCAACAGGTCCAGGCCTACAATTTGATCATTAGAGAGCACAGCAGTGAAACAGCAAACTCAAGTGGTCACGTGCCACTTTTAGGCTGAGATTTCCAAAGAGGGCCAAGGAAGTTAGGCACCAGCTCCCACATACTTCCAACTGGGCACCTAATTGTCCTAGGCTCATTTGGGGGGGGGGGGAAAAAGCCTTACCCTTAATGTTGCCTTTCTTCTTCACTATTTTTCTGTGCCAGTCTCTTAGCCCATCCATCTCCAAAGCAGGATTTCCTTGTCTCACAACCTATGCTGTAATTAAGTTTTTCTGCCCCTTACCCATTTGTATTTTTTTTCTTGTACCCTATTCTGACCCCCTTCCCCGGCACTGAGCAAGATATGCGACACTGCAAAGAAATCTCACAAGCCAGTACTGAATGCAAATGGAGAAGTTAATATAATTGGGAGCGAATCACTCAAAATTTTGGTTATACTGACCTCTAGGGGACTACAGTAAAAAGCCAAAAATATAAAGGCCTGAATTTCCATTTACACTAAGGCCCCTTCACACCATGTGGCAATGTAAAGGGGCCTGAATGTACATGTAGTGTAATTATACCCGTTTTCAGACCCCTTTACACTGCCACAGCTCTGTAAAGGGACCTTAGGTCCAAATTGTTCCCATTCCCTAGTTTCTTTATAATTTTAATACCTTAAGAAAAGCACACACAACCATGCACCTGTGTGTTTAAAACAAAGTAAGATATACATTTGCAAGTTATATAGTATTTTATCAATTGCTGGGGCCAAGTGAGAAATGTACGAGCAAAATCCTTCTCCGATGTGGGAGGTGAAATATGAAGACTTATAGGACAAAAGGGTTTGTGGTTGTGGGCTTTTTAAAAGATGGCATGCTTTTATTATGTTTCCTTTTGCTGCAATTGTGATTGATGATGGAGGTGGGGCGGGCAGGGGCGAGATTTGCAATGTGTAGGCTATCGCTGGAACAAACTCTAAAGGAATTTTCCTCACCACAAAGCTAAATTTATCACATCACTGGAATAGCCTTGCTCTTTTACTGACATGGAAGAGGGAGTGCCCCAGACAGTTGTATTGAAGCCCTGTGCCTCCTGAAGAGCTGTCTGAAACTCAGAGAGACAAGGTGGGTGAGGTAATATCTTTTATTGGACCAACTTCTGTGAATGAGAGAGATAAGCCTTTGAGCTTACAGAGCTCTTCTTCAGGTCTGGGACCCAATTTCCTGCCTGATCCACAAAGGGTGGACACCTCGCACCCAATGGGAATGGTTCAGGATACTCCACTGAGCATCCAGTGGCATTTTCCTCTTAAATGGTGTCCCCGCTGTTGAAGGGAATGATTCCAGCCACGGAATGTATCAAAACAATATGTAGAGCGCTAAGGTTAAATGCCTATTCTTCACAGACGGAAAGTTATTTCAACATAGCGAATGACGGTGGATTCGCTAGACTGGCACAGTAGTCTTTCAAACAAATCTGGGAACAGTACGCCAATTTCACAGTTGCATTTAAAAGTGCAGTGTTTAAACAGACATATCAATGGACAAGTATTGCCATTTTCATTTATAGATAGAATGGGTAACTTCCCAATTTCCACAAGACAGAGGAGTTGTTAGGTGCTCAACCAAAGCCTGTGGAGCAACAGCAACTCATATTAGGACAGTGAAACTACTGCCTCATGTTGTCAATGTTAAGATTCGCTATTGGTCCATTTAGCTGAAAACAGCTGGTAGTCCTGAATTCTGGCCTCCCAAGACACAGCTTGATCTGTAGGGTTTAGAACTAAATCTCATACAGTGCCTTACATTTGCAAATTGTATTTGTTCCACCGCACACTGATGCTGCACAGAAAATATTAAGCTCATACCTAACCCCTTCTCCCTCTGACAGCATGTTCTTTGAGTTGTATACTCTGTCCTGGAACCACTGTTTAGCATTATTTCACTCACAGAGAAAAGAATCCAGAAGTCATCAAAGTTTGGTAAGCTCTTTAATGGCAAGCTTATGGTGTAACTACATTGTTGGATTTGATGCCTAGGTGTCGGGGGAGAAAAAGTAGGAATGGAAGAATAGACAGGGTTCCATTGAAAGTTCACACCTTTTAAAGCATTAACAAAAGGGCAACATCTTTTGGCAACCCATTTCACAGCTTTGTAGTCACAAACAGAGACAAATCTTCCAGCAAGAAAATGAGAAAAACCACACTAAAAACAGTTTTGCATGGCAAATAGCTTGTTATTTCTGCTTGATATGTTGCTGGCTGGATTGAGCCCAACATTAGTAGAGTAAAACTTGACAACAAAAATTGATTTAGACTGAACTCCAGTTTTGACATTTATTCCCCTACTCCCTAAAGACGAAAGTAGACATCCTTTACATGCAATGTTACCACATATCTTTGTCTACATAAATAACAGTAGGCCAGTACAGAAAGGGAATTTCAAAAGCTCAAAGTATTTTACATGAAACTGGTGTAGCTTTCCTGTGGTCAGTACTGGCTAGCTCAAAGAATTTTTTCTACAGACAAATGAACACCATTTGTGATACTCTATAAGTTCCTGCTTACAACTGAGCTCTGACTGATGAAGCAATGTTACATGGCTTTATTTAAACTTGATCTTGTAATAATGTAGCTGTGCCTTTATGCATAATACCCTTTAGAAATAATAAAACAGGTGATGTTAAAAAATCCCAACATAATGCATTTAACCGACAATTTAGCACACTGAACTGGTCATTGGAGGTAGGGCTCTTAAACAAATCTCCTCCTACAGGGTGCAATGTGCATCTGCCGTGGACATCAGATACCAACAATGCAATCTGGTAAATTTCAGACCAAGTCTGATTAAATCCTAAAAGGGGCAGTTTCTGGTTTCAGAGAGGACTCGATATTTAGGTATTGAGGAACTCTAGGGAGAATGATGTGTCTCGTGTGTTTTTATTGTAATAACCCCCTTTGGAAATTTAGGCCCCAATCTTACTCCTTTGCTCATAGAGGATGCATAACTCTCCTTCACTCCCAATGACTTCAGGGAATCCACCCACACAGAGCCTGTTAGGATTTAACACCTTTACTTCCTTCAGTCACTCCTGCCTAGTAATCAAGGACCATGGTTTTCCAACTGGGAAATCATATTGCAGAAGTGGGTTGGAAGAGAAGGGCTTTGCTAGATTTAAAAACCAAACAATAAAATGCCCCCCTTTGTTCAACATAATTCAGAACAGAGTACACACAGACACCAGATACAAAGTGCCTGCTTCCTTAGCTACTCAATCTTCAGAGCTGGAACCCCAGGCTGAGCAAGATTTTCAAGTGACTAGTGATTTCAGATGCCTTTGTTTTTGGGTGCCCAAGATGGGACATCTTGAAGGGACATGATTTTGAGAGATTGGGTGTTCAGCATTTCCTGGAAATCAAGCCTCATTAAGATGTCTCAGTCTGAACACCCAAAATCACTAGTCACTTACCATCAAACCTTGACCAGTGTGCTTCAGCCTTGGGTCCTGGTAAAACATTACTAAAAGTACTCTTTATTGAGAGAAATTGGACAGCTATTCACTGCTTCTGTGAAACAGTCATCTGCAAACTACTCTGACTGTAATGGACCCTTGGGACGGCTTTTCACAGCTTATTAAGAAGTAACTACAGCTGGGGCTGGATATGCCACAAGCTGCTTCGCTGCAGAACACCTTCTCCACTCCTGCTCCCCCGACTCAAACAGCATGTCCTGCAACACAGGGTGAAATCGCAATAGTATGTGCGCAGGCCACTGACAAAGGAAAACTAGCTACAATTATTTTCAGCAAAAACTGCATTTTATGAGCTTACAAATTTCAAAGGCACAGAGCTACCCAAAGTGTGTGTGTGGGGGGGAACTGACTAGCTGAGAAATAATACGGGATAGGGCTCGCGATTTGGACAGGGCGATCCTGAGAGGTTCAAGTTACTGATTACGACCGTGCGTGGTAGGGTGGTTAGTCCCCACATCTGTGTTCGTGAACAAAGAATTTAGTTTGTCTCTAAAATTAGTTGCCTGTATCCAGAGCAAGCTCTTTGGGGTCTTTTTGTTCTGTGTTTGGACAGCTCCTAGCACAATGGGGTCCTGGTCCATGGCTGGAGCTCCTATGCTACCACAATACAAATAAATAAATACCAACGCCAGGAAAAAGGTCTCTTAGGCCTGGTCTACACTTAAAATTTAGGTCAACATAGCTATAGCACTCAGGGGTGTGAAAAACCCACACCTCTGAGCCCAGGTCAGCATAGCTATGAACCCCCAGTTAGAATGCTTCGGTCTGCCTACCTACCGTCACTCAGGGAGGTGGAGTTCCTACAGTGATGGAAAAAGCCTTCCGCTCTACTCTGCGCTGGTTAGGCCTCAACTGGAGTATTGTGTCCAGTTCTGGGCACCGCATTTCAAGAAAGATGTGGAGAAATTGGAGAGGGTCCAGAGAGGAGCAACAAGAATGATTAAAGGTCTTGAGAACATGACCTATGAAGGAAGGCTGAAAGAAATGGGTTTGTTTAGTTTGGAAAAGAGAAGACAGAGGGGACACGATAGCAGTTTTCAGGTATCTAAAAGGGTGTCATAAGGAGGAGGGAGAAAACTTGTTCACCTTAGTCTCTAAGGATAGAACAAGAAGCAAGGGAGGTTTAGGTTGGACATTAGGAAAAAGTTCCTAATTGTCAGGGTGGTTAAACACTGGAATAAATTGCCTAAGGAGGTTGTGGAATCTCCATCTCTGGAGATATTTAAGAGTAGGTTAGATAAATGTCTATCAGGGATGGTCTGACAGTATTTGGTCCTGCCATGAGGGCAGGGGACTGGACTCGATGACCTCTCGAGGTCCCTTCCAGTCCTAGAATCTATGAATCAACATAGGAAGCATCTACACTATCATGCTACGGTGGCATAGCTACTGCAGCACAGCTGTGTCACTACAGTGCCTGTAGTGTTGACAAGCCCCAAGTTAATCTTTTCTCCATCCCTCCCCCTTGTCACCCCCACGTTTATCAATCATTATGCTAATTTTAACCTACACAGAACTACACCTCTGACTGAGACCTTATAGGAACATGTAGCAGTTTCTTTGTAGACTGCATGGGATCCAGAAGCAGACTGCTTGGAGCGAAGTCTAAGATCTCTCAGAAATCCTGGCATTTTTTCTGAAAGACGTCATTCTACTCTCTTGCCCTGCGCTACTCTCACCCCACCAAAACATAGCTGTAATATTTATAAAACCTATTCCTTTTTTCCTGACGTTCCACCTATTTCTGCGTCTCCCAACACAGCACTCTGCTCATCGCAAAAGTGCAACCTGGATTCAAAAGAGCCAGGTCTGAGAGTCTCTGTTCTGGTACATTTATATTTAGTTAGAAAATCAAATCTATACATGGAAAAAAAGACTGGTTTTGCCCATTCTTTTTTACTGTCTTTTCACCAACATTCTGCTTTGAGGACGGGCAATAATAAAATACTTATCAGTGTTCATCCCTAGATCGAAAAGCACTTTATATGGGTGAGTAAACATTAGGATCATCTTCATTTTACCGGTTGGGAAACTGAAGTACAAGATTCAGGTTTCAGAGTGGTAGTCGTGTTAGTCTGTATCAGCAAAAACAACGAGGAGTGCTTGTGGCACCTTAGAGACTAAGAGATTTTCAAAGGAAAATATAGGAGTTAGGCACCCATTTCCCACTGAATTTCACCAGGATCTGGATGCATAACTCTCACAGGCTCCCCTGAAAACCCCAGTGACTCACCTAAAGTCAAGAGTAAATCAGTGGCGGAGCTGATAAGAAACCCCAGATTCCCTGACTCAGGCTCCCACCCTGCAAGCTCTTATCCACGTGTGTTTGCAGGACTGGGATCTCAGGCGGTGTTCTATCCACCGGGCCATAACTCCTCCTTTTACTTACTGGGTAAGTGGCTAATAATTTCAACTCAGACAAGGGAAGTGAGAAGGAAAAAAAAAAAATAGTAAAAAGTTTGGAACCCTTGTGGTTCCACTAGATAATTCAGCATTTCTTAGATTGTTTGATAAATAAGAAACAATACCATAACAACACAGAAACGGATATGGTCAAAGTCTAAGAAACCAGTATTTTTGATCAAATACATTCTATATTAATGCTCATTCAACATTTAAGACACATGTAAATTTATATTTTATCCTCTCTATATAAAATTCCAGTTTATTTTAAATGGTGCATGGTAGTAGCCTGACCCAGCAGTGGCTCAACATGCTCAGCTCCCAGCAAAATCAATCGGAGACAAGGGGGTTCAGCACTTTGCAGGACTAGGCCCTTTCAGGAGCCTGATTTTCAGTCCTTATATGGGCAAAACTCTTGCTGGCTTCAATGGGAGTTTAAGGGGAGTGAAAGCTGCAGGCTAGGACCCCAGGCAAGTTGCAGAAGTCACTCACATGGCATATGATGTTCAAAATAAAAACAAATAAATGAATACAGGAAATAATATATCTATCTTCATAATTTACAGCTTCATGTTTGCTTATAACCATATTAATGCTCAACTACTCATTTGCAGCTCAGAGTCTAACAAAATGCAGGCAAAGGTGGCAAAGTCAGACTATATTACAACTCCACTGTATGTAGTTCACAAGGGCTGGAGCCTCCAGCCTTCACTCACTCAAGTAGCTCTTACTCACAGAAATAGTCCCATTGTAGTCAAACAGCCTGATTCTCATTTGCATTAAGCTTCCTGCAAATTACATCTATACCCATGTTAGAGCAGTGCGAAGGAGCCTTAATGTAAGGGAGAATCAGAAGCTGTGTACATAGTCATTTGCACCTGTGCAAAATCGGTTTAAATGGTTAGCAAATCAGAATGGTAGTATTTTATACTCACCTTGCATAGGTGCAAACAATGCACTGCTTTAGCTTCAAAGCAGAGGAAAATCTGCCCCAAAAGGTCTATTTGTATGAGCTGGAATCAAAGGATCAGCACCTAAGGAAGTAACCCCAAAAAGCTCCTCTGAAGGACGCCCCTGTGTAAAGTTATGACAAGTCTCTTTTAGATGGAAAGGAAAGAAAAACTTGGGTACTTAAAGCAGGGATGGAAACCACTGGTATTACACTTTATTTTGGTAAGCAAAAAGCCTATTACTGCTGTACAGTGTTATACAATGAACTGCCACAGTTCTCACACCACTAGTCCATAGAAAATGTGTTGCGACTATCATATTTATGCCTGCATGCCAAGAGAATGTACAAAGTTTCATTAAGCTCGGTTTCTTGTCTATTTTGTGATATTCTTAAACTCAGACTTTTACAGTGTTGCAGACACTTCTGTGCATATTCAAATACCATTTTCCATCCTGGTTACAGAAAGTTTTGCCTCTGTTAGAAAATTAAGTGTTATGCATCCCCTAAGCCTTCATCAGACACACAAATCACCAAGAAAATTAACTCTTTAACTAGCCTTTAAAACAATTTCCTTTACAAACATATCCAATAGGAGATACTGCTAATAACAGGGTTTTTAAAAGAGTGTCAGTTGTTTCTGAGAGTTGTCCAAGCATTTTTTCTTCACTAAGTGTTAATTTTTATAAAGCTAACGCTGTATTAAAGGGCTTTGAAGTTTGTGACCTACATTTTGTGTTTTTAAAAAAGTTGTCTAAAAACAAACAGTCATTTAGAAATACTTTCCTAGATAGTGGAAAATTGCTGTACGAGAATGGAATCCCTTCTTTTCTTACATTTTCAGAATAAAAGGTGAGTAAATAAAGAGGTCCTGTTGTTTCACCATCTGACACTCACTTGAGAGTCACTTACACCTGGGCAAATGAGGTGTAAAATACTATGGGTCTTACTTTAATTTACTCTAAAACCCCTTTCCACCACTCTGGGGGACAGGTCATCAGCTGATGGAAACTGTCATCATTCCAAAGGCAATTGACACCAGCCGAGGACCCACCCTAGGTGGGCATAAATTACATCTGAGCTCCCTTCAAGACCTTTTTACACAGCGAGAACAATGTAAAGGGGCCTTAGTGAGAATGAGAATCAGGCCCTACCATTCTGGTTTGGTAGCATTTTACACCCACTTTGACAAGTATGAATAGCTACACAAGGTACAAGACACTGAAGAACAAGGCCCAGTGTGAAGAAGCGGATTCCATTATAACTTGAAGAGCCAGGTGCTGATTTATACCATTAGGGCTTCAAAGTTAAGTTGCACTTTAATTCAGGATGCTGCAAGATTTGAATAAAGTTGTTGTTTTATTAAAGCCAGCGAAGCTGAAGGTTGATTTTCGTGCAGGAGGAGAATACGCAATGGAAATTTTAAATTCATTTAATTTCTATTAAAACAGTATTTGGCTTTGGAACAGATGGCATCAAAGTACCAATGTGTAACATCATGTGCACTGATCACACAAATGTCCTAATTATGCCCAGTGATTAACCCAGCACCTGTACATTCAGGTGGTGTTAAGAAACACTAAAATGTGCTGCACAAGCATTTGCCTAAATTTTGTCCCTCCTAAGTAATTATTTTTGTTCAATCTTTATGTGCACTTCTGCAATATTAACCACTATGAAACTAGTGCTTTACAGGCATAATCTCTCACAGTTTGATACTCTGACTGGTAGTATAGCAAAAAAATAAAAATTAAAAAATTAAAAAATTGTTGAATTAAAACTAAAAGTGCAGATTGCATTTATTCTCTGCATTCATTTTCCTCCGTAAGGTCATATGTGAGTACTTCACACACTATTCAACAGTTACTACATTCAAAGTACTCTACATTCATGTCAGTGAATGTTATTCTCAAAACACAAGTCAAAGAGACAGTCAGCGACAAAACTAGTTCTAAATTAATGATGGCAGAATGCTACCAAGACAACTCCATAGAAACCCCACTGAAACAGGAGTGAAATTCAGGTCACTTCTTAGCAAAGCTCATCACAGAGATATTTATGTTTTTTTTTTTTTTTTTAAACTTTGATTCTGGGAGCCATATTTCCCATGTGATGCGCTAATTCAAAAATGCTAATGCAGGAGCACATGACCCCACCTGGTACCAAGGGATTAAGATCTTTTAATTCCTCAGATAATTACTGCTGGCTGACACCCATTTGTTGGTGATCGGCTTCTGGTTCCTCCTCTTCCACGTCTGCGTTATATTCTTCAAATGCATCATCATCGACATCTGGAAGCCCCAGTAACTATTTTTAAAGAGAAAATGGGAAAGAGTAATAATCAATGGCAAAGATCAAACTGATGCCATGTTGCCAATTCTTGCAATTTTACCATGAGTCTCGCCCCAATATTTGGCTTTTTTCTGAAAGCCCCAGAGTCACGAGGTTATGTGAGAATCTCTGCCTTCTTTTTTTAAAAGTAAATTTCCAGTCCTCATGGTTGCATAGAAAAGCTTCAAAATGTGAACCAAGCGCACCCTAAAGGCTCAGAAACCAGCAGACAAATAAAATTATTCACAAACATTGGGGGGTGGGGGGAGGAAGATACCTTATGATCTTTATGCCAGTCATAATTTTTGAGGCCTGAAATGCATGATTTTTGAACGCTTACGGTTGGCAATACAACTGATGCTCTAAATTCAAAAGGACCCTGTGTAGTATACTTCAGCTCTAGTTAACTCAGTTTAAAATTCTCCATTTGCAGTGCATTCAATAACCCTACAAGACGATCACACTTACTCCTTTTGCACCAAAAAGGAAACCATTCTATCCCACAAACACAGGAATGGCCAGAGTACAGCTCATTGAGTTAGATGGGGTAGCCATAGGTGCTAAAGCCCTAAAAGACCAGAAGATCCCAATATGCAATCGCTTCATCTTGAACTATTCACCCTCTCAATCAAGTTGGAGCATTTTATGCTGAGTTCAGTAGTCTTAGCAGGAGATAGCTGCATATTAAAATCAAAATTGGCCACAATCCTCTCAGATTTCTACAAATTAGATTTAGGCTGCTGACAAGGTACCAATTAGGGCTGTTAAGCGATTAAAAAAATTAATCGTGATTAATCACACTGTTAATAATAGAATACCATTTATTTAAATATTTGTGGATGTTTTCTACATTTTCAAATATTTTGATTTCAATTACAACACAGAATACAAAGTGAAGAGTGCTCACTTTATAATTATTTTTGATTTCAAATATTTGCACTGTAAAAAACGAAAGAAATAGTATTTCAATTCACCTCATACAAGTACTGTAGTGCAATCTATTTATCATGAAAGTTGAACTTAAAAATGTAGAATTATGTACAAAAAACCCCTGCATTCAAAAATAAAACAATGTAAAACTTTAGAGATTACAAATCCACTCAGTCCTACTTCTTGTTCAGCCAATCGCTAAGACAAACAAGTTTGTTTACATTTGCAAAAGATAATGCTGCCCATTTCTTATTTACAATGTCACCTGAAAGTGAGAACAGGCGTTTGCATGGCACTGTTGTAGACGGCGTTGCAAGATATTTACATGCCAGACACACTAAAGATTCATATGTCCCTTCATGCTTCAACCACCATTCCAGAGGACACACGTCCATGCTGATGACGGGTTCTGCTCGATAACGATCCAAAGCAGTGCGGACCGATGCATGTTCATTTTCATTATCTGAGACAGATGCCACCAGCAGAAGGTTGATTTTCTTTTTTGGTGGTTTGGGTTTTGTAGTTTCCACAGCAGTGTTGCTCTTTTAAGACTTCTGAAAGCATGCTCCACACCTCATCCTCCTCAGATTTTGGAAGGCACTTCAGATTCTTAAATCTTGGGTCAAGTGCTGTAGCTATCTTTAGAAATTTCACATCTTCTTTGCATTTTGTCAAATTTGCAGTGAAAGTGTTCTTAAAATGAACATGTGCTGGGTCATCATCCAAGACTGCTATAACATGAAATATATGGCAGAATGTGGGTAAAACAGAGCAGGAGACATACAATTCTCCCCCCTCCAAGGAGTTCAGTCACAAATTTAATTAACGAACATCATCAGCATGGAAGCATGTCCTCTATAACGATGGCCTAAGCATGAAGAGGCATATGAATCTTTAGTACATGAGGCACGTAAATATCTTGCAACACCAGCTACAACAGTGCCATGCGAATGCCTGTGACATTGTAATTAAGAAGTGGGCAGCATTATCTCCCATAAATGTAAACAAACCTGTTTCTCTTAGCGATTGGCTGAACAAGAAGTAGGACTGAGTAGACTTGTAGGCTCTGAAGTTTTACATTGTTTTGTTTTTGAGTGCAGTTACATAACAAAAAAACAACATTTGTAAGTTGTACTTTCATGATCAAGAGATTGCACAATAGTACTTGTATGAGGTGAATTGAAAAATACTATTTATCATTTTTACAGTGCAAATATTTGTAATAAAAAATTATATAAAGTGAGCACTGTACACTTCGTATTCTATGTTGTAATTGAAATCGATATATTTTAAAATGTAGAAAAAAATCAAAGAAATTTAATAAATTTCAACTGGTATTCTATTGTTTAACAGTGTGATTAATCGCGATTAATTTTTTTGAGTTAATCGTGTAAGTTAACTGCAATTAAATCAACAGTCCTAGTACCAATACATCTTTCAGTTGGGCAAAGTTTGGATGCCTCAGCTCTATAATGTTTCAGATCATTGTAATGGCAACTGTTTGTTTTAGAAGATGGAAAAACTGTTTGAACTTCCCTCTTCCTCCAAAAAGAGATTGGCAAACCATGAAATTCAGGAATACATAAACACATCCCAGTCAAAACAATGCATCTGCTTTGAAAATCTCATACCTCACAAAACTTACACAAACAGCTATTAATATCTGCAAAGCAAAATCATATGCTACACCTTATTGATAATACTAGGTATTTAGCCTGCTAAGACTGAAAGAGCAACCACAGACACACGCTGCACCTTCCTTGGAGAGGGATTCAGCTGTTGTCTCATAGGAGGGGAAAAAAACAACCATCTCCACCAGGAAAGGGAAATTTTTATACAGGGATATGAAAATTACAAGGCCAACTTTTAAAAATGTAAGCTAGTTTATTATATTTTTGCATTCAAAACTATTCAATGGACACAAGGACAATATCCAGCTGTGGCCTTTGGGCCCAGCAAAGCTCATGGTTTTTGGGCCCACCATCCCTTGATCTGAGGGAAAACTAATCACATGAATGAGCGTCTTAACCTTCATATTGGGGGTGAGGGGAGTTTCTAGCTCTTTGCCTGCAAAATTAGCACAAGAAGCATAATGAAATATAAACATATCATGAGGGTCAAAAAGGACAAACAACAGGGCTCTGCTTCTGTAGAGAGAGGCTGGGGACCTACGGATCACACACACACACACGCTGTACTTGTTATATAAAATTAATCAGTTAAGGGAGGAATCTACTCCAAAGAAGCACCTTGCTAGTCGTCTCTGAAATCCTTAGGGGATTAAATCCATGGACGTTAGGTACCTAAATGCCTCTGAGAATCTGGGCCTAGGTGATTTAGGAGCCTAAGTGCCATTTTCAAACGTGACTTGGGCAGTTAGGTGCCAAAGTCTCTTTACTTTCAATGGGAGCTACACTTCTACATCACATAGCGCCTTTGGAAAATTTTACCCTTTGTTATTATTTATACTGCAGTAGCGAACAAAGGGCCCAATCAGGATCTGGGCCCAAAGCACTAGGCACCTGTACAAGCATTTAGGAAGACCCAGTCCCTGCCTTAAAGTGTTTACAAAGAAGCAGAAGGAGATTGGGGCAAAGGGATAGAACAGGGAATAATGTGATCAGGGTGATGGCAGCGACAGCACATTAGCGTCATGTCATTTTTCTTTTAAACATATCAGTTTAATATATCTGTCCTATTTATATTACAAAATCTTGGTTTTAGTGTGTTTGGGGGGGCATTGTGGGTTGAAGTGGTGGAAGAAGGGAAGGCTGGAACAAGAGAGGGGAATGGATAAAAGGAGAGAGAAAATGAGGAGGTGAGCAGAACAGGACAGAAGAGAGAAGAGGAAAAATGGAGGAGGGACAGAAGCCTAATGGGCATGGAGAACTAGTCCAGCCAGCTGAAGGAGTGCACCAGGAAGAGATGGGCTGGATGAAGGAAGACCAACAAGCAATCACAGTACAGCAAGTGATGAGAAAACAATCCAGAGTCCAAAGTTTATTTATTCATTCAGTCCATGCTATTCATCTATCAGGGATTTTGGGGTGAAGTGGGTTGATCTCTGAGTCTTACATAAGATTGAAGGCCATGAGCATATCAGCTTTTACACAGAAAATGTCCTAGTTGTATTTAGGCTTTCATACAAAGAATGGAAGAGGGGAGGGATCAGCAAGGAAACCTACCTTATTGAGGTCAGAGCATGTAGAGATGCAGTGAGAAAGGCCAAAAGCCGTGTAGAGTTGGACCTTGCGAGGGGGATTAAAACCAATAGTAAGAGGTTTTATAGCCATATAAATAGGAAAAAAACAAAGGAAGAGGAAGTGGGACCGCTGATGAATGTAGATGGAGTGGAGATTAAGGATAATCTAGGCATGGCACAATATCTAAATGAATATTTTGCATCGGTCTTTAATAAGGCTAATGAAGGGGTTAGGAATAGAGGGAGCAGGACAGAGGGGAATAAAGGAGGGGGGGGTTGACATTACCATATCGGAGGTGGAAGCCAAACTTGAACAGCTAAACGGGACTAAATCGGGCGGACCGGATGATCTTCATCCGAGAATATTGAAGGAACTGGCGCCAGAAATTGCAAGCCCATTGCAATTGCAATGTGGACACGAGAACAAATGGATATAAACTGGCCGTGGGGAAGTTTAGGCTTGAAATCAGACGAAGGTTTCTAACCGTCAGAGGGGTGAAATTTTGGAACAGCCTTCCGAGGGAAACGGTGGGGGCAAAAGACCTCTCTGGCTTCAAGATTAGGCTAGATAAGTTTATGGAGGGAATGGTTTGATGGGATAACATGATTTTAGTCAATTAGGCAATAACGTGCCATCGCTGGTAAAATGAGGGTCCGGCTGGAGAATCTTGCCTGTATGCTCGGGGTTCTACTGATCGCCATATTTGGGGTCGGGAAGGAATTTTCCTCCAGGGTAGATTGGCAGAGGCCCTGGAGGTTTTTCGCCTTCCTCCGCAGCATGGGGCAGGGGTCGCAAGCTGGAGGATTCTCTGCGACTTGAAGTCTTTAAATCACGATCTGGAGACTTCAACAGCTGAGTTAAGGGAAAGTGGGTGGGTCAGCTTTTGTGGCCTGCATCATGCGGGAGGTCAGACTAGATGACCATAATGGTCCCTTCTGACCTTAAAGTCTATGAGTCTATACTGAAGGTACCACACATTGTCAGAGGACTGGAATTTGCAGAAAGATGTTGCTAGTACATCTAACCAGAGAACAGTAACAGTCATTTGTATTTAGGGTATATGATTCAGCTGTAAATAAATGCTTTGGGTAGGGACTACGTTCCCAGGATTTTTTTTATCTTGTATATTTTAACTAGTGCAAAGTGTCTTGTACACTCATGGTGGTATCTAAATAATCCAATAGTTTGTAAACAGCAGACCTGGGGGAAGGTGATAATGTATTTAATCAAAATCTAACAAACAAATATTAAAATATGTATATATACGGCTTAAGAAATACAATGATTCTACTCTAAAAATAATGTGGATGCATTAATTCTTTCACATCAGGAATCAATGGCCAGACAAAAAGATAGGTGCTTAGAACTACCAGCATAAATGCTTCACAACCTGTATTCAGGAACTAAAATGGCATAGTAGAAACAGGTGTGTTTGAGGAAATGAGACAAGGATGCAGAACACCAAAAAAGCAATGAGTTTTGTGGGAATTTTATTATTTGATTTTTTGCTAGGAAGAGACTAAATAAGCTCAATTTAGTCCATCCAAGAGAAAGTTAACAGGTGACTTGATCACACTCTATAAGTATATGGGGAAGAGATTTCTGGTAATCTGATCTAGCAAAAAAGGCATAATAAGATCCAATGGTTGGAAACTGAAATTAGACTAATTCAGACTAGAAATGAGCAAGTTTGTCATAGTGAGGGGAACTTATTTCCAATGACTAATTATCTAGGGATGTGGTCGATTTCAGCCACATGTAGTCTTTAAATCAAGACTGGATATCTTTTTAAAAGATACACTGCAGCTAAACCAGAATTTATGGGCTTGATGCAGCAATTACTCTGTGAAATACTATGACTTGTTTTACACAGGAGGTCAGACTAGATGATCACAATGGTCTTTTCTGGCCTTAGAATCTATTACCTTTTATTTCTTCAGTTTAAGAGTGGCTTAATTTGGTTTATTTTAAACCAACTCCTAATAGTCTTAAGCTAAACTTAAATAAACCTGATTTAAACAGAAACACGAGTGTCCAAACTGAGGTTCGCATCAGTTTAACTAATTTGGTTTGAAACTACTCCTTTAGTTAAACAGCTGGAACTTTCTTGTGTAGACAAGGCTTTAAGCTACATTGAGGGAAAGAAAATCTCTCTCAAGGGATGGACATTGTTCTGGGAAGTGTATTTTTATATGTTTACCATAATTAGAGTAGCTGCCCGGATGGATTGAATTTCCAGTCCCTTCTAAGAAAAGTGTGCATCGTCTCTATTCACCTCTGCTCTCTAGATGGATTTTTTTAAACTAAGTTCTTTCACAGTTGCCACTGAAGTTGGCAGTTGGCCTTTTAAGATTCCAACACAGAGTAAATGAGGCCCAGTATTTCATAGGCACACTCCTGGCCACTTGCCTTTTGTATTACACTCTTGGGATGAAGTTTAGTCCTCATGATCAGCTGGTCAAAATATCATAAAAAAAAACTAAACTATTGTTGTATATAAAGTAAATAAGGTTTTTAAAATGTTTAAGAAGCTTCATTTAAAATTAAATTAAAATGCAGAGCCCTCCGGACCGGTGGCCAGGACCTGGGCAGTGTGAGTGTCACTGAAAATCAGCTTGCGTGCCGCCTTTGGCACGCGTGCCATAGGTTGCCTACCCCTGATCTAAGCAGACATAGTGAAAGCACATGACTCTGCCAATAAACCTCTACTCTTCTCTATGACACTCCAGTTATTCCACTCCTAGGCCACTCAAGAGGAGAGACTGACAATATGCTATATTATGTGGTAGTTTAGCAAGACAAATGTCCAGTCGGGACTATGCTGAGACCACCAAATTCTCTTCACTTTGACAAAAGCCACGTTTTAATATAGGTCTCTGGCAGCAGATGGCTAGTACAGTAACATGAGGTATCTTAGCCCTATTCATCTCAGCGCTATATAAGGACTGATGAGCAGAAAATGTTAAGAGCAAAATATAACAAAACAAAAATAAACAAAAAAGTCAAACTATTACTATTCCACTCACTTGCTGAGACGCTATCCTGAGCTATCTCAACTATCAAGTGATCTCAAGGCTAAAATCTGAACTTACAGTTTTGTCCCCCTCTGCCTCCCCAAACTGTATTTGCTTTATACAGATCCTTGAAAAACTCCCAAATTCCAGTGCCGGGAAATGACTCTGCCACCAAGTCCTACATAGCTTTGTAGCGCATGGGACCCCAGTAACGAGTGAGTGCTGAGAGAATGCGGAATTGGTCAACACTATGCTCGGCTGATGCGGCAACTCATGATGTCAGGTGATCAAGGGACAACTACATAGAACACATCACTGGACATCAGCAATACCAGAAGGGATGAGCTGGAGTGCCGATGAGAAGCACAGTCAGGAAAGTAACAAATACTTTCCTCATGGACTGTATTTTCTAAATGGACAACCAACCTAATTCTCAATTACTGAGGGACAATCTCCACTCATTGATATATTTTGCTTTCCACAACCAAATCTCTTTACAACTTTTCATGAGTGATGTACCCGAGTATTCGGATTCTAATATCTAAACTGTATTGTTAAATCTATTCACCTAAATTTGGGTTATTGCTGATTATGTACTCTATGTATCATATGACTTTTAAAAACTAACATTATATTTGTGGATCATCTAAGTGCTATACCCAGATGTACAGACACTCTTTTCCCAACCTATGTATTATATAATTTTTTTTAACATTAGCTTTAATAAAAATTTTAATTCCATTCTTCATACTCAGTGCTTGATCAACCATGTACAATTCATCATCAGGGTGGGGTGCCAGTTCCACTGGCTGGGACATCAATTTGCTTCCCACCACAGCAGGGAATCTCAATTTGTCAAACAAGAAGCTAGAAATAAAAAGGCATCTGATTTACAAGAACAGGCTCCCTGTACTCACTGTTAGCTTGTTTGAGCTACTTGACTGGACAAATAAGCCATTGTGAAAAATCTGTCTTGTTCTCACTGGCACATTTTATTAAAAATCACAAATATAGTAAATATATAGAAGTAAAACATGCACCTACAGGCCTGAAAGATTTGAAGACTTTTTCCAGTATTTCATGGAGTGTCTTTTTACCACAGGAAGAGATGTAGTCCTGTGCCAACTGCAGGAAAGGTAAGCAGTCCTCACTTTCACTCCACACATGCTAAAAGACAATAGCAATGAAAGAAAGAACAGGAGTTAATAGGAATTCATGTGGAGTTTTTCATATGATTTTATAAGATGTATGGTTTAAAGATGTACCAAGGTGTACTGGACCTGCAATTTAAATTTGTACTAGGGATACAGATATAGCTTTACTTCAGGAACTGGGTATGGTCCCACATTTTTAAAGCCTCCAGAGATCCAACTTGGTTGCATTAGCACAATATACCAGGAGATAGAGAAAAGGATGAAGGCTTGGAAATAAATTAGAAAATACACTGTTCATGATTGAACCAGGGTGGGGAATCAGAATGTCCCAAATACACATGTCCCATCTACACATTGCCTCATGTATATCATTTTACAAGTAAAGTTGCTTTTGTTTAACATCAGCCCTGCAAACTCAGCTTGGGATCTGAAAGTCAAGATGAGGTTTTTCCTTCTGATGCATCATCCGCAGTAATAATGCCCCCAGCAACACATGAGCAATCTCATTCTTTTTCAGGTTGTTTGACCCTGTAATTTGGTAAACAACTCTCCTGATGATGCACAAGAAGAAATAGAATCCTGAGTATGTCCATGGGGTACTCTGACCTGTCCCATAGCCCGGTTCTATGAAACTCCAGGCCTTCAACCTTTCCTGTAACCCCTGCATATTCTGCCAATACAATGTTGTTTGAAAAAGACTGCATGCAAGTGCTGATGAAAGCCTTCAAACAGGGATATGATTTACATGGAAGTGCAGGGTGAAAACACTGTTTACAGGATGCTTTCTGAATGCCTTTCTCACTGAGATTCTAATGACAGAAGCATAACGCTGCATGGAAAGGTAGATGCTACAACTTCCCTTACTTTCCCCCCAAAGTACTGTGCATCTAATGTATCTATTAGTACATGAACAGTAGGCTACACTAAATAAGGGTAGAGTAGAAACTCTGAAATTAAACTAATATTAAGGAAAGAATAAGAATAAAAAAAAGTCTCAATCCATAACATGCAAACTTATTTCCTAGTCAGTATAAATTAGCTGACATGAATTAAGTTCTAGGTTTCTACAATTAAGAGATTGCAAAGCATCAGCTAAGCTATCTCTTTAAAAAGAAAAATTATAACTACCTTTGTACTAACCTCACTTGACCTACATTTTCTTTGATGCCTGTTACAGTTTACAAAAGTAGTGTGTGTTTCTGAAGTGAAATTTCTGCCAATATATTTCTGCCAATACATGTAAAAATGGCCCCTTCCTACTGAGTAGATTTGCTTCTGGTATTTGTCCGGAGTCATACCTGCCCATTTTAGTGACAAAAATATGTTTTTTACAGGGAAATTTAATCCCATGTAACCTCACAGTGCTATTTTTTACAGAGTCAGAGTCCCACCACATTTTAAACTCCACTGTAAATTTATCAGCATTTGCTCAAAATAAACTGGTCTGGTGCACGAGGGAAAACTCAAGCAAATTACTCATCAGAAAATCTTTTAGTCTTCAAAGAGATTTTTTTTTTAACAGTGTAAAGCAATAAGCAATTAAGGCTACCAGCGATTTCCACATCTGCGGAAGATTTAAAATTTTGGTTGTAGCAACAAACGTATTATGGAAGCATCTCATATAGGAAAGGCTTGGTTTCATCTACCAAAAGAAAACATGAAAGTATTATCATGATATCTAATAAAGCTGCACCTACAGTCTTTTCTGCAAGTTCAGTACTGATGCATGCAGCAACTTAAGAATGTGAATCTAAACAGTCTGATTCACGAGTCTCCAAAAGAACCTGTAAAAGGAATTTGTCTTTCACAGTAAGATAAATGAAAAATGAAGATTCAGCTCTTGCTTTGGAAATTATAGCAAGACTTAAAAACTGCACACACACAGAGGATGCTTTTGTTGAGAAACCCACTTCTCTGCAATCTCTTTGCAATAGGGAAAACAGCCTGCTGGTAAGCTGGGGTAACAGAGTTTAATTGTGGCAGAGCAATAAGGAAAAGGTAAACCTCATCCTCCAGATAAGTTGTTTTCAGGCTAGATCTATTTTGCTCCTGGTTGCTTTGTGTTAACACAAAAGCACACAGCTACTAATTTCAACCTCAGCTGACCCAGGATCAAGGTTGAAATATTTAATTCAGCATCTGTGCATACATCATGCAATCTTTGGAAAGCAAGGCTGAAGCAGTTCATTGTATAACGCTTGAAGGTTTTTCCATTCAGTCTTTAGTGGGTTCAGCAGTATTAAACGATATTTATCAGAATAAAATATCACTTTTTTCAAAACCTACCTGTTGAGCATGCTAGTATAGCATTTTATCTTTACTGAGGTAATTTTGTTGATGAAGAGTATTCAGACTAACTGATTCTGTGCTAAGATATATTAGAGGAAATCTTGTAATAAGATAACGCAAAATTGGTACTTGTAGTATCATTTAGTATGAATACTAGAAATAACAAAGGGACAACAGAGAATACACAATATAAATAATAACTTATTCCACCCTCACCCATACTGGGTAAGGTTATATAGCAAATCCAATGAAGTATTTGGGGGACACTGTAACCTATAAAAGCAGAGATTAAGGCCCAGATGTTAAAGGTACTTAAGTACCTAAAGTGCAGCTAGATGCCTAGTGTAGAAGGCACCTCAGGTGCTTTTGAAGATCCCACTAGGTGCCTATCTGCATTGTAAGGCGCCTAAATACTTCTTAAAATCTAGCCCTTAGAGATCTTCTCATGTAATTAAAACTATGCAATACTGGAGTTCTCAAATATTTTCATAGTGTGTGTGAACCACATCTTAACAGAGCTTGCTTTATGGACCACATCCTTTGCATTCACAATCACACAACATTCCCGTGGCAACTACAGCAACTGCTTAAGTGGAAAAGTAGTATTAGGAAAGTATTTAATATATGTTTAGCTTCTTTTAATGTAATTCAGCAGGTGCAAACTAGGAGGAATCACCTACACCCATTGACTAGCCAGTTCCTTCTAGACCGCTACTAAGTGCTCTGTGGGCCACAGTTTGGGGAATTTCTGATTTCATGCATGATTATTATTTTCCCCATCTATTTCTCAACTACCCCCTGCCCTTACTGGTCTTCCTCTTCCTTCTGTCACACTCTTCTAATTAATCATTTCGTCCTTCAAAGTTCATAATTTATCACATACATCTCTGGTACCCCCTATATCAGTGGTCCCCAAACTTTTCAGGGTCGTGCCCCTCCCTTACCCCTGTCCTCGTACCCCCCGGGAGCCTGGCTCCCTGGGAGTGGGTCTGGGGCCGGGGCTAGGAACAGAACTGCAGCCAGGGCAGGAGCAGAACCACAGCTGGGTCCACGGACGGGTGTGGCTCTGCTCCCTGCCCCAGGCTGGCAATGGAGCTGCGGCTGCAGGTGGGGCAGGAAACAGATCTGCAGCGGGGCCTGCAGCTGGGTGCGGAGCCGCGGCCAAAGCTGGGGATGGGCCTGGGTCGTGGCTGGAGCAGAGCTCGGAGAAGGGTGGTGCTCCCTCCCGACCCAATTGGGGGCTGGCCCAGGCCCCGCACCCCCAAACATTCCTCTGCATCCCCCAAGGGGGGCACGCCGCACAGTTTGGGGACCTCTGCCCTATGTACTCTGTTGAAGTCTCTTCCTTATTCTGAAATGAACATGTAAAGAAAAGTGATGAAAACACTATGGGCCTGATTCTCATTTATACTTAGAGTATATCTACACTGCAAATGCAGGTCTGATTTGTTTCTCATGCTAGCTAAATTAAAGCTAGCATGGGTATGCCTACCTATGCTACAATCACAGTTGAAGTGCAGACATGCCCTTTGACCCCTTTACAACACTCTGACAGTGTAAAGAGGCCTCAAAGCATGTAATTACACCATTCTGGCAGTGAAAATGGGCCTGGAAGTTGACATAAATTAAAGTCAGACCCATTCATGTGGCCAAATAGGAAGGGTCCTTAGTGCAAATGAGAATCAGGCCTCAGGTTTTTATTGTTTTCTTAAAATGAACTTTAATACACAGTTCCACATATAATGAAAACTGTCTTTTGGAACATTTAAAAAAAGAGTCTGCAAAAATGAGTCTGTCAGGCTGGTATAATTAATATGGTGAACAGATCATTATTAGTTCTGAGCTGTTATACTAAAGAGACATCATCAACTGAGGAAAAATCATTCCTGTCTTTTTTGTAAGGGGACTAATGCTAAAAGTACCTCCTGAGGGGACTACAGCTGAAAGATTGGAGAAACATAGTTCTCTGTTTTTCTGGTAGCTTTGGGTTGGGGGGATGGAGCCTTTCAAACAGAACTGGGAAGAAAAAAGAAAATGTGGTTGTAAAACCACAAAATTTGGCAGGATAGTGCAGGGGCAGGAATACGATCTGAAACTACTTATACTTTTGTGGTTTGGTTTTTTTTTAATTGACTAGATTTCAACTAATGTGGATTATATAACAATACAATACAACACATAAATAAGAAACACATGAGCTTTCTCTGTGATGTAGGATATCATTAGAATCTCTAGATGGAATTATAGTCTTAGCCCAGATCCTGCAACTGGATCTACATGAGTGCCCCAAAAGTGCTACTGACTTCAGTGGGGCTTGGCATTGCCTCAGGGGCTCACCTGCAGGTATCCAGTTGAAGGATGTGGCCATTTAGGCCTGATCCTACAGGGAGTTGTACACATGCATAGGTGTTTGCAGGTTTGGGGTGTCAGGATCCAGTCCTGCAATGGGCAAAAGGGCCTCCACACACTGGCAGAATCCTGACTTTTGTTATACAGTAGCTGGTGGATACATTAGTCCTTCAGTTAAACTCTACACCGTCTCCTGATTTGTAATTCTGCAACACCATCTGCACAATGTGAGAAATAAGTATGTTCCGATTTGGTTTTGTGCTCTTTGGGCAAGTCACTTACTGCACTTTGTCTCCATTTACCCAACTGTAAAATGGGTTCTTATTGCACCTATCTATCAGAGGTTTTACGAGGGAGAACTTGCTAACATTTGTATAGCAGATTGAGGGATGTAAGGTGCTATGAATTAACGTGCTATGGCATTTCTTCAATAATGCTAGAAGCCATTTAAAAAAAAAAACCATTCTTTTATGTATACTGAACTGGAGCTTTACAATTTATAAACCCTGCAGTAAAGGTCAGGTTTTTCCATTCAACACTAAGATGTTGGAGTTGGGGGGAGAACACCCTCTTGATCCTGAAGCCATTTTTGTTACCATCATTGTAGGAACTTGCTGCTGAACTCCAGCAGGTCAGGATGTGCAGGCAACTGAGGCTGCTGTGGGAGAGGAAAGGCCAGCACCTGCCCCCCATCACACTGTAACCAAGATGGGAGTGGGGAAGGATATTTAGGAAACAGATTCCTGGAGGATCAAGGGTGACTAAGAGTAAATTCACACAGCCCCAGATAGGGGATGGGACACAGGGGGAGGGGAGCCCTGTCATTCTGACTCCATTTTATTCTCCACATTCTCCATTTGCTGCGACAGCAAAGCAGCCCCCCAACCACAGCCTAGGGGGGCAGTGCACTTAGTGGTACACAAGCCATAAGCAAACCACAGCGCAGGAGCAAGAGGGGGCCTCAGGCTCCTCCCCACCCCCCGGGGGCCTGCATCCTCGCCCAACCCCCAACTCCTCCAGCCGCACAGGGTGGGGCTGGGGGTGCTGCGAAGGGCCCCGTGGCTCCTTGCCCTACCTGGGGCGGGGGCCGCCTCCATAGGGTGGTGGCTGCTCCCCGCTCCCGGCAGCCCAGCCTGCCAATGACCACCCAGCACCAGACTCCATTTTGCAGCTTTTTGCTACGGGCTGGGAATTCTCTCCCTCCCCCGCCCCCAGCCAAGGGCTCTGCCAGCCCCGCCGCCCTCCCGGCTCCCTCGCCGGGCTTTGCCAGCAGCTCAGTCCCCGGCCTGGCTGGGGCCCGCTCTCCCCTCCCCAGCCGCTGCGACCGGAGCCCCCCGCCCGCCCCGCGGGGAGGCAGGGAGCCCGCCCACTGCGCCCCAGCCGCAGGGCAACCGGGCTGCGCCCAGCCCCACAGAGCGAGGGGAGGCGGCGCCCGCCGGCGGGGTGGGGCGGGTCACTCCCTCCCAAGCAGGCCGGCAGCCCGGGCGGCCCCAGGCGCTCCCCGCGAGGTCCCACCCAAGCAGGCAGGCCGGGGGAGAGGGCGGATAAGGAGCGAGCAGCAGTACGGGGCACCCCCAGCCCAGCTACTTACGAAATTGTCCCCGCAGCCGCTGTCCGGACACAGCACGTAGAAGGAGACGCCGGGGTCGGCGTAGAAATCCATCCTCCGCTCCGTCTCCTCGGTGGCGATGAGCTCGAAGGGGGTGTTGGAGCACCACTTCTCCGCCACGTCCGCCAGCTGCTGGAAAGCCATGCTCGCTCGCTCGCTCCCTGCAGCCGCCGCCGCGCTCCCCACGCGCCCTCGGGGCCTGGCTCCGTCCCTCCCTCCCGCTGGAAAACGGGTGTGGGGAGAAGTCCAGGCTGGGGAGCTCCCGATCCACTTCAGCACCTCGGGCTGCGGCTCCCACTCAGCATTATTTGCTAACTTACATGTATTGTTTACATGCCGTGCGTACAAGGCGCCCTCCTCCTCCTCTTCCTCCCGGTGCTGCTGCTGCTGCTGCTCCCTGTGCAGCCTGACATTGGCTAAGCGCGGCTGCGTTGTGTGTCTTGTGTGCAGGTCATTTGCGGGTGTGGGTAAAAGCTGGATGTGGCCGGCTCCTCTTGGATTCGGCCACATCCAGGCAATTTTTGGACCCAAGTGCCCCCAATGCCACTGACTGTGTAGAGAACGAGAAAGATCAGTTTCTCCAGGGCATCAACAAATTCCAGACCCTGGAGCATCCTGGCTGCGAAAAAACGTATTTGGCTGCTGGATCCAGCCAATTTTTGAAACAGACTACCAAATTCCACTGCATAAATAGAGACTAGATGCTCTGATTCCACCTAAAAACTCCAGCCCCAGATGCATAGCAGTGCCACAAAAAGCTGGATTCAGCATCTGAATCTTGCTGGATCCAGCCAATTTTTGCTACCAACTCCCCAATTTCCACTGTCTAAAGGGAGACCACATCTAACTGCTTTTGCTCCACAAAGAAAAATCTAGAAACCAAAATTTTGTTGTGCAATGATGCTGCAGGCACTGAGATCCATCATATGTTCTGTGTTGGCTCCTGCCAAGTTTAGGCCCCCAAACCACAAATTCCATTGTCTAAATAGAGAACAATGTTACTACTCCTAATACTGTAGTAAAGCTTGAACCTTCGTGCATGCTAGCTCCACAGTATTGCAAGCACTTGGATCCAACATATAGAGCCTACTGGATCCTGCCAGATTTTGGATCCAGGACCCCAAGGTATACTGTCAGAAGAATCAGCACATATTGCCATACCAGTAAAAGCAAAAACATTAAGTATTCTGCCACAAAAACATCTCTCTACCACTTGGACCAAGCTGTATTTTTGGCCCCAACCTCCCAAATTCCAATGCCTAAGTAGAGAACATATGTGGATGTTCCTACCGCACTTAAAATTCCAGACCCGGACACACCCTGTGCAAAACACATAACCCCAGATCCAACGCCTTGACCAGATTTTGGCCTTGAACTCATAAATTCTGAATAAGCTTAACTCAGAACCATGTAGCTGCTCTGACTCTGCCAGACTAATCTGGACTTTGATATATCCTTGTACAACATATAACCTGCACCTAAAACCTGTAGGATCCCACTAATATTTGACCTAAACCAACAGCTTCTACCAGCTAAACAGAATAAGAGTAGGCACTCCTTTTCTACCTGAAAAATCTGAATCCTGCTATATCTTAGTTGCAACAGTACTGCAAAAATATGCATTAGAATCCTTCCAGATCCTGCCAATTTTTGGCCCCACCCATCAAAAATGTACTTGCTAAAGAGACATAAATTCCACTGACTGGACCCTGACACATAAGCACCTGAAAAATCCAAACATGAATCTGTATCCAGCAAGATCTAGCCCATTTTTTCAATTAGATTTCCAGAGTTTCACCTTCTATGTAGAAAACAAATGTAGTGATCCTTTTACACTAAAAAAATCTGTATCTATTGTATTCTGTTTCAGTGAAGCCACAATAATCCAGATGTGCCATCTTTCTAAATACAGACATATTTCCACCAATAATACTGTAATTCTACTATCTGTATAGGCAATGAATGGGACTGATGTACCAGAATATGATGGGCTATGTTAGGTTCAGCTTATATGTGGTTTAGCTGATCAACTAGTAGCATAAAGAAGTGAGAAGGTTGCTCTTTGGTTACAAAGCCCAGAAACTAAGCTTTCAAATACTGGCTTATATAATTTTGATCCCTATCATGAATGATCCCATTTCTGCTGTTTGTTTCACTGTGGCTACTATGTGTTGGTTGGTACAGTCAAATGAAAAATCAGTTTTTAGACAATGTCAGCTAATTGGTATTTTTTGTGGATCAACATGTTAAGTTTGGATAAAAGCTTCAGGTTCACACAAAGCCTCAGCTGTTGGTGATCTGGAAAAGAGTCCTGTATGCATTGTTGAAATAATGTATTCAATACATTATAATCTTCAATCAAAAGTATTAATTGGCTAACACTTAATCATGCCTTTGCTGGCAACGTAATTGATGAAATCCTGAGCAGAAAAAGAAGGTGAAGGTTGAGGAGGTATGAGCAAGGAAGCAATTGTTGTGGAGCGAAGTATAGGGATCAACTGGAAACATATTGTTATCGTGTTTGGAGCTTTCACAATCTACACCACAGAGGACAGGAAGAAAGGTGCGACATCTATCTACAATTTACTACTCTAGATGTATATTACAAAAAAAAAATCCATTAAAATATCAGGAAGGTTGCCAAGTCAAGCACTGGTATGTTAGGAAATGCCAGAATGAAGGTTGCCTGTGCCACCTTAATTATCTCCAATGTATTTATACATGATGATACAATTACATGATCACAGACTCTTTTGTCCACAGGACCTCTGGTCCATTCACTGCATGGAATAGATGGTGCTGTGAAAATGAATCAGGGTTATGTAGTGAAGGAGGCTGTTGTCTGTAGGACCCCTGTCTCATTTGTTGCAGGAGTTGGAAGGTGTGTAGTGAATGAATCAGGGAATTGCAGGAAGAGAAAACTGGTCTCATGGGTAAGGCAGTTGAATGCTGCCCTGGAGAAATTGATTCTGTTCCTGCATATGCCACAGAGTTCCTGTGTGATGCCAGGCAAGTCACCTACACCAAAGGTTTTGCAGTTTGCCATAATCTATGTCAGGGGTCAGCAACCTTTCAGAAGTGGTGTGCCAAGTCTTCATTTATTCACTGTAATTTAAGGTTTCGCGTGCCAGTAATACATTTTACATTTACAGGGGCCAGTGGACAGAACCCCAGACTGGCAGCGAGCTGAGCCGCTCAGCCCGCTGCCGACCCGGGGTTCTGTCCGCCAGCCCCTGCCAGCTGGGGTCCCGGCTGCTGGCCCCGCTCAGCCCGCTGCCGGCCTGGGATTCCGTCCATCCAGGTCAGCAGCGGACTGAGCAGGGCGGCGGCCGGGACCCCGGCTGGCAGGGGACCGGCAGCCGGGACCCCAGACTGGCAGCAGGCTGAGTGGGGCCGGCCAGGACCCTGGCTGGCAGGGGGCCGATGGAAAGAACCCGAGACCGGCAGTAGGCTGAGTGGGGCCGGCAACCGGTACCCGAGGCCAGCAGCAGAGCCCCCCAGGCCGGCAGCAGAGTGCCACTGAAAATCAGCTCGCGTGCCGCCTTTGGCACGCGTACCATAGGTTGCTGACTCCTGATCTATGTGTTCCTCATTTTCTGGGTGCAACAGGCATAGTAGCTACAATGCTGCAAGTGATACTGTCGCACTAGGGCCCATGAGGTTATGGGGGCCCAACCAGCAGAGGCCGCTCTACCTTAGGCACCACTGTAGTTACGCCACAGTCTATCTATTGGCAGTCAGGGCTCTGAGGAGCAGGAAGTGGCTCCCTGCCCAGCTGCTGGGGAAGCGCTCCTGCCCCCTACACAGGGGCTCTGAGGAGAAGGAATGGGGCCCCAGCCCCAGGGGGTTGAGGAGGCTGAGGGGAGAAGGTTGCAGGGAGGCTGAATGGGGAGAAAGTCCCCAGGGATGCAGGAGGCCAGGGGAAGGATGGGGATCGGGTCTCTGGCCCTGTGGGGGTGGAGGAAGCTGGGGGAGGGTTGCAGGGGCTGGATGGGGAGCGGCCCCTCATGACAGAAATGCCCGGGAGGAAATTAATGATTTTGTATTCAGTGCAGGTGTGAGGTAAATAAGGCCTGGGTGACACATTGAATATGGAGAATAAAAATAAATATTGAATGGCTACCCATTCATGGAATGAGGCAGGGGGCCTGTGGAAAAACATTATGTGACCATATTAATAGTACTCATACCTGGTCTTACAAAGAACTTTTCATCAGTAGATCTTAAAGTGCTTCACCATCTTTAATGTATTTATCCCTACAACAGCCCGATGAGGCAGTGCCATTATCCCCATGTGATAGGGCATCCAGCCCCCACATGAATAGGAAGGGGCCAGAAAGGCCCTGGCAGCAGGGCTTGCTCCACCTCTCCATCCTGTCAATCATGCATTGATAGGGAGGAGGGCTTTAAAAGGGAGGGAACTGCAGGAAGCAAGGCGCCAGACTGCAGGAGTGACTCCTGATGCTCCAGAGTGAACTCCTAGGCAGGAGACCTTCACCCCAACCCTGAGGAGCATATAGCAGACTTGCAGGGTAACGCAGACAGGCTGAGCCTGTCACAGAGACCCAGCCACAGCTATTTCCCGAAACCCATTACCTTGGGACTAGATTGTTGGCAGCACTGTAGAGTCACCCCTCCTTTCTTCTGGGATCTCAGGGCGAGAGTATCCCGAAGGCGTGGGTGGTTTGTGACTTCCATTTTGATTCCCCCAACCAGAGAGACTTTTAAGGAGGCCAACAAAGGGCAGAACCCATCTACCTGTGCCACAGATATTAGGGAAGAGGGGCTGGTGTTGCGACCACCCCAGTGTAGATAATTGGGCATGGTCAGGTTCACCCACTCCAAGGGAGGAACCACCAAGGACTGTGTTACACCTCATTTGACAAATGGGGAATTGAGGTGCACAGAGAGGCTAAGTGACATGCCCAACGTCTCACAAGAAATTTGTGGCAGAACGGGGACTTGAAGCCATGTTTCCCAAATCCTGGGCTAGGGCCTAACCACTGGACCATCCTTCCTTTGTGTAATTAAAGATTGTATCATAATGAATATTTGCAAGAGGAGCCAAATTAAGGTTGCACAGTCAGCTTTAATTCTGGCATTTTCTATCTTTGGAGGGCTTGACTTTGCAATCTGAACAGTCTTTTAATGTAGCTTTTTTATATAATTAGTACAAAAATAAGATATAAATAATACAGAATTTCCTCCTTCACCCTGACATAGTCAGTTAGCAAGTTACGCATTGGCAGCATGGCAGAGAAGGGTCTTCAGGGAGGAATGGAATGAGGGATAAGGAGGAGCTTTGCAGATTAACCTAGGATGGGCATTCCAAGCATAAGGGACAACATCCAAGCTATGTCCAAATCCTGCCATTTCTTCCTTCTCACCATATCTAAGATCCAGCCTTTTCTCTACCCCTACCAGAGAGGTAAACTTAACAGCATTTAATGAAGATGTGGCTGAGTGAGCAGCCATTCTGGTGCATGCAGCATTCTCGCCCCGCTGAGGTCAGTCACAATGAAAGCTGCTGGGCTTGGCACGCCCTCTCCTGGATCACCAATAAGGGCTTGCTCTGTCTTGTGTGTGTTGTTTGTTGTGCCTGCAGGTGGATTGCTAGGTGCTACTGACTGACTGGGCTCTGGTTCCTGGCAACACCGAGCAGTCAAGGCTGAGTCTCAGGCTGTGGCAGTTTAAAATAAATGAGAATTCAAGCAAGCAGCTTAACACTTATGATTTATGTATAATTTCAAAGCACTGTGAGAACCGCTAATGAATCCTTACAACCTCCTCTGAAACATGTATTGTTATCTCCATTTAATAGGTAGGGAATCTGAGACAGGTTTTGAATGAGATATTTAAAAGTCTTATTGCAGCACATGCAGTCAAAACCTTATCACATCCTGCATTAGAAGCCATTTAAATCAGACTGTAAATTTTCTGAGGCAGGAATCTTTGTCCTTTATACATGCATACTTTCAAAACGGCCAAACAGCAATCCAAAATGAAGAAGTCCCTCACTCCAAATGAGCGAGACTTGGTTGGTCTCAGTCGCTCACAGAGATTATTTTCACTAGTGTGTTTGTGGCACAGCCAGACTTCTCAGGATCAAAGGATTGCAACATTCTGAGATAGACAGGATGCCCATTGAAAATCTGGGCAGCAGAGTTTGGATTTTTGCCTTTGAGAAAACAAACAGAAAAGAGACAGTTCTGAGGAAGAAACAATTAACGCTTGTTTGAGTAGACAAGTAGATGGTCAGTGGAGATGAACTCTGTCTAAGCCTTTTCAACATATTGTGTAAATCACTGATCATGATTTTGTTAATAGCATACTTTGAAAGCTCCAAACAGTGAAGGCTGAATTTGGGGAAGAGGGACTGTCTCTGGGAAGTGGGTGAAGGAATGAAGAAAAAGCTGACCTTGTCTGCTACACCAAGTGAGGGATACAAAGGGGAAGATACAATCTGGGTCCCTCATGGGGATACATTTATTTTTCAATCCACTAGTGGGACACAATGGCATAAATGCCTTTTATCATTCAGACTGTGACAGTTGCCTTTCCAATGTATTCAGGCTAAATTTGCCAAATAATTTTAAAGAGACAGTGGTATCGACAGTGATTGACAATAAAAAGGTGACATTTACCCTTTGAGTATTACTATGGTATGACCATAAGATTATATAAAAAGGTAATTATCAATATTGTAAAGGTGACCACTGATATTGTACAGGTTTTCCATCATCCCAGATATAAAGGGCCACACATGGGAGGAAATACCAGCCACACGCACCTTCTGGCAGATAAGCCAATTTACTAGCGTTTGCATTGCTTTGCTGAAAAAGTACTCAGATACTGTGGTGATGAATGCAGTCTCAAAACCTAGAAAGCTAGCTTGGGAACCAATAGGATAACCAGATGTCCTGATTTTATAGGGAGAGTCCTGATATTTTGGGATTTGTCTTACGTAGGCGCCTATTAACTCCCCACTCCCGTCCCAATTTTTTACACTTGCTCTCTGGTCATCCTAGGAACCAGAGACTGTTCTAGTCTTCTACTGAGGGGAGGGAAAAACAGGACAATGAGTGCTCCTGTGTAAATATATCCCACAATTACTATGTTGTCCTGGAGATATTAGTTGACTCAGTATGTGTCACGCAAATGCTGTCTGCACTGCAATCCTGGAGCATGGTGGAATGATAAAAGGGTGCAGAACACAAGAGTGAGGTGGAATATCTGAAAGATTCCTGGAATACAGTCAAATTGCTGGACAAGTACAGGAGACAGTTTGCCTGCTGTATTTGTGCTCTTTTGAATACTGAGCTAATGTTTTCTGCTATATTGTCCAGAGGACTTAATATCTGACAAATCCAGTCCAGGAGCATGCTGCCTTCAGTTTTGTTTTTGTTGTTGTTGTTGTTGTTGTTTGTTTTTGTTTTAAGAGCCCTCTTTGGTCTGTTTGATTAATTGCCAAGTAATTCACAATAATTTGCTTGACCAGCTGTCAGAACAAAATTGTCCTCCCATGGTCCCCATTATGCACACTTTCTTCAGGTCTAAATACAGAAAGGACATTAGTGTGAACTTCAGTACATTATTAGAGCTATTTCCCTGCTGTGCCTGATTGTTGTATCACATAGGACCAGATCCCTAGATGCCTTTGGATGCTACGTGGATCGGGATTTAAAACCAATGGTCGTAGGAGCCTGAATACCTTTGAGGATTACGGCCATAGTGCTTAGTGAACCATACGTTATGGCCCATTAATGATGGGGTGGTAGTCTTGGCTCTCCGCGTATGCCTATGAAAAGAACCCCTTTGAATCCTAACAAAGATGCAGTAGAAGTCTGATTCCATTGAAGCCAATGCCAAAATGCTCATAAGCCTTGACTGCACTGGGGACAATTTCTAAATGATTCCTGCTCTTGCTAACTCTGCTTCAGCTGCATTGGTGAGCAGCTTTGGGAGCTCTAGTGTAGGGAAGGGTCCTGCCACTGGAGTCATTTTCAGCACCATGTCTATTAAACTTGCTCTGGAGTGGTGCAATAGGCATGGCATTAGAAACAGCTGCAGCTGTGGGACCTTTGGCTGCACTAGGACTCCCAGTGTTGCTAACACTGGTGCAGATGAACTAGTGTTAGCAATCATAGGAAATGTTTAGACACCCTAATATTCTGATAAAGCATACTGAGCCTTCGAGGTACTCAAATAGAGTATCCTCTAGTCTAGCACAGCAATTCTCAACCTGCGGGTCATCAAGTGATAGCCAATAAGTCACACCCATCAGCTGAGAGCTGCAAAATCCCTGGCTCACTGGCGTACCTTCAACCAACATTTTGGATAAACCATCCTGTTTGGAAACATGACTGTCTAAGGCCCAAGTCTAGGTCATTAGTATCCTTTTAATTGCTTATCACTTGACTCCTTAGAATACTCAATTTCTCAGAATGCATAGAAAGTGAGTTGTAGTGGATCCTTTTTAATACTGAGTCTGTTATTTTTCTACCAGTTGTCAAGGCAGACGGAGAAGATGCAAGAGCAAGGAAGCTGCAAAATGATGCCAGCTGAGAGGAAGACATTGTTGGGGGGAGGAGGAGGAGGGGAGGGAACATGGCTTAGAAACATCTTTTTTTCTCAGCTCTATTTTTAGATCTAGGCTTTTTTCTTCTTCTTTTTCCTAGATTAAAATCTAAACACAATACATTTACTGCTGTTGCTCCTAGCTTTGAAGTCAATGGCAAAAATCCCACTGAGTTGCAGAATCACAAAAATTTAAGGCTGGAAGGGACCTTGAGAGGTTCTCTCATCCATCCCCCAAACTGAGGCAGGATTAAGTATACCTAGATCATCCCTGACAAGTGTTTGTCTGACCTATTCTTAAAACCCTCCAGTGATGCAGATTGATTTTTGGTGAAGGAACATGCACACACTGAAGTGAAGCGTGGGGAAACAGAGAGGTGGGGGGGGGGCTTCTTTTTGATAGCTAGAGCTTTGAATCTGTGGGCCCCGAAATAAACCCTCCAACAGAGATCTGTTATGCTGATGGCCTTTACACAGAGTAGAGCAGGCCTAAAGCCTGAACAACACAATTCTCTGCCAAACTCGGTGAAAGGTAATGAACAGAGGAGGGAGGAAAAGGGGGAAGAAAGAAATACAGAATAATATTAGAAGTTACAGTAAAAACTTACTTTAGCAATATAATAACCGCAAGTTTATGAAATCGCTCGAAGAAATAGAATATCCGCTTATATTAAGAAATTATCTTTGCAGAGAGTTAATCATCCTTGCTGCTACAGCTATTTGCAACATTTTCCAGCTCCAGCTATCTGCAAAAATAGCTAATCATAGATCCTCTTTAGGCATCCCATGGAACCCCCTCCCCTTAATCTTTAACCAAAGGGCCCCGGAAAATAACGTGTCTTGAGAAATGTACCCAAACTGGTGCCAAGTACCACCCCTGGGGAAAACCACTTCTCGGAAAATTAATAAGGAAGGTACGGGGGAGGGGGGGGACTGACCCCAACCCCAGTTTCTTAAGTCATGACCAACTCATGACTAACCCCAACCCCAGTTTTTCAACCCATGACTAACCCCAACCCCAGTTTCTTAACTCATGACGTATTGTTTGTACTTTGCTTGCGGTTTGACGAAATAAAGTAGCCTGCGAGCTGTTGCTCGGGGTGTTAGTCTTAGGACTGCACCCCAGTGCACTGGTATGTATGTCAATAAACTGGCCTCAGGCTTGAATCTTTGAACTAAAATGACTGCGTGGGGGTCTTTGACCACAACAGAAGATAACTTAATCAGGGTATGACAAATCCTCTTCCCTGGTGAGAATCATTTTCTGCAGAATTTAAGCTTCCATTTGGTTGTGAAGATCACCTGCTAAATGTGACTGGAGTGTAACTTGATGCAGTGTTATCTTCCTGGCTCTGCAGACAGGCAGTTCCAGTGCCTCCGTTGCTGCTCATACCTTTGCTCAACAGCAGCAGCAGTATCCTTCTTTGCCCCCTGGCCTGGAGTATTAGCTCATGTTTCTGGGTACTGTTAAATAGCAGCACATGCCACTCCAAACTGCATTCAAATGGTGGATGTTATGTATTATGTATTTAAGTGCTGACAATATGCTAGTGTTTGTGAGTAGGATGTTGAAATACGATAGTGATGTTTGACCATGCAGCAAAGTTAGGAGGCACAACAGGCTAGATTCTTCTCTGGTGTAACTCTATTGGCTTCAGTGGAGTTACACCAGGTATGAATATAACTCAGTCTGTTTTTATTCAGCTGAAGCTCTGAGGATCCCTCCATTCACCCCCTCTCTAACTTTTCTCTCAAAGCCCATCCCTGCAGTTTGCATCCTACCTCACGAAGATGAAAAATACAGCGCACTAGTGAATAATTTTAAAACAGTGGAGTAGTCAATTTGATTTTTCTTGGAACATTCGGAAGTGGGGATGATGTAAAATTGTTTAGTATTTAGTATCCATTTGAAAATGCAGCATTTCTGGTCCTACCTTCACCATAGCTATAAGTTGGACCTCCTGATCATAGGAATGACAAGTTGTGAACTTTACCTAGATTATTAGGAGTTGATGTAATTAGGGAGGTAGTTTTCCCTAGATTTGCATTAAGTCTTGGATTCAACCTAAGATCACAGTCAAGAAGCACCGTGATCTCCACAGATCACCAAATAGGATTTTCTATATTTTTTAAATTTTCTATCATTTTATTATATTAAAATAAGAACACAGGCTCGCTGACACTGTCTATTCCTATTTCTCAGATGAATAGCTCCAGTAGTATAAAAGGTATTTTCATAATAATTCCAAATCAGCTGATTGCTTGGAGTGCCAGAATTTTAAATGACTTACTATTTTAAAAATATGTAAATTGACTCATCACCCATCATATCTTTAGATATGTAAATTTATTGAAAAAGATGCCACTTCTCCTTCTTGAGATACAGACAAGCCCTGATGCTTAGTTTTATGTGCACAAATCTGGGTTTCCAGTACTGGTGATTTTAAATGCATTGATTTGTTTTCCTTACCATGGCTGAGAGAAGCACTAGACAAATGATTATGTGTGTGGCAATACAGGAAGTTACACTGGTATAGTTAAATTGCTATAGTTATATGGCTATAATTCCCCATGTGGAATCAGAGTGCCTTTTTCTGGTTTAGCTTATGTTGGTTTGGAAGTGGTTTAAGCTAAACTGGAGAAAGCCACTCTTATTCCATAATAAGAGCATCCATGCATACCACTATAACTCTAGTGGTTTAATAATACCAGTATAGCTTCTTGTGTAGGTGACAAGCCCTACATTTATTGAGGATGGTGTGGGGCATTAAGGTCTATCACAGGACTGGATCCGGAGATCTATTCCTGGCTCTGCTGACTTCCTCTGTGACCTGGCCAAGTCACTTAACCTGCCTTTGCCTACTTCACAGGGATGCTCGCTAAAATCTATAACATCTATGAAATTCTCTACTGGAAGATGTAGAAGTGTCAACTATTTTCTTGTGTGTTACTGTTAAGCATAAAAACCACAAAAAGACTGCAGCATCAAGGTTTAATATAATGTTTCTGGGATAGAGTAAATTGCTTTTCTTAATTTTTTTAAATCCCAGAATATGTATATTATTTGTATAGTTATGGGGCCATTCCACATAACATACTTGTCATACTTTGAACTCTGGTTCTGGTAACTGGGAAGCAGATGTTGAGTCATTAGATTAACTGTCCACCAAACATGATGTCTTGGCTGAGTGATACATTATGGGACTGATCCTCCTCTTGTTTACACTGATGTTAATTCTCTTTGTCAGTGTATAACCTTTGGGTGGGCTAGAGATTACTTCATTGCTCTTCTCCAATGCCTAAAAACCACCGCAACTCCCATAGAAAAGTACACTTCTACCTCGATATAACGCTGTCCTCGGGAGCCAAAAAATCTTCCCGCATTATAGGTGAAACCGCATTATATCGAACTTGCTTTAATCCACTGGAGTGTGCAGCCCCCGCCCCCCCGGAGCGCTGCTTTACCACGTTATATCCGAATTCATGTTATATCGGGTTGTGTTATATTGGGGTAGAGGTGTAGCTGGAGACCCAGAGTTAGTCTCTAAGGATTTTCAGCAAGGATTGCACAGGTTCAACCTCCCCACATTCAAGTCTCAAAAAGAACTAAAGAAATTAATTTAAACAACTTTATAAAATCTTATGATAAACAAATCTAATTTTTACTGCATAACATGGCTAGTTTATAATCCACAGACATTATCTACATGGTTATACATAAACATAAAGAAAAATTAAAATCTGAACAGTTCAGTCCCCACAGAAACACAATGAGAAGAAACTGAGAATTCCCTAAAGCTTAGGTTGAGTTCCCCTAAGTCTCAGGCTAGGTCTACACTACCCGCCTGAATCGGCGGGTAGAAATCGATCTCTCAGGGATCGAATTATCGCGTCTCGTTGGGACACGACAATCGATCCCCGAATCGACGCTCTTACTCCACCAGCTGAGGTGGGAGTAAGCGCCGTCGACTGGGAGCCGTGGAGGTCGATTTTGCCGCCGTCCTCACAGCGGGGTAAGTCGGCTCCGATATGTCGAATTCAGCTACGCTAGTCGCGTAGCTGAATTTGCGTATCTTAAATCGACCCCCCCCTGTAGTGAAGACCTGCCCTCAGTTAGAGTCTTTGATCACCAAATCTATACAGTCTGCTGAGTCTAAAATAACATCTTCCCTCCACTTGCTTATAGGAATCTTCAGTTGGAATCCATGCAGACTCTTCCTCTGCTGAAATCACTGTTTGCCAGTTAGCTAACTGATTAACCAATCACTCAGTTAAGTGTATAGATTTAAAAAACCCCCACCCAGTTACAAGAAAATACAAAACTGAGAATAGTAAAATATAAATGAGTCTTTCCCCATTACTACATTTAAAGAAAAGTTGGTGAATCGCACTAGTTGAGAGAATTTAAAACAGTTTGGCTAAAATCAAAACAACATTCAAAGCATACAATTAAAATAGAAAAAATTATTTTCCCCTCCCAATTCCCCCTTGCTCTAATTAACATTGCCCAGGCTTCCCTGTTAGAGGGTTAACAATGTCATTAACCTGCTGCAAAATGCTTCAGAGTTAGAGAAAACAGCCTGCTTTCTGCTTCTGGGCTCAGCTTCTCCTAGGGTGACCAGATGACAAAGGTGAAATATCGGGACGCGGCCGTGGGGGGACGGGACGGGGTGGTAGAGAGAGAGCGCAAAAGAAAAAAAAAAGCCGCCGGAGCCCCCCCGCACCAGCTCACCTCGTCTCCACCTCCCCCGTAGGGGAAGGTGCCCAGCTGGTGCAATCCCACCCACTCAGACAGCAGCATTTCAGGCAGGCGGCAGCTCTGCCCTGCAGCACAGAGCACCCCGGGATTAGGAAGTGAGCGGCTGGGGCGTGTTCAGCCTGCAGTCGCTGTGACCCCACCGAGTTGCCCTGCGCGTGGGGCGAGTCTGTCCCCACGTACAAGAACGGCCTGTAGCGCTGACCTGCCTGCGGCCCGTCCCTGAGCTGCAGCCCCGGGGGGGTTGGGGCAGGGCACGGCACGCGCAACAGCTGGGCAAAGGGGCCGGGGTACACGGGAGCCCTCGAGGAACGGGGGCCGCCAGCCGCCCCAGGGGAGGGGGCTGGTGGGCGGCAGCTCTGCCCCTCAGGCGCGGTGTCTGGGCGTAGCACTGGCGGCCTGGGCGGGTGCCCCGCGGCCTCTCCCACCTTCACACGGCTCGGGATGCTGGACAAACAAGTAATTTTGTCCTCCCCAAATCCCCGCCCTGGCCCTACCTTCTTCATGGCCGCGCCATGCATGCTGGTGTCACCCCCACCCTTCAGCGCTTGCGCCGCCATACAGCTGATCAGCGCAAGCCTGGGAGGGAGGAGAAATGTGGCGTGCTTGGGAAAGAGGCGGAGCCAGGGCGGGGATTTGGGGAGGGATCCAATGGGGCAGTGAGGGGGCGGGGTCAGGGCGGAGATTTGGGGAGGGATCCAATGGGGGAAGGAGGGGACGGAGTCGGGGCGCGAGCCCCTCCGGGCTCCCCCTGTGCGCCGGAGCGGAGGGCAAAATTGCTTGTTTGTCCAGCGTCCCGACAGAACATCGGTCGGGATGCGGGACAAACAAGCAAATATCGGGACGGTCCCAATAAAATCGGGACATCTGGTCACCCTAGCTTCTCCCAACTCACACTGGGCACACCGCCCCCTGCAAAGTAGCTGTCCCTGCCCTGACTGCTTGCCCTCATGGAGTCTGACCCCAGCAACAGGAGAACCTATTGAAGCATACCCAAAACTACCACACCCAATTCCAGAAGCTTCTGGAAGATTCAGCCTAGCAACAATGACCCAGATACAACTCACTCCTACCTTCCCCCGATGGGTCTCTCAAAGAGATACCTTCCTATTAGGCACGTGGGTTACAAGTGGTTTAATTTTACTATATACACTAGCATGGGAGAAGAATCTCTAGCTGGTTTAATGTATTTTCCTCACTTGCAAAAGGCTGCACAGACTATTTTGTAACAAGATGGGGCAACTGCAAGGCTGGCTTTCAGTGTGGGACAGTTGTGAAGTCACAGAGAACCCTTCACTTGTAGGGCTCATAATCTGTCAGCATCCTTTTCCCAGTATGCTCTTCTGACCTGCCTCCCCATGCAACCCACCATTTCACTTTGAAAAAGGAACAAAGGGACATTGTAGCATCACAGAAATCCATGCCCTTCCATTTGCCTTTCTTCTCCCCCCCCAGACAAGCCCCAGATCCCTTGCCCAGTTACTAAATTGTCCTGTCCCTACATTACTACCTACATAGTTTCCTGCCAACTGTTTTATTTCACCCAGGGCCTTACAAAATCTGGGGCTTACTCTTGGTAGAACATAAACATCTAAAGCTTGTTTGGAGCATGGGAATAAAAATCATGTTGTTCAATGTAATATTTGATAGCTGTTTTCCTGAACAGATGCTCAGTTATTTTTTGCTAGTGATTATAACGTCTGGCAGCCAACAAGATGTTAATTAGGACTTAAGGAAGTAACAGACCTAAGGAGAAAGAGGCTTCCCTCCAGGTTACCAGAGTACGGTGGAAGAGCTTATGAGGTGGCTAGTGCTGTGAAGTTAAAAACCTGTTTGCATATTGGAGCTAAGACTTTGTATAGAGAATTTTTTTATATAGAACCAGGGCCCTGTATGTCTGTCCCATGGCTTTTTGCATTGGGGTCTAGAGTATAGGGCCGGCGCAACCCATTAGGTGACTGGGGGGCGGCGACCCCGGCGGTATTTCAGCGGTGGGACCTTCCGCCGCCTCTGTGGGGGGCGGCATTTCGGGGCGGGACCTTCCGCCGCCTAAGGCGGCAGAAAACCTGGCGGCGCTCCTGCTAGAGTATAGCTGAGCTGGCAATAATTTGAGCAAAAATTTTCATGCAAGTCTATGCAAAATTTTCAACCAATTATTTAGCACATTTCACACTGCCCTAAATTGTCTCTTTTTGCAAAGGTTATGGGGAATTGACAATTATTCATAGCAAAACCTGTGAAAACAAAAAAAAAATCTACCTGTGTGAATTTTAGCAGAGGTGCCCTCCAACAGATGCAACATTTTCAGAAGCACCTAAATGACTTAGGAGCCTGTTTAATTTTCAAAAGTCACTCAGCGACCTCAGAGCCTAAATCTCACTGACAGTCAATGGGATTTAGGCTCCTAAATGACTGAATAACTTTTAAAATGGGACTTGGGTTCCTAAATCATGTAGGTGCTTTTGAAAATTTTACCAATGGCATGATAGATGAAGCCTAAGGCTAGAAGACAGGGAGCCCTGAGTTCTACTCCCACAATTGCTACTAAATGTCATTAATACTTTGCAGTTACATGGCACTATTAAATAATAGGCTGTTAATAGGAAAATATTGTTATTTGTACTTTATAGATGGAGAGATTGAGAGCCAGAAGCTAGTCACTTGGTAACATTTTCAAAAACACCTCAGTGACTTAGGAGGCTACACCTCATTTTTAGACTTTATTTAGGAAGTTACAGGTTTCACTGAAAGAAAATGAGACTTAAGCCTTGTGTACCCAGTAAAGTGTTTTCAACATTTTTGCTGTTGTTGTTGCTACTGCTATCACTATATAGATCAAATGAAACAAAAAGAGCATAGCTACATTGCTTTGCCTAAAGCAGCTTAAGCTACTTCCCCTGTGAATCATAGCATCCAGGCAGCACTGCTCTTTTTCAAAATAAGCACACAGCATTTTGGGCAGGGATCCCAAGGTGCAATGTTCTGCTAGGCTCAATGTGTTATCGCAGTGAATTGTGGGACACCTAGTGGAACTGAGGGGAATTCTGGGACTTAAGGTCAAACTCATGATTCTGTCCATAGTCTCCCACAATTCATTAGGGTTTTGCTAGCCAGTACATTTTCAAACTGTTTCAGGATCAAACAAATTTTCAAACCACTGTCAGGTAGCATGGAGGAAAAACTATTGCAAGCACTTTCACCCTCTGCCCTTAGCCACACAGCAATTCAGTGAAGGGAACAAAATAAAACCTACATCTCACCCCTCTACTCCAGGGCAGCGGACACCACTCCCACCCTCTCATTCAAATCCCTTCTAAAAAAATAAAAATAATCTCCTTCTACAGAACCTTTCCCAGAGCCGCAAGATAGTGGCAGCAATGATGAATGCCTTGTCTAGCCCAGGATTTAAAGGTTTGATGTTAGCTCAAGCTATGAGAGTAGTTAGCTCAGTCAATTTAACACCTTCTAAAACTCTAGCCAAGAAAAAGCAGTTGTACTTTAGAATGTGATAAACTGGTCGAGTTAACTAGGGGAAATTTTGGCTTTAGTTCAAATCTAACATCACACTTTTAAATCCTAGGGCTCATCTATGCTTAACACGCTACAGCAGCTCAGCTGTGCTGTAACACTTCAGTGTAGAGATTACCTACGCCAACGGGAGGATTGTTCCCTACAATATACACTCCAGTGCTTTGTAAATTGTGCTAAATTGTGCAGCGCTAAATTGAAAATGCCCAAGCAATGGGGTTTCCAATGACTCCTTTAAGGCACTACTCCATAATCCAGCATCTCACTCAAAAAGATTTTGCTGATGTTCAGCCTCAAATTTTCCCCTTGATAATCCATCCGTCACTTTACTACCCAAGTGCAATTTTAACAAGTCATGATTCCTCATTGAGAATTGAACCTGGGATCTCCAATGCTAATAGGATGAACCTCTGCCACTTGAGCTAAAGGAATAGCTCCATTATCTGGCAGATGTAGTAGACTAATGTCCTCTGTGGATCAGCCAATAGAGGGGGATACCTAACACAGTGAACAGGTTACACAATGAAGCATGAAGAGCTGCTGTAAATAAAAATATCCTCCACTCCAAATAACTGCAAGCGACATTTCCATTCGTTTCCCAGTTTAAAAGAATACACATACACACATTTGGATTGCTAAACATTTTTTATTTAAACAAACTGAATTTGAAAGAGAAAAAATGATATAGCTTTACACTGCAAATTATTTTTTTACATAACTGTAAACACGCATATGTTTAGCCTATAATAAAGCAAACTATGCAAATAAACTTTAGGCACAGTATTCTCCAAATAGTTATATGTAATTCAATTTTGTATTATTCCTGAGTACCCATTTCTCTGACCTTAGAGAAAAAGACACAAGTGAGAACATTTTCCTATCAGCCTTTCCTCTTAAACCAATTGGTTAAGTCTGGTTTCTGAGAACATGAGATGTTCCAATTTGTTTTGCTGGAACATCAAGGAATACAGCATGGGTACACAAGAAGCCATAAAACCTTTTGAGAGAGTGGGGTACAAGTGTGGCCTATGCTGACCTTTCGGGTATGTATATTTTAGGTCCTCTGGCTTGATGAGTGCTGACTCGGTACTGTTAGTGTGCCCAGTATCTCAGACATGATCATAGGCAATGTCTGGTATATTCCTTCTTATGTTGTCTTACACCCTTTTAAATTGCATACACTCGCTGAATAATCAGAACACTTCCTATGAAACACCCCATATTTTAGAGGGCACAATGCAGCCACTGAATAACTTATGATGAATTGTTGCAGTAATTAGATACTTCACTGCTTATCTAACATGTAAGTCAAGGGAAATTCAGGATGATATTTTGGAAGCAACATTATTACTAATTAGGTTGCAAACACACATTCAGTTAAATAGCTGCTATACCAATTGTTAAGACCAAAGCTTTTGCAGCTTGCTAGAAGAGAGCACCTGTGTTCCCTTTGCTGACAGAGAAAAATCAAATCATTTTGGTTATAAACCAACTGTATTTCTTAATTATGTGTTAAAATATGTATACATGTATTCTTTTAGTACCAAATATTTTTAAAAAACATATGTACAAAGATACCTCTTTAAATATATATCGAATGCAGGAAAATAATCTGGGTTTTATAACCTTCCTTGAAATACCCCTAGTGCCCTCCAATGCATTTTAAAAAAAAAGAAAAAAAACCCTAACAAACAGGGAAACAAAAACACACAAATGATGGTAGACTACCACTGATAGACAAAAGCCAGGAAAGTAAACATTTAGCTTTGTATTTCCTGGTTTACATTAGAAGTATTCTGCCACTTGCCTTATGCCATGTGGGTAACAGCTGAAACTGAACCCTGTGCGGAGTGGGCAGCACGAACCTCATGCACCACTTAAGTCCCATGTATGCACAAAATGAAACAAACAAACAAAAAACTTACAGGGGAAAACGTTTCTTGCTCTGAAGAATGACAGGGCCCATAGTCCCTCATGAGATCCACGCCAAGGAACAACCCGAGGAAAACTCCATGTAGGGAACCTTGGAGAAGGTGGGCTGCTTCCAGCTGCATCTGATAACTGTTTATTCATCTATTTGGTGTAATCATCTTGTAGCAATGGGCTCTAGTCCTGCAGTTGCAAATATCTTTTCTCCAGTTCCAAATGGAGTATTTTGGAGTAATTTAAATAAGATTGATATTCTATATTTAAACCATTTTCATTAGAGACTGAAAACCAGAATTAAATGAGACTGTGTGATATATTAGAGAAAGTTGTCCTAGTTCTTATTTACATAGGTAGGTACTTTTGTTACTTAAAACACCTAAGAACATTACTTTGAGAGAATACCTGTCTCCAATGCCAATTATTACACATACACAGTGTGTGTACATGCGTGACTGTAGTTTGTTTATGAAGGTAATGTGAACAGCTTCTAGTATTGTTTCCTGTAATAATGGAGGCAGCAACTGAAGTTTTATTTAAAATTATTCTGTAAGGCATTGGTGCAACAAGGTAGTAATTGAAGAGGCAATTTTATAACTTCTTTTACAACTGTTTAAAACACTCCCACATCACGGTTAGCCAAAAATAGCAATAAAAAGGCATTAGAAAAGCCCCAAACTGAAGAAGACAGTTTAGTGATGAAATTTAGTTTACACTCCAGCTCCCACACGGGTTTTTTAATGAATTGTTGGCTCACGTCTGTCCTAAACGCACACTTTTCCTTAATGTACTACGGCATTGAACATCTCCCATGAACAAGAAACATTTAGATTACATCAAGAGAATATGCATTATGCTTTACAGATCAACAGTAGTCAGGGACACAGACTGGCTTATCCACTGTCCATATCTATTTAAAACTTTAAAAGACTAAGAATATACATAAAATATACACTTAATAAACAAAGTAAAATCCTCCTCAGCTTCTGTTTAGGATAATATTTGATATTCCATAGGGTTACACATTGCTTCTATTAAAATTCCACGCACGGAACTATTCCCGTGCCAATTCCCTCATCAGCACTGGGCTCACTGAAAAGTAAATTAGTTCTTCATATATATGCAGCAGAAAAAGAGAAACCTCAGCCCTAGTCATCACTGTCACTTCCAGACTCACTCAACTGCAAGTCATTTCCTATTGGGGACAAAAAAACAAGAACACCAGGCCAGAAGTTAATTCATACTTTGATTATATTCAAATTTAAGAATTATTGTATTTAAACTGGAGATTTAAATAAGAATTACACAGAAATGAACACGAACAGCATCTCAGCAGGTTGTCTAATATAATCACTCTCCATATTCAAGAACATTAAAATTTGCACAGAGTTTATTTAAGGCCCAATCCAGGCAAAGTTGAGTCTCCTTGGCTCCACAACCACAAAGGCTACTACTCCCTGTTCAAAAAGAAGCATTCCCCTTCTCAGCAGCTCTGGAATTAATTCCACACCCTCCACCCAGCCAAACTGCCATATATGACTTTTGGGCAGGACACTAGGGAAGTCCCTGGCTCCATCTACACTATTAAAATAACCATTTTTTAAAGATAGTAGTTTCAGTAGTGAAGATGGGGCTGTTCTATGGGGAAGTTCTACGGCCTGTGTCATACAGGAAGTCAGGCTACATGATCACAGTGGTCCCTTCTAGCCTGTGAATAAATCAGGAAAGTGCCAGCAGCTCAAGAATATTGGGCTGAGCCTATTTGATAGCTCTGCTTCAGAAGTCAGTGAGGAAGGGGAAACCAAGGAGCTCTGTGGCCCAAAGACAGGTCAGAAGCAGGGAGGCCTAGAGCCCTACACTGTCCTCATAGTATATAGCAAAGGTCCCCAAACTGTGGAGCGCACCCTCCTTGGAGGGGGTGCAGAGGAAAGTTCGGGGGGGGGGGAGCACAGCAGTGCCTGGATCAGCCCCTTGGAGGGTGGAGAAGGAGTGCCACCCAGCTCTGCCCCCAGCCACAGCTCTGGCCCTGCCCCCAGGCCCTTGCCGCAGCTCCAGTCCTGACTGTGACCCCCCCCCCGGCCTCGACCACAACTCCAGGCCGTGGCTCCTGGCCCCCTGGCCATGGCTCCCAACTGCGGCTCCGGCCCCCCTCCCAGCCGCGGTTCCGGGGGGCACAGACAGGTTCCATTACGGGCAAGGGGGGGCATGATGGAAAAAGTTTGGGGACCACTGCTATATAGCAACTGTCTGCCGCCTCTCTTGCAGCATTCTGGTGAACATGAGAATGAGAAATGTCCTCTTCATTCTTGGGTAACGTACATGCTTTCTTTTAAGCTGGCCTATAACATGTGCCCTATCATCTTCCACATTCCTGCCCTCAAATGCAGGTCCACTGCAAGGGAGCTACTAAAAAAAAAAAAAAGACAGTGGCTGTTTCTTTTCCTTTTTAACATTTTTGGGGGGTTTGCATGCTATGGCAAGACTTCCCCTGTAGAGGTGGTCTTCATGTTACAGAAATATCAATGGTTTGTCCATGGACACATGTTGAATCAAGCCTTTGAAATTCAAGCACATTCCAAGCATGGCAAATCTGACCTCCTAAATAAGGGCCTATCCAAAGCCCACTAAGTCAGTGAATAGACTCTACTGACTTCAGTGGGCTTCGGATATGGCCTTGAGTGAAGATCTAAATACTAATTAGCAAAACTCACATTTCTCTCTATGTCCTGGACTAATCAAGGAAGATTAGATGCACCAGATTCACTTTCATATTTAATTCACCAAAACCCTCCATGTTTGAATTTACCCGAATCTGCTGCAGAAACCATGGGTACATAGCACACATTTTAGGTCCAGTTTGTCAAGGAGCATATGGAGGAACCACAGAGGGGATACAGCAATTTGACTAGTCATAATCTCCTCACCCTTGCCCATCTCTTATGGTGGACAGGAGCGGGTCTCTCTACAGTTCCTCCACATCCTCACATTCTTTATGCGTTTAAACTGGCAGTGAAAAATGGGTGGGATAGCTAGGAGGATGGCTGGGCACAGTAACACAGGAGGGGATAACATTTGAGAGGATGTGATGCATAATTTAGCTGCACCTCTGACCCTTTCTCTGACCTCTCTGAATGCACCCTCCTTAGATGCTGGCCTCGTACCTTCACCTCTCTCAGGGTGGAATCCCATGATTCTCCCACCCTTAGACTTGGTCTCAGGATATAGAGACCAGCCTGCAGGTAACAGCCTGCGTGAGGCAGGGGACATCCTGCCTGCCTGCTTCCCTCCACACCGATGGTCCCCAAGGACTCACAAGGGAACGGTGAGCTAGCAAGGGACACTGGTGTAAGATGTTTGTTGTTTTGTATGATCTGTATTCTCCTATGTGGTGTATGATTAAGTAAAAGAGCACAATGCTCGCTCTGTGTAAGGTGTGGGTGTTACAGGCTTCGCAACTGCCGCATGCCCCTGAGAGAGTTAAACTGTAACCAGAAGCTTCACACCTCTTGGATGGAGTTCTGGGAGAGGGGTATGTTGGAACAACTGGGTTATCTTGGCGGTCAGTGCTGGGCCTGGGGACATAGAACAGATGGGCAGAGGAGAAGACAGAGTCAGTGCCCAGGAAATGTGCCAGAGAGGCCCAGGGAGAAAACAGCACTGTAGCCTGCTGAGGCTCTAGAACAGAGGTGGGCAAACTACAGCCCGTGGGACCCTCCTGCCCGGCCCTTGAGCTCCTACCCCGGGAGGCTCGCCCCCGGCTCCTACCCTGCTATTCCCCCACCCCTGCAGCCTCAGCTCACCCCGCCGCTGGCGCAATGCTCTCGGCAGTGAGCTCCTGGGGCAGCGCAGCTGCAGAGCCGGGGCCTGACCCAGTGCTCTGTGGTGGCATGGCTGGTTCCAGCCGGGCGGCATGGCTGCCTATCCTGCTGCTCTGGGCGACACGGCTGTAGCGCCGCCAGCCACCAGTGCTCCAGGCAGCACGGTAAGGGGGCAGGGAGCGGGGGGATTGGATAGAGGGCAGGGGAGTTTGTGGTGGTGGTCAGGGGGCGGGGGTGTGGATAGGGGTCGGGGCGGTCAGAGGGCGGGGAACATGGGGGTTGAATGGGGGCAGGGGTCGGGGGGGGCAGTCAGGAAGGAGGGGGGGTTGGATGGGGTGGCTGGGGGCAGTCAGGGGTGGGGATTCCGGGGGCGGTCAGGGGACACGGAAAAGGGGTGGTTGGATGGGGCAGGGGTCCCAGGGGGGCAGTCAGGAAGGAGGGGGGGTTGGATGGGGCGGCAGGGGGTTCGGTGGCTGTCAGGGGACAGGGAAAAGGGGGGGTCGGATGGGGCAGGAGTCCCAGGGGGCCGTCAGGGAGCAGGGGTGGATGGGGCAGGAGTCCCAGGGTGGGGGGGCGCATCAGGGGGCGAGCAGCGGGGGTGGGTCAGATAGGGGGCGGTGGCCGGGCCACGCCTGGCTGTTTGGGGGGGCACATCCTCCCCTAACCGGCCCTCCATATAATTTTGGAAACCGGATGTGGCCCTCAGGCCAAAAAGTTTGCCCGCCCCTGCTCTAGAAGCTTAAACCATCCAGGGACACAGAAGGTTGAATTCCCCTCACAGCAGTCCCAGTGAGTGGTCACAAGAGGGTGCTCACTAGGTACTGTGACACCTTCCTACTTGTTTAACAGCACTGTTATTAAATTAAACCAACCTAGGGATAGTCAGCATCCCATTAACCCAATATAGCCATGCAGTAATTATTCCAATAACCAGGTCACATGCAGTATTAATCGGTTATTACAAGTTAATTCCACGTCCTTTATACGTCTATATCAACTTCTAACTAAAACACACACACACACACCCCAACCAACTTCACTAAGGGGTTTACTATATATACACCCAATCCCACATTTCAAAAGCTCAGATTTTTTTTTGTTAATTTAAAAAACAATTCTTCCCCTCCCCCAAGTGTACAGACGCTCCCCGGGTTACGCAAGACCCAACTTACGCAAAAAGTTCCATAAGGCATAAATAAAATTTTCGAGTTGCGGAAAATATTGCGTAGAGTACGGAAACGCAAAGTACTGTACTGTAGTGTGGTGTGTGGAGGAATACAGCAGTAGCATCTCCTACAAGGGAAGGCTTTGCGCTCTCACAGCCTCTCAGTCTCGTCTTATTTCAGTGATACTGTATTTCTGTTATTTCACCCTATTATTGCATTCAAATCATGCCTGGAAAGCGAGTGCAGGACCAGTTCGTAAGCGAAAGAAGATTGATTTAGAGCAGAAAATGTTGTAATTGTTTGTTTTTTATGCTTGCACAATATACATTTGCAACTTACGTTAAATTTGGGTTACGCAAGGCTTTCTGGAACGGAACGATTGCGTAAGTTGGGGAGTGTCTGTATCCTACTCCTCCCTGATGGGGCTTTGCTGCCCAGTCACACTGAGCGCCAGCTCCAAAACCCACTGAAGCTGATGGGAGTCTATTGGGTTTTGGCTCAAGCCTTTGATGCCTAAGTAGCCTCTATACCGGGGTGGGCAAACTTTTTGGCCCGAGGGCCACATTTGGGTGGGGAAATTGCATGCAGGGCCATGAATGTAGGGCTGGGGCAGGGGGTTGGGGTGTGGGATGGGGTGCAGTGTGCAGGAAGGGGCTCAGGGCAAGGGGTTGGGGTTCTGTAGGGGGCTCAGGGCAAGGGGTTGGGGTGCAGGAGTACGGGGTGCGTCTGGGGGCTCAGGGCAGGGGGTTCGAGTGGAGGAGGGGTGCGGGGGTGCGTCTGGGGGCTCAGGGCAGGGGGTTGGCATGGAGGGGTGCGAGGTGCGGCAGGGGGCTCAGGGCAGGGGTTGGGGTGCGGGATGCAGGAGGGGTTCAGGGTGCAGGCTCCGGCCCAGCAGCAGCACTCAGCAAGGCTAAGGCAGGCTCCCTGCCTGCCCTGGCCCCGCAATGTGACGCTCTCGGAAGTGGCCAGCACCACGTCCTGCAGCCCCTGGGGGCGGAGGGGGCAGAGGGCTCCGTGCGCTGCCCTCGCCTGTGGGTACCTCCCCCGAAGCTCCCATTGGCCGCGGTTTCCCGTTCCCAGCCACGGGAGCTGCAGGGAGCGGTGCCTGCAGGTGAGGGCAGCGCGCGGACCTCTGCCCCACCCCCCTCCCCCAGGCCAGAGGAACATGGTTCCGGCCGCTTCCGGGAGTGGCGTGGGGCCCGTGGCGCCACAGGGATGGCAATCCCGCGGGCCAGATCCAAAGCCCTGACGGGCCGGATCTGGCCCATGGGCCATAGTTTGCCCACCCTTGCTCTATACCTTCAAATAAATGAGAGCTTTTTGTTATAAGGTCGCCCTTTCACATATTTCAACCTGCATGCATGCAACTGCTTGGGATAACTATTTGGTAAACTATATTCTACAGCGGTATCTAAACCTGCTTAGAAAAACTATGCCTTTTGGTGGCATCACACAGGTTCCCACAGCAACAACACACAAAACTTTACTTACTGAGAGTGTTCATTAGCTGATTGCTTCCTTGTGGCCTGCTGGTACCATTAGCAACAGCATTTCTGTTGTTGTACTGCTGGTGTGGTGGCTGAGAGGGGGAAATGCGTGCAGCCTCTTCCCCGTCACTGCTAGAGCTTTCATCATCACTCCCAGAAGAGCTCTCAGAGTCCGATGAGCTGCTACCACTGCTGCTACTCATCTGTTCAATAATTTCAACCTCTGCTCTTAGCTCTGGAATAAGATGACATTTGTTGGGTCAAAACATTTACAGGCCTCTGTGAATTTCAGGAAGGGAATGTTAAAATGCAACAGTTTTGTCAAGTATAATTTACCAAGTACAATGAACAAGTCTAAAATCAAATCAAAAGGAGAGAATTGGGGGCGGAAAACAAAAGATACATACAAAAGATACATACAACTAAGTGCTGCAGCTGAATCTAGAGAAGAGGTAATAATCACTGCTTCTCTAAACTTCATTTCTTTCACTACCACTTTATATGTTTTCTATTTTTAAAACCATTCCTTACTGTATTATTCATTTACTGAGTGCTCAATGTGCCAGGCACTTTACAGACAAAACAGGCATCAAATGTAAATGATCTGGGGTCAGGGTATAACAGTTGACACAATGGGTACAAATTTCAAAAGTACCCAGTGACTTAGGAGCCTAAGTTCCATAGAAAAACCTGTGGGATTTAGGCTCATTTGAAAATGGTATCTGATGCAACAAGTGACAGTTACAATTAGGAGAGAAGGGGAATACAACAATAAAGTTATGAAGTTCTTTAGATTTGCCATGCACCCTTCTTGGTGGTTCCAATGGTAATATGAAAGTTATATCAGCAAGAGTTTGGAATAGTCACATTACTTACCAAGGATTTAGATAAGTCATCGCAGATCACACCATTGTTGTATATTTGAATATTCCATGTTACTAAAAAACTATTGGAAGGATTTTTTGAACATTTTGTGGGGACTACAACTTGTATCCCTCCACCAATAACATTAAGCATCTACTTACCATAAGTCCAAAGGTATAGGGATCAGAGGGAGAGAAATAATAAAGCTAGCATTATTTATATTATGAAAGCACCCAAAATCTTCAGAGTTCAAGCCTCATTGTGCTGGACATTGTACATACACAAGCTAAGAAATGAGTTCTTGTCTTAAAGAACTTACAGTCTAATACAAAAAGAGTGGGAGAAATCAGGTATTATCCCCATTTTACAGATGGCGACCTAAGGCACAGAAAAATTTAAGTGTCTTGCCCAAGGTTACATAGGAATACTGTAGCAGAAACAGAGTTTGAACCCAAATTTCCTGAGTCCTACTCTAGTGTTTGAATCACAAGACCATCCTTTGTGTGTAAAGTATCTCCAAAATGACCTTGAACAGATCTTTTCTATAAATAAAAATGCCATGACATTAAAGTTCATGATCTCGAACGTTTCAGGATTAAGGCTAAATACTGTATCTGATTGGAAAGGAGAGGGTTCCAGATGCCCGATGATACAACAGCCCTACAGGGTCAGGAAATAAGACTAAAGAACCCTGCTAAGCTCTCAGCCTCCACTGTATTTTGGCAATGAAATCCATTGGGTAATTATGCACTGGCTTAAAGTTTCTTTTTTCAATTTTAAATTTGCTACCTTTCAATTTCTAAGTCAGCTACATTCAACTGGAATTAAGGAAAACAATATTATACCTATACAATGGAGCAATAGAGTGTCTAAATCAAGTTGTACTTCTTGAGGAAATGAGGTTGTTTTTGCAATTTGGCTGCTGAGGCAAAACATACTGGTTATGTTACCTACAGTTCATCTGTTTGCAAGACAGCCATTTCTGTTCAATCTTTTAGATTTAAAAAAAATCTGTCATCTGTTTCTGTTGGATTTACATGACTGGGTCAATGGCAGGAGTAATATATCTTTCAAAAGTGATTTCTTTCTCTCTTATTTTCCTCCCCACTTAGTCTTGCAGCTTTTAGAATTTATTTCATGCTGGAGTCTGAGAAATGGACAAGGAACACTCCCAAGTCTGGGTTCTCAATTTATTCCCAAACTGCGTGTTTCTAGAATCCCATAACAACTTTCAGGCTTAGAGGATCTCTCAATGTCTAAACTAAGCAACTTGGGGAAACTAAGCACAATGGAAAATGGAAATCCCACAGATGTGACTATCTTTTGCCCTAGCTTGATTTGGTAAATTTTCCACATGCCTCAAGTGATACTTTGGATCAAGGGAGTTGATAATTATAACTACTCACTGAGCACTAAAAATGTACATGGTGCAAATATTCACAGTCTATGCCTCAAAGAGCTGAGAATCTAATGGACAGAAAAGATGCACTGGGAGAACTAGAGGAAGGGGTTTCCACCCATTTCCTTGTTTATAAGCCTTGTGGAAGAAGCGAGTCATATGTGGAAGATATGAATGAGAAGTTGGGATGACCTGGCAGACTGAGACTGGGAGGGCCCTCCAACATAGGAGTGTGGTGCTCTTCTCAGGGCAGCACAGAACCATAAGCCACTGTTACCCTCTGTCTTAGCAAGGGAGAGCTTTTGAGATCAGACTACGTGTGAGCTTCCTGACACACCAGTCTGTCCGCTTCGCCAGCAAATTCCTTGAGATTCTGCCAGTCTTAACCTTCTCTTGCAGGTAACAAATCAGTGAACCCCTGTTCCTGAGTTCTCCAGAGACGTCTCTCTGTAGTCCAGTCCCTCTGACTGGATATTCTCAGAAATTGTTAAGTGTGCTATCTCGAAAGAGACAGTACGCACACCAGCTTGTTAGGTTAGCTGAGGACTCGCTCTATACTTCACTAGAACAGCACTGAGATGGTTTACAGTAAAACTAGGAATAAGTTTATGAACAAAGAACAGATAGTTAAGTGATACTAAGCAGAGATAATAGAAAATGGTTACAAACAAACAAAATAAAACATGCTTTCTAGTACCTAAAAATTAATTCTAGCTAGTGAAGCCTTTGCCTAAACAGCTCTCTCACTTACAACATCTCCAGTCCTTCCTGGCAGGAGCTCCAATGTTCACAGAATCAGAGCTTGTTGTCCCCTTTGTTCCCTAAAAGATGGATAAAAAAAGGGGTTCTCTCCCCTTCTTTTTCTAGTCCAGTAAGCCTTTGAAATGTATTCTTTGAAAATTAAACCCAGACACAGTTCCTGTCCTCTGCTGGTGTGTAGATGCCATCCTGTCTTCCTCATCCTCTAATCAATTTGTTTTTTTGACTGGCTTAATCAGTTTGTTTACCATAGATGTAAATATACTCTGTCCTCACCTGGCTCAATTTACATCGGAGACCCAGGCAAACTGGCAAAACAACATTCCTTTGTCTACAAAAAACTTGTTTATTTGCTCTACTCAGATTGCTTGATCTGAACATATTTTAGGAACATATTTCCAGCACAGACATAATTATTTATACACTAACCATACATACATTATGCAATAATATTAACGACCACCGTGTCAAGAATTTTTACATATATCTTACAAGATATCGTTTGGCTACATATTCTGACAACAGCATGGTGGGTGGCATAAAGAGGCTCTTAGGGTCAGAAGGAGGCAGCATGGAAGATGGTGTGAAGATGATAGAAGGGAGAGGAAGACGTTAATGAAAGAGGAGTAGAGATTGGCAACACTGGTGGAAGGAAGAGGATAGGAGGTATGCAACAAGACAGTATTCAGTAAAGATGAAGGATGGAGAGGAGGTTGGATGGGAAGTTTGAACTGGATATGGTGGGCAAGGGGGAGCCAATAGAATAATTCAGAGAGAGAAGTGACATGATCTGATGGGCAAGGAAGATAGTTTTGGCTGCTGTGTTTAGGATGGAATGAAGGGGAGCAATATGGGTGCCTGGCAGGTGAGTGAGGAGGACATTAGACAAGGCAGTGAATGATCAGAGCATGGAGATGTGTTTTAGCCATCAGGAGTGGAAAGAAAGACGTCCTGGAGAAAACAGTGGCAAGATTTGTTGCCAACCTTGATGTGTGCAGCGAAGGAGAGCAAGAAAATGACATCAAGATTGTGAGCCTGGGGGACAGGGCTGGGAAGTTGGAGGTGTTATCAGCAGCAACAGAGAGCACTTAGGAAGGGAGATAAGTGGCTCAATTGGGGCTTTTTTTCTAATCAATTGCTGCTTCTTGGACTTGCAGTTTCCTTTCAGATATCTCTAGTCTCGTCTCTCAGCTCCACGCACCCAATATTTTAAATTGTTCATCTGTGCAGACAAGAAAATGTTGTCTTTGCTGATGTCACAACTGCTCTTATATCATTAAAAATGTATCATGCAGAGTTTCCACAGGACTTTTAGGAAGCCCTACTGAATTCCAGTTACTTCAGTCTGTCAAAGATGGTGGTTGAGTCAACCACAAGACGAGGTCCAAAAGGAAAAACAAATCTGCTTTACTTATGTCACAATTTGTATTTTCCTGCTTGTCTGCTCTGTTGCTTTATCAAGGCATTCTTTAGTGCAATCATTAGTATGGATGATTTAATGTTCTGGTGCCTTTACTTTTTTTTTAAATGTGTGATGATTACATTGCATAGCCTATATGCTGCGTTTAACTGTGAAAAGTCAAATGCTTATCAGCATACTTTTCGTTCCTTAAGATCAAACAAACAAACCATGTTAATGCAATATTGAGGTTGAAAAGGTCACAAGAGTCAGGAAATGCAAAAGTTAATGTTAAAAAACCTCTCTATGTAGCATATGTTAAATACATACCTTAATGAATGCACTACATCTGGCAAAGTTGATATTGTTGAGGGAACCATAACTTTTGAGTTTTGTGCATTTGATTTCTCAACCATAGCAATTTACTTAAAAGAATAAGTGAAACAAAAACGTTCTTTGCTTTTTCTGCATTAAAATAAAATTATACTCAGGAAATCACTGGCTCCTTTGTCAACAAATCAGTGGCTAGCATAACGGGGTCCTGGCCCATAACCAGGGCTCCTAGGTGCTACAATAATAAATACTACTAATAAATCAAATCTACTTAGTTACTTCAGTAACTAAGAACAGGGCTTTTTTGCTCCTTTTCTCTGCTGTCAGTAGATGCATTGGATTTTATTCTGTTTCATGCACCTTCAACAAAATTCTTATCTAGAAGTCCCTGGCCCTGAAAAGCACTGAGCATCTAGAACTCCAACTAAAGCCAATAGGAGTTGTAGGTGCTCAGCATTTGGCATTATGAAGCCATAAGTCCCATAGCACATTAGACAGAAGTAAACAACTTGATTTTGACAGGCTGAATTTACAGAGAAAGCGGATTGAAAAAAAAAATAAATGTTTTACATTGAAATTCAGCAAATTTGATTTACAAGTCCACAAGAGACAACAAATATGCAATTATATTATGTCATCTTTAAAGTTATTTTTCAAAGTACAACTGTACTTTAGAGCACATTTTAAGCACTAAATTCATAGTTTTCCAGCAACACTGGAAAACTTGTACTTTTTCCAGATACTGTATACCTACATTATGTCAACATTATCAAAAATGCATCTGTTGTGATTAAGTATGCTATATAAATATGTCAACAATTTTTTCCTGCACATACCACAATATGATCATTCATTCTCATTGCACAGTGACATGTGATAAAGTGCAGATAAGTATTCATAATGCATGAAATCCTCACCTGCACTCTGGCCCCTTGATGCTGTGTAAAAGGGCTGCAGGGGCATAAAGAGGGCCAAACCTCCCCAAAACTAATAGGTAAAGGATTCCCCTGCTGCTAGCTCTGCAAAGTCAGCTCTAAAGGTGCCTCACAAAGACCCTCACATATGCCACAGAGGGACAGGCATGTCAAGTGTGGGGCCACAGTATGCTGTGAAAATTCTGGGCAGCACAGCAGCCCACGGGGCAGCCTGGGGTGGTTGCTGGAACTTAGAGAGGATCCCAGAGCTGTGTTAGTAACACCAGAGGCATCCCAGCCCCTGGAGCATCTTAGGATCAGGAGTGTGCAAAGCCACTTTAGATCCAGCCCCCTACGACTTGAGAGTTCTGTGCTGCACCTGTTAGAGGCACAGCAGAGAACCTCACCCAGTATGCTTTACTTTTCTTCTGTACAAAGTATGTCTTTCAATGACCAAGAAGGAGATGGCATGAAACAATAAGAGAAAAAAAATCCTTTAACTTTAAAACTCTTTAGGAGTAAAGAAGAAATACAGGAGTCCCAAGGACTGAAGACTGTTTCCTGGATCTAGTTGACTTGTATTGTTCATCTTCGTTGTGTCCAAATGGCTTTTAATTGTGCTTTCCCTTCACAGGTTCTCAGAATTATAAGACATGTCAAAGTGTTGGTACTCTAGTTCTCCATTGTTAGAAGCTTATGTAAAGAAAGGATTGAGGAATGTTTAGAAAAGCTATAGAAGCACAATTATTCTGTGGGCAAGAACTAAACTGTTGATGGATCCATACTCTCTATTAGAACTTTATGTGAAGGGTAAATACTCTCTGTGAAATACAACTGATCTCCCAGATGGTACTTTGAAGTTCTCTACAATATGGGACATTCAGATGCTGGAGAAGTTATCAGACAGCCAGGACATTCACACTTTTGTACAACAGGTCTTCTGATTTTAGAATATGAAGACTCTCTCTGGAGTAACCGTCACACCAGACAAATATGTAATTTTTACTGCAACAATATGACCTTTAGTCACTGCTGTATAACTTTTTGAAAAGGTGTCCGATGATTATTTAAGGCTATGTTTACACTAGGAGCACTTTACTGGTATAAGACTATACCGGCAAAGCACTCCTAGTGTGGGTGCAGCTATACTGGAAAGCTGCAGTTTGTACCAGAATAATAAAATCTTTCACACACCCACACCCTGCACCCTCACGGAGTGAAAACAAGCTATACTGGTAAAAGTGCCATTTGGCTGGTGTAACTGTCTACAGTAGGGGCTTCTACCAGCACAGCTATGTCAGTCAAGGGTCACACCTCCTCACAGCTATGCCAACAGAACTCTGTAGTACATACCTGGTTCAACTAATATTTGTTTTCTAAACTGTATAATAAGAACCATACCAGATAATTCGATTACTAACTTCATGTATTTCCCTGTAGTCTGCTTGTTTGGTTGGTTTTTTGTATTTGAAGAATTTTCAAAATAAAAAATTAGATATAAACACAGTGAGAAAGGACAGGAATTGCAACTAACAAACCCTCAGACTTCAACATGGTCTTTCAATCAACATCCTGGTGTTCAGTGCATTAGAAACTGCGCAGGAGTGAATATAATCTGCTCCTACAATCAACATTCAGATTTTTTAAAAGTAAAAATGTCATAAAGTGACTAGTATAAGTTGAAGAAAATCTTGCTGAATAATATAGGATAATTAACATAGGCTGAGCCCATAAGAAAACTAGCTGTATGGACAAGAGGGAAAAGACAATGCAAAGGAAACACCAGAAGTGGAGAAAGGAACAATATGGTCTTAATATACAACATATGCCTAGAAAGTACCTGGCTTTTCAGTAAAATATAAATTAAACAAAAAAGAAAGTTCCTCGCTTCAACTGCATTGTCCACAATATACCCATGGAGCGCACCACCCAGGTGGAAGGGATTTGGGCAGAGATTCTGTGCATCAATCCCCAATAGGCCTAACTTTTGGGCACAGATACAGAAACACTGAGATTAGGAGCCTGATGCTGCTGCTTAAGTAGGAGATTTATTTAATTTAGGCACTCAATCCTTCTTTCCCTCCCAAGATACCTGCATAATAAATATAGCAACTACATAGCAGTGTGGTCCATATTGTGCAAATTTGATCCCTATCCAATTATTTGATGGATCTCACACCTGAAGCCTTTCTGCTGGATGAGATAGCCAGCCAATTCCTGTTCCAGCCAACTGTGATGATGTGCATCTTTTGAGTTAATGTTATTTTTATGGAGAAAGAGTCTGAAAGAGATTAAATTATCAGCAAAAAAGGGATGCTCACATGCAGAGAGATGGGGACAGTTTGGATGACTACGTTGACAGAAGAAAATAAATAATTCACTAAGAATCCTTAAAATGAGATACATAGACTATTAACCAGCAGTCATGTACCAGCCTTTAATGCTTTGAAGTTCTTATGTATCTTTGTAAATGAACAATTATAAAACAGATTTAAAAAAACAAACCCTTCTTTACCTCTCTTAATGTCATCCAGCTGAGGTTCAGGTGAAGGGTTGTCTTTCAAAGGGGAGGTTTTGGGCCCAGCTGCTGGCTTGGATGGGGCTTTGAACTGTGAGGAAGGCTGGGAGGCTCGGGCAGCCTGCTGTTCTATTCGTGCCTGGATCTTACTGCTGCCCTCAGCCCTGAAACAACATAAAAAAACAGTGAGTGGTGCCATAGAGCTGTGTTCATTTGTTCCAGTAAGATCTGTATTCATATATATTTAATGAGTTTAGACTGAATACAAATTTACTTTGCATCCTGTAGGGCTATACAGTGAATTATGGATTTTAAATATAATACTGCTCAAAACCTACACTGCTTTGGCACTCAGCATCACCACTGACTTCCATGGGAAGCATGCTGTAAAGTGACTGTAGAGTGAGGTCCTTACTAACTGTGCTCCAGAACCATGTGAGGTTTAGCAATATCTTGTTCTCTATTCAAATAGCAGTAAAGGTTTTTCATTTAGCAAAGAACATCTTCTTAATACAATCAGCAACTACAGTAAAATACATTTACATAGCACCTTTCATCCTGAATGATCCCAAAGCTCTTCACAAACATTTAGACATGAAATACAGAGGGATCACTTCATCCATCATTGAAATGCAGCTAACTATCAGAAGATGCACAGCAAGCCTACCCAGCATTTTACAACAGGAAGTATCCTCTTTGATTACATACAGTACCTCATCAGATGAAAGTTACTAAGAGCAGAGAATTGTTACTAATATTGATTTATGCTCCTGAAACTACAGAAGGAATTTACGTGGGAAGAATGTAATTACTCCACTTTGAATTTTAGACTAAAACCCCTTCTCTTGCGAAGAGTGCCAAGGGATCTTTAAAGACCAAAGTGATCATGACAACAGCTTTACATCTCATCTGAATGACATGACCTCTAATAGCACAGTGCCTTGGAACATCATGCTCATGCACTTGTAGGGCATTGACTCAGAGGAAAGTGTGGCAACTATTGAATCACTACCCCCACGTACAACAACCTGGATTTGTTCCTTGGAGATCTCTGATCTAGCTGCCAGCCTGGTCCCAGCCTGCATCACTGTAAAGTTTTTGTGAGCTCTCAAAGTTTTTATGGCTGCAGTAATACAGGTTATTTTAAATGTGTCATGTTTTTAAAAAATATTTAATAATGGCATGCTCCATAGAATTCAACTAATATGCATTCCCCACTGCTAAAAGAACTTGATTCAGAGACTTCAGGTACTTACATATTAGCACTACTCTGAAAGATATTTTATCTGAACACTTTCTAGAGTGTCATTTGTGTACTGAGGTATGGCTATCAGATCAGACAGAAGTTCTCATCTCAGCAGTTTTTAGGCAATTACCCACAATACTATTTATTTCTCCAGCATTCATTTTTTCAGAATCTTTGCCCATGAAGGGTTTGGATTTTTGCTCTGTTTATCAACTTGATGCAGCCATGTTCCCCCACTCTAATTGTTATATATAATTAGACTTCCGCAGGAAGTTTCTAGGTCCATTACTTGCAACTTCACCGTCCACTTGACAGGTTACCACTTCCATCTTCTTCAGAAAGAAATTATTGAAAGCCATCTAATCTTTTGACCAGCTTCTAAACTTTTATACCATCAATACTGTTCAATCATGAGTTACAATTATCACCTTTCAATAACGGAGAATCTACTAATTCTTTACTCTCTGCTACATAGACACAATGGAGATTTCCATATTTAGGCATGATAATTGTCCTCATAAAGTCCAGGAAACTCAGTAAATAAACAATACTGCTAATTCACAAAACTCATAGCCATAGCTAAAGGTGACCCTATTAACATGAATCTCTAGCAAGAATTCATCTTATTAACTGTATGTGCCCCAGTTTTACCTTGTTTTCTTGACTTGAATGCTACTACTAAGTTTTTCCAGCACATATTCCCCAGTGTCATGATTGATAATAAGTACACAATCCTTCTGATATGGTCTTTTATTTCCTTTGAACACAGTCATTGGAGGAGTTGAGCCCTGGTGTCAAAGAAAAAGCACACATTCATTTGCTTATACCCACACTATACAAGCCATTTATACGCAATAAGTCTAATGAATATATGCATGCTTCTGACCTAATATCAAGACATTATCATTTACTTTAGATTGAAAGTGTTTGTTCATTTCAAGAAGGGATGAATACATTTATATGCATTACGTCAGACTCTTCCTCACTCATTATTATGCTTTTAATCATTTTATGTGGCTTTGCAGTGATAAACACATCTACCCTTCGGTTACTATCATTTACAGTTCTACTTTCCATCATGGTAACAACTAAATTTTATTAGTTTGCCTTGATAAATATCAGAAACCTCCCTGATACTTCTACCAGCTTTGAAAATCCTGGGTTTGGATACTGAATATAAATCTAATTACAGGTTTCAGAGTAGCAGCCGTGTTAGTCTGTATCCGCAAAAATAACAGGAGTACTTGTGGCACCTTAGAGACTAACAAATTTATTAGAGCATAAGCTTTCGTGGGCTACAACCCACTTCTTCGGATGCATATAGAGTGAAACATATATTGAGGAGATATATATACACACATACAGAGAGCATGAACAGGTGGGAGTTGTCTTACCAAGTCTGAGAGGCCAATTAAGTAAGAGAAAAAAAAGAGAAAAAAAAACTTTTGAAGTGATAATCAAGATAGCCCAGTACAGACAGTTTGATAAGAAGCAAGTGTGAGAATACTTACAAGGGGAGATAGATTCAATGTTTGTAATGGCTCAGCCATTCCCAATCCCTATTTAGCCCTGAGTTGATTGTGTCTAGTTTGCATATCAATTAAATCTAATTACGCATTCAGTGGAGCTGTGACCTGATGAAATGTATGTGTACCCAATACATCATTTAAACTGCCTTTATATTTAATCCAGCAAATAAAAAACAACACCTCTGTTCTATGTTATGAAGCAAATATCACATGCTATACATTAGCAACAACTGATTTAAAAAAAAAAATACAGCTTGTTTGTTTGGCAAACCTACTGCGTGAAGACCTACATTCTGGAGCAATCTGGGGGGTTCTCTATGATACTAATTAACATTGGGTGAATCAAAAAATTGATGCGCTTAGTGTAAGGGGTGTACAAAAGTATACTCTCTACTGTGAAACCTACTCAGATTTTATACATACAATAGCTGTATAGTTACAGAGAAAGGTGAATGGTACTTACAACTGAAGAACAGAGTCCTGATTCAGAGAACAGAAAGCAATCTTTACACATGTTCTTGGGAAGCACCCTGAATTGAGGACAGTGTGCAAAAGCACAAGCACAAGCTTCCACCCCCACCCCTCTTCTAAAGAAAATATATGTCTTCACGCTTAAACTAAAATTTTAAACTCTCTGCACCATCAAAAATAGGGTACACATATTAATCTAAAATGGTTATGGAACAATACAGACTGCCTACATCTGGATTCTTCAGAGATGTTACAGTAAGACAGGTTCCAATTTGGATAAGATCATATTCTCATATAGTCATGCCTTCACAGATATTTACAAAATTACTACATTAAGAAATTGAAAAGTAAAAAAGGATTGAAGAGAATACAAAATAAGCTGAAAGTTAAGACCTGGTCATCCTTGACAGATAAAGAGAAGTTAGACAAACATATAAAGCACAAATTTAATGGAAATTGTGCTAAACTTATATCCAACCATCCCCTATTCTGTGGAAAGCCTGGAATTTAAAGAAGAGCATAATCTTTGCTGAGAAATAAAGAGAAGAAACTGAAGATCCAATAAAGCACATCAACAGTCCCTCTCACATGCTTAAAATTAAGCAGGTATGTAAGAGTTTGGAATGCCTAAATGCTAAGCAACAGAAACCAAAATGCTATGTTACAGACTAGTCTGTTACAAAGGCCAGAAAAAACCCACTAAGCGAAAGAGCTAAAGTTTAACAGGACTGTGATGAAACCCATAACTAAAACAAGAGACAAAAAGAATTCCTCAACAATTATTTGACCATCAAATAGTAAACCACTACATCCACAAAGCACCCGTAATCCCTGAAACTGTCCACACACTGAAAGAGACACACAAAAATCTTCTTCAAACAGTGGTACTGTCAGGGATAGCAAAATTTCAAATGACAAATTGGAACCTGAATCCCATCCAATTGTTAGGCAGCTAGTGCAATTGTTTGTTGGAATATGAGAAATAAAGCAGGATCTAGAAGATCAGTGAACCCTCTTATATTGTTTTATCAACATTTCAAGAAAGGGAAGCTTTGAGATCATATATCCCGTCCCTTTTCATAGAATTGTCCATTTAACTAGATTGAAAGCAGCCACTATGCATATGTTGCTCCAAATCAATATTGACTGTGTTCAGTTTGGTTAACTGGAAAACCCTCTAGAATATAGAAGAGACAGGTCAAGCTGAAAGCTGTCCATTCTCATAAAATAGTACATTAAAAATAATCTTATCAGAACAGGCATCTGGAAAGGGGATGCACTACAAACAATCTTATTCACCCACTTCAAAAATATAGGAACAATACACTTCCCAGTCAAAAGGGAATATTCTAATTCAAAAGTCAGCACTACTGGCATTAATTATGCTGCTATCTGCTCTCAGAATTACTTCAACAAGATTAGTATACTATATAGATTAAGTTGAGGCAACATTTCATATAAGAGTGAAGAAGGTAACGTTATTTAGAAAACTTTCTTGGGAGCAGATCCTCTCCGGTGTAAATTATCAGCTTCATCCATAATTTTTCCAGCTGAGGATCTGCCATTTGGATTCCAACCTGGCAGAAAACTGTTGCCTATCTATACTAAGCCTATCTATGTTGTTTATAAATTCACGTACGCTGGATTGGTAATTAGCATTAGCTCTCCAGCTAATATACAAATCCAGTACCAGATCACAGGTGCAGTTTTTGTTTTGTTTCAACTCTTTATTATCAAAACAGAAATATGTATAATCATTTAACCATATTCTTTACTGTCACTTGTCCATCATCCTTGCACAATAAATCTTTACTATATAATTTGTGGAGGGATTGGATTTAACCTCATTGCAACTGACTAGGAATCCTGGGGAAGCTTCTGCAAACATGGGGTGCAGGATGTTGTTTGTATAGCTTTCAGCAACAGAAAGAGCTGTTTCAAAGGCATAACTTCAGTCTTCTGAAAATTTGATCTTGACCTGAGTCAAGGATAATCAGACTTAAAATGCAGAACTAAAAACTGATGGAAGTTAGGTAGGGCCCCACTCAGGATTAAAAATCTTATTGTACTTCAAAGAGTACTAAGAAGGATTAATTGTAATCAAAGTAGATTGGACGTTTACAGAAATAACACTTTATAGAGATTCCATTTTACAGCCCTCTCCCAGAATGATATACTGAAATGCTAGTAGAAAGACAGTGCAAAAGCTGCTCAAACAGTGGACTCATTTGTTTTAGCATTGTGATCAAAGGTGAAGAGGATAGATTTAAGTCCATTTACACTAGAATGTTCCTGGCTAGCAGATACTAAAACCACATAATGAGAATTTGCTACGAAGTCAAAAGGTAAATTTGCATCATAACACAAAGTAAACTTACTGGAATATGTGGCAGTGTAATTGTTACTTCATCTCCTTTACCAACCTGGAGCTCCCCCTCACAAGATGTGTCTATAGATGCTGGCTTAAAATCATCTGAAGAGGAAAATAAGTGGTATTAAATACATTTCACATCTAAATTGTTTCTAGAGTCTCCATGGTTTCTCTTCTGAGATAACTCATCTCCTGCTTTATTTCTGATTAGAAGGAATGTAAAACATGGGCCAATGCTACTATTTAAAGAAGAGCTGGACTAATGCATAGGCACAACGGATCTAATTCTGTGGATACCCGCTCCTTAAATCATGTGATTACCTCAGATTTTAATCTTTCAATTTAAAAAAAAAAGTAAGTTTCTAGCTATTCTGGTCAAGGAAAAGCTTCAACATGTAACCCAGGTATAACCAATGCAGTGACATTTGAGTCTGAAGACAGTCTGAAACAAGCAGCCAACACAGCATGTGAGAGCGGGTCACTTGCCAGGATTATCAGGGTTTATTCTCACAAACTCAGTTCCCTGCCTTTGCGGGGGCCTTGGGCACTGGTACATCTCAGTCCCTCCTCTTCTCTGCCTGTGGCACATAACAGTCTAGTCTCCTGTGGGCTGTACTATTTTAGTCTAATTTCAGTTTTTGGGTTTAGTCAGTGGGTGTTGGTGGCCTGTGTTATACAGGAGTCAGACTAGATGACTTGGTGATCCCTTCTGGCCTTAAACTCTATGACTCTAAGTGGTGAACTGCTCCACATATCTCAACAGATTGTTAACTGTAAGACTGGGCGGTTTGTGAGAAGACCTGCCGTCATGACCTCAGAACTCTCTGTCTGACAGAAGCAGAAGAATACAGTGAGCCCAGCTCACCTACCCATGCAGATACACCCTTGCTGTGATAATTTCTGGTCAGGGCCCCAAGGCTTCTACCTCTACTTCTCCAGGTGGGAGAGGGGAGCAGAGAGAAGGCCTGCATGCTATTGCCCCTATCTGTATGGGAGAGGGGGCCCCTGACAAAGCCATCCCAGATGGAGGGTGGGAGCATGACACAGTCAGAATATGCCTAAGGCAATTTAAAGCCCTAAGATAGTCCTGGTTTATAGGGGGTTACTTTGATTGAATAAAATGTACTTTGCACCTCTGTGTAAAGTAATATCTCCAGTAACTTTTCTTAATACATTTACATATTTTCTATTAATTATCCTACCGCACTACTGAGCCATAAAGGAGACAAAAACAGATGATCAGAATGTATGAAGTTCAGACATGATTTAGACAAAACTGCAAAAGTAAAATCAGAACATGAACCAGATATGAATATGGCGGATAATGACATTTTCATAAGTGGGCACTCAGTTCCAGTGTCTAAGCATACAAAAAGGGGGGCATGGATCAACCTTCACATCACACTCCCTGGCAGTACCCAGCCTGGGAAAGCTAATGATCCAACCAGCAAAACAAATTCGGTGATGAATCCTGGTCACATGCCACCTGAGACACATTGCGCATACGCTAAGAAGCAGCATACAAAACTGTCCAGTTATATTCACTGCCAAGACGTCTCTTAATTATTGTATTAGTTATTAAAACGTCCACTTCTTAGAGCAAATTTAAAATGAAGTTCTACTATGAAAAGTAAGTTTGCAAAAAATAGCACCTTCTTAACATCGTCACTAAGAGTAATACCTGCTGGGTTTAATGATAAAAATAAATGTAACTGATTTTTACTCTGCTAGTACTACAGAGACAACACAGCAGACAGAGAAAGTGAGTGTACGACTAGATTTAACCCCATCTCATGCATTACCAAAAGAATTAATAGTTCTAATTGCAGGGCCAAGTTGTGCCCTCACTTACATCTGAGTAACTTTGTGAGTTAACAATTACTAGTTATTGTTTCCCCAAATGTATCAGTGTGGACTTGCTGGGTCAAGCAAGGGGCAGCTGCAGAAGGTTTCCTAATCTAGTTTAGCAGCCAAAAGGGAGCAGGCCTCTTAGCCCACCCTCATTTCTTATTAAATGCTATGTGTGCATGTATCATACATAATTTTGTTTGTTTGTTCTGAGCCTGACACTTTACCAGAGCCTCCTCATTTACAAGGCTGGCATACCTCCCTCTTACATATACATATAGGAATGGTACGAGCTGGGGTGACTGACAAAGGATTTCAATACTAGGCTTCTTTCCCAGGGTCAGTGGTAGATGAAGATACGCCATGCAAACATTTGGCCAACAATTGGGTTTCTCTGGGAAGTTTACTGGTTTGTGTATACCCTTGGTTAGTTTTTGTAATGGTTATACTAATTTTATGACCCTGAAAAATAGTCCATGATTTTATTTACCAAAGTCAAGTTTTCCTAGAAGCATTTTCCGTGGATTGTCCAGGATACTAAAAAAACCCAACAGTATAATTGATCCCAGGTTAAAATTTCAGGCCCAGCATTTATAAAAAAAATTCTAACCTGGAAAGTAAATACATCTGATCTGAAGCTCATTGAGGTACAATCATTGACTGACATTTCAGAGTACAACTGCATTCTAAATACTTTATGCTGTAATTTCCCCTGCAGATGTGATCCACTGTCTTTGTCCTTCCAGATATTGTCTCTTAACATGATTTACATGCAAGTTTGAGTATTCGGGAAAATAGCTATGACTCAAATATTGCCATACATTGCTCTAAGTGAGAAGTATGGAATCTTTCAAACCAGAGAGCTGTTCCTGCAATCCTTACTCAGGTGAGTGGTCCTAAGGAAGCCAGTTACCCTTATCACATGAATAAGGGGGCTACAGGATTGGACCTGAGATTACATGGAAAAGCCCTATATGCTGCATTAATACAAACCCATCTACTATACAAATCCTCACATTATTATGCTGTTATAATATTAGGTATTGTTTTAGTCTTTAGGTGATGTTTAACTATTAATTTTAAAGATACTCATACTGAGAGGGCAGAGAAAACAGTATCTTGTGAATGAAGTTCAAGGATAAAGGCACAGTGAGGTCACTATTAAAACAACCTCCTAATATATTACCAAATGCAAATAGTATTAGAAAATACTAGTTAGAAGATTCTTGCTATCTTGGGGGATTTTTTTTTTTTTAATGCTCTTTAGAAGAGCCAAGTAAGGTCTAGACCTTACTTAAGAACTGTTCTGGTCAGAAGGGTGATTGGCACCCACTTATTAGCCAACACTTGCAAACTGATATGACTCAAGCACATTTTACTGAAAAGTGACTTATTATAGAACTGCAGAGTCAATATAGCCATGAAGAGCTAGCTGGGTTATATACTGCCTCACATATAACCAAATTACCAGTTTAATCTTTGGCCTCATAAGAGCAGCCATACTGGTCAGACCAATGGTCCATCTAGCTCAATATCCTGTCTTCTGACAGTGGCCAATGCCAGGTGCTTCAGAAGGAATGAACAGAACAGGCAATCATGAAGTGATCTATCCCCTGTCGTCCACTCCCAGCTTCTGGCAAACAAAGGCTAGTGACACTCAGAGCATGGGATTATATCCCAGACCATCCTGGCTAATGGCCATTGATGGACCTATCCTCCATGAAATTATCTAGTTATTTTATTAACCCTGTTATAGTTTTGGCCTTCACAACATCCTCTGTCAATGAGTTACACAGGTTGACTGTGCATTGTGTGAAGAAGTATTTCCTTTTGTTTGTTTTAAACCTGTTGCCTATTAATTTTATTGGCTGACCTCTAGTTCTTGTGTTATGTAAAGGAACAAATAACATTTCCTTATTCACCTTCTCCATGAATCAAGATTTTATCATATTCCCTCTAAGTCATCTCTTTTCCAAGCTGAAAAGTCCCAGTCTTTTTAATCTCTCCTCATACAGAAGCTGTTCCAACCCCTATTAATTTTTATTGCCCTTCTCTGTAACTTTTCCAATTCTCATATATCTTTTTTGAGATGGGAAGAACAGATATGCATGCAGTATTCAAGATGCGGGCGTACCATGGGTGTATATAGAGACCTTATATTTTCTATATCTATCCCTTTCCTAAGGGTTCCTAACATTCTGCCTCAAACCTGCAGCAGATATTATTTCTTTTCAGGTGGATCTTCCTGCCCACATGGAAGGCTGGGGCCTTTAGCTACCACTGTATAAGAGGCAAAAGGAGCAAAAGTGGCTTTTTTCCCCCTGCAGGGAAGCTTGAAGGGCTGTCAGAAAACTCATCTTCCAGAGCTGCCAAGTATCACTCATTTGGAGCCAGAGACTCCCTCTTGGAGGGAATGGGGGAGGTCATGTCATACTCTTTACAGTGTACTGAAGGATTTTGATGGACATTTCAATAAATCTTAAGAAACTTTGTGTGTGATCTCCCTTATTCAGACTTTCTCAGATAAAGCCAGAGCCCTGCATCTTTCACAATATAAAGTTTAAATGATGTCATCTGATATGACACTCAGTAAGAGACTCACTTCCCCCTCCCCCGCCCACCCATAATTTTTACAGTTACTTTCAAACTAGCCTTACTTTAATTTCCCTCCCCCCATCTAAATTTGCAACTGAAAGTTGCTGCTCTCCACATAACCAGGTAAGAGCCTAGGAAGGAGGAGCTGGTGAGGAATGGGCAGAGAGGGCATGGCGAGCTGGTAAGGGGTTGGGGTGGTAGGGGCAATTGGAGAGTTAGGGGCTAGGGCTCAGAGGCAGGAGGGGTAGCTGGGTGGGAGCGGGGCAGGTGAGAGGAGGACGATACAGGGGGAAGGGAGTGGGGGATCCCAGCGCACGGAGTGTAACGAGGGTCCCTGGAAAAGTGAACAGGGTTGGACTCCTCCTCTCTCCGCTGAGGGGGGTGCAGCACAGGGGGGTCCCCGGGCTCGGGGGAGGGGAGGGGAGTGCAGGGGCTGTGGGCCGGGGGGTAGAGGAGTAACGGGCTAGACCGGGGGGTCCCCAGGAGGTGCAGGATCCCGGGCAGGGCGGTGGGTCCCAGGGAGAGCAGGGGGCTCACAGCGGATGGTGTGGAAGGAGGCCTTGGGCCGCCGCTCGAAGCTCTCCCCCAGCTGCAGCCCGTGCTCCTCCTTGTCCAGCAGCGGATTCGCCGAGCCGTTCATGCCCCTGCCCGCGCCGGACCCGGACACTGCAGCACCCGGCAGCGGCGGATCCCCCGCTCCCTTCCGGGGCAGCGTGTAACCGGGAAAGCCGTCCGGCTGCGGGGCGCGCCCCGCGCGGGTAGGCCCCGGGGAGGGCGCAGGATGTGGGGTGGGGGCAGGGAAGGGGTGTCTGTGGGGGAGGGTCGACTGTGGGTTTCTGACACGGGGAGCAGAGGGGGGTGTCTGTGGGGGAGGGTAGACTGGGGGTGTCTGACACGGGGAGCAGACTGGGGATGTCTCAGGGGCAGGACGGGGGTGTCTGTGGGGGAGGGGAGGAGGTGTTAGAGAGCAGGACGGGGTGTCTGACATGGGGAACAGAGGGGTGTGTGGGAGGGAGGGCAGGATGGGACTGTCTGACACAGATAGGGTGACCAGACCGCAAATGTGAAAAATTGGGACAGGGGATGGGGGGTAATAGGAGCCTAGATAAGAAAAAGACACCAAAATCGGGACTGTCCCTATAAAATCGGGACATCTGGTCACCCTAAACACAGAGAGGCGCAGTCTGGGGGCGCGGCAGGGGGCAGGCTGGGGGTCTCTGACACAGCGCAGCCCTGTGCGTGCAGGATCAAGTTCCCAGTGAGCACTGAAGAGCTGTGTGGCCCATGAGTTCTCTTTAACACTGATCACGTCTACACTGAGAAAAGGCATTATGTTTGTAAATGTGTTAACTAATGTGATGATAAACTTAACTTAGTACCTAACCTAGCAGAGATGGGGACAAGTTGAGTTTAAAAACAAAATAACTTTAAGACCAGCTAACATGTCTTTAAATGAGATTGTCCATGTTCAGACTAAGTGCAAAATCATGTATAACACCGTTAGTTAATATTTTCCTTGTGTAAACATGGCCAATGAAAATGATCAATGTGGAGTGTTTTTGGTCTGTCTTGTTAAAAAATGTATCTGCTTCTCTTTATTGTCTGACAGAGCACACTGTAAAGCCTATTAGTTTACTCAGACTTTTTTTGAATCTGTAGGCTGAGTTGTGAGGTTTTTGTTCTTGCAGGGTTTGGGAGTCTTGTTAGTATAACTTTGTCATAGATTTTTTAAGACCAGAAGGGATCAAATAGTCTGACATCCTGTATAACTGACCAAATAATTTTGACCTTGTTTTAACTTGATTCTGTATACATCTTTAAACTTTGTGTTTGTGAATGTATAATGTCATGACATCACTAAATAAATAAAATATAACATTTTTGCTTTGGTGAGGTATTGTTGGTTTTTACCTAAAAATGGGGATGCTGTCTTCACCCTTTGTTTTACGTTTTTGAATTTCAGAGGTCAGTAGCTCACTTTTATTTTTTTGTAAAATAACACAAAGGCTCCAGTCCAATATGTGCTTACACCAGCATGGTATCCCACTGGAATCATTGGGGACATGAATGGGTGCAGTGGATCAGGTTGCAGAATCAGGCCCATAGTGTGGGGACAAGGTGGTAGTCAGTTTTTGTGGCTTCTGTATGATCTATAAGAGGAACAGAAGTGTGTCTTGTTGACTATTTTTGTTTTTAATCTTAGAAATCTTAGGAAAGTCAAGTCCGATCTTGCCTGGTTTTGCTGGAGGACTTCCATGGAGGTTTCAGAAAAGTAGGTTTGGTGCTTTCTCAGCCTGGCACTTACAGTGAGTTACAAAAAGTCCCTAAGAAGTGCAAACTATAACCCCTAAGAAGTGCAAACTATAACCCCTTTCTCATTATTTCTTATGTTTCTAGGGCCTTGATTGTTTTGTCTGAAATCAAAGATGGAAATATACACCTGAGGAAAAAAACACTTTAAATCTGCTTTGTCTGTATTCATATGGATGAATCCAGGATGTTCCAAGAAAACACATCTGATAATTACTTGAATTCAGTAGCCCCAATTTGTGAAGATGGTGCTTTCCAAAAGAAAGGGCACAATGCAAGGACCCTTAGCCCTGAAGAAGCTGAGAAACTGGCAAGAGATCAAGCCTTGGTGTCTGACTTCAAAAAACTGAAACTGGAGAAAGATGCACAGAAGAACTGGGATCTATTTTACAAAAGAAACAGCACAAACTTCTTTAAAGACAGGCATTGGACAACTAGAGAGTTTGAAGATCTAAAAGCATGCCGGGAGGTGAGCCATATACACTAGTTCTACAAGTAAAGGGGCAAATATTGCTAATTATTTTCAAATGATTTAATAGTCCACCAAATAAGATGTCAGTGACAGATCACTGTTATACGTCAAATGTGCAGTGTTGTGTAGTTGATAGCTTCCATGACTTCTAAGATTTTAAAAAAAAAAACTGAAATTTTTTTTGATTGGACTTTTCATCCTGTTCTTTCCTCAATATCTCCATGAGTAGGCTCCATCAGGACCCATCTGAAAGTTTCAAATGTTGGAATCTCTTATGAAATCTTTGAATAATAGTTTATAATTGACGTATATTTTACATTCAGACCCACTCTCTAGAACAGTGGTGCCCAAACTTTTCCTGTCGCGCCCCTCCCTTACCAGTAATGGAATTTGTCCATCCCCCCCATCCCCCTTACTGCACAATTGGCTCAGCAGAGGAGCTTGGGCTGAAGGCAAACCTAGGCACAGAACAGGGGCTAGAGGCAGAGCTGGCCTGGGGTTGGAGAGGGACTCAAACAGAGCTGGGCCAGGGATGGGAGTGGAGCCTGGGCCAGGGGCGTGGCTGGGTCCAGAGTGGGGCCATGGCCGCAGGCAGAGCCAGGAGCGGGGCTGGAGCCGGGTTGGAGAGGAGCTGGCTGAGCGCGGCTGCGTGGCGCTCCCTCCTCAATCCCCATAGGGGCTGGCCTGGGCCTTACCGCATGTTTCTCTGCACCCCGTATGGGGGCATGCCCCACAGTTTGGGGACCACTGCTCTAGAATATTTGCTCTGTGTTCTAAATTAGATCTAAGTTCCTCTCTCTCTTCCAATTTGCAGACACAAGTTGCAAAACTTTTGAGCACCCTGTTATAAAGTCACCTATCTAGATAGTCAATACATTAAAATATACATTTTAGAAACACATTCAAATGTATTTGTTGTTCACCCTGTTTAATAAAAGGGCCCAGGCAAGGAGGATAGCATAATTTGATTGTTGCTGAAATGAGTAGATCGCTAATGAGATTTTAGTAATTTCTAAAGAGAAACTTAATGTAATATAAAGTAAAGCCTACACTTCACGTCAAATTGCCAGTGGAAGGATACTTGAGATTTTAAATTGATGATAACTGAAACTCTGATCCTAACTTTAAAATGTGAAAAGCAGTATCTTTGTACTATGAGGATCAACACAAGTGATGTGCTGTATGCTTGGCCTCTTTCTCCCATATAGTTTGAAGATCAGAAACTGACCATTCTTGAAGCAGGCTGTGGGGTTGGAAATTGCTTGTTTCCACTTTTAGGAGAGGACTTGAATATCTTTGCTTATGCCTGTGATTTCTCTCCAAGAGCTGTTGAGTATGTAAAGGTTGGTGTGATATTTGTCTGTATTTTTAGTGCTTCTTTAGAAATTTGTGTTCATCAGATTCCAGATTATCTAGCTTTGTTTTCTTCTATAAGTATGGTAAATTGTCCTGTATGGAAGAGGAGAGAAACTGATATATAGTACTGGAGCTTAATTTACAAGAAATTGAATCATCACTGAGGACCTGATTTTCTAGTATTAAATCATATTACTGTAGTAGTAAGTGTGAATGTTGTACTTGGATATTTCCTAAATGTTAAGTTTGGCCAATGAGAATAACAGACTGATTCAGCAATTAAGTCATTTCCCCCCCTCCAACATATCCATGTCCTGGTAAACTACACAGTACAACCAAAATTTGATTTGGGACATAAACTCAGCTGTGACATCTTTTGCGAGGAGGGACAACCAGAGTGATCTTGAAAACAAAAACTTAGAGGCTCTTTTCAAGAAAATTTGAAGACCTGTTATAAACAGATAGCATGTTTATACTCAATTCATTTTTATACAATACAGTACACCCTCTCTAGAATGCCCAACAAACCTTTGGCTATAGTGATCCTACCTCCAGCCCCGGGGCCACTGGCGTAATTATATTGTATTATTTTGACAAAATATGCAGAATTTTGCAGAATTTTAAAATGTGGGCAGAATTTTTATTTTTTTGGCAGAGTTCCCCCAGGAATAATGACACAGCACAGCTGCACCGGTGCAGCTGCTCCACTGTAGTGCTTAGTGAAGATGCTACCTATGGCAACAGGAGAGCTTCTCCCATCAGCGTAGGTACTCCACCACCCCGAGAATTGGTGGATATGTTGATGGGAGAAGCCTTCCTGTCAACATAGCACTGTCTACACCAGGGGTTAGGCTGGTATAACTCCATCACTCAGCTGTGTGGATGTTCCACATCCCTGAGCGACAAAGTTATACCAACATAATTTCCTAGTGTAAACAGAAAGCTTGGAGCGAATGCTCTTTTGTAGTTCTGTTTCCTTTTGTTGCTCTCCCAGTTAAAAAAAATAATCACAAAATACAAATTTATCTTTTATAATTTTATAATGAATGTTTCAACTAAAGCAACATCTTTTCACTCCATAGAAGAACACTTTATATAATATTGAGAGATGTAAAGTATTCCAATGTGATCTGACCAAAGATGACCTTCTGGAAAATATTCCAGCGGATTCTGTGGATGTTGCCACATTAATATTTGTGCTTTCTGCCATTCACCCTGACAAGATGCACCTTGCCTTGCAAAATATTTATAAGGTAAATGTGTAAGTATGACTTAACAGTTTTGGGGTTTTTTTTAAAGTCTTTTTTGACTCAAGAATACTATTCCACTCTGAAAAGAAACTATGTGAAAATGGCACCTCCTTAGTTAGTACTTTACTCCCTGGATGAATTCAGTCACATTCGCTTTTGCTTACTATGGGGACTAAAATAAGTTTTGACTACATTTTTCTTCTGTTAGTTCTGAGTGACTTGGATTCTCCTCTGGCTTGTGCATCATCAACATAACTAAATTCATATTACAAAAATTTTCATGTTGATAATATGACATCTAAATTGCTGTAGGACTGGCTGTTAGAAGAAAAATCTTTTTTGCAAGTAACCTAAGCAAACTTGCTGTATGGTCCTTGAGACGCAGCACATGGAACCACATGATGCCATTTTTACAGCATGACTTTTTGCCTTTTTAAGGAATACCATTAAGAAAATACAATTATGGCTCGTTTTTATAAAAAGGAAATCAGCTGATTAATTGGCTGAAAGTCAGATCAGAAATGAATGTTGCTTTCTCTAGGTTCACCAGGATTATTTTCTCCTGGTTTTTGGTTACCATTTTTATCTATACCTATCTAATAAATAATAATATAATATAATCATACCAAGCATCTTAACACACTAAAATAGAAAAAAACTGTCACAACAGTGCATTTTGATGGGAACTAAGTACCATTATTTTTCCTTTATCTGAATTTAAAGGTTCTATGGTAGTGTGTTAATGTTGATAATGATTAAGGTCCTGATCCTGATAACACTAACATATGTGCATAACTTTACACACAGTGAGTAGTCCCATTGAAATCAGTGGGACTACACACAGTATACAGAGTTAAGCATGTACAGAGGTCTGTGTGGGACTGGGGTCTTAGGCTTCAAACAAGAAGTAGAGGAGCATTAGCATCTCCTCTTGTGAAGTGCTGCAATTTTTCAACTCTGATTGAGGGTACTCAGCATCCTGTAGGAGCAGGCCCTAATATGAAGAGCTGAAAAATGCACAACTATTTTGAGATAACAGTTGTCCAAAAATATTGGCTACTGATTGGGAAGAAAGGTTCAAACTTTGATTTCTCATTCTGTTTGCAACATAAATTTTTTTTATTTGCAGTTCATATTTGGATTTTTATATTATAGGATATCTGCTGTATCACATCAGCTATAGTCTGAGTAATAAAGGTTAGGTTTTGATATACTTCAGAGTTTGTTTTCTAAAATAGAGATTTATTTCTTAACTCAAATGGGACAGAGGCTAATTACTGTTTTCTTTGTGAAGATGGGTTAGCTCATTTAATCCATTTGTTCACTTCTGCAGAAATTTACAAGTTCTCTCTCCTTTAAATAATTTTGTTATGTCCATTTTACTGATATAGCTGTATTTTATCTGATAGGTATTAAAACCAGGCAAATGTGTCTTATTTAGAGACTACGGGCTCTATGATCATGCAATGCTTAGGTTTAAATCTGGCAGCAAACTTGGAGAAAACTTTTATGTTAGACAAGATGGGACAAGATCATATTTCTTTACTGATGGTAAGATTTAATAGAAACTTTTTTCTCTGCAAGTTTTTTGTTTAAACTTGCTTCAGTGAATTGTTGCTATGCCTTTAAGGGTTGCTTGATACATATATGAACTATGAAACCTCGGTGTAATTTGTTTTCCAGCTGTACATGGTTATTTTATAAAAGTGGCAGGACTGAAGGAGCAATTTGATCTGTTGACAGAACTACCTATATGTACCATCATGATAGGCCATGGCAGCATAGGTTTAGAACTTGTTAGCTGCAGTGGCTTCATTCAGATCAATACTCTGAAAGAAAGAGAAAAATGCTTAGGGAAAGATTTAGTCTCATACGTCACTAAGTAACTAAGGGGTGAAATTATCCCATAATAATCTTTTTGCAATGTTCTTACATATATGAAGCCTGATTCAAAACCCATTGAAGTCAGTGGGCTTTGAAACAAAGGTATGACTGGAATGAAGGAAAGCTTCTACAAAACTTTCATTGAGGTAACACTGTGCTAATAATTTGACTAGTTGTGACTGCTGTCTCTTCTGGTAGATTATTTCCAAGTTCAGCCAGCTCTACATTTTAGTAAAGATAACTTTTTAAGGCATTTCATTATTATCATCTTAGGACATTAACAATACTTACAGTAGCACCTCAGAGTTACGAACACCTTGGAGTGGAGGTCGTTCATAACTCTGAACACAATGTTATGGTTCATTCAAAAGTTTACAACTGAACATTGACTTAATACAGCTTTGAAACTTTATTAAGCAGAAGAAAAATACTGCTTCTCCCTCCCCCCCCCTTTTTTTTTTAGTGATTTATGTTCAACACACTACTGCACTGTATTTGCTTTTTTTCTTTTTTTTGGTCTCTGCTGCTGCCTAATTGTATACTTCCGGCTCCAAATGAGGTGTGTGGTTGACTGGTCAACTCGTAATTCTGGTGTTCGTACCGCTGAGGTTCTACTGTATATATAGTCTTTCATTGAGGGATCTCAAAATGCTTTACAAAAGAAGATAATTGTCCCAACTTTATGGATAGGAAAACTGAAGCACAGAGAAATTAAACAATTTGCCCAAAGTCTTGTACAAAACTGGGATTGTAACTCTGGTCTCTTGACTCCCAGTTTTGCTCACTGAACACTAGAGAACAAATACTTCCCTATATTAATTATGGGGCTTTGTGAAAGAAAAAAGTCTTTTTTCTTCTTTAAAGGAAAATCAAGTATTGAAAGTCTCTTGGAGACCAATTTGGAGCCAAGTAAATAATTTTGATATTTTATGACATAGTCAATTACCTAGTTGCTGCTCATATTTAAAAATAAAACGAATTCCATTGATCATTTTTGAGATGTTTCTATTCTTTAAAGGATATTGATTAAATTTAAGATAAATAATGCAAGCAGCTATGCAACTTCACCCAAGCATTCCTAGGGTCATTTTTGTTCATCAAATAGCTTGTTTAGTTCCACTTATACTGGTAATTATAGTAAACTGAGCTCTGCTGTTGGAGGGAGGGACTGGCGGAGCCAACCTAGAAATGGAAATTTGAATCCAATTCCTTGTTAGGCATTTGGAGAATGAGATATCACAGTTGAGTGTTTGGATGGGAAATTATTAGTCGGGTTTTTTTCCTTGAATTTTGAAGAATATGCTATTACCTGCTGTCTCATTTTATTGTGGTGATATGAAAACAACCTGTATATTGTGCTACAGTAGCAAATAACTCTAAAATATCATTCACCAGTGTCCGTTCTTTCTAAAATGGCCTGTTGAGTTTAATTGTGATCTAACAAGTTTGTTTTTCCAGGAGGAAACATATTGTCTAGTGCAGCAAAATGTGCTTTGTGACCACTTGGTGGCGGTTCATGGAGGAGCTTGCCAGTCAGGAGGTGCTAGCTCTCCTCCTTATCTCTCAGCTGAGAGAAATAAAACAGATGAAAAGAGAGAGGTGAAAGGAGGAGCAAATACAGACAGTGATTGTTCCTTTTTAAAAAGGGATATATGCCTGGCTCAAACAGGACTATCAGTCTCTCTCACCTTCTCAGAGAACTAATTTTTTTACTCCCCCCAAATTATTTTTAATTAGTAGAGGAGTGAGTGTGTAGATCTTGCTCAGAGCCTGATTTCATTACAGTGAAGTTGTCCTATGGTGGCAGTATCTATTATTTGTATTTCAGTAGCCTGTATTTCTCGCACTGTACAAACAATGAGTAACAATTTTTGCTACCAATCTAATTAGGTAGAACAGATAAAGAAAAGTGTGAGGGTAAACAGAGGGGAAATGACTCGCTCAAGATCACACAGCAGGTGAGCAGCAGAGCCAGGTCTTCTGACTTCCAGTCCAGTGTCCTGTCTGCGAGGCCTCACTCTCTCCTCTAGGGAAAGAAAGTTTTCTTCTAGGTGTATACGGAAAGTATGTTTGAACTGTGGAGGCGTAGTATCAACATTTCCAATTTGCCACCTTGCTTTTTTTCTGTTTAACTACAATATGGGAACTTGGCCTATTTGCCCCTCCGTAGAGAGCAAGCCTGAGGCCAATCCACCACTGAAATCTTCAAAGTGGGGTTGAAGCGGGACTTAAGATGGTGCATTGGCTTTGTGGTGGCCCACTACACAATGTGAAAATAATTTCACAGTCATTCACAAGAGGAAATGGAAACTTTCAATTTAAAATGATAAATGTACACCATTTGGGAAACAGGATTGTGTTACCAGTTTAAAGCCCTAGTCCTGCAAGCTGCTCTGCATGAAAGCAGAGCCTCATTGACTTCAGTGAAGCTCAGTGCAAGTGTCGGTGACTGTCTGCACAGAGCAGCTTGCAAGTTTGAAGCCTTCGTGATTTTCATGAAAGTGGATGTAATTAAGTAGTTAAAAACAAATGCTTGTATAAATGCTCACTGATGCTTAAAAACAGTCTAAACTAACTTTTAGTAACACCACCTTTCATCTTTCTCCCTTGTAGAGTTCTTGTCTCATCTCTTTATGGCTGTAGGATATGAGCAAGTGGTCAATGAGTATGTGCTACGAGAAACTGTGAATAGGAAAGAAGGCCTGCGTGTTCCAAGGGTTTTTCTTCAGAGCAAATTTCGAAAGCCTCTAAGTGAAGCATGAGTATTTGCTAATGAGCCACAGAAATGCTTGTTTAAATGGGGCGGTGAGGGGGGGAATTCTAGTGTGGTGTTTTTCCTTGGCTGTACTATCCTGGAGTCTGCTAAACCAGAATGACAGAATCATGTTTTCCAGAACCTTCTGTTGTTTTTGATCCTTGGGTACAGAAGATGAGAGTGACTGTTAGAATACAATTTTAAGATAGGATAAAGGTACATATATACAATCAACCTCTTTGAGTGCCTAAATTTCCCCTTTTTAAAGTAAATTCTATGCACCATTGTTAGAGGCTCTTGTGTGATTTTAATATAAAAATGGTTTAAATAAGACAGTCTGTTTTTAAATAATTCTCCAAGGATTTTGCATAGGATTGTAATTTTCATTAAGGAAAGTATGTTGTTGAGCATAAACTGGCTAAATGTTAATTATAAACCGCTGTTTCCACTAGTTGTAAGAATGGATTAGTGTTATGTCCCTTCTCTTTCATATTAAAACTATTTTATATTTCTGCTGATGGACACTTTTTGTTTGATATTCATTTTTATAATAAGGCCTATTAAAAGTTATAGGGGTTTATTTTCTTTTCAGTGCATATAGGCGTCTGCACCTAATTTATATCCGGTGTTAAGAAGACACACTCCATGTGTGAAAGGTTAGCCAAAATACTGTTTTTATTATGAAAACAATCATCTGTAGCAATTTGATGAACTATTTCTTAAGACATCTATTAATCATTTATAAGCTATTTCTGAATGGAATCTTAATATAAAGCGTGATCGTTACTTTTATACATGCTTCCACTTTCTACCAGCAAAGAGAGACTTTTTGGGACTTAAGGGGGGACAACAGCCCTGCAAACACAAAACCATTGCCTCTGTAAAGCATGTGACCTGACGCGGAACGTTGCCTTGTTTGTTTTGCTACATCTTAGACAGGTTAGAAATAGCAGGAAGAAACACTTCTTTTAATTTATGTCCATCTCTTTTACAGGTGTTCTGTTTCTTTCCTGCTTCCACTCCAAAAATTAGTTAAGCTGTAGACCTGTGACCCACTAACAAAGCAATTAAGCCTCAAGGCCCATCAGTTGATGGCCTGGTGGGGCTGTTAGTTAGTGAGGCCATCAGTGCTTCTTTGGCATGAGTGCAGTATGAGCATTTATGTCCATTTCTCAAAATGTTTCAAGGGTGACTGGTATGACAACCCCCCCCTTTTTCCCTTTTCAGAGAGGCTGAGGCTAACAATGTCCTGTTAAGAACAGTGGATACTTTTTGCAGACAAGCACCTGCCCATTACATAATGTTAGGGAATAGCCAAGAAGAACGAAGTGGGGGGAGGAGACCTCTGTGCTTTTCCCTTCACACACCCTGGCCTAATCTTTGTAAGTTGAAGAGCCAAGAATCACATGCCTCTGTTGCTTTAAAAAGACATTTTGAATGTCACAGGGCTTCACTGAGTCTCGAAAGGGAATCTGGAGTCTCTTCTCTGAGCAGTGTTGAAAGAGATGACCCTCCACCACCCCAGAATTCAATCGCTGCTGGCAGAGAAAGCCAAGGAGTTGATATCTTGCTCAGTGAGATGACTGGTGGTTATTTAACCCAGAAGGTTACAAAGTCCTCTGAATGGTACCCTAGTCCCCAAGTGATGTCTAGGTCCCCTAGACAATCCATGTTGCAAGAGGATAATCTCCTTTCCCTGAGATTTACACAAGACTGTAACCAATGCCTGATTCACACCACTGTGAAATTTAATATTGTTTGAAGTATCTATTCAATGCTCTGCTTCCTGGGTGAAGCAGCATGGCAGTTTTGTCATCATCCTGTTCTCAGATGGTTGAAAGGAAGGAGAAGCTGGTCCTAGCCCATACCACATCCCAAAATCAGGCTGGGTTTGTTCTCCGTAGAGTTGTATTGGGGGAGAAAAAGGGGGGGAAAGGAGGTGGTGCTCTTGGCTCAGCTCTGAATGCCATTAGCATTGTGGTTCTGTTTGTCCCAGAGGGAAGAGGTATTTACTACTCTAGCCCTTGCTTGCTGTAGCATGGTTCATCTACCTTTCATGTAACTAGGGAGGAGAGGAGAAATGCCTGCCAACTGTTTCATGGTGACCAGGCTTACAGTGGGGATTGGAGCACACCGGGAGGGTGGAGTAGGATACAGTGGAAGAAACCTAACCCTTCCCACCTACAGAGTACAGACAGCAGGGAGAAACCTTGAGGTCCCCCCAACCCCATCTGGTGTTGAATGGGAAAAAGAAAGAGGGGAAAAGTCCAACTCTGCACAAAGGAGGGAAGTGGAAATGCCCCCTGCAAGTGCTGAAGGTGGGAATAAGCATTCTTTCCTGTTAAAGATGATGGGTGTGGGTAGTAAACCACTGCCTTCCTCTCCCCCCAGAAGATACATGTAGGTAGAGATCCCCTTTTGTTGGAGCTTATTTGAAATGGATGATCACAGGGCCTTGCTCATGGGCCTCCATACTTCTGGACCAGTATATAGAATTGTGGATACTTCTCTGAACTCCGAACCATTAGAAGTCTTCATAATTAAATTATAATAAAAATAACCTATCTTAACTACAGCTCACACACAACCCTCTGGCTGCTGAGGATTTTGTAGCCCTAGAATCCTGTCTTATCTCAAGAATTGTCCCGGGGGGAGGAATGAGGGTAAGGTGTGTAACAGGATTTTAAAATATATATCCATGGTATCCTCCTCACCTATCATGCTGAGAAATTGCTCTGCAGCACTTTTAATGAACATGTGTTATTCATCTTGCTACTCGAGTTCTTGTCAATCAAGCAGGGCTGCTGTTTTGTTGACCTGATTATGGGGAGATGACTTCCTTCCTGTCCCCATTAATCTCAATGGGCTGCTTGATCTAGCTTGCTTAAACTTATCCAGTGAGGTGCTCCTGGCTAGATCTGTTTCAGGCAAAATTTAAAACAGAAAACAATTAGAAAAATAACCATGCATTTGAAGGAGAAAACAGGCCCATAATGGGAGGCTTTGTGTTAACCTTGGTAACTAAAAGACTGTTTATAGATTGGGTTCCCTTGTGGTGTCCTGTGGTTCTGCAAACAGAGTGGTACTTTGGTGTTAAGCAATTATCACTGTGCTCAACCCCCTACTGAATATGCACAGCTTGAATGGAAACAACATAAAAGCTATGAATATTGGCCTGAAAATGTAATTAACTCAACGTTATACATCTACAAATGTCAGTAAACCATATGCCAATGTGTGGGAAAGGATGCAGGTTTGGTCTCACAATAGCCAATCTGCACATGCTGTTCACCATGAAATCAGGGAAATGATTAGACCTGACAACCTTTTTCTATTGTTTGGAATATTAAGTTCATGCATTTGAACATATTGGAGATATAAGATGCCACCAAGGTATCTGAAAGCTTGCAAGAAAATAAATAATGAGAGTAAGTCTTCAGAAAAAAAATTAATTTACCACAGATCTGTCGACTTTCAGAAAATACTGTTCTTACTGAACACTGGATAACATGCAACTAAAATGAATTGTTTTTCTGGGTAGTGAATCTTTTGAAGGAAGTCATGTAGGTTCCAAAACAAGACTGCCTTACAAAGTGCTGCAGACACAGATAATTATACCATTTTAAGTACAAATGATGGTCCGTGATACCGCTGCTAATATGTGCAAGACATTTTGGAACGCAGAATTTTCCATTGTTGACTGGTTTTCCTTCGTTCAGTGCTGCTATGCATACACGATGGGTTTTCCAGCAAATGAGTTGTCTGATTATGCTTGTTATTAGGAAGAAAAATTGTGAACAATTTGAAGCATTTTAGTGCAATGACTTCACAGTTATGCATTCTGCAAAAAGATCTCGGCCTCCCAGAGGTGCAGTTGATTCAACGCGTAAGTACATGTTGGCTCTCTCCATTTCTACTGTAGCATATTTATTAGAACAAAGGCAGGCAATGAGTCTGGGTTGTACAGAGGCCCAGAGACTGTATTTTGCAAAGATAAAGTAACTAGCCTAGTCAGTGGCTTTTAGCAGAAAATGTTTTCTTTGTTGCGTTTAAAACAGATTGGAAGACCGCATAATAGTTTCAACTTACATAGACTTTCTGGTGTTATATTTGTATAAATTGTTAGTACCAAATATGTTGGTATTTTTAGTAGCATCAATGAAGTGGCAAATGTAATACATGTGTCTTTCATTTATGGATCTATCCATTATTTGGCTTCAGCCAAATAACCTTCCAATTATTTGGTATTCATTTGTGCACTAACTTTCAACTCTCAGTACACCCGTTCCATGCTGTATGGTAAACGGACAGCCTGATATGGTTCTCATGAAAGGAATGAGTAGGTCTGTGCAACATGGGCTGGTGAGCCTGGAGCTAAAATAGCCCTGATTACAGGATGAGTCACACCTGGATTGAAACAGGTGCTCTCAGGCTAAGAAGAGCAGGAAGTTGAAGTAAAGGGGGGCAGCCTGGGATACTGCAACTATGTCTGTAGATGCTGTAGGGAGCAAGAAGGCTCCTGTAGGGACCTGATTCAGCAAGGCAAAAACAGAAGTAGCAGGAGAAAGCTCTCCAGGCAGGGAGGCCTGGGAGAGACTGTAAAGGCCAGCTGAGATGAAGACTGTGTGAGTTTGTGCTTTGTGGTGTTTTTGGATTAATCTGGAGAGAGAGACACTGAATTGGGGGGGGGGTCTAGAGGGACAGTTTGTAAAAGAGGACTAAAGAAATGTGATTCTTTGTGGGGCTTGTTTGAATGACTTATGAACTCTTAAAGGGCCTTGAAGAGTGGGAGAAACAGAGCAGGACATTCCAGAATGACCTGTGGCCATGAGGAGGCACTCAGGAGGTGGCTGTGCAATATTAATTGTAATAGCAATCTGTAATAGCACACAAAGGGCAGGGCCAAATATATGGAGATGTTTATCTATCTATGATGTAGCTTTTCACAATAGTAGAAAATACAACTGCCTTGTGAGAGTCATGAGCTCTCTGCTTCTGCAGGGGTGCAGTGAGCAAGCACTCCAACACAGCCTTGGCAACAGAGATGATCAGTCTTAATTAAAAATTGGCTGCCAAGAGGAGTGATCTGAGAAGCTGACCTGGATGCCAGAGGGAGTCTGTTTATTGAACAGCTACTGTCCTTAGGAGATAGTACTTATCTCATTAAAAGAGCTGTAATTCACAATAACAAAGGTGGTTGGGGTTGGCAGAAGTAGAGCTTGTTCACTTGGCCAGGTCCTTAGAGGAGTCTGGTGAACGATGTTCATGCCCTCTGCAGCCTAATCTCTTAGGCCTGGTCTACACTAGGAGTTTATATCGAATTTAGCGCCGTTACATCGAATTAACCCTGCACCCGTCCACACCACGAAGCTATTTAGTTCGACATAGAGCTCTTTTAAATTCGACTTCTGTACTCCTCGAAAACGAGAGGAGTAGCGCTAAATTCGAAATGGCCATATCGAATTAGGCTAGGTGTGGATGGAAATCGACGGTAATAGCTCCGGGAGCTATCCCACAGTGCACCACTCTGTTGACGCTCTGGACAGCACTTCGAGCTCGGATGCTCTGACCAGCCACACAGGAAAAGCCCCGGGAAAATTTGAATTCCTTTTCCTGTCTGGGCAGTTTGAATCTCATTTTCTGTTTGGACAGCGTGGAGAGCTCAGCAGCACTGGCAACGATGCAGAGCTCTCCAGCAGAGATGGCCGTGCAATCTAATAGAAAGGGGGCCCCAGCATGGACTGATCGGGAAGTCTTGGATCTCATCGCTGTGTGGGGCGATGAGTCCGTGCTTTCAGAGCTGCGCTCCAAAAGAAGGAATGCAAAGATCTACGAGAAGATCTCTAAAGCCATGGCAGAGAGAGGATACAGCCGGGATGCAACGCAGTGCCGCGTGAAAATCAAGGAGCTGAGACAAGGCTACCAAAAAACCAAAGAGGCAAACCGACGCTCCGGATCCCAGCCCCACACATCACGTTTCTACGAGGCACTGCATTCCATCCTAGGTGCGGCCGCCACCACTACCCCACCACTGACCGTGGACTCCGAGGATGGGATATTGTCCACGGCCGGTTCCTCGTCGGAAATGTTAGGTGACGGGGAAGATGAGGAAGGAGATGAGGAGGACGAGGCAGTCGACAGCGCTTGCACCGCTGATTTCCCCGACAGCCAGGAGCTCTTCATCACCCTTACCGAGATCCCCTACCAACCGTCCACAGCCCTTACCCCGGACACCGAATCAGGGGAAGGATCAAGCAGTGAGTGCTTTAAACATCTAAACATTTCATTTTAACATAACTGGAATATTTATATTGTTAAGAATGGGCTTTTCATTCACTCATTTAAACATAGAAACTTTTATTTATAACAAAACAGGAATAGTAACTATATTAGCAATTTGGTGTTCATGATTTATTTGGCTTAGTCAACTATTTAGTCCTAACTATGTATAAAAAATCAAATAATGTCTGGATATTCATGATTAGGCCACCACAGGACGCTCCACTCTGTAGTCCCTTATGCTGCACTTAAAGGAAAAGACGGTCAATGTGCCCGGGAATGGACAGAGAGTCCTCCTGGGATAGCTCGGCATAGCTCTCCTGGAGGTACCGCTCAAGCATGCGCATCAGGTTCCGCGGCAGGGCGACCTTGTTCGGTCCACCATGGTAACACACGTTCCCACGCCATGAGTCCATTAGGTAGTCCGGGATCATGGCACGGCACAGCATGGCGGCATACGGCCCTGGCCTCTGCATGGTCTCCCGAAGCATCCTTCCCCTCTCGGTCTCCGAGATCCTCATGAGAGTAATATCACACATGACGCCCTGCTTTAAATTAGGGAGGGGAATGTTAGTATTGGGACTGCTTTGCAGCCACGCGGTGGAGGCGGCAGAGGGGCAGCATACAGGGACCTTTCCCGGGGACAGCCACGAGGTGGTGGGACAGGGGCAGAGCTCATGCTTCCCTGATTGCTGCCAGCAGAGAGTGGCCTTGCATTCAGTGCGAAAGGAGCCCAGTGCTACTATTACATTTTTAAGCTGCCACAAGTCTACGGCTTACCATGCTTTCCTGCAACAGAAGTAGAGGTGTCCTGCCACGCTTCTCTGATCGCAACTGCAGGACCCCAGGCACTGAAGGCGAGGGCCGAAAATTCGACCTTGTCCTGAGTGCGCATGTGAAAGGTCCAGTGCATGGTGTTGTTCACAGAGAAAGACTATGTTCTTTGTTAGCAACTTCATTTATCTGTCTCAGGAATTCACTCCCTTTTTCCCATTCCCACAGACACATCTGCGACTGTCTCCCAACCCAGCCTGGGCATCACACTCCCAGAGGCTAGCGCAGATTAGGAGAAGGAAGAGGAAGACGCGTGAAGACATGTTTTATGAACGTATGGACTGCTCACGAGAGCAGGCAGCCCAGACGACACAGTGGAGGGAGAACTTGTCACAAATGCACAGAGCAGTCATGGAACGGGAGGAGAGGTGGCGCCAGGAGGACCAGCAGGCTACTCAAACCCTGCTTGGACTAATGAGGGAGCAAACGGAGACGCTCCGGCGCCTAGTGGATGTTCTGCAAGACCGGAGGCAGGAGGACAGAGCCCTGCTGCTGTCTATCTCTAACCGCCCTCCCCCGCCACCAAGTCCCACACCCCCCTCACCAAAAGTCCAAAGAAGGAGGGGTGGCAAGGGCCGTTAAAACTTTCAGTCGGCCCCTGCACACTGCTGCAGCACTGGAAGGCTCTCGTTCCACAAAGTTTGAAAAGTCCTTTCCTACCCATCTCACACTAGCCCACGTCCAAGTTTCCTCCCCCCCCTTTTCATGTGCGGTTCATAATAAAACATCTGTTTCTGTTAAGTACTGTTTCCGAGAGTGTCTTTTAGAGGGGATTCTGTCTGAAGGGGGGGAAGGGGTTTGTTACTTGGACAGGACAGTCACCTGTAGCAGGCTACAGAGGCGGGGGCAGGTCCAGCATCAGGACACATACACAGTGCAGTCACCAGTTACCCTGGTCAGTCTGGGAGGCGGTTTTCATGTTCTGGGGTGCGAGGGGGTTGATCTGTGACTTTGTGGCGGGGGAGGGCAGTTAGAGATCTTATGCCGCGGTCCTTATCCTGGATCACAGAGCCATGCAGCAGGGGGTCTGTTACCCTCCGCCCCCTGCCAGAAAGTCACTTGGCCGACACATACACGCAGTCCCGCCCAGGACTGCTGGCAGGCTGCGTTGAAACAACCAATCCAGCACTGCGGAGCCTGTCATTCCCGGAGTTTAGAAGCATCATTTGCATCAGAACACTAAACCCGCCCCCCGCCACAGTCTGCATCCCAGGTTTAAAACATTCCCGCGAAAACAGTAAGAAAGAGAACTTTGTTCATTAACAAAACGGAACAGATTTTATTTGTTGGGAAGGTGGGGAAGGGGGTATGTAACTTGGAAGGATAGTCAACAGTAACTGGGTAAAGAAATGGGGGCAGGTTCAGCATCTGTGTCCACAAAGTAAACAGTCACTGGAGACCCTGCTCAGTCAGGAACCTGGCTTTCAAAGCCTCCCTGATGCACAGCGTGTCCCGCTGGGATCTTCTAATCGCCCGGCTGTCTGGCTGGGCGTAATCAGAAGCCAGGCTATTTGCCTCAACCTCCCACCCCGCCATAAAGGTCTCCCCCTTGCTCTCACACAAATTGTGGAGCACACAGCAAGCAGCTATCACAATGGGGAGATTGGTCTCGCTGAGATCACAGCGAGTGAGTAGGCTTCTCCATCTCCCCTTGAGACGGCCAAAAGCACACTCCACCACCATTCTGCACTTGCTGAGCCGGTAGTTGAATAGTTCTTTCCCTGAGTCCAGTGCGCCAGTGTAGGGCTTCATGAGCCAGGGCATTAGCGGGTATGCAGGGTCCCCGAGGATGACTGTAGGCATCTCCACATCCCCAACAGTTACTTTGTGGTCCGGGAAGTAAAGACCTTCCTGCAGCCGTCTAAACAGACCAGAGTTCCTGAAAACCTGAGCGTCATGAACCTTGCCAGGCCATCCAACGTTGATATTAGTAAAACGTCCCCGATGGTCCACCAGTGCTTGCAGCACCATGGAAAAGTATCCCTTTCGGTTGATGTACTGGCTGGCCTGGTGGTCCGGTCCCAGGATAGGGATGTGAGTCCCATCTATAGCCCCACCGCAGTTTGGGAATCCCATCTCGGCAAAGCCATCTATGATGAGCTCCACGTTTCCCAGGGTCACTACCTTAGATAGCAGTAGCTTGACGATTGCCTTGGCTACTTGCATGACAGCAACCCCCACGGTAGACTTGCCCACACCAAAGTGGTTAGCGACGGACCGGTAGCTGTCTGGCGTTGCGAGCTTCCAGAGGGCTATGGCAACTCGCTTCTGGACAGTCAGGGCTGCCCGCATCCGGGTGTCCTTTCGCTTCAGGGCAGGGGACAGCAACTCACAGAGTTCGAGGAAAGTCCCCTTCCGCATGCGAAAGTTGCGCAGCCACTGGGATTCATCCCAGACCTGCAGCACTATGCGGTCCCACCATTCCGTGCTTGTTTCACGGGCCCAGAATCGCCGTTCCACAGTATCCACAAGACCCAGTGACAGCGAGATGTCATGGGCGCTGGGTCTCATGTTCTCTGAGAGGTCGGAGCTAGTGTCTGACTTCATGCCGTCACGGTGGTGCCGTAGCCTCCTCTCATGATTTATCTGCAGCTGCCTCTGGTACAGGTGGATGAGAAGCTGCGAGGCGTTGAGAACTGCCACAACTGCAGCGATGGTCGCAGCGGGATCCATGCTCGCACTGCTGTGGCGTCCGCGCTGTCAGTAATCAGAAAAGCGCGCGAACTGATTTCCCGCCGGCGCTTTCAGGGAGGGAGGGAGGGAGGGAGGGCGGGATTGACGGACGGATGACAACAGGCGCCCAAAAGCACCCTCGACACATTTTTTTACCCAGAAGGCATTTGGGGCTCGACCCAGAATTCCAATGGGCAGCGGGGACTGCGGGAACTGTGGGATAGCTGCCCACAGTGCACCGCTTCCAATGTCGACGCTTGCCCCGTTAGTGTGGACTCACAAAGTCTCACAAAGTCGAATTACTGTCCTTAGTGTGGACACACACGTTCGACTTTGTAATATCGATTCCACATAGTCGAATTAACTAAAATCGAAGTACTCTCGTAGTGTAGACAAGGCCTTAGGGATGTTCATGAATTGGTCGAAGGATTAGAGGCGTTTAACCACAGTCTGCCGAGTGTCCCAAGTCCCAGTGCATGCAGAATTTTTTTTTCTTATAGCCAGCCTTTGGACTTCAATTTGTGTATGGTGTTTGGATGCAAAGAAGAGCTGCTGGTGTTCCCGGCTCTATAAAAGGGCTGTGATGCCACGTGTATATATGGGATTGTAGTGCAACTGAAGTCCAAAAAAGGGTGACTTCTGAGGTTTTTTATTGAAATCTTAACTTCAAGCTGCTGCTCTGGGAAAATGATAATTTAATCTGAAAATTTATTATGATGTCACATTTAGTGGGAGCTTGATTCTTTTTCACTTCCCCAGACTTGTAGCTGCTACACAAAGCCTACACTGTAAAACCTGTTCAGAAGAAAATGATTGTAAAGCTTTAAAATAAAAACTTGGTTCCTCTCTGCACCGATACAACAAATAAACCTGTTAATTTCTTTAGTAGTGAAATGATGCTGGTCAGAAAGGGGAAATGCTGTTGTAACTAGTGGTGTTCCCCAAGGGTCAGTCCTCGGACCGATCCTATTCAACTTATTCATAAATGATCTGGAGAAAGGGGTAAACAGTGAGGTGGCAAAGTTTGCAGATGATACTAAACTGCTAAAGATACTAAACTGCTAAAGATAGTTAAGTCCAAAGCAGACTGTGAAGAACTTCAAAAAGATCTCACAAAACTAAGTGATTGGGCAACAAAATGGCAAATGAAATTTAATGTGGATAAATATAAAGTAATGCACATTGGAAAAAAGAACCCCAACTATACATACAATATGATGGGGGCTAATTTAGCTACAACAAGTCAGGAAAAAGATCTTGGAGTCATCGTGGATAGTTCTCTGAAAATGTCCACGCAGTGTGCAGAGGCGGTCAAAAAAGCAAACAGGATGTTAGGAATCATTAAAAAGGGGATAGAGAATAAGACTGAGAATATATTATTGCCCTTATATAAATCGATGGTACGCCCTCATCTCGAATACTGCGTACAGATGTGGTCTCCTTATCTCAAAAAAGATATACTGGCACTAGAAAAGGTTCAGAAAAGGGCAACTAAAATGATTAAGGGTTTGGAACGGGTCCCATATGAGGAGAGATTAAAGAGGCTAGGACTCTTCAGCTTGGAAAAGAGGAGACTAAGGGGGGATATGATAGAGGTATATAAAATCATGAGTGATGTGGAGAAAGTGGATAAGGAAAAGTTATTTACTTATTCCCATAATACAAGAACTAGGGGTCATCAAATGAAATTAATAGGCAGCAGGTTTAAAACAAATAAAAGGAAGTTGTTCTTCACGCAGCGCACAGTCAACTTGTAGAACTCCTTACTTGAGGAGGTTGTGAAGGCTAGGACTATAATAGAGTTTAAAAGAGAACTGGATAAATTCATGGTGGTTAAGTCCATTAATGGCTATTAGCCAGGACGGGTAAGGAATGGTGTCCCTAGCCTCTGTCTGTCAGAGGGTGGAGATGGATGGCAGGAGAGAGATCACTTGATCATTGCCTGTTAGGTTCACTCCCTCTGGGGCACCTGGCATTGGCCACTGTCGGTAGACAGGATACTGGGCTAGATGGACCTTTGGTCTGACCCGGTACGGCCTTTCTTATTTTCTTATGTTCTTATGCTTTCGAGAACTAGCTGAGACATTGTCTAGAAATACAGTCCCCATTTATCAGAGTGGTGCAAAGCCTTGGGGTCCTGTTTGACTATTCACTAAGCTTGGATGACCGGGTAGCATCAGTATGAACAAATTCCTGCTTTCATCCCCAGCTTTCTAGGATGATGCATCTCTTCCTCCTGGACAATGTCCTCTCTACAGAGATCCAGGCGTGTATCATGTCAAAGCTGGATTACTGTAATTCACTTTATTTGAAGGTGAATGTGAAGATCTCCACAAAATACAGCTGCCCACCTTCTTCAACAGTCTAGGCCAAGGGGTTGGCAGCCTTCAGCATGCGGCCCATCAGGGTAATCCGCTGGTGGGCCACAAGACATTTTGTTTACGTTGACCGTCCGTAGGCACGGCCCCCCGCAACTCCCACTGGCTGCGGCTCACCATTCCCAGCCAATGGGAGCTGCAGGAAGTGGTGGCCAGCACATCCTGGGCCACTTCCCGCAGCTTCCATTGGCTGGGAATGGTGAACCGCAGCCAGTGGGAGTTGCGGGGGGCCGTGCCTACAGACGGTCGACGTAAACAAAATGTCTTCCGGCGAGCCAGCGGATTACCCTGATGGGCCGCGTGCCGAAGGTTGCCAACCCCTGGCCTAGGCCATTATGAACATGGACCTGATGCTTTCACATCCCTCCCCTGGCTCCCACTTAGCTTCTAATACCAGTTTAAGGCTTTGGTCCTAATCTTCAAAGCAATTAATGGATCAAGCCCCCCCCCCCCCAGCTACAGTAAAGACCAAATGTTGATCTATGAACCACTTGGACAGTTGCACTCCTCTGGGCAGGGCCCCCGGCGGGGGCTCCGCTCTCCCGCCGGGGGGAGGGCGGCCGGAGCCCCGGGGCGAGGGTGGTGAGCCCCGGCGGGGGCTCCGCTCTCCCCCCGGCGGCCGGGGGCAGGGCGGCGAGCCCCAGCGGGGGCTCCGCTCTCCCCCTGGCGGCCGGGGGCAGGGCGGCGAGCCCCGGCGGGGGCTCCGCTCTCCCCCCGGCGGCCGGGGGCAGGGCGCCGGGGGGGGAGGGCGGCGAGCCCCGGCGGGGGCTCCGCTCTCCCCCCGGCGGCCGGGGGGAGGGCGCCGGAGGGGAGGGCGGCCGGAGCCCTGGGAGGAGGGCAGGGAGCCCCGGCGGGGGCTCGGCTCTCCCCCCCCCCCGGCGGCGAGCCCCGGCGGGGGCAGGGCGGCGAGCCCCGGCGGGGGCAGGGCGGCGAGCCCCCCGGCGGCCAGGGCGGCGAGAGGGTGGCTAGCTCCGGCTGGGGCTCGGCTCTCCCCCCGGCGGCCAGAGCGCCGGGGGGAGGGCGGCGAGCCCGGCTGTGGCCCCGCTCTCCCCGGCGGCCCGAGCGCCGCGCCGCCCCCCTCCAGGTGCCGCCCCAAGCACCAGCTTGGTTGCCTGGTGCCTGGAGCCGGCCCTGCCTCTGGGACAGTGAAGATCACTGGATGAAGTGGACCAGGATGAAGCATTCGAGAGCTGAGGACAAAGCACTCTTGATTCAGGGGATCCAATTTTTGGGAGAAACTTCCAACAGAGATTAGGTGGATCTGGAGTCCTGACTGTCTTTAGGAAATGCTGCAAAACCTTCCTCATCAAAAAGGCCTTTCCAGTCTAAGAAGGGCACTCACAACATTGACAGTCTTTGAGCCCCAGCCCCCCACCATCTAAAAGGGAAAAAAAAAAATCAAAATTCCTATCCCAAATGGGGTGGTTGTTTTTTTTTTAATCCTAAAATGGAGAAGTGCCAGAGCCTCCATGAAATCAACTAAGGACTTTGTTCTTGCTATTGGTTTTATGTGGAAGGTACCCATACTATGGTGATGGGCAGCGATATAAAAATCTGAGAGACTATGGTGCTACTGATGAAGTCTCTGGAACTGAGGTAAAAGGGGCTTAAACCCTCAACTATAAGGATAGCATCTTCCAAAGATGATCTTGAAAAATCCCCTTCCTTTACTTTCATGTTTATTATGGTGGTACATAGAGACCCCAGCCAAGTGGGGCTCCATTGTTTTATGTGCTGTACAAACACACACTGCAAGACGGTTCCTCCCATAAAGCTCTTAGTTTTTAAATGCAAAAGACTGATAAAGGGTGGGAGAAAAGTAATGTTATCCCCATTTTACAGATAGGGCAAGTTATTTAATTTGTGTCTCAGTTCCCCAATTCTCAAGTGGTTGGTAGCAGTAGTGGTACTCAAATCCTGATCTGAGTTCCTATCCAGTGCCTTAATCAAAAGGAACTTCCTCTTGTCACAGAGCATATTCTCTGCTACAGTGAAAAGGAAGCACTGTTGAAGAGGAAATATGGCTAATACATTTGTTACCAGTAAGATGCAAGAGACCAGGGGTCTACCCCCACCTCTGCCACTGGCCTGATGGATGACTTTGGTCAAGTCATTTAATCCCTCTGTGCCTCCATTGTGTCTATAAAATGGGGATAGTGAGACTGGCTTCCTTTGCAAAGTGCATTGAGATCGATGTATGAAAACTGCTATGTGAGAGCTAGATGGTTATTTATGAAGTGATGTAATCTTTTTCCTGAAATTGCTACTGCCTCTTTTGAAGTGAATGGTAATATTTCAATTGACTTAACTGGTAGTAAGGTCAGCCCCCAGCTTGTAGCTTTTACGCAAAGCTCAGGCATCAGCTTTGGTTACCAGTATACAGTACATCGAAGTATGAATTGGCTCATAGCTATGGCAGCTCTGACATATCCCTCCTTTGCTGATCCTCAGAGGTTGGGGATGAAGGGAAAGGAGGCACTGCTCATGTCACCAACCCCAATCATTCAAACTAGTGAATCAGACCCCTCCAAATCACGTAGCTTTTAAAAATAATACATTTTCGGGGGTTTATTTGCCTTCTGGATTTTGAGCCCTTGGAGTTTATAAGCTTTTCCCTGTAACCATGAGTGCTAAAAATGTTTTTCTTTAAATGGAAGCCAAGATTTTCATAATCACATGACTCCAGAAGCTGGGGCTTGAAGAAAAGTACAAAATATGATGATTGGCAACCCTGAACTGCTCCTAAGCCCAGTCCCACCCATCATTGCAGCTCAGTGACTCTAATCCTCACAGCATTCATAGAATCAGAGAATATCCGGGTTGGAAGAGACCTCAGGAGGTCATCTAGTCCAACCCCTTGCTCAAAGCAGGACCAAGCCCTAACTAAATCATCCCAGCCAGGGCTTTGTCAAACCTGACCTTAAAAACCTCTAAGGAAGGAGATTCCACCACCTCCCTAGGTAATCCATTCCAGTGCTTCACCACTCTCCTAGTGAAAAAGTTTTTCCTAATATCCAACCTAAACTTCCCCCACTGCTTGTTCTGTCATCTGGTACTACTGAGAACAGTCTAGATCCATCCTCTTTGGAACCGCCTTTCAGGTAGTTGAAAGCAGCTGTCAAATCCCGCCTCATTCTTCTCTTCTGCAGACTAAATAATCCCAGTTCCCTCAGCCTCTCCTCATAAATCATGTGCTCCAGCCCCCTAATTTTTGTTGTCCTCCGCCGGACTCTTTCCAGTTTTTCCACATCCTTCTTGTAGTGTGGGGCCGAAAACTGGACACAGTACTCCAGATGAGGCCTCACCAATGCCGAATAGAGGGGAATGATCACGTCCCTCGATCTGCTGACAATGCTCCTACTTATACAGCCCAAAATGCCCATTAGCCTTCTTGGCAACAAGGGCACACTGTTGACTCTTGTGGTGGGGCGGCTGCCCCACCCCTATGCTAGAGGGGGCTGCAGCAGGCCAGTGGGGCTGCGCAGATGACCAGCCAATAGGAAGAGGGCTTATTGGGAGCCAAACAGGGCCCAGATTGGAGGCAGCCAATCAGGGCCAGGCTCAGCCCTATAAGAAGGCTGCTCAGGGAGAGAGCAGTCAGTCTGTCCCAGACCTTCATGGGGGGGAAGGTCTGTCTCCAGAGCAGGAGACCAACACCTCGGACAGAGCAGTGCTGGGCAGGCTCGGGGGGAGCACAGTCGGGCTCTGGCCCAAAACCTGCCAGACTGCGGGCCCTGAGAGAAAGGGCCTAGAGGGTGTGAGGGGCCAGAGGGGAAGTGGCCCAGGGACAGTTGCACAAGGGGAGAGAAGGAGGGCAGGAAGGCTGCCACTAGAGGGTCCCTGGGTTGGGACCCAGAGTAGTTGGCGGGCCTGGGTCCCCCCCCCTCCCTTCCCCCTTGTACTGCACCTGGCCATGCAGTAGGGTGGCTGAGACAAACTGCAACTGGCCCTTGAGACAAGGGGCTAGCTTTTGGAAGTTGTGGTTGGCCACTGAGGCCAGTGCAAGGACTGCTGAACAACCACCCCCCCTGGAAGGGGGTGAGGATGGACTAAAGGGCACTGCCGGAGGGCAGTGGCCTGAAGAGACGCTGCTGAGCGGGGAGCAACGTGGGTCCAGACTCCAGTGAGGAACAGATGACGGACGGGACACCACCAGCAGAGGGTGCTCCCCATGGACTGAGCTAATTCCCGGAACAACCAGTGGGAGGCGCTGCGGTGGTGAGTCCCAACTTGTCACAACTCCTATCCAGCTTCTCGTCCACTGTAACCCCTCCTTTTCTGCAGAACTGCTGCCTAGCCACTCAGGCCCTAGTCTGTAGCAGTGCATGGGATTCTTCCGTCTTAAGTGCAGGACTCTGCACTTGTCCTTGTTGAACCTCATCAGATTTCTTTTGGCCCAATCCAATTTGTCTAGGTCCCTCTGTATGCTATCCCTACCTTCCAGTGTATCTACCACTCCTCCCAGTTTAGTGTCATCTGCAAACTTGCTGAGGGGGCAATCCACACCATCGTCCAGATCATTAATGAAAATATTGAACAAAATATTAGTAGGGAAAGGTGGAGAGAGGGTGCTTATGGCTTATCCTGTAATTGCTGCAGCCTGTCAGCTTGCTGGATTTATAGCATAAACCTTTTGGCAATACTGTATTTTTAGTACAACCCTATTTTATACTATTGTTTAAAGTCCAGCCACAGAAGAACTATTTAGCTATACAATAAGAGTCCAGGATTGTCTCTCTGTTGCCTAGAATGTCTGTGTAGTCAGTACAAAGTGATGGAAACAGCTATATGCATGATTGAGAGCTCTTTTTGTTTAGAATATCACCAGGTTCAATCATCACTGATATTGGCAGTCATTTACCATTCAATTTTGAAGTTCTCTGCCTTTTTTATTTTATGAATTACACCTGTACAGTACAGGTACAGTAAGGCATGTGTCTACGCCATGCCAAGAGTCCTAGACCTTTGTGACATCAGAGGCAACTCAACCACTCACCACTTTTATGCTACAGATAATTTGCATGCAACAATTTTATTGGTTGTATGAGGGAGACTGCACAGAGGGTGGATTACTTGGCCAACTGCTACACCTATGCAAGAGCACAGACTTTCAGCTGTTAGTTTAAAAATAATAAACCTTTAAAACATGTTCATTTAATTATGTCAGAAATATATTCAGTTAACACAGTATATTTTGTATTAGGATAACTTGCAGTGGAGAGAACAAAACACTAAATCACTGGCCTACTAGGTAGCCATGTTAAAATTAAGCGCCTAGGCTGGCTTCAATAAAAAGATGCGAAATCAAACTCTGACAAGTCTCTAACTGGCCCACTTGGAAAACAGCTCATTTTCACATTCTTTGTTTTAAATACCCAGAGATGCAGAGTCCATCAGCAGGGTTGCTTACCTGTGCAAAAATTAAATTGGAGGAAAGGAACAGTTGCATTAAAAGTAAGTTGACTTGAAAGAGAAAGGAATAAGTTTTCGACATTTTGCTCACAAGGTGGCAGTAGATACTTATCAGTGCTACCTTCCTTTTAAAGCTTAACAGTAAACCTCCACCTAAATCATTAACCTAATCATGGGGGAAAAAATTATACACGGGTGGGCCTATGGCCTTTCTGATGTGCCATTAAACCTTTGTTTCCTTTTTAAATAGCTCTTGGATCCTGAAGAAAGAAGGGAAAATTAGGACTTACTTCAAGAAGGGGGCCAGCTGTTTGCATGCTAATTAGGGGGAACATCTTAGCATGATGCAAAGGCAGGATAAGGTGAAATTCCTATTACTGTGAATGGCAGCTGTGCTGCTAATTGTTTCCTGTAGCTGTGAGGCAGTAATATGTTGCACTGACAATTAGCAGTTTAATTTTCTCTCTCATTGGATTTTTATGAAATTGTTACCCTAGAAACGGCACTACGGTAAGATACTTAACACCTCCCTCCTCTCCAAAAACGCAGGTTCATTCCAAAATGAATTGTTTCCATTTTCTTCATATATCAGAGGGGTAGCCGTGTTAGTCTGAATCTGTGAAAAGCAACAGAGGGTCCTGTGGCACCTTCTTCATAGTCATTGTGTTTTATAGAGGAGGTACTCTTCCATCAGTCGGTCAGTCAGCCAGAGCTACAAAGGATCTGCACTATTGGCTATGCTTGTATCCTGTATGTTAATTATACAGAGCACAGCTGTAGTTCAGTTTGCCATTTTATTACTTCCTGCACTGTACTAACCCCCATCTTGTCACCTTTAACGAGGAGGAGGAGGGTAAAATGGCTTTTACCTATAGGTAACTTGCAGTATTATTAAAATACTGTGGTGTTAGCATAAATCTTTCATAGCAGCTTTAATAGCCACATATGAAATTGGCTCAATAGCATCTTCTACAATAATTCTTTCTGGCTTATAATACTGTAAACTTTCCATTTCTGCACTGGCAGGTGACTAGCTTTGTAGTAGTGGTGCCTTCCAATTATCTTTCTCACCATTTCCCCCCCTTTCTAGCATTTAGGGCTAGATTGTGTCCTGGCCTTTTGCAGCCACTTAGGGTGAGGATTCCCCCTCATCCCTTTTCCGTCAGAGGGTGGGTGGTGGAGGGAAGGCTGTTTGGATTGAAATGCAGCGCCCAGGAGAGCATAGAAGCTGAGCTCCAGATGCTTTCCTCAGCAGTAACTGAGTGACAAATAGGTGGGGAGTAGATGGAGCCATTGCTCCTCCCCCCCCACCCCCCCATGCATGGGTGAATGGAGCTGACTGGCGCTGCAAGTGGCAGAATGCTGTACCCTATACAGCAGTGTCACAAAGCATTCCCTTCTCCAGCATATGCAACCTCTCAGAAGCACAATGCCTCTTGGTACTCCCCTGTGGCAGTCTGTCTACAGACTACTCCTTCCATCCGGCTGTGTGCTAAAAGCACTATCTAGCCATCAACTTATTCACTAAGGGTGGGATCCTACAAAGTGCTGAGTGCCATCAGCTCCCAGTGAAGTCAGTGGCACCTTACAGGACTGGGCCTTTACACAGCACATTTCTGAAGTACCATTTGAAGAAAAGAGTATACTGGCTAGGGGAAGGGAGAATTGTGAGTGAATTTACAGGGGTTTGTTTTAACATTACGTTGCTGGCACCTTGGGGCATATTGAAAATTCTCCTTGCTCCCCAGACTACCGTGACTCAGCATTGATTTCCTTTCTGTGGTTAAAGCAGTCAGCCAGCCATTTCCTCATGTATCCACCACAGCCACCTCACTAACTTGTTTATTCTGAAACAGCTGTGGTCAAAATTAAATACATCACTTAAAAACGCTCCCATCTGAATACAATATGGGCAGAGGGAGGGAAAGCAGGAGCTCCTATGATAGCGCCAGCCCTGAAATCAAGAGTCTGTTCCTAGGAGTGGGGCGAGTGTGACAAATACCCTTATCTTCAGCACTTTTACAAAACTACAATACATTTTTTTACAAGGTATGCCTTGTGAGGTGGTATTTGAAAACTCATAATTCACTGATCATTATTGTCCTGATACATACAACATTGCCACACATTTTAAGTTTATAAGATTCTACGGTATGATGTTACTAAGGCACATTCCACATCTGGGCAAGCAGCCCAAACCAGTTCCTCGGGGACAAAAGGCTAGTCAGCACCTCAGCCAGGTGTCAGGATAATCAAATGAACCTGGTTAAGTGGCCATTATTTGGCAGGAAGAAGGGTGTGCGTGAAAAATTTACATCTTTGTAGACAGACTTGCTGTCACCTGAACCCCAGCTGGAGATGAGTCTCGGAATAAAGAAATGCTATAAGAAGGAAGAACAGAGGACATAAATCACCTCTCTCCCCGTATCTTTACTTACAGCATCAACAATGTTTGAAAGACAAAAGGGGCATTATTGAACTGGGGAAGTGGTCCTTGCTGAAAGATCCAGCCAGACTGCTGTAAGCACGTGATGAGAGAAAACTTTGCTTTGCGTTGACTTAGGTTGATAAGCTGGGTATTAGTTTGCATTTTACCTTTTTATTTCTTTGTAACCAATTCTGTCTGGGGATTGGTCCTGCTTTGTGCAGGGGGTTGGACTAGATGACCTCCTGAGGTCCCTTCCAACCCTGATATTCTATGAAATCTATCTTTCTGTAGTTTAATAAACTTGTTTTATCTAAACCAGTGTGTGTTTGCATTGAAGTGGTGGGAGACCTCTATTTGAGATAACAGGGTTTGTGCATATCATTTTCTAGTCATGAAATGACAGACTTTCTATGAGCTTGTACTGCACAGAAGGAAAGATGCACATTTCTGGGGACAAATTGGACTGAGAAATTGCTGGTGTCACTCTGCAATATAATTCAGGAGAGGCTGGCTAGAGCACTCATCATTCAGCTGGGAGTGATTTTGCAGGGTTGTGAACAGGCCAGATGTAGCTGCTCACACGGCAAAGCAGTGTAAAAAGCACCCTAGGTTGGAGAATTGAAGGGAAACAGCTGTTCTACAGTCCAGATTGTACCCTGGGGAATGTCCCAGTGGTGCAGCGAGCAGTCTATATGCGCAGCTAGTTGTTTTGAATGAAGGTTACGCTTTAAGCACTGGTATTGTGATTTTAAGTGAGTCTCAAGTGTGGTGGCTTGAAACAGTTTAAAAAAAGGGTTACAGTTGTTGTCTGTTTGCTTATTTCGGGTAAGGGAAATAGAAACAGCAAAGCAGTGTAAAAGGTGCCCCAAATTGGAGAATTAAGGGGACACAACTATTCAACAGTCCTGATTGTACCCTGAGGAATATCACAGCGAGCTCTAGCCTAGACTCCTGGTTCCTGTATCCATAGATGAGCTGGAGGGGACACCAAGTTTCAAATATGTCCACTCCTCTACCTGGAGCCTCCTGCATCCTTTCAGAACCCCTGGGTGTCAACAGACTGTATGCTACAATTTGGACTAGATTTTTTTTTTTTTTTTTTTTTGCTTCAACTTCCTTCTGTCGCCCGCTCCCCAAATCCCCCCTGATCCCAGCCTTGCTGTCCCTTCTCTGTGCTGCACTGCATCCTTTCACCCTCTTTCCTAGTACTGGTGGGGAGAAAAAGCCTTTATGTAAAGGAGAGGAGACCAGCCTTCAAGAGTGTCCATCAGCAGCGGCTTGTGTTGGGTGGTGGTGACAGTGCTGGATAGACACTTTAGGCCCCATGGAATGAGAATAGTCTGCTCCATCATAACACAAACAACATGCAATTAGACTTTTCCCAGTTACCACCTTGCTCACCATTCCCTTGTATGTTCTATTCCTTTCCCCCCTTCCTTACATTGTTTTTCGTGTTTTTGTTAGACTATAAGCTGTTTGGGACAGAGATCATGTTTACGCAGCACTTAATGCAATGGAGCCCTGCTTTAGACAGGGCCTATTGGTGCTACTGCAGTTTAAATGATAAATGAGAGTGGAAGAAATTTAAAGAGGATACATTCTGTGGACAAATGTTCTGGCAAAATGCTGCCTTCACTGTTCCAAGTTCCAACTGTGCTGAAGTCTCATTTGCAAAGAGGAGGTGGAGGAGGAAATTACTTCACCAAACAGTGTTAATTGCTCCTCATTATATCTTTCTTCAACATATGTTTGATTTTATTTTTAGTTATTCCTTTTGGTAATAAGCACAAACAAATGTTGCCAGTAGGAGTTATTTTCTTACATTAGCAGTAACAATGAGAGCCCTGTGCGGATACAAAATTTGTATCTGCATCCGATCAGCACACATGATCTGTGGATAGCTGCAGCTGCGGCTATCCACAGATTTGCAGGGCTCTAGTAACAATCTCCACTGGCTCTCCATTGAGTTGGGTACCAAGTTCAAGCAGTTTATTTTCATGTTCCAGACCTTATGTCACCTAGCCCCAACCTACTGCTTCAACCTGGACTTCCCACCCACCACCCTCTCATCAGGCATTTAGACCAGTCTCAATGTGCTCTTAGGCCCTGGTCTTCTAATGAACTCTGCTAATGAATCCCATATGGACACCATTGACTTTAATGGGGCTGCACATGGATGGAGAGGGCTGCCTACACAGTTCATTGTAGGATTGTGTCTTAGTTTCCTTCAACCATTGCTGCCTCCATCCCTTCTTCAACGTTATTCCTTGTGCATGGAATAGACATTGAAAACCTAATTCACTTCTCATAGGAGGCCTGGCAGGAGTGAGGTTTTAGGAAGGATTTGAATTAGGAACAGGAAGTGGCTTGGTGACTACTTAATTAAAACACATACATGGAACCATCAATATGTGCCTACTCTGTGGCTATTGAATAACAGGATCTTATTGAAACCTTTTTCCTGTCTCTCTCCTTCTGAACACATAGGAAGAGACAGTCTCTGCTCTTATCCTTTTTTGGTTTTTACTGTTGGCTCTTGTCCGTATTTACAGTGTATGCTCCTGAGGGCAGGGGGTGGTGTTTTCACTTGTTTTGAGGTGTGCCGCCTTGCACACGTTTATGTGCTCAATGCTATTAACAGTAAGAGAACATCAGAGTGGACAGCAGAGTCCAGACAGTATAAATCACACCAATAGCTATGGTTCAAGGAATTTTCAAGCACTCAGATATAACAGGTAGCTCCTGCTCATGTAACTTAGAAATGCTGCTGTGAACCGTGGCACTGTTAAATTCTTTGATCAAAATATTGGGGGAATTATTAAATGGCAGCTCATGAGCAGGGGTCTGCTTTGGAACAGGGCTGCTACTGGAGGGGACAGGCATGCGAGGCCTAAGGGCAGGTGTGAGCTGCTGTGCACGTACACTGAATGCAAGCAGCAGCAGGCGGACAGTCCCTCCTCAAACATGGCACAAGGAGCCTGAATGAAGCCTAGAGGTGCCCCTTGGACAACCTGACGTTCTGGGGTGGGAGAGTAAAAAAGTAGGGGGATGAAAAAAATAAAGGGCTTGAGACAAAAGGGAGGTGGGGGAGGAGCAGAGACAAGTTAGAAACAACGAGTCTTGAACTAACATGGGGTGGTTAAAAGGTACATGTATGCAGCATGCTTCTTTCAGCAGTGTTTGGAGTATGTACTTGGGTAGTCCCCCTAGCATGGGTATAAATAGCAGTGTAGACAGTGAGGCATAGCTGAGGTGAGAAAAGACATGCCTGAAAGGCATACGTACCCAGGTATCTACACACTTTCTACTCACCCAAGCAGTGTATCCTCCTTTTAAACTGCTACTTTTAGCAGTCTAGTGCCCTGCTGCAGGAGCCTTTCCCTGCTGCAGGAGAAGAATCTGTCAGGGGGGGAAGGCTCCAATGGTGGGAGGCCACAGGGAAAAGCTCCAGCAGAGGCAAGGCTCTGTCAGGTCCCTGCTGTAGGAGTCTTTCCCGGCCTCGGGGAAAGACAGTGGAACATGCTGGCAGGCTCTCCTCACTGCTGAGCCTTTCCCTGCTGCACTCCCCTCTGCCAGAGCCTTTCACCGACAGATGGAGCTACACAGTGCAATGTGGACGCAACTTGCTTTTCACTACGGTGTGTAGCTACACACATTCTACACACCACTGCAAGAGGTGTGCAGTGTAGATGTAGCCTTAGTCTTTGACAAATGGGGCTGTCACAGGGAAGCTTTTTCTCATCCCAGGCCAGGTAAATGCTAGCTATGTCTTTGCTGTGGAATGAGATGTAGCCCCGCTGCTCCTGCTTCTTTTTTAAATTGATCTATGAAAATTAATAAAATCTTTCTTCAAACCCTTTTTGAAACACAACTATACCAGCAACGTTAGGAAAGGTACAACAATGTGTTCATTTCCCCCCCGCCCCAATCTCATGATTTTTAAACCCATCTCATGACTTTGTGAAGCCTGACTCATGATTATTGAATGCTTCGGGTTGCTAGTACTGTACAGAGTCAGAAAAAAAACCCATTTACAGTCCCTTAGAGCAGTGGTTTTCAACTTTTTTTTTTTTTTTTTTTCCATTTGTGGACCCCTAAAAATTTTTGAATGGAGATGTGGACCCCTTTGGAAATCTTAGACATAGTCTGCAGAACCCCAGGGGTTCATGGACCACACATTGAAAACCACAGTCCTATGGTAACAACAACCTTTTGCAGACCCCTTAGATGTAATCTGTGGACCCCCAGTGGTCTGCAGACCACCAGGTTGAAAACCACCGCTCTAGATGGACAAAGGGCAGGCATATGAAGTCAGAGTTATGGTGGTTTGTGGAAACTAACTTCGAATTTCCTGATTTACAAACAATTTTTTTGTTCATTTTTTAACTACAATATTCTAATGAGCTTCTTGTTTAAGGTATATTTATTTCTAACTTTAACTCTAGCAATGATTATTTTGTTAAGGAGTGATATACAATACATATAACTAGGGGGTCACACACTTTGTCCCTGGGTAGGCTGAGCTTACTGCACATACCAGGAGCTCCTTCCATTCTTCTCTTTTCTCCCACAAACTCTCTGTGTGCCACCCTCCCATCCCTCTCCTTTTCAGACAGTTCTTGCCATTCCCACTTGCAGGTGTTCTGTGTGTCCACCATTCCAGGGATCTAATGAATATATTATGGTGCTAACACTGCAAACACTTATACATGCGCTTAATGCACACAAGTGTTTGAAGGATTGGTCTCTAAGATGATGGGCATGCTAGAAATACCTACAATAGATATCTAGGGAAACAAATTGGGACTGTAGTTTCTAAAGACAGGTGAGATATGTGACACATTAAAGCAGTTTAGAGACATTCTAATTCTTGTTATAATTTGTGCCTAATTTGTTTTACACTGAGACGGACATTAGGCTTTTTGGTATGTTTTGAAAAAATGGGTGGTTTAAGGCTCAAAGTGGTTTATTTTCCCCCTTGATGTGCACATGTAACTTTCATTACTGTTTAATGAGAGTTGAGAGTATACATGGAAAGGAAACTATATATAATTTTCCATTTTAATAATTAGGAAAATATTGAATGTAGGGACCCTGTCTGAAAATTATGGTTTGGTACAAAAGAATTTCAGTGCTCTTAACAATTTATTCCATTTTAATGAGTTCTTAACACAGTAAATTATACTACTAGAGTAAATCACATCTCTGGATGTGTGGATATGTAAACATTGTAATGGATATGTAAACATTTTAAGTTAAAAGAACTTCTGTTGGCTATACCTGAACATGACTAATAATAGACTATTTCTTAATCCAAAAACTTAAGTCTGCCTTTTTATTGACTAGTAACAGTTTTTTGGTCATGAAAACAGACTGTAAATATATAACACAGATTGCCTCTTGCATAACAAGATAATACACTCTGGTCAGGAGTCCAAATTTCAAAAGCTTTTTAAAAGGGTATTTGTCTTTAAACCCTAAGTTAAGCCTTATTAAAAGTACAATAGCACGGACTAAATAAAGTAGAAAGAAGTCTTCTGTACTTTACAGTTTTAACATTAGTAATGACTATCTAATTAAAGTTCTATTTAATTTTAAAGGCATGGATTCACTTTTTTCACTCTAAAATTACCATAAAAATCAGAAAACAAATTAGTCACACATCCCTCTTCAGAGATCCCATCAAAGCATAATTATAGTAATTTTAAAAAGTAAATTCTCAGAGTGAAGTCCATAGTATCCGCTTGCACCAGCATAGATAGCAGAAGTTTATTTTGGAAGAGACATGATCCAACTATGCACACTTGGGTACCAATTAGGGACAAATCTTCAGTACAAAAGTAACAAGGAAGAGTTGGTGGAGGTTCATTGGAACAGGATCTAGAATAATATTCTCTTTTCTAACCATGTTCATATAGCAGCGTGAATCACACAACAATGACATGACCTCTCGCATACACGTTTTTGGGGTGTGGAAAATTCACATAAAAACAAGCCACTATCAAAACCATGCCAGGCATTCTAACATCTCTGGGTGCTATAAGAGTGCACCCTCCTCTAGCAGAAATCTGAGGCCTAAACTACCCAGAGTTCTTATACTGATTTAAGTAAATGGGTTAGGGGTGTAATTTTCTACTGAAATAGTTAAATCAATACAACCCTTAGTGTGGGCACAGTTTTATTGGCATAAAAATGCTTAAAATGGTGTATATTTCCCTTTCCCTGACAAGGGTAAGCTATACTGGTTTGAGCACCTTTATACGGTGTAGCTTTGTCCACGCTGGGGGTGTGGGGTGCTTACTGCCACTATACCTGTATAATTGACGTAGTACGACTTTTGTATGCAGGCAAGCCCTGTGCTGATAATGTAACATGCCCAGTCAAACCAAGGATAACGGCAACCAGGGCTGTGTGAGGTTAGCACCCTCCCTTTGCTCAGGTCACCCAGACTATGTCAACATGGGAGGAGTGCCTGTTATACCATTCCAAAAGATGCGGCACTGACTGCTCTGGCCTCTGTTCCCCAAGTATATGCCAGAGCAAGGCACGTGGGTTCAGATCCTCAGCTAGTGTGAACTGGCATAACTCCATTGACTTAACTGGAACTGTGCTAATTTACAGGAACAAAGAATCTGGCTCATTGTGTCTAGGCATTCCAACTAAGGTGATGCGCATCCAGATCCCACTAGTATGTAATGAGCAACAATTTTGTCCTTAACCTTCTGTGCATGTGTCATAACTATAAAGGGAAGGGTAACAGCTCTCCTGTGTACAGTACTAAAATCCCTCCTGGTCAGAGACTCCAAAATCCTTTTACCTGTAAAGGGTTAAGAAGCTCGGGTAACCTGGCTGACACCTGACCCAAAGGACCAATAAGGGGACAAGATACTTTCAAATCTTGGGGGGGGGGGAAGGCTTTTGTGTGTGCTCTTTGTTTTAAGGGGTTGTTCGCTCTTGGGACTGAGAGGGACCAGACATCAATCCAGGTTCTCCCCATCTTTCTAAACAAGTCTCTCTTATTTCAAAATTGTAAGTAAAAGCCAGGCAAGGCGTCTTAGATTTACTTTGTTTTCTCAACTTGTAAATGTACCTTTTACTAGACTGTTTATCTTTGTTTGCTATACTTTGAACCTAAGACAGAGGGGGGTCCTTTGAGCTCTTTAAGTTTGATTACCCTGTAAAGTTATTTTCCATACTGATTTTACAGAGATGATTTTTACCTTTTTTCTTTAATTAAAAGCCTTCTTTTTAAGAACCTGATTGATTTCTCCTTGTCTTAAGATCCAAGGGGGTTTGGATCTGTTTTCACCAGGAGTTGGTGAAAGGAAGGAGGGGGGAAGGGTCAATTTCTCCTTGTTTTAAGATCCAAGGGGGTTTGGATCTGTATTCACCAGGGAATTGGTGAAAAGTTTCTAAAAGCTTCCCAGGGTAGGGAATGGTGGCAGCGGACCAGAACTAAGCTGGTAGTTAAGCTTAGAAGTCCTCATGCAGGCCCCTACATTTGTACCCTAAAGTTCAAAGTGGGGATACAGCCTTGACAGCATGTCATGCTCCAATGGTAGGGAGAGCTGTAAAAGCATCTTTCCTGATCTCAGCCATGCTGGCATTTACTCAGAGGTATGACAGGTTGCCATTTTCTAGTTTGTGTGAAAAGTGATACTTAAAACCCCAACCGTGCCAGCTTATTTGCTGAGTTCAGCTATATATTTATGCTGCTTTTCCTAGCCGATGTCATGGCATTTCTGTGCAGAATGTGCTTGGGGACATGATGATAATTGGACCATTCAAAAGTAAAATAAGATTAATGAGTTGGTATTATGGCTATTGCTATAATTTCAGAGTGCCATACTTGGTGTTCCTGATTCACAGATTTAACTGAAACGTTAGTGTTTTGTATGAGAGTCAATGCACAGAGCTTTCTTAAACATTCCAAAAAGTAATGCACAAACACATTTAAACAATAAAAAGTTTTGCTTTGTGAAATAACGGTTGGGTTATTTTAATAGTTAAAATAAAACGTGTAATAATAATCACCACAGTTAGATTCTGGACATCTAAGCAATGGAATGCAGAAGTTGGTAGATGATTTCTCAGATGATTTATTTAAGATTGGATAAAACTTGTTAATTTAATTGGTGCTAGTGTGATTTCAGGGTGGCATTTCCTATGTGTTACCTAAAAGTGTTTAGGAACTAATTTGATATTCACTGTAATCTTGAACTGACAATTATTTGGTATCTAGATGCAAGGCAGAGTCTGCGAATGATATACATGAATCCTACTTTAATTGAACATTTAAGTTTCATTAATTAGAGTTGTTGCAATCTCCTGCTATTCTGAATTTAGTAGTAGTGTCCATCATTTAATTCCATCCATCCAGTTTATATTGAAAATCTTTCTGTTATGAAGAACTGGTTCTAGATCGTTTGGCTCCCATACATGTGACCATAACCCTGGGGCACAACTTTCCCTTTCAGAAATGGCAGCTAATTATAGAGCTGCTGCAAAATAATAAGTAACTCAAGTGAAAAGAAAATGGTAATTACACAGTAATTCACAGGCCTGCTGCTGTGTTATCCCCTGATGAGTGTAATTGCTGTGTGTCACCCCTGTATACAGTCTGTATAAGCACGTTTGATGAATATGTATATATTCCTGTAAGGGTTCTCCACTGCGTGCTATTTTCTGCTAACATAAATGGATGCTGACACAGCATCATGTCTCCAGTTGTTCCCTGATCAAGCCTTCACAAGGTTTGTGGCAATATCCCTTCCTTATTAAAGTTAATGTCACTGGGGATTGCCACCTTCAACCATTTCCACATCCTTGGCACAAAGGAGAGTCTATTTCCTCCCTCAGGAGGATTACACCGCATTAAAGCTGCTCTCGCGGTGAAGATTAGCACGTTTTCTGACGGAATCATCCCTGTGAAGGGGATGATCATCTCTCACCTTCCAGACTGCAGTGTCCCTGACTCGCTTCATTCTCCTCAGCTCTCTCCAAAATGACTGCTTCAGAAAATCATCTTCACTCCCGCTGCTATGGTCCTGGCATTCCCACCTGTGTGTTTCTTTTCCAACTCACTCAGCATCCCTTGCACCGTGGGAGGACTAATTACAAGAGGGCTTGCCATCTCCGGTGATGCTAGATCAGTGGAGATTGACATGGAGGCAGATGACATGGCGGCCAGATTTGCTCAGAGCAAGTGTAATCGACATGGTGGTGTGATTGCCTATGCCTCTTTGACAGCAATTTTGTGCGTGGACAAATGATGTGTAACACGTATGGGGTCCACATGCGGTTTAGCATGAAAAATCTTTCCTGTAGACATGGTCGGGGAGCAAGAGGGTAGTTCAGCATTAAGACAGCCAGGACATTACCACATTGTCAAAATGTCTTGTGATGTGGATAGTTTCCTAAGCAGGAGCTGGATTGAGACCACCACACAGCCATCAGATTATTAGAACAACCTTCAGCCACTACCAACCTGCACTGGAAACCTACCTCTAGCTCCAATATTTATCACACTATCAGACTGTATGGCTCAAGAAGAGATTATCTATTGTAATTGTCCTGATAAGAAAGCACCTAAGAATTGTCACCAATCATCTCTCTTGGTAGACTGAGAGTTTGAATAGTTCTTTTACAAACAGAGATCTTAGAACTTCAAACGAACACAACAACTGAACCTGACAGAAAATCTTGACACAAGGGGAATTTCACTGCTTTAGGTACCTGTTGTGCCTGCAGTCTTAGGAGCAAACATTATTAAAGGATTTATGCATTGAGACAGCTACGCTGTGCCCTTTAAGTGGCAGATCAGAAATCCCACCTATTAGGAAATAAAGTTTCCAGTAATCATCGGTTACTTCCAAGAAGCTGGAACAAACTCTGAAAGAAGTAAGAAATGGAGGGGGATTAGAAAGAGAAGCAGAGGAAGGGTAGAAGACAAAGATGGCTCCCAGGCAACATTTAGATGGGGAAATGCACTCCTAACCCAGTAATTATCTGTGTCCACATGCATATTAATTACGGGTGCTCTGTCAGTCCTCTCTAGCAGGAAGGGGCTATTTTTATAGGTATGCAAGACAATGTCCCATTTGAGGCCTGTATCCCATGCCCGCCCCCCCCCACTGAGGTTTAAACCTGCTTTTGCTGATGTAACACAAGGAGCTGGGGTCACAAGGTGGGTGGTCCACAGAGTAGGGTGAGGTGGCCTAAAACTGCCACGTTTTCCCCTATGCTTGGGAGTACAGCATGCCAAAGTGGGGGGCCGTGATCTGAGATGGAAAATCAGGAGGTCCACTGATTGAAAGCATCCCTCACGATCCCCTGATCTACCTTAGCTGGTGGAATTTCTATGGAGCAAATGGATGTTAAAGTTGCCCTCACTTTGGAGGAGTTTCTAGGGAGAAGAGGTGGCAATACCACATTTTACCCTCCTTAGAGGTAAATCATCCCTCTGGGACAAGGGGCTAGGCTGGCCCAGTGAGTGCAATGTACACCTCCATGCACCAGCAATAATTAATCTGGTCCGTAGCATCTGTTGTGGAAAATTGAACACACAGTTGATTTTGGATCAGACAGCCTGAGGCTCCTTTATTGATCAATCAAACATGCATGCATGGGGGAGTCAGCCAAGGCAGCCGAACCCCCCCGACAGATAAAATACGAGAGCTTATATAGGATAAAACCACAAAATTACATATACTTCCTTAAAATTTTACATTCATATAAGGAATAAAGCAAAGCAAGCCTTTTCTGTTTTTCCTTACTTTTGCCCTTTGCGGTTTCTTGCTCTGTCACCTGGCAGCTATTAATCCTAAACTGTTCCAAAAGGTTAGTTCTGCTTTTATAGTTTCTACAGTTAGTTCTGCTTTTATGATTTCTCTTTTACCCTTCTTTTTCTATCTCTCCCCCCCCCCCCCCCCCCCAGGCCACACATACAGTTCACTTGACCAAAGTTTAGGCCTTAGGCCATTTTCCTCCACACATCTAAACCAGTCAAGAAATGACTCAAAAATGGGAATTAAAATGCTACGGCTAGACTAGCTGACTCGCATACAGCCTTGATCAAACACTTTGTCGAACCATTGCTAATGGTACAGGGTATATAAACATGAGACTTCTCTTTTTACAGCAAGTTGTCACTGTAGTGTTATTTTTATCTATAGAAATGTTATGGAAATCTTAGTGTGATTTTTTTAAAGGCTAAGAACTAGCACCCTGCTATTAACTAGGTACTACCACTAAAAAGGTATTCAGCAAGAGATATTACCTGGTGTAGAGTTGAAGGACTGTTTGTTTTTTAAAGGTTTGTGATTGTGTAATACAAGGTTGGCCGGTTTGAGGACATTGATTCCCCAAATAAAGGACTTTTGGTGAGTGAGAGGAGTGGGGGATGGAAAAAGGACTCCTCATCCACCGGAGAGAGTGTTGTTAAATGGTTAGACCAGAGTATAAGGAATGACTCCTGAGTTCTGTCCTCAACTTTGCTACTGACTTGCTGCAGTCATCTAATCTCTTTGTAAAAGCAACGAGGAGTCCTTGTAGCACCTTAGAGACTAACAAATTTATTTGGGCATAAGCTTTCATGGGCTATGCCCAAAATAAAGCTTATGCCCAAATAAATTTGTTAGTCTCTAAGGGGCCACAAGGACTCCTCGTTGTTTTTGCTGATACAGACTAACCCGGCTACCCCTCTTAAATGAATCTCTTTGTGCTTCAGCTGACCCATCTCCAAAATGGGGACAAAAATCTATCTTTGTTCTCTGTTCTAATCTAGCACAAGGCTTCTCAATGTCCCTTTACTGTTGCCACTGTTAGTATGTGAACTTTCTCCTCTGCAGCTCCTGCCATCTGGAACAGCTCTACTCCAGGGATGCACTAAAACTAACTAGGCCTTAGATCCAACAAAAATTTCCTTTTCCTCAAATTTTCAGTTGTATCCCCAAATTAATACTTCCTTCACCCAGAACCTACTGCCCTTTCTTTGTCTCCTATTCTTGAGTCCTTTGTGCCTCCCCTTTGGCTTCTCCACTGTCCTCTCCACTCACATGTCACTATGAGGAGCCATTAGGGGCCCTATCTCCTCATTCCTCACAGGATCCCGAATAGCTTCTCAGCAGTGTTCAGGGGTTATTTTTTCTGTTCTTTTTATAAGGCTGCTCTTTGGGCTTCCTTCTGGTAGGCAAAACTGAGCTGTGCGTTCCTATCTCTCCCTTTCTGACTGCTTCCTCAAGCCTCAGCCAGCAACCTTAGCTATCCCTCTGCAAAGCTGGGATTCTAGAGTGTAAACGAAGGAGTAAGAGACAAAGGGCTGGATGAGTCTGGGGGAGGTGCTGAGGGACTGGAGGGGCATTGCTGAAGTGTGGGGGATGAAGGTCAAAATGGAGTCTGGTGTGTGCGCTTTGGGTGCAGGGCTGAAAGGCTAGAGGTGCATCAGGCAGAAGAGCTGATGGGTTCTCTGTGGAGGATGGATGGTGGAAGGGCTGCTTGATGCTTTTGTCTTTTTTTTTTTTTTTTTTTTTTTTTGTGAGAGCGTGGATGAGAGGCATCTAGAAGAATGGTGGCTCAAGAGGAGAAGACCCCATGGAGGAGAACTGAGAGAAACTCCTACTCAGCGGCAGGATGAAAGAGCAAGAGATCCCTGGGGAGCAGAGTGGGAAGGGTGAGAGGTGGGAGACCCAAAGGAAGGAGTAGAAGGAAGAGAGACTGCAGTAGGAGATTGGGTAAAAAGCGTCCCATGCTGTCAAAGAAGGAGGGTTGGCTAAGACCTGGAAAATGAGGAGACGGTGGGACTCCAGTGGAGAGAGCTCCAAAGGGGCAGGAAAGAGAACTGGGCAGCAAGCAATGGAGATGAGGAAGAGGAGAGGAAGGGATGGGGTGAGAGGATAGACTGGGAGAATAGAAGAGCTAATGGGGAGTGGGAGGCGACAGTAGAAGGAAGTACAAAAACCAAGGCAGATAATGTTATTTCTTAAAGCGTTATAAAGGTTAGGTGCTAAAATACTGCAACCCTTCCCCCCCACACAATGTGTTTGATTTTATATAACAGGCAGCATTAGGGAATGTGATTCTGTCAAACTGAGGGTGGAATGGTGACTCTGGTTATTAATGGGAGGTGATCATGGAAGTGTCTCTACATATGGTGGCTTTTTTGGTGGTTTTTTTTTTTTTTTTGTCTGACTGCTTTTTCTAGATATATCTGATGGGAGATCTGCAATGATGCTCAGAGGCGGCCCTTTGAGTTTGGTGGATGGTTGTCAGTATCTAACAGATCCTAACTTGCTGAACTGGCAAGCTGTGCTAATACAGAAATCTAGATAAATAGCAGGCGAGTTTTTTTTTTTTTTTTTTTTTTTGGCACAAGGGATACAGGCCCTATTCTGCCTGGTCCTGTGCTGGAAGGAGGAGGGCACAAGGAGCTCTCCCTATCTCTTGTGCTCTTGCCCAGGGACCAGCCAAATATGGTTAGGAAGCAGAAGCATTGTGCAAAGACCTTTTATAATGCCTCTCCACAGAGGCTTGACTAGCTAAGAGACTGCCCCCACCTCAGTGCCTCCCTGCTGCTTCCTTGTTAACTGCCAGGCTGGCTGTGTGCTTTGGAGGCAGGTGTTCCTGTGTGTTTGCCATTCCACATTTTGTCCCTGGGCGTAGATCCACCCTTTTTCTTCATCTTTATGTTGTGCTCATCACAACAATGGTATCTGCATCCCCTAATCTGTGCTTGCCTCTCTCTATCTTTCCTGTTTTGAAAGCTATTTTGAAAACATGTCTTTCTCAGTGTCTTTCTGTGCTCTTTTATATTTTAACTATCTGACTTCATTGTTTAACCCTGTAAATCATTTAGGGGTACTGAAGGTAAGAACAATGCTGCAAAACAAAGTACAAACCACACTGGGTTATTCTATGACTTAATGAATTAATGTTTGTAAGTCCTCTGAGATCCTCAGATGGAAGAAGTTACAGAGATGTGACAGGGTGGTGTTGGCAGCTATAAATAGAGTCCCTTTTGGACTGGAAGGGGGAAGAAAGCAACAGGGACCAGAGGGATGGGGCAGTGGTGATGGGAGAAGAGGAAAAAATAGCGGATGAGGAGCAGGTTAACAAGTAACTGGAAGGTAAAGGACAAAGCAGCTCTGTGCAGAGACTAGGGGGTGTCAGTAACCACCTATCACCCTCAGCTCTGGTCCCCCGCACTTCTGGTCTTCGTTGCCTCCCCTGCCACCACATTGCAGCAGGCAAAGGAATTTCTCTGGTGCCCTTGCTGCTGCCTGTACATCACAGACAACTGCTTCATGTGTAGCTCTCTCGTTGAGTGTACAGCTCAGCCTACAGAAGAAGCAAAGCGTGACCCTCTACTTTTAAAAACAAATTTCAAAGATTAAAAGTGAAATAACTGTAGCCTCAGGTGGCTACTGTGAGGGGAACTCACTAGTTCATAAGGGGGTCCTTGTATGAACTAGACACTTTTGCTCCAATCCTGCAAACACTAAAGCCCATGTCTAACTTTACCCACTTGACTAGTCTTATGGATGTCAATGTGACTCATGTGAATGAAGTTTTGCAAAGTCCTTAAGGATTTGCAAAATTGAGGTCTCTGAATGGTTAAGAGTGTTTGCAGGCTGTTAATGTTAATTAATGTTTACAGCTTATAAAGAGCTCCTTTCTGGTAAATTGGAAGAACTATTCTGTCCCTGAATCCAAGTAATATTAACCCAGGAGGTTTCAATAAAAAGAAGTATGGGGCCTTACTTTTAGGATTGTTGAACATCCACAGCTCCCATTGAAGTCAGCTAGCTTTATGGGTGCTCATTACTTCTTGAAAATCAGGCCTGCTTATGCTTTATCTGGAATTTGTTGTTTGTAATTAGATTTGTGCAATTCCCTCCCCCGCCCCATTTTCCTGTCTCAGTATTATGTTCTATTAAGTGTCACAAGTATTTTGGGTCAGGTGACCCGGGAGTAGTGAAGGGAGGGGAAAGGGAGTTTTCTGTATTGAACTGCAGCCGTGTTTCTCTTGCTACTGAAACATCACTGAATTCTCAGACTGGGGAGGAAAGAAGGGCTGTTAGGACTCAGCTGCTCACATGGCAACACTGCTTCTGAGGGTATGTCTACACTACGAGAGTAGTTCGATTTCACTTAAATCGAATATGTGGAATCGATATTGCAAAGTCGAACGTGTGTGTCCACACTAAGGACAGTAATTCGACTTTGTGAGTCCACACTAACTGGGCAAGCGTCGACATTGGAAGCGGTGCACTGTGGGCAGCTATCCCACAGCTATCCCCGCTGCCCATTGGAATTCTGGGTCGAGCCGCCAATGCCTTCTGGGTAAAAAAATGTGTCGAGGGTGCTTTTGGGTAACTGTCGTCATCCGTCCGTCACTACCGCCCTCCCTCCCTGAAAGCGCCGGCGGGAAATCAGTTCGCGCACTTTTCTGGTCAGTGACAGCGCGGACGCCACAGCACTGCGAGCATGGAGCCCGCTGCGACCATCGCTGCAGTTGTGGCCGTTGTCAACGCCTCGCAGCTTATCATCCACCTTTCCCAGAGGCAGATGCAGATAAATCAGGCGAGGCGGCTACGGCACCGCGGTGAGGGCCTGAAGTCTGAGAGTAGCACAGGCCTGTCAGAAAGCACGGGACCCAGCGCCGAGGACATCACGGTGACAATGGGTCATGTGGATGTTGTGGAACGGCGATTCTGGGCCCAGGAAACAAGCACGGACTGGTGGGACCGCATAGTGCTGCAGGTCTGGGATGAATCCCAGTGGCTGCGAAACTTTCGCATGCGGAAGGGGACTTTCCTCGAACTTTGTGAGTTGCTGTCCCCTGCCCTGAAGCCCTGAAGCGCAATGACACCCGGATGCGAGCAGCCCTGACTGTCCAGAAGCGAGTGGCCATAGCCCTCTGGAAGCTTGCAACGCCGGACAGCTACCGGTCAGTCGCAAACCACTTTGGCGTGGGCAAATCTACCGTGGGGGTTGTTGTGATGCAAGTAGCCAACGCAATCGTTGAGGTACTGCTCTCAAAGGTAGTGACCCTGGGAAACGCGCAGGCCATCATAGATGGCTTCGCCACGATGGGATTCCCAAACTGCGGTGGGGCTATAGATGGAACTCACATCCCTATCCTGGGACCGGACCACCAGGCCAGCCAGTACATTAACAGAAAGGGCTACTTTTCAATGGTGCTGCAAGCACTGGTGGACCATCGGGGACGTTTTACAAACATCAACGTCGGATGGCCTGGCAAGGTTCATGACGCTCGCGTTTTCAGAAACTCTGGTCTGTTTAGACGGCTGCAGGAAGGTATTTACTTCCCGGACCACAAAATAACTGTTGGGGATGTGGAGATGCCTACAGTGATCCTCGGGGACCCAGCCTACCCGCTAATGCCCTGGCTCATGAAGCCCTATACTGGCACCCTGGACACTGAAAAAGAACTGTTCAACTACCGGCTGAGCAAGTGCAGAATGGTGGTGGAGTGTGCTTTTGGCCGTCTCAAGGGGAGATGGAGAAGCTTACTGACTCGCTGTGATCTCAGTGAAACCAATATCCCCATTGTTATAGCAGCTTGCTGTGTGCTCCACAATCTCTGTGAGAGCAAGGGTGAGACCTTTATGGTGGGGTGGGAGGTTGAGGCAAATAGCCTGGCTTCTGATTACGCCCAGCCAGACAGCCGGGCGATTAGAAGAGCCCAGCGGGACGCGCTGTGCATCCGGGAGGCTTTGAAAGCTAGGTTCCAGAGTGAGCAGGGTAACCAGTGAGTTTTAAGTTTCTGTACAGAGAAGCTGAACCTGCCCCCGTTTCTTTACCCAGTTAATGTTGACTATCCTCTCCAGTTACATACCCCCTTCACCCCCTTCCAAAAAAATAAAATCAGTTCTATTTTGTTAATGAACACCGTTGTCTTTATTACTGTTTTCGCGGGAATGTTTTAAACCTGGGACGCAGACTGTGGTGGGGAGCGGGTGTAGTGTACTGATGCAAATGACGCTTCTAAACTCCAGGAATGACAGGCGCCGCAGTGGTGGACTGGTTGTTTCAACGGAGCCTGCCAGCCCTCCTGATCGGGACTGCGTGTATGTGGGGGCTATGTGACTTTGTGGCAGGGGGAGGAGGGTTACAGATTCCCTGCTGCGTGGCTCTGTGATCCAGGATAAGGACCGCTGCATAAGATCTGTAACTGCCCTCCCCCGCCACAAAGTCACAGAGCACCCCCCCCCCCCACAGAACATGAAAACCACCTCCCAGACTGACCAGGGTAACTAGTCACTGCACTGTGTATGTGCCCTGCTGCTGGACCTGCCCCCGCCTCTGTACCCTGCTAAAGGTGACTGTCCTGTCCAATTACCAACCCCCTTCCCCCCCTTCAGACAGACTCTCCTCTAAAAGAACATGATGGAAACAGTAATTAACAGAAACGTATATTTTATTAGCAACTACACATGAAACGGGGGGTTGAAACTTGGACGGGGGCTTGTGTGAGGCGGGAAGGAAAGGACTTGTCAAATTTTGGGGAATGAGAGCCTTCTAGTAGTAGAGCAGTCTGCAGGGGTGGAGTGACAGTTTTCACGGACTCTGCCGCCCCTCCTTCTTTGGACTTTGGGTGAGGGGGGTATGGGACTTGGTGGCGGGGGAGGGCGGTTAGAGAGAGACTGCAGTGGGGCTCTGTCCTCCTGCCTCCGTTCCTGCAGAACATCCACAAGGCGCCGGAGCGTGTCCGTTTGCTCCCTCATTAGTCCAAGCAGCATTTGAGTCGCCTGCTGGTCTTCCTGCCGCCACCTCTCCTCCCGTTCCATGTGTGAACGGTGCATTTGGGACAAGTTCTCCCTCCACTGGGTCTGCTGGGCTGCCTGGGCTCGGGAGCAGCCCATGAGTTCCGAGAACATGTCTTCCCGTGTCCTCTTCTTCCTCCGCCTAATCTGCGCTAGCCTCTGGGACTGTGATGCCAGGCTGGGTTGGGAGACAGTCGCAGATGTGGCTGTGGGAATGGGAAAAAGGGAGTGAATTCCTCAGAAAGATAAATGTAGTTGTGAACAAAGAACATAGTCTTTCTCTGTGAACAAGACCATGCACTGCACCTATCACATGCGCACTCAGGACAAGGTCGAATTTTCGGCCCTCTCATTCAGTGCCTGGGGTCTTGCACTGCCGATCTGAGAAGCGGGGCAGGACACCGGAATTTGTGTAGCAGGCAGACATGGTAAGCCGTAGACTTGTGGCTGCTTAAAACTTTAATAGTAGCACTGGCCTCCTTTCACATTGAAAGCAATGCCAGTCCCTGCTGCCAGCAATCCGGCAAGCATGAACTCTACCACTGTCCCACCCCCTCACGGCTGTCCCAGGGAAAGATCCCTGTATGCTGCTCCTCTCCCGCCTCCACCACGTGGCTGTAAACCACCGGTTACAGTTCTGTAAAGGAACGGGCAAGCAGTCCCAATACTAACATTCCCCTACCTAATTCAAAGCAGGTCACCATGAGCGACATCACTCTGATGAGGATCTCAGACAGTGATAAAGAAAGAATGCTTCGGGAAAGCCTGCAAAGACCAGGGCCGTATGCCGCCATGCTCTGCAGGGCAATGATCCCGGAGTACTTGATTTGTCTCCTGGCGCGGAAACGTTTCCTACCACGGAGGACCCAATAAGGCCACTCTCCCCAGGAACCTGATGCAAAGGCTTTCCAATTACCTCCAGGAGAGCTTCGTGGAGATGTCCCAGGAGGATTACTGCTCTATCCCTGGACATGTAGACCGCATTTTACTGTAGCTGCACTGGCAGGGACTAAACAGTAGAGCGGCTTGGGCAGAACAATCATGCAAAACCGGACATGGTTAGATTTTTTTTTTCAGTAGTTGCACTGCCCAGGACTGAAACGTTAAGCGCCTAGGGCAAACTAATCATGAAAAACCCATTGTTGTTATTCTTAATATTCCTGTTCTGTTAAAAATAAATGTTTAGATGTTTAAAACACTTACTGCTTGATCCTTCCCCTGATTCTGTGTCCGGGTTAACGGCTGGGGACGGTTGGTAGGGGATCTCTGTAAGGGTGATGAAGAGATCCTGGCTGTCGGGGAAATCAGCGTTGTAAGCGCTGTCGACTGCCTCGTCCTCCTCATCTCCTTCCTCATCTTCCCCGTCCGCTAACATGTCCGAGGAACCGGCCGTGGACAATATCCCATCCTCAGAGTCCACGGTCAGTGGTGGGGTAGTGGTGGCGGCCGCACCTAGGATGGAATGCAGTGCCTCGTAGAAACGGGATGTCTGGGGTTGGGATCCGGAGCGTCCGTTTGCCTCTTTGGTCTTCTGGTAGCCTTGTCTCAGCTCCTTGATTTTCACGCGGCACTGCGTTGCATCCCGGCTGTATCCTCTCTCTGCCATGGCTTTAGAGATCTTCTCGTAGATCTTTGCATTCCGTCTTTTGGCGCGCAGCTCGGAAAGCACGGACTCATCGCCCCACACAGCGATCAGATCCAAGACTTCCCGATCAGTCCAGGCTGGGGCCCTCTTTCTATTAGATTGCACGGCCATCTCTGCTGGAGAGCTCTGCATCGTTGCCAGTGCTGCTGAGCTCGCCACGATGTCCAAACAGGAAATGAGATTCAAACTGCCCAGACAGGAAAAGGAATTCAAATTTTCCCGGGGCTTTTCCTGTGTGGCTGGTCAGAGCATCCGAGCTCAGACTGCTGTCCAGAGCGTCAACAGAGTGGTGCACTGTGGGATAGCTCCCAGAGCTATTAGCGTCGATTTCCATCCACACCTAGCCTAATTCGATATGGCCATTTCGAATTTACCGCTACTCCCCTCGTTGGGGAGGAGTACAGAAGTCGAATTTAAGGGTATGTCTACACTACAGGATTAATTCGAATTTATATAATTCGAATTTAGGAAACCGATTTTGTAAATTCGAATGTATTCGGCCACACTAGGCACCATTAATTCGGTGGTGTGCGTCCAAGCTACCATAGTAGCATCGATTTCCAGAGCGTTGCATTGTGGGTAGCTTTTACATAGCTATCCCATAGTTCCCGCAGTCTCCACCCCCCTTGGAATTCTGGGTTGAGACCCCAGTGCATGATGGGGCAAAAAACATTGTCGCAGGTAGTTCTGGGTACAGCCTCCCCCTCCCTCCCTGAAAGCAACGGCAGACAACCATTTCGCGCCTTTTTTCCTGAGTGAACTCTGCAGACTCCATTCTGCATCAAGCATGGATCCCGTTGTGCTCCAGAACGCAGTCTTGAACATTATAAACACCTCGCGCTTTCTCGTGGAGTTTATGCTTACACAGGACCAGAAAAAAGAGGCGAGGAGGAGGAGAAGGCGGCGATTGCAGCGCAGCGACCAGCGTGATGAGGACATGGACACGGACACAGAATTCTCTGAGACCGCGGGCCCCGGTGCTTTGGAGATTATGATGTTAATGGGCCAGGTTATAGGCTTTGAACGCCGATTCTGGGCCCGGGAAACAAGCACAGACTGGTGGGACCGCATAGTGTTGCAGGTGTGGGACGATTCCCAGTGGCTGAGAAACTTTCGCATGCGTAAGGGCACTTTCATGGAACTTTGTGACTTGCTTTCCCCTGCCCTGAAGCGCCAGAATACCAAGATGAGAGCAGCCCTCACAGTTGAGAAGCGAGTGGCGATAGCCCTGTGGAAGCTTGCAACGCCAGACAGCTACCGGTCAGTCGGGAATCAATTTGGAGTGGGCAAATCTACTGTGGGGGCTGCTGTGATGCAAGTAGCCAAAGCAATCACGGAGGTGCTGCTACGAAAGGTAGTGACTCTGGGAAATGTGCAGGTCATAGTGGATGGCTTTGCTGCAATGGGATTCCCTAACTGTGGTGGGGCAATAGATGGAACCCATATTCCTATCTTGGCACCGGAGCACCAGGGTACCCAGTACATAAACCGCAAGGGGTACTTCTCAATGGTGCTGCAAGCACTTGTGGATCACAAGGGACGTTTCACCAACATCCATGTGGGCTGGCCGGGAAGGGTTCATGACGCTCGCGTCTTCAGGAACACCAATCTGTTTAAACGGCTGCAGCAAGGGACTTACTTTCCGGACCAGAAAATAACCGTGGGGGATGTTGAAATGCCAATTGTTATTCTTGGGGACCCAGCCTACCCCTTAATGCCATGGCTCATGAAGCCATACACAGGCAGCCTGGACAGGAGTCAGGAGTTGTTCAACTACAGGCTGAGCAAGTGCAGAATGGTGGTAGAATGTGCATTTGGCCGTTTAAAAGGTCGCTGGCGATCCTTATTGACTCGCTCAGACCTCAGCCAAACCAATATCCCCATTGTTATTACTGCTTGCTGTGTGCTTCACAATCTCTGTGAGAGCAAGGGGGAGACCTTTATGGCAGGGTGGGAGGCTGAGGCAAATCGCCTGGCTGCTGATTACTCGCAGCCAGACACCAGGGCGATTAGAAGAGCACACGATGAAGCGCTGCGCATTAGGGAAGCTTTGAAAACCAGTTTCATGACTGGCCAGGCTACAGTGTGAAATTTATGTTTGTTTATCCTTCCTGAAAACCCGCCCCCTTTATTGACTCATTCTCTGTAAGGAACCCACCCTCCCCCTTCCCCCAGCTTGCTTTCAAAGGAAATAAAGTCACCATTGTTTAAAAATCATTTATTCTTTATGAATTGATTATAAAAAGAGGGAGAGAACCTGAGTGGGGTTTGGGAGGAGGATCAGCGGGAAGGAAAAGCCCAGTAAAAAAAGGTTAAGAAAATGGCAGCCTTTTGCTTGGGCTGTCCACTGGGGTGGAATGGGAGGGTGTACGGAGCCTCCCCCCCCGTGTTCTTACACATCTGGGTGTGGAGGCTATGGAAAATGGTGAGGAGGTAGGGGGGTTATACAGGGGCTGTAGCGGCACAGAACCTGAGTGGGGTTTGGGAGGAGGATCTGCGGGAAGGAAAAGCCCAGTAAAAAAAGGTTAAAAAAATGGCAGCCTTTTGCTTGGGCTGTCCACTGGGGTGGAATGGGAGGGTGTACGGAGCCTCCCCCCCCGTGTTCTTACACGTCTGGGTGTGGAGGCTATGGAACATGGTGAGGAGGTAGGGGGGTTATACAGGGGCTGTAGCGGCACTCGGTTCTCCAGCAGCCGTTCCTGAAGCTCCACCAGACGCCGGAGCATGTCTGTTTGCTCACACAGCAGCCCCAGCGTTGCTTCCCGACTCCTCTGATCTTCCTGCCGCCACCTCTCATCTCGAGCGTCTCTCCTCTCCTCACGTTGGTCCCTCATGTCCTCACGTTGGTCCCTCATGTCCTCACGTTGGTCCCTCATGTCCTCACGTTGGTCCCTCCTGTCCTCACGGTCACTGGCTTCTTTCCTATACTTGCAAACCGTCTCCTTCCACTCATTCAGATGAGCTCTTTCATTCCTGGTGGATTGCATGATTTCGGAAAACATCTCTTCTCTCGTTTTTTTTTTACGACGCCTTATCTGGGATAGCCTTCGGGAAGGAGGAGGGAGGCTTGAAACATTTGCACCTGCTGGAGGGAGTGAAAAAAGGAGAGAATTTTTTTAAAAGATACATTTTTCAGAACAATGCTTATACTCTTTCACGGTGTATACTATTCACATTACATAGCACATGTGATTTCTGTGCAAGGTCGCATTTTGCCTCTTAATATTGAGTGCCTGTGGCTTTGCTGCTAGAGATCACAGACGCAGGTCGGGGCAACAGAATTCACCTTGCATGCTGCCATGGTAAGCCACTGTCTTTAGGCTTCTGCGCCCTGCTTTCCCACATACCAAGCAAAGCCCGTTGTGCTGCAGTTTTCCTGTTAGCTTGTTTTCTGCTGCTGAAGGTTAACACCCCCCCCCCATCCAATTCTCTGGGATGAGTGCTTTATCCCTCCCCCCACCGCGTGGCTGGTATCAGGGAAGATCCCTGCAGGAACCAAACTAACACCCCCCCCCCCCGCCATGAATTCTCTGGGATGAGTGCTTTATCCCTCCCCCCACCGCGTGGCTGGTATCAGGGAAGATCCCTGCAGGAACCAAACTAACACCCCCCCCCCCCCACCCGCCATGAATTCTCTGGGATGAGTGCTTTATCCCTCCCCCCACCGCCTGGCTGGTATCAGGGAAGATCCCTGCTAGCAAAACGCGAAAAGCTCTGGGCCAATCCTCCCCCCCCCCCCCCTTGCACTTGGCTAAATGCAGGGAAGGATTTCTTTTCAGCCACAGGCAAACAGCCCAGTAGGAACGGCCACCTCAGTCCCCTTAATTAAATTCCCTTATTTCAACCAGGTTACCCTAAGCGATATCACTCTCCTGAGGATTACACAGCAAGATAAAGAACGGATGTTGCTTGAATGCCAGCAAACACCGGGACCATACGCTGCCAGGCTCTGTCAGGCAATGATACCAGATTACTTGCTACTAGCATGGCGTGGTCAAGTGTCCTACCATGGAGGACGGAATAAGGCTGCACTGCCCAGAAACCTTGTGGCAAGGCTTTTGGAGTACCTCCAGGAGAGCTTCATGGAGATGTCCCTGGAGGATTTCCGCTCCATCCCCAGACATGTTAACAGACTTTTCCAGTAGCTGTACTGGCTGCGAATGCATCCCAAGTGCTCAGGGCAAATTAATCATTAAAAATGCTTGCTTTTAAACCATGTTTTATATTTTAAAAGGTAAACTCACCTGAGGTCCCTTCCATGGGGTCATGGTCTTGGGTGCTGGCTTGGGAGGCTTGGGAGGGTACTTCAGTCAGGGTGAGAAACAGTTCCTGGCTGTTGGGGAGAACGGAGAGCTGGGTGCTCTCTGCCAGCTCGTCCTCCTCCTCCTCCTCTTCCCCTTCCGCGGAATCATCAGGTGTCCCTGATGAGATTATCCCCAGCTCGGAATCCACAGTCAGAGGTGGGGTAGTGGTGGCGGCCCCCCCTAGAAATGCATTTAGCTCAGCGTAGAAGCGGCATGTCCGCGGCTCTGACCCGGAGCGACCGTTTGCCTCCTTTGCTTTTTGATAGGCTTGTCTGAGCTCCTTGACTTTCACGCGGCACTGATCTGTGTCCCTATTGTGGCCTCTCTCCATCATGCCCTTGGAAATTTTTTCATAAGTTTTGGCATTTCGTCTTTTCGAACGCAGTTCAGCTAGCACTGAATCCTCTCCCCATATAGAGATCAAATCCAGTACCTCCTGTACGGTCCATGCTGGTGCTCTTTTTCGATTATCAGCCTGCATGGTTACCTGTGCTGATGAGCTCTCTGTGGTCACCTGTGCTCTCCACGCTGTGCAAACAGGAAATGAAATTCAAATGTTCCCGGGGCTTTTCCTGTCCACCTGGCCAGTGCATGCGAGTTCAGATTGCTGGCCAGAGCGGTCACAATGGTGCACTGTGGGATAGCTCCTGGAGGCCAATAACATCGAATTGCGGCCACACTAACGCTAATTCGAATTGACAAATTCGATTTTGGCGCTACTCCGCTCGTCGGGGTGGAGTACAGAAATCGAATTAAAGGGCCCTTTAATTCGAATTAAATGGCTTTGTTGTGTGGACGGTTCCAGAGTTAATTCGAATTAAAGCCACTAAATCCGAATTAAAGGTGTAGTGTAGACCAGGCCCAAGAGACCTCTATGTCGAACGAAATAGCTTCGTGGTGTGGACGGGTGCAGGGTTAATTCGATGTAATGGCGCTAAATTCGACATAAACGCCTAGTGTAGACCAGGCCTAAGAGACATTGCTGGGGGCACCTTAATACCTTTCGGTTTGATCTTATTGAAATTGGTGGGAGATTTGCTGTTGATCTGACAAGCAGCGGGATTGGGTGCTTAAGAGGTAGCCTCAGGATTCTGGATACACTTATTATTCACAATGTTTTTTTTTTTTTTATGCTGTTTTTCCCCCTACTCACATATTAATAACAGGGAGGGGAATGGCCTGATTTCCCTGTGGCTACTAGCCAAGGCTGTTAAACAGGAGATCTGAAGAGTCCCTTAGCCTAGTCTCTCATTCCATGGATCCAACAGAGGTAGTGCATTCTACCCTTTGGGGGAGGGACAGAGAGACAGTGCTTCATAGTTAGTGATCCCTGTGACAGAACTAGGACTCCTGTGGTTTTCCAAAGGGAAATTCCATACAGTCCTCCATGCCTAAGGAGGGGATTTCAGAGTTCTTATTGTGGTTATTGGAACAGATGGACATAGGTGTGCTCAAAACTAAAGGCCCACCCAAGGTAGGGTGACCAGACAGCAAGTGTGAAAAATTGGGACAGGGGGTGGGGGTAATAGGAGCCTATATAAGAAAAAGACCCCAAAATCAGGACTGTCCCTATAAAATCGGGACATCTGGTCACCCTATCCCAAGGGGACTTGAGAGTGAAGAAGGAAAGTCCCTGTGAAGACCAACAAACAGGAACCAGGGGAAGTCCATAAAACTGTTAATTCAACAGTGTGAAACCCCATATACTAAAAATAACAACAGGTTTCAGAATAATGAGAGAGTTAGCTAATGAGTTTGCTCAAATTATTGTCATCAAGGGCTTCATATTCAAGCAATAGGATTTGCCAACGTATGTGTTGTTCTGGGGGGATTGCAAGCAACACTTTTTGTACCTGGTAGGTTGGAAGGCTAGATCAGAGTTTGTTTCTGGACACACAAGAAGTTGTGCTATTTCTCTCTGAGTATAATGTGCCTTGAAATGTGTCTATGGGCTATTAGATAATGGCTCAATCTAATTAGAAATTGCAGGAAAAAAGTAAAAATCTCTTATATTTTAAAAAAAAAAAAAGGTTGAAAAATGGTCCCCTGGAAGAGTGATATAAACAATGATCCAATGTATGTTATTTCTGGTTCAGTCTAAAAGATGCATAAAAATGTAAGACACAGTTAAAGTCAGCCCAGTAAACAATTTGGCTAGTAATGCTAATTGTTTTCTTTTTAAATAAAGAATATTAAACTTCTTGAACTTTAGTGCTAGAAAATAGCATGATATCTCTTTAAATCAGCCTATTTACATTGTAGCTCTGTAAAGCCCAGGTGGTTATGTTTTTAATCACCCTTAAATGGTGCTTGTTAAACAGAAGTGAAACAAAGGGGATTTTTGGGGTAATATTTATTCTCTTATCTCACTCACTCTTTTTTTTTTTTTTAACTCTAATTAAAATGCAGCGGAGGTGCGGAAATCCTGGGATGATCTGTCCCTAGAATAAATGCTCATTCCCACCAATGAATGTGTATATGGTTTTTTTTTTCTGGGGGTGGAGGGGGCCACTTATCTGTATGTTCATATGGGTGTGACATTTCCTAGATTGTGTTTATAAATAAAAGTAATCTAGAGAACTCAAAGCTTCCTGAAGTGTAGCACACACAGTATAATTATTATGAACATACATAAACCAGGAGTACTATAGGAATTTGACTACTTTAAAAAAAAATGTGTTTAATGTCATATATAAGCTTCCAAGGAATTTCAAATACTCCATCATCTTCATGCCTATGATTATGGGCAAGATCCTGCTTTGTGTTTAAAATATACTTCTCTATATCATATTATATACCTTCCTGGCTTCCAAAAGTATAAGTGCTTTGAAAATTAGTTAATAGAGCAACAACTCCACTGCAGTTTAAAAGAAAGGGATCATGTTTGTTTTACAAGGGCAATTCTGTGGGCCAAATCCATATTTGGTGCACAAAAGTCAATTGAGTTACTGCTTGGGGACGACTTTTGCTCCACAGGTTTATCTAGAGGATTTTATCCCCACATATTTGTGTATTTAAGAACTTGTAGGTCCAAATTCTAGTTTCTCAAATGTCTATTTTTCTTAGAAATTGTACTGTTTGTCTTTCCAGTATTTGGTTCAATGGTAAGAGTTTTATTTTAAAACTGAATTGTAATACTATTTGAATATTATAAAACATTTAATATATATTGTTTGAAAATGCTTTGGGCTGATGTGAATAATCAGCAGGAGCCATAGCATTTTTCAAGACAAGGATATTATTTTCATGCAAATTGTCCTTCAGGAAGAGAAACATTGATTTAGAGACAATTCAGATTATAGAATTCTGTTTTTCCAAAGTTTTCCATCAACTGCAAATGGGTCTTTAGTAACCAAATATTCATTAATCAGTCCAGAAAATGCCTGTATAATACCAGTGTCTATATACATTCAAGGGCTGTGATGCATCTTTGTTTTGTATGCTAATTTCATTTCTCAAGTACTTTGGTTGAATTAAGCTCTCAGAAGAAGCATGAACAAAGATATCACTGTGAGCGTAGATTTTTTTTTTTTAAATATGTAATTTACCACCTGCAAAATCTGTACAAAATACACCATCGCTATATGTACAACACTACAACAATCACTCAATTTGAATGAAAAAGCCAAAAATTAAGCCCAAGTCATCAGTGAAACACAATAAACTGTTTCAGGCAGGCTTGGATTAACCAATGAGCACTGTTCAATGGGGAGAAAAGACCAAAAAGACTATGACTGGTGCTGCGACTCCATGCACAGGTTGCAATGCCAGTCACTCAAAATTGTCCTGGCCATGCCCCCCACCCCCCATATCGTGATGGAGGGGTGGTCAGGACGAACATAAGAATGGCCGTACTGGGTCAGACCAAAGGTCCATCTAGCCCAGTATCCTGTCTACCGACAGTGGCCAATGCCAGGTGCCCCAGAGGGAGTGAACCCAACAGGCAATGATCAAGTGATCTCTCTCCTGCCATCCATCTCCACCCTCTGATAAACAGAGGCTAGGGACACCATTCCGTACCCATCCTGGCTAATAGCCATTAATGGACATAACCTCCATGAATTTATCCAGTTCTCTTTTAAACGCTGTTATAGTCCTAGCCTTCACAACCTCCTCAGGCAAGGAGTTCCACAAGTTGACTGTGCGCTGTGTGAAGAACAACTTCCTTTTATTTGTTTTAAACCTGCTGCCCATTAATTTCATTTGGTGGTTCCTAGTTCTTGTATTATGGGAACAAGTAAATAACTTTTCCTTATTTACTTTCTCTACATCACTCATGATTTTATATACCTCTATCATATCCCCCCTCAGTCTCCTCTTTTCCAAGCTGAAAAGGTCCTGGGGGAAAGAACTGGACCCAGGCTGGAAGGGCATCTGGCCTGTGAAGAAGATGATTAGAACCACATTTAGGGTGAGAACTTACACTAAAGAAACTGGTTACATGTATTAAGCTTAGTTTGTGTGCTCTGTTTTATTTTCGTAGTAATCTGCCTTGTTCTGTCTGCTACCGCTTTAACTACTTAATACACCTGTTATAGTTAATAAATTTATTTCTGCTTTACAATATAACCCAGTTTGTGATTTCTAACGGGGGTGGGAGGGCAAGAAGTTGTGCATATCCTCCTCCACACTGAGGGAAGAGGCGAATTTCCTATAATTTTGGGTTTGTACTCCAAAGGGGGGAGGTGGACATCTGGGTGCTGGGGCAAGCCCCTTAAGCTGAGCCTCCTCAGAGCGGATTTCTGTCTCTCTCTGCAGCTGGGTGTGGCCCTGCCTGTGTGCTGGGCTGGAAAAGGCTGGGGAGCCTAGCCCAGCAAGGCCAGGTAAAAGGTAGCCCTGGCTGGCAGAATAGTCTGCCTCAGGGGTGTCCCAGTACACCAGGTGATCTCCCAGGGGGTCCAACCCGTCACAGGCACTACATACTTAAGTTGCCCCTTTGTTACTAAATTATGCTTGTTATTGATTTATCTTTCCCATTGTATTTTTTTCTTTGTATTCTGTTTAGGATTCTGTTCCATGGGCAGCTTTGGTAGGGATGACAGGAGCAGAGAGCTCACTCAAATGGCCTAAAATCTGTCCATGAGAGGAGAATGAAGCCTAAGCAGTGATTTTTTTTCCCCTCCATCCTCAACCCTGTAGAAGCCTGCCCTTACATAGGAAATCTAAGTGATCGGAGCTATGTGAGTTGTGGGTGGGGATGGCAAAGCTGAGGAAGATCCATGTTACATAGCAACAGTTTCCAGAAAACCCATGGGAAAATGGTAGTGGGAATTCTGGGCTTGTCAGCATTAACTCTCTGTTTCTGCTCTGGGCTTTGAGACAGTGGGCCAGCATGGCTTCACAGGGAGCCAGGTTGCCATGGGAATGAGAGAGCTTGATGATTGTCATGAAGGATATCTGACACAGATGTCCTAAAATCTGTGGGGTTTTTATCTGTAGATTTCCTTAATTTGCTTCAGTAGGAGTTATGGGTGCTCAGCCCTTCTTAGGATAAGGCCATAACTGTTTTTCTTTAACAAAATAGTTTAAAAAAAAAAAAAAATACCGACACAGCCTTTTGTGGTGCTAAGCTGTCTTAGCAGCCTCAAACAGTCCAGCTATGATTTGTAGCTGTGTTCTCTTCCTGCTTTAATGCAGCACCTCCTGTCCTTCTCATTGTTCTAGGCTGTTGGTGTCACTTCAAAGGTGTATGGTATTTTAAAATAAAAAATGTTTACACCTGGCCCCTCCTTTTTTTGCTGCTTTATGTCGTATAAAGAAGGCTCGAACATTATTTGTAATTTGTCTACTTTTTCACCTTATAAATTTCAGGAATATTATTTTTTATCTTTCCTTGATTTGCTGGAAGAGCAGAGAATGGGAGCTGGAGCTTTCTCAGCCCTCAGTTGTAGGAGTGGTGAATCTCTTGCAAAGAAAGTGACTTTTACAAAGGGCCACTCATTTTTGAAAAGACTTTTTTCATAGATTCTAGATTCTAGGACTGGAAGGGACCTCGAGAGGTCATCGAGTCCAGTCCCCTCTTACAGGTTGTAAGACAAATAGGAAATTAAATAATTAGTTACATATTTCCTTAACCAAACTTAAGGTATGCATGTGTAAAAAAAAGGTCCTTATTAGCAAGCAGAAGGAAGGCCTTGAAAATAATAAGGGCCTGTCTTCACATACAGTGCGATAGGGTCACAGCTGCACTACTGCAGCACTTTACTGAAGATGCTACTATGCTTTTGTTAGTTAATCCACCTCCCAGAGAGGCAGTAGCGATATCAGCGAGAGAAGCTCTCCTGTCAACACAGTACTATCTATGGGGGGAAGCTAGGTCAATATAGCTCCATCACTCAGGAGTGTGGATTTTTCACACCCCTGAGCAATGTAGTTCTACCAATATAGGTCTGTTGTGTAGACCTGGCCTAAGTTATAAGGCCAGAAGGAATAAGGTAGGGAGGATATCTGGCTCAAAGAATAACTAATGAGATAAGGGGAAGCTTCTAAAAAGATCTCTGATCGATAGGGATGACTGCAGGTGGTTTTAAATTCAGTCCTCCAGAAAAAAGGGGTTAAATCAAGAGCTAATATTTCTAGCCAGAGGGTGGGTGGTCCCCCAGAGAGAACCTCCTTGCTCATCTAAAGGAGGCTGTTTTTTAAAATCTCTTCCAAAAAATGGAAAAGGGCACAACAAACCTTTTTCTGTACCAGATATGATCAGAGATAGAGTTGCCAGGTGCCCACTTTTCGACCGGAACTCCTGGTCAAAAAGGGACCCTGGCAGCTTCTGTCAGCACAACTGACCGGGCTGCTAAAAGTCTGGTTGGCTGTAGTGCCAGCGGGGCAGGCAGGCTCTGTGTGGCTCCCGGGAAGCAGCCATCGTGTCCCTCCGGCTCCTAGGCTCCACGTGCTGCCCTTGCCTGCAGGTGCTGCCCTGAGTGCTGGCTCCACAGCTCCCATTGGCCATGGTTCCCAGCCCATGTGAGCTGCAGGGGCGGTGCCTGCAGCCTGGGGCCGTGTGTAGAATCCCCTGGCCCTCCCCTCTGCTTAGGAGCTGGAGGGACATGCTGCCACTTTCCAGGAGCTGCCTGAGATCAGAGCTGCCTGGAGCCCGCACCCTGTCCTGTGCCCCAGCTCAGAACCCCCTCCTGCACCCAAACTCCCTCCAGGAGCCTACTCTCATACTCTGAACCCTCCACTCTAGCCCAAAGCCCCCTCCTGCACTCCAAATCCCTCATCCCCAGCCCCACGCTGGTGAAAATGAGCAGGTGGGGGGAGAGGGAGGGGGATGGAGTGAATGGGGGTGGGGCTTTGCAGAAGGGTCAGGGCCTCGGGGCCAGGGCCGGCTCTAACTTTTTTGCTGCCCCAAGCAGCAAAAAAAAGTGCTGCCCCCCACCCTGCCGAGCGCCGCGCCACCGGAGCGCCCCTCCCCGCCACCCCAAGATTGGCCGCCCCTTACCAGGTGCTGCCCCAAGCATGTGCTTGGTTGCCTGGTGCTTGCAGCCGGCCCTGCTCAGGGCAGGGCAACGGTGTTCCCTATTCTGCAATTAGAAAGTTGGCAACTCTAATCAGAGACCAAGAATCTCCCTTGTTTTTAATCTCCTTGGTGTGGACAGAAGGAAACATGGGTGTGGGAGCTTTGATTTTACTTCTCCTACTATCAAAAACTAAAGGTAAGAGGAACAAGAGCCAGAATCGTACTGCAGCCTCCCATTGTTGTTCCTGTTCTATGAAGAGGGGTTAACTCTACTATCTTCTCACTAGGGTTGAGGTGCTAATCCGGTAATAAACCCAGGACTAACGGAGTGCTAAATCAAATATCAAAAAGAGCTCTGCGCTACATATGCTTTGCTTTTGCTACATTAGCCACTTAGCCAGTAGCCTTATTTTTACACAAAACCAAGGGTTCTAGGACGAGGTTCCTTTTTGCTGACCCAATGACAACAATCACTGTTTGTTTGTTTTTGGGTGGAGTTCGTTTATTTTTTTGCTGCATGCACCAGATACAAAATTTGTTGGCTCAGCTGCCTCACGCCAGAAACCTCGTTCGGACTGAATTTTCAAGGCTTCTAAAAGTGCTTTGCAAAAACATTTCAACCCGCGGAACCTCACCAGCAAACTGCTGAAAAAAAATGCCCTCTGATGAGCTAGCCACTGCCCTGCACCTGAACCCCCTAAGCGTTGTTGGCGGTAGCGCAGTTGCGTGGCGCCGATTGTGATGTCACAAAGGTCTATTTGCAAGCGAGGCATTGTGAAACAATTAAGGTCCCGTTTTCACCGGGGTGTCCTAAATTAAAAAACAAAACCAAAAAACCCGTGGGCCAAACGAGACGGGCACCAGTGGGTCTCAGGAGATTGGCTTTCAGAGTTTTCTACAAGGCATCAGCTGCTCTTTAGGCCAGGGGCAGGTGAGAATGAGGCACTGCTTCTTTTGGCCTGTCTCCTGCTGGGGCTGCTCATCCCCAGTACCTCCCTCTCGGTAACACCTGCCAAGGGCTGGCTCTTATCGACGCTGTGCAGAGCCCGGCCAGCGTGGCGAGGACAGCGGCCCGATAGGAGCCCTGCCTGCCTGCCGAGCCAGCAGCACAGCGCGGCGCTTTGCAGAGCGCCCCTGCCGCTTGTCCCCCTTCCGCAGCCGCACAAAGGAGAAGCGAGAACGCAGCAGGCGGCTGCCAGGTGCTGTCAAGAGCACGCGGGGCCGGGCTTTCCTGGGGGCGGGGACGGTGGCGGCGCTTGTCACCGTGGGGGTGGGGAGGCTGCTTTCGCCCGCTGATTTGGCAGCCCGGCCGGGGGGATGGGCCGAGGCCGGCGGGCGGGGGAGAGGCGGCGCCCGGCTGACAGCGAGCTAGCGGCAGGCAGGGGGCGTGGGGAGGCGGATTTCCTCCGCGCGGCCGCCGACGCCTCCCCAGGGCCCCTTTCCCGCGGGCAGCTGCAGAGGCAGGTCCGAGCTTGGGAGCCCAGCCCCATGGAGCCCGCGGGCCGGAGGAGCCGGCCCGAGGAGGGGGATTTCCCCGAGGAGGAGGAGGTGGACCCCAGGATCCAGGTGAGGCAGGAGAGCGAGCCCCGGGGATGCTGCGGAGCGGCGGCACCCGGGGAGCCGGTCCCGGGGGCTGGCTCAGCCCCAAGCCCGCACGCGTTGGGCGGACAATGCCTAGTCTTTGCGCCCGGAGCCATGGGCCCCATCATTGGGGTGGGACGGTCCTGCACGGAGCTGCGATCGCAGAGCGGAGGAGGGGAATGCTGGTTTGGGGGGGTCACTGCGTTTGCTCCCCATCCCTGCGCAGGTCTCCTATAGATCTCCTCCGTGTTACCCTCTTGCTACTCCGCCCCCCACCCGATGGGGCGTGCAGCCGCTGTGCATCTGCCCGCTGAGCTCATTAGGTTTCTACTGGGGTATTTCTGCGGATGGGTGGAGAGGCTGCTGGAGCACCGGGTGCCTGCCTGCTCCCCTTCGGGAGAGGGGGTTTAAAAGACCCCCTTTTGAGCAGCCCAGTGTGTGCGCTGGAGACAAGCCAGCCCCCCCCCCCCCCCAGATAGGCAGCATCACTGGGGGGGCTTTTCTGAACCTTCCAGGACTTAAAGCAACCTGGCCCCTTTCAAAACCCAAGGGGAAACCTCCTGTGATGTTATGCACAGGCTGCAAGAATACCTGAAGAGTGGTTTCTGCGGTGCGTGTGTGTGTCTGCACACAGACAAGACAATGCAACTGTGATTTTCTTCAGTACCATTCGTACAGGGCGTCTTTCAAAACGCTGTACAATAGTTACAAGACCAGAGCTGAATCATTTGTGGCTTGGCTGTTAAGTAAGATTGGGCTTGGGGGTGGGGAACAAAACATGTTTGAAGCTGAGACCTGAAATAAGGTTGTTGGAGGGGGTCATGGTCTCTCTTAGCTTGGTGCCTGCAGCTGAGCAAGGGCATTTGTGAAGTAGTATTAGTATGATTTAAGCTGTTCATGCTGGTTGTTTAAGATTATTATATTTTCCATTAAAATGTTCTGTGCCATGACTCTTACCTTCTTTTAAATTAAAATTCTGACTTTGATTTTTTTTAATCACAAAAAAAAAAAAAAAAAAAAGCAAAACCGTTTTTGTAAACCTACAGGGAGAGGATAAAACTCTTAATAATAATAATGGTGGGATTTTTATTAAAAAGGAAAACACAGGTTTGAAATACAAAATGTTACTTTCTTTTTACCTGTGATTTTTTTAAATGCTCTTGAATCTTTTTTTTTGAACAAAGTTCCCCATCTTTCTCCCCTCCCCTCAAATTCATGCCCTGATCTATTGCTTGGTGGAAAGATCAGTATGGCCCTAATCCTGCAAAGACCTACACCCAGGCTTAATTTTATGCCCTGAGTAGTCCCTGAGGGCTGGTCTACACTGTGGGGGGATCGATCCAAGATACGCAACTTCAGCTATGCGAATAGCGTAGCTGAAGTCGAAGTATCTTGGATCGAATTACCTGGGGTCCAGACGGCGCAGGATCGACAGCCGCGGCTCCCCCGTCGACTGCGCTACCGCCGCTCGCTCTGGTGGAGTTCCGGAGTCGACGGGGAGCGCATTCGGGGATCGCTATATCGCGTCTTAACTAGACGCGATATATTGATCCCGGATAAATCGATTGCTACCCGCTGATATGGCGGATAGTGAAGACGTACCCTTAGTGGTGGCTGTGTGTAAAGTTAAGCACATGTAGAAGTCTTTGCTGGATCGGGCCTATACCTGTCATTACTCTTGTCTTCTGTGTCTCTTTGCCAGATCTGTACAGATTTGTAGCAACATTTTCAGATGTGGGTGCCTAAAGATAAGTCTGATCTTGCAAACACTTCAGCAATGTTTAAGTGACCTGATTTTTCAGAGACTGAGGCGCACGAGCTCCCAATGACTGAAATTTTGTCCTTGGGTTCTTTTTTATTTGGAATATGGCTCTGTTTATCTAATCAACACTGGGAGTTTGATTGCGTGCTGTTAATGAAATTGTGGTGGGGGTTGTTTTTGTTTTTTTTGGTCATCTGGCTAAATAAATGTCTGTTGCTTTAACATTTGTAGGGCAAAACCTTCTTACCTAGATAACGAAGCAGTAATTTGAAATGTGTATTAAAACCTGCTATTAGAAAAAATAAAAACAATTGTCTTTAAAGTCCGAAATCAAATCTGACTTCTGTGGGTAACAAAGCTATATTGTTAGTTCTAACATCTTTTCATTGTGACCAGATTAATTAATGTAATTTGGTGGACAGTCACTCAATAGTTGATCAATTCGTGGTGTGGGTCCTTTAGTACAATTCAACATTGAGGGCCAAATTCTGATACTTCTGTTGCAGAAAGAGGGTATTGGTGTAACTGCTTCTAATGTATTGTGAGATGAGTCCCTTTTTATACTTACTGTCTTTGCATGTGCCTGTTTCTGTTACAGTATTGACACTATGTTCTAATCCTTGTCTTTGTGCCTTTGTCTGTGTATATACCTCCTTCCCTACCACTGTGAAGACAAATGGCCTTGTCTTAAAAACTGTCTTACTGGGAACTAGCTGACATTAGCCTCATTCTTTTAAGATACAGATTGTATGTCATATTTATTAATACTAAATAAGAATAACCGAAAGCAAGAACTGTACTTCATTAAAACTAGAATACAAGTGAAGTTTCTCAGCTTGTTTTTCTCTTTCCTGAGTAGCTGAATGCTGCGACTAGGTGGTAAACTCACAGACTTCTAAGGCCAAGAAGGGACCATCCTGATAATCTAGTCTGACCTCAGGCACATTGCAGACCACAGAATCTCACCCACCCACTCCTATAATAGACCCATAATCTCTGGCTGAGTTCCTCCAAATGTCTCAAATCTCTGTTTTCATTTAACATTCCAGCCAGAGCCCTAATGTGCTTTCTTTGGGGGATGCCAGATGACATTTAATAGAACCTTTCCTTCTCCGTCATGTTGGTGTCTGATTACTCAGTGCATGCCTGTGTTTTTGCTCTTTTCTAGGGGGAACTGGAAAAGTTAAATCAATCCACGGATGACATCAATCGAAGAGAAACCGAACTTGAGGTACAGAGCTGCTTCTCATACTGTCCTTTTGTGTAAACAGGCTTCTGTGAGAAACATCTTTATTTTAATGGGATTGTCCAATTCTCTGTGATAATTTGACACCAGGGACCTGATGAATGACTCTGAAACAGTAGATATCTGGGTTTGAGCTGAAGTGGGTCAATTGTAAAGGGATGCTGTGAGATTAAAAAACATTTAAAAAGAGAATTTCTTAATTTAGATGATTGAAATTATTTTTAAACCATGTTCAATTTCACTGTTTTCTAGAGTTTACTTTTTGTTTTTCATTAATCTTAGTCAGTGAAAATACACCCACTAGCTAGCCCTTCATAATGAAAGTCTCTCCATTTTTTTTTTTCACTAGTCAATTTCACTTATGTCTTCACTTTCTGGCTGTCAAGTGGGAGAAAGTTTCTATGTTTGGGTGGCAAATATTGCAAAGAAAGGTGTTAAATCCAAATAAAATGTCTTCATGGATTTTTAAATTCCTATACTAGGTTCTGTACAACTTTTAAAAACTAGAACTTAATTTTTGTACCTAAACTACCTGCCACTTTCCTTTATTAGCCACTGATGAAAATGAAAGCCTGCAATAGCATAAGATGGCTGTGCAGATGGAAGAAAATCAACATAAAATAAGTGATGCAAAAGGATCACTTAATTATATTTCACTATATTATGTAAATCTGTTTAATTCTGGATGTTACATTTCACTTTAATTTTGTAAATGATTATTACATTTTAAAAATACAACTATAAGTACCTATCCTGTAAATTAAAAATTGTAACATTTAAAAAAAAGGGACTGCCTCAGAATTGTCTCTTTTAGCCCTTAAAAGGTGTGGGCTGAGACAAATATATTTTGGGGTATATCTTTTGCTTTCTGTTGTGACTTCTTAATTTATGGGATAGGTGTCCAGAGCACTGTATGGGTACCCCTAGTTGTATGTCATTATTATTTGAATTTTAAAATACAAGATTACAGTGAAATGTACATTCAGTGTTGAGTAGACTTGCAAAGTTCTATAGTAAATAAGTGGTCCTTTCACCTCAAACACTTATGCTTTTTTCCTCTGTCTGCACAACTATCTTACACTTTTCAGGCTTTCATTTTCTGTCTGTGGCTAATAAGTCTGTAAATCATGAAGAATGTATTGGTGAATATAATTATCAGTGGTACAGAGAGCTACCGGTAGGACATGCAGAATTAATAATTCTGCAGTTGAAATATACTTTTAAGTAGCTCTACAGCTTGATTTTAAATTTCCCAAGTAAGCTTTTAATCCAATATATAATAGTCAGTTCATCTCAACAGCCACCAATGAAATGGTCTTGAGTAGTACTGGCTGTTAGCGAATTTTTGCAATCTCCTTATTTCATGCTGAGGTACTGAAATTGAATGACATCACTATGAATGGTGGTTTGAATTTCATTAGACCTGTGGTACCCTGTGTCGACAGCATATTATACCAGAGGTGGAATAGTAGTATTGAACCACAACCTGTAAACGCTTATACATGTGATAGTCCCACTGACTTCAGTGGGACTACTCACCTGGCTAAGTTATTCATGTGCTTAAGTGTATTCACAGCCTAGAAACTTGTTGCTACTGTACTTAGGCTAGGTCTACACTACCCGCCTGAATCGGGGGGTAGAAATCGACCTCTCGGGGATCGAATTATTGCGTCTCGTCGGGAGGCGACAATCGATCCCCGAATCGACGCTCTTACTCCACCAGCAGAGGTGGGAGTAAGCGCCGTCGACGGGAAGCCGCGGAGGTCGATTTTGCCGCCGTCCTTACAGCGGGGTAAGTCGGCTGCGATACGTTGAATTCAGCTACGCTATTCGCGTAGCTGAATTTGCGTATCTTAAATCGACCCCCCCCCTGTAGTGAAGACCTGCCCTTAGTCTGGTTGAACTATGCTTGTAGAAAACTTGCTGAACTCTAAAGTTTACATTCATCCCTGGTCTACTGGCACCATTGGAATTAAATAAGAGATACATTTTGACAAAAGGGTTAACACAATTTCTGCCCCTTCCCCTTATTTATTATAAGAAATATTCAATTTTAAACATCAAAGAAAACAATTGTCATAGGCTTCCTGCCTCTGCCTTGAGTAGACACTCACTAAGGTATGTTTGTAATGCTTACTGCAAGCAGTGTTTGACGGAATTCTTATTGACATTGTGTGTCTGTGAAAGTTTCTCCTTATTACTTAAACTGGCCTCAATGTAAGATTAGGCAATCAAATAATCTTTGATCCCAGAATTTTCATTTTTCTTGACCTGTTTAAACTTGCGACAGTTGACTGTCACAAGCAAGTAATTGCTAACATTTTATGTGCATAGTCTCTAAGGTGCCACAAGTACTCCTGTTCTCTCTGGGGAAGAGATGATCTCAGTCCTAAATTTGAGTGTGTCATTCTACTTCAAGGATCCTTCAAAAGAGGGTGAAAACCTGAGAACATTATGTTCAACTGAACGGCATTTGGAGCTTTTGTTTGTTACCTGAGTGAGAGAAGACACCCATTCAAAACGTATCTGTTGCTGCCTCTTCCTAGTCTGGGACAGCAGTTTCTGCTGCTGTTGTAGAAATGACCTGGTTAAATATTTAGATGACAAGAGAAAGATGACAGAATGTTTCAGCTTAAACAGACAGTGGAATTATATTTATCCTAGTCCTCCTTTCACTTTTCAAATTTGCCAGCTACTACCCTAACAACTTCAGTGGAAGTGAACATAGACCCTTATCTCCATTGAAAACAATGGGTCTCAGCACAAATGCAGGGGTCTGTGCAAGCAGATCTCACTGCAGGTTTGGAGCCTTAGTTTGTTCTCCTTACTAGCTGGAGTCTTGCATGTTTCCTCCAGGATTCAACCCTTGCAGCTGTGACCTTTCCCAGACTATCAGCCAAAAGAAGGGGCATACTTAAATATACTTGCAGTTTCCGAAGGGGCAACAGGTTTATCCACAGCTACTGCTGTACTTGGGAATGCTTGCCCTTTCCTGAGCTGTTTTTGGGGGATGGGGGGGTGGAGACCCAAAGAAACTCACTCTTGTCACTAACCTGCCGTTATTACATTGAGTGTTGATTTATGAATATTGCTCCCAGGTCACTGAAACAGCCGCATGGTCCTGATGCTCTGACTGATAAGATCTGCACCGTTCTGTATCTTGTAAAATCAGCTCTTGTGGAAATAGAGTGGTTTTGACCTAAAATGTGCAACAGTGTACGACTTCATATACGCAGAAAAGATTGAGCCCTAATCATCTAAAGCAAACCTCAGGAAGAAGGGAATTTCACACTGAAATATTAACTGACTGGATGCCCACTTGACATTCTTTATGACCATTTTATTTTATGTATTTACTTTCATATCAGTTTCCTTTGGGTATATTTAAATCTTGATCCTGTAAGTGGGCCCATATGCCCATGCAGAGCTGCACTGACGTTGGTGGGACTCCACGAGTTTAAGGGATCGGCTTCAGAGAACAGGCTGCAAGATGAGTACCCAAGTGAATGTGTGGGGAGACTGGATCTTTATTTGAGGCACATAATTTTGGACTGTAGATTAGTTCTTGTTAGTCCAGTCATTGCTGGTGGGCTACTTAACTTACATCAAGGAAGTGAGTCTTGTAAGTCGCATAATTCTCAGCGTTAAGTATTCCAAAAATAATCAGGAAAAAGCAATTTGCTAGAACATGCCTTCTTTAAAGGACTACAGAAAAATGTGGTGGCATGTGTTGTGTGGCTTGATTCACTATTGATATGCAGGAAGGATGGCTTTCTGGGTGACTCAGTGGTTGGAGTCTTATGAATTCTGGGTTCTATAACTGGCTCTGCCACAGACTTTCTGTGTGACCTTGAGCAAATCACTTAAGGCCTGATTATCTCCCCCTCCCCCCAAGTGTGGCAAACACATCCAGTTCTCATGGACCGTAAAGGAGGTTATGGATGCTGGCTACCTCTGAAAATCAGGCATTAATTTCTGTGCCTCTGGTCCTCATCTATAAAATGGCAATAATACTGCTCTTCTACCTCACAGGAGTGTTATGGGGGTAAATTCACTGATGTTTGTAAGGTGCTGAGAAACGATGCTGATTGGAGGGACAGACCCACAAGTACTCAGCTGTTTGATGTAGAGACAGCACTGTTAATTCTAGAGAGCCAGTAAGAGGAACAGCCTATTATTTTAGCAGCTGAGCCCCACTTCAGTTCTTATCCAATAAAGTAATTACATAACAAACAAAGCAAGCATGTGATAGGATTTAGAAGGGTGTGGGTGTAAATGCTATGAAGTCATTTTCAGTGGCGTTATCAGTTCTGTGAGGTGGTGAATAAGTATACCGTTTGCCCTCTCAACCACCCCCATTTAAACCCTGGGGAAATACCTTGACCAGATGATGCCTACTGATAAAGTGCATTCAGGATTTTTTTTTTTTCAGTCTTATAAAGGGCACCAGGCTGCTGATAATTACATGCTGGATTAATTAATGTACCGCCTATTAATGAATCTGTGATTAGGCTTGTTTTAAAATCTATACCTCTGCTCTCACACAGTGGAATGCTGAACATTACTGATGCAGCAAAGGATTATGGGGATCCTCAAAGCGATTTAACACTTGGCTTCTCTAATATTCTTGTTAAAATCTGAAACATCCGTGAAGAGGTGAGGGAGCCTGCTGTAAATATCTAAGTGGCACTGTGCAGGCTTTTCTACCCAAGCTTGCCAATGTCCTCTAATCCTTCCTGACCTGCAAGACCCCTCGCTATCTTTAGTCCTGGGCTTCTCTTACAGAGACTGCCAATCATCCTGAATTGTAGGTTGCCTTTGTGCTGGTCACCGTTAGAGAGCTAGGATGCACATCATCAAAATCGCTTTCACTTGTGCACGCTGTCAGCATTTGAACTCCTCTGCAAAGATGAAAGGCTAATGCACTAAACTGTACCTTGGAGGAAAAATCTTTTGTCAACAATTTTATTATAAAATTCTTTCTCCTCATTTGTAAACTTGTTTTTGGGGTGAAGGTTTCGATTCTTCGTGTGGGAACTTGCTGTACAAGATTTTAGGCTAGGATCACTGCACCCCCTCCAAATTTTAGAAAAATTGCTTATCAGCGGTGGCTGGTTTGATTAATGTGCAGAGCATGTATGTGCCTGCTGTAAGAGCTCATATCTTCAGAGACAGTATCATTTTTGTCAGTGCCTATATGCAGCATTTTCACAAGAACCTAGAAAATGGCCCAGTTGAGAGCTCAGTGTCTGTGACTTGTGTCCCCTGTTTGCTAGCTCTTTGGGGCGTGGTGAGAGAGCTGCAGAATAGGATTTGTGAAATGTTCACCTGTTCAAAAGTATGGAGTAGATGGAAATGGGGAGGGGTGTGTGCATGCACATGTACTCACAATCCAAAACATGGCTGGTATCATGGGTCAAACCTCTGGCCTTCCAACTTCAGCCCCCTCAAGCTCTTTCTAATGATCCATTTGTTTGCTGTGGAAATGGGCAATAGGCATCTGTACATGGACTTTTCTTTTCCTTCCATTTCTGACTGTACAAGAGTGATTTCTTTCTGATTATCCCTTCTGGAAAGAACCATTGCCCAAGAGAGCCAGATGGTTTTTCAGCCTGACACCCCTCCTCCCCCTCCAGAAGCAGAAGTGTGCTGCTGGCACAGGGAGTTAATTAAAAAAAAGAGTGCTTAGAGAAACCACCCAATTTCTCCTTTTTTATAAAACTAAACTTCAGCTTGGCAGTGGGCCCTGCCTGCAACTGTTCGTGGGGCTGGAAGGTACAGGGGATGCCCCAAATCTCTATTTTTTAGCTGGCAAAGGAATAGATCACTGGGTGAGTCAGGTGACATCTTAATCTCATTAAAAAAAATTAAGTATTAAGGGTTGGTTGTTTTTCTTTTTAAAGGCTGACAGTTGTATACTCTCCACATGATCTAGTAAAATACAAACCAGACAGTGAGGACCTTGATAAACAATATGATAATGCTTTGAGTTTTCAAGGGCCAGATTTTCAGTGTTAGGAGTGCACGAATGTTTGTGTGTCTAATGTAGATGTGCAAATACCAGGCGGGCATGCAAATTGGGTACACCTGGAATTTGTGGGCATAAGTTAGATATTTGTATGTCCCTAACTTTGAAGGGACGATCTTAAATATCATAGCAGCATTAGATATCTATAGCATGGGAAAACCGAATGAATGTTTCCTCTGGCCCTTGGAAACTTACACTACTGTAAAGTAACCCTAACCCTGAATGTATCTTGCAGTCACTAATACATTCCTTCCTACTGAATAATGGGTTGTCAAGAGGATACTAGTTTCTGCATACTGCGTTGTGAAGAGGATATTGTAGCCCCAGCATTTGAAGTCCAGATGAACTGAGCAATGAGTGAGTGAGCTGAGCCCCCTAATCTCCCTCAACTGCAAAGCTGTAGCAAATCGCATTCCACAGAGCTCTGGATTTTAAACTGCTTTTAAATGCTGCATTTGAAAATACACCCCGCCTGAAGGGCGGGAACCGAGGTTTGCCTGCCTTCCAGAATCTAACTCCAAACCTCACTTGTTGGCATTTGCATCAGAAAGGAACAAAAACATATTTGATCCTCTTAACAGCTGCTACGTAAGTGCAAAATAGTATTTTATTTTTTGGGGGGGGGCGGTCAAGTGGGGAGCCTTCTGTCTGAACAGTCTATTGTCAGATATGGTCCTCTGTTGTAGTTCAATAGCAGACCACTGCTCAAAAGAAACAGTTATTGGAACAGTCTGCTTTTCAAAAAGGACTATTCCAACAGCAGCATGTGTTGGGTAGAAGACTGGCATGCTCCCCAAAGCTACACTTCTAGAATCTCCCTATTGGCAAGGGGTAGAGGAGAGGGAGCTAAGGAATTCTTAGTGGGGAATTGTTAGGACAATAAATATTCCCTTTGTGTTGAAGAGTAAGCTCCAGTTGTCCCCATTTGATACATATTGGTGCTGCACTTGCCAGTTTTAGTTCCATGTGGCTCTCAACCTTTCCAGACAACTGTACCCGGCTTTCAGGAGTCGAATTTGTCTTGTGTACCCCCAAGTTTCACCTCACTTAAAAACTACTTGCTTACAAAATCAGACATAAAAATACAAGTGTCACAGCCACTGTTATGAGAAAAGGAAGCAATTTTTCAGTGTTTACCATATAATTATAAAATAAATCAATTGGAATATAAATACTGTGCTTATGTTTCAGTGTATAGAGAAGTATAAACAAGTAATTATCTGAAATTCTAGCTATTAAGTGCTCCCAGTGTGAAGGCTAGGTTTTGACCCTTTCCTTCTCCTCTCTCCACCATAATGCATACAGAAGTGAAACACCTTGACTTCTGTTGAAACTTAAGGAAAAACTTCTTACAGTCGCAATTGAACAAGGGGGAGAAAGAATGAAACGTTAGACACAGTTACTTAAAAATCACCCTCTTATCTGAAACATTGTTATCCTACTATCCTTACAAGGAACTTTGAAGGATCGTAGGATAACATTTGGCAGGCTCTATTGCCAAAAGAGACTGGAGGAAAAAGTCTGCTTTGCTCGGCTTGTTTACTTTGGCGTTTGAGCAAACTCTGTACAGTTAGCTTTACTGCTCTCCATTCTGTGTAGTTTGCCCTGTTTTATGTGCAGGGCATAGCGTAGCAACAGGAGAGGGGGAAAACATATAATTGTAAAACCACAAAAAATTGTCAGGGTGACTCATGAGCAGGGATAGTACCTGAAACTGCAGAGAAACGACTTTGAATACTACTTCTAATCAGATTTAAAGTTGATGAAATGTTTTAATTATTTTTACAAGGAACCGAAAGACCGAATATAGATGGGGAGAAAGAACTTAATCTCTGTGGGTTTCGTCTGAGCAGCCTTGCAGCACTCTCACTCCCGTGACTGCTTTGCCGTGTGCCCCATGCTGCACCGTTACAGTTTTTTCACTTCCTTTCCCCAGCAAACACATGTTAGGGCATTAGATAGAGGCAGAAGAGGTATCTTGCAGTTAAACAAGGTAAATGCAAAACATGTACACCTACAGGACCGTGATGGCAGCTGGTCATGGAGAGCAAGGCAATAGATAATTTGGAGGTGCAGGTGAAGAAGAGTCCTCCCAGTGCATGTGATAGGCCTGTCTGGTATATCTATCGCAGGTATTTATATGGCCCCTTTGACTATAGTATCTGAGCTCCTCAGAATCTTTACTGTATTTATCCTCACAACACCCCTGTGAGAGGTGGGAGTGCTATAATCCCCATTGGAAAGACAGGGAACTGAGGCAGAGAGGACCTAAGTGATTTGCCCACGGTCACATGGGAACTCTGTGGTAGAGCAGAGACTTGAGCCTGGGTGTCTCAGGTCCCAGGCTAATGCCCCAACTGCTGGATCATCTTTCCTTTGCAATGGATCTGAGTGCTTGGAATGCCCGTCCGTTCACATAAGTTCTCCGGATGTTGAGCAAACACTCCAGGTGTCGTGGCACTTCTGAGCAAGCCTGGTCAGTGCTTCTGCCCACTCCAGCTCAGTTCAAACTGTGGCAGAGCTGGTGTCAGTGGGCAGTGCAGCTGTTGCAGCTGCACTAGTTGAGTTGGTCCGTCAGCACAGTTGGATGGTACTCCTCTATGCCCTTCACTGGCAGGTCTGACAGAAGGTGATGGAGCCTGTGCTGTCATTGTATGTCCCTGCTCTGGGGAGCTGTGCCTGGGACTTTGGGCAGGTGGTACAGCAGCTGTTGGTGGGAGTGGAATCAGTTTAGGTTAACTGTCTGGCTAGTGTGGACGCACTGAACTGCAGGGACAAACAGTGCTACAGTTGCTTAGCTGAAACATTTAACATGGACGTGCCTCTCTTGACGGGGCTAATGAAAAGTGAAAGTAGTGTGTGGTAATGAAACGGAGGGGTGGTAACCTCTCTGGGAGCTACTGGTGCTTTGGGTTTTGCAACCACCACTAATGTTGTGTTAGATCACACTACAGGCCCAACTTGAGAAAATGATTAGAAACCTTTGCTAATGAGCAAGGCACATAAAAGACGAGAGTCTGCTGATCATTTTTTATCATTCAGAAGAAAGTTGAACATGCAGAATTAGGATCTTCTGTTTCTGATAAACAGAAACTTGAGGACATATTCTGGTTTAAAATGGGCTGTCTGATAAACTATAGGGTTTAAAAACAATTATCACCTAACATAGATACCACCAACTTTCTCTTATTCATCAGAATTTCATTTGGGGTCCTCATTTTGGGTGTCTTTTTTTAAAACAAGACCCCAATCCTCAGAACACTTGAACATGTGTGTAATTTTACCCATTGGCTTGAATGGGACTATTCACAGGGGTTAAGCTAAGCATGTGCTTAAGTGTTTGCAAGATGTATGCTTAAGGTGCCAATTAGAGAGGCTCTTGTTACAGCACAGTAATTAGGAGGTGCTTCATTGGATAAAGATCTGTGGCTTCTCATGAGATTTGCTCTTGGTTTGACAGTTCCATGCTGTTTTTATTCCATGTGGAGATAATCACATTCCCTTCCCTAAGGGTACGTCTTCACTATCCGCCATATCGGCGGGTAGCAATCGATTTATCCGGGATCGATATATCGCGTCTAGTTAAGACGCGATATATCGATCCCCGAACGCGCTCCCCGTCGACTCCGGAACTCCACCAGAGCGAGCGGCGGTAGCGCAGTCGACGGGGGAGCCGCGGCCGTCGATCCTGCGCCGTCTGGACCCCAGGTAATTCGATCCAAGATACTTCGACTTCAGCTACGCTATTCGCATAGCTGAAGTTGCGTATCTTGGATCGATCCCCCCCCCAGTGTAGACCAGCCCTAAGGGATGAGAGTACATATAATTAAACATGAATAAAACTGGGGAAGGTCTCAATGCACAAATTAGTCATTATAAGGAGTTTCTGTTGACAGTTTTCTTCCTTCCAAGAGTGTTTTTATGGAGCTAAGAATGAGGCTGATTGAACTAGATGCTGTGAGGGTCTCTTCACATGCATTAAGGACTTCTCACATTTTAACACACAACCCTCCTCGCCCCCATCTGAAAATCTGGGGAAAGTGAAAATAAACCCAGCTAACGATGTCACTTAGAAATGAGTTTTTAATGGTATGTTTCCCAGCAGGGCAAGAACATTCTCTCCCCCCACCCCCTCTAAATATGCTTTGCTATTTAAAAGTAATTTTCGTGCAATGAATTCATCATATTTGCTAAAGCAATTTAATTTCACCTATTTGTGAAGCTCACATTTTGAGTAGTGAACCATATAAAATCCATTAGTCTAATTAGAAATGCTGTAATTTGTTTAACTCTTCTGATTCAGAAGCTTGCTTATTTCATACATGTATTGTCTGGCCTTTATCTCATGATGCAGTTTGATACTAACTCTTTTTCTCCAAGAAAAGAGACTTAAGCTAGATCAGAGTTATAAAATAGAATAGAACTGTTAAAATACTAAACTAACATTGGCTGTTGCCACATTAGACATATAAATATTATTTTAAAGTGGGTCAGAATACTTTAAGATGCCAAAACTATTAACATGGGGACAAAAAATTATGCTATTGATCCTGTTAGGATTTTAGATAATACTGAAAATCAACCATAATTGGGCATACTAAAAATACATTTTAATAGTTTGTTTTGAATCTTTCCCTTCTGCCTTTATGAATGTCAAGTGTTAGGTTGCAATGTTTTTTTTTTTTTTTAAATCTTGGCAATGAATATATAACTTTGTATTCTAGAAATCTCAGGAAAAAAGGAAACGGGATCTGAATTAGAGCTCCAAACCAGCTGCTCTCAGTTAATAAAAATGTCACTCCAGCAGTGTGCCTAAATCCTTCTTTCTAATTAGAATTGGAAGGTTTGTCATGAGCTCACCTGGTCCTTGCTCTTGGTCCCTTTAAATATAGAGCCAGATTCTAATCTCAATTACATCTGTCAGTCTGGAATAACTCAGAGTTATGCTGGATGCTGAAATCAGAATCGGATCCATTCTGTTTAAAAAAAAAATAAAAATAAAAGTGGAACAGAAGGAGGATTCTAATCACCGTATCTAATTATAAAGAGGGCTAAATCAGTTTGGGAATGACAGGAGAAGTTCTGGCTTTCTTAAATATAAAAGAATAACAGTCAAATGGGAAGCAACCATCTTCACTAACTGATGCAACTAGAACTGAAAAGATTGGCTTTCATGGCAGAAAACTGAATTGAAAGCTCTACAAAGATGTTGCCAGGAGGGTGTGTTTTAAATCAACTTTTTTTTTTGGTCTAAAAATTAGCATACAGACTCTTTAAAAGTTTCTGGTGCTTTCTCCTGGAGCAAGCAGGTCCTTTGAATCCTAGTTCCCATTGTAAAATGGTGCCCCTTCTGCAAAATACCATAAAGGGCCTTCAGTTCCTGCTGCAGTTAATGACAGTTGAGAGATCTCAACACTACATGGGATTGGGCCTTGAGATGGCAGGACCCACTGTGACCCAGGTCCAGCTTACAGAGCAGAAATGCTCAAAGAAGTGACCAGAAATCTGAAAACTGCTTTGAAAGTCTCTTTAATTTCCTTAGTAAACGTGTAGCTCTCTGTTATGATAACTATTCCCAAGAGATGTCCGTATTCTTTCCAGAGGACACTTAAAAGGACAAGTCCAAATCTCTTTGATATAGTGCAGGGACGTGAATTGTTCTCTAGTATTAGAACAGTGATACTCAGACCTCAGTGGTTCAGGAGCCAAATTAGTGATCATCATTACCCCAAAGAGCCACAGTAGTGTGACTTAGTTTCGTTTACTTACTTACATGTGTGTGTATATATAATTAATCTCATAGCAAAACCGACCAAGTATTAATATTTTATCAACTACAGTTGGTTAATAACCTAGTAAAAGCATCCTGATTGGTTAATAATTAAATCACGCAGTATTTTAATATCATATGCTGCAGAGAGTCGCAGGAGCACATTAAAGAGACACTTGCCACTTGCGAGCTCAGTCTGAGTATCGTCGTATTAGAAAATCACACAACAGGCCAGGTGTATCTTTGTCCTTTATCTCCCTCTGAGCTCGGTGCACTGCTGCTCTTCCTCTCCCGTCCTTGGCATTTCCCTTTCTGGCTTATGCTGTCCTGACGTTTTTATATATGCTGCTTTCTGAAGAGATGTTCTGACATCCAGAATGGAAATGTTCGCTCTTAGGTGCATTCCAGGGTACTGGATATTATTATGATGGAACAGTTCTAGCTTAATACTAATGACAGCCACTATCCTAACATTCTTGGCTGCTCTTTGACTCCTAATCAAGATCCCCACACTAGGAACAACAGACCAAGAGAAGTAAAATTACACAAACACTCTAATTTTTCTTCTATCTTTTCTTCCCCTCTTGTAGGATGCACGCCAAAAATTTCGCTCTGTGCTGGTGGAAGCTACAGTGAAACTAGATGAACTAGTAAAGAAGATTGGAAAAGCTGTGGAAGACTCTAAACCTTATTGGGAGGCCCGGAGGGTAGCCAGACAGGTGAGAACTCTATTCTAAGCTTATGCTGGTAATTGGATCACGGTACGACACACACTGGAAAGTACACACTGGATGCATCACATGGTACTATTTATAGCACCCTAAGTGTAGGCATTTGGCTGATGCTTTGATAGATGTCTGGGGTTGCATGCTTGCCATATGAATTAGTGGCAAAATCTGTTCCCACCCCACACAACAACTGTGTGCGCACTCTAGTCCAAAAACAACCACATAAACATACGCTATCAATAGTAAAAGGCTTGTTTTATTCTCTAGCACTAATAATGGCCTTTCAGACAGTAAAAGACTTACTCAGGTTCCTTCCTCTCAGCAGTTAATTGCTCTAAAACTAGTTATAGAGCTTGAATTCCTGTCTCTTGAGTCTCTCTCTCTCTCTCTCAAAGCTTAATGCTAAGTACTAAAATTGAAGGGTATTGGAATTTGTTCAGCCCCGCTCCTCCTCCTCCCCCACAACCAAGAGAATTCTGCTCTGATTTTTCCTGGTAAGTATAAACACAATATTCTCTGAAATGGGTGAATATTCAGGGATGTCTGAACTCTCCTCTCTGACATGAATTATGGCACTTATGTGACAGTTTTGGGCAATATCACCCAAACTTGGATGTTTAAAGTTAGGCACTTAAATCTGTTAACTTCATTACTGGGGCTTGGAAAATCCCAGTTGCCTGGGGCAGGTGAGTGGGCTGAGTTGGGCTGGGGAGCAGAGTGGCTGGAGCTGCTGGCTGTAAAGGGAGTGAGAGCTCCTGGAAGCACAGAGGTAACTTCTCTTTCTCAAGATAGGAAGTGCATGTGCAATTTTTGTGCAATACGTATATTTTTATATCAAGCATGTTTTTATAGTTCTACAAAAATGACTTAGTAAAAACCAAACTTAAAACTTTGTAAGTTACTCCCTTACAAGTCAATGGTAGATGTGGGTGCTTTGTACTACTGAAAATTGGACCACTTTGTTAGGTACATAACTTCAGGCACCAGGTTACAAAAATGTCCATTGTGACTGGAACGTGGCAGCTACTGCTGAGTCCCTGCAAATGACAATTCATCTCTACTTCATTGGTTCCCAAACTTTTTACCAAGGTGACCCACCCCCTGGGTTTTGTCTCTTTTTGTGATCCGTCATTATATGCATGCACCCTCTGCCCCGGCACCGCAACCCTAATCCTGGCCCAATGCAGAGGGGAGGCATGATGGTGGTGCAGGGGTTTGGAGAGTGAGCTCACTCTATGGTAGCAGCAGCTGTCCTGCAGGGCTGGCCTAGCTGCCAGCTCCAGGCATTGCGATCCCATGTGCCAGGTTGTGGTGTCTGGAGTGGGGAGCTGGGCCCTGTCCCACAGGACGGGGTGAGTGTAAGACGTTCTCACCCTCCAAACCACTACACCCCCCACCCCGGCCTTCCATCTGCATTGGGCCAGAAGTATATGTTGCTTAGAGCCTGGTCATGTGTGGATCCGGCCCTGGACATGGTGACTCATCTAGAACCTTCCTGCAACCTATGGTGGATTGAGACCCACCATTTAGGAAACACTGCTCTGCCTATTTGCTGTCTGTAAAAGCCCTTTAGTTATGCTAGCTAGAGCATCTTGTGAAAGGAGAGGTTTGCGCTCTGTTAAAGATCTTATTTCCAAAACACACATGTAACCATTGCATTTAAAAAAATGTGGATAACACTGAAAAAAATTTACAGGATTGCAATATTAATAGTCCAGTAATGACAGATTCATCAGTAGAGATTACCATATTTATTCAGTTCATTCTGTTAGGCTTAAGTAAAATGCTATCTTCTCCAGACTTGTCCACTCACTCAGACTAATACTGTTCTACGTTATTTAGATGCTTTGATACTGTTGCCTTTTTGGAGGCTTATCTTCTAGCTATTTATAGCCTGCTTCCCAACAAAAACCTTATTTATCATTTGTATTGTGGTAGAGTCGGGTGGTCCCAGCTGTGATCAGGGCCCCGTTGTGCTAGGGGCTGTACAAACACAAAACAGAAAAATGGCCCCTTCCTTACTTATGGTTGTTTGCATGCTAAGGTCTTGTAACCTAACAGCTTTAGGGTCCAGGGGAATACTGTTCAAGAAATGTAATAAAATAGAGAGCGCCATAAGATTACAAAGCATGTTATCAGAAATCATTCTTTGCCCCAAGCAGTTTATGATCTGAATTTTATTAAGTTTGTGTAACAAGATATAATTTTTAAAAAGGCTATAGGGAAAATGATTCAGACTGGGGGGAAGAAATCATGAAACATTGGGTGACTTCCTTCGCACCGGGATATTGATCCATTTCAGTCATCCAGGGATCTTTTTTAATTTTGATTCCCAGAGGTGTAGAGGAGTGATGGGAACTAAAGTAACAAAATGATTCCCTTCCAGAGCACCTCCCCCTTATTTATCTAATTACCTTTATACATTAATAACTATATAACCTATGAATTCTCTTCATTCACCCAAACACCATAGAATCATTATAGTTCCCTCCCAACTTGAGAACAAGGCTGTCCACAGATGAAATAGTTAAGTTGAAAATACTTGCTCCCTCTTCAGAGTCGGCGTGGAGAGCGGGAAGTGTGTTTTTCCTTCTTTTCATTGAAGGGAAGTAAAAATTGGATCCATAAATTCTTGTCTTCTGGGAACAAAGATCTGTCTTGCTGCTGACATTCTGACTGGCTGAAATGTCCAATTGTCCCAAGTAACGTGGATTCAGAATGCTCCATGGTTGCCACCCCATCTTCTGAGTTGTCTGATGCAAGCTGTGTTGAGTCATGATGAGATGGTTGGCTTCAGTAGTGCACTGACATTATTCTCCTATGAAAACATTGGTAGTGCCTTTATTAAGGCGAAGCCAGTCACAATGGGGTAAGGCAAGGGTTCTGACATGAAGCATAAAAAACAAATGAAATCAGGCTTCCAATTAAGGATGAATTTACTGTTCCTCAGGGCAGCGCGAGAACACGGAGACCTCCTGTCCCTACCCCATCTTGTGCAATTTTACACTGACAGGAAAACTTCAAGAACTCAAGACTAATGAATCTCCTAAGTAAGAATCCTGTAATGTTTTGTCTGTATGATATATTTCAGGAGAAAGTCAGCTTTGTCTGTCTGAGACGAACTCTAGTACAATGTAACGATGATCACTTGGGGCTAGGAGTTGGGTTTTCTGTACTTCCAATCCATTGCGTGGAGCCGGGATGTAGATTATTGGCACCAAAGCATTAACGTTAAATTTGTGATGGGGCCAAAGTGACCTGGCAAACTGAGGACCTGAAAACCTTGGGGGGAATTTTAAGGTCTGTGGCAGGGATGTTTTACTATTTTGTACATTAACTACTAAAATATATCTTAGTGAGGGGTCTTTGGGGAGGAAAATGTACTGCCTGGGAAGCTGAGCATATAAAAGGGTTTAGCACTTTTCTTCTGGCTTCAGAAGGGAGGTTGGCTAAGATAGCAGCCCAGCATTTGCACTGCCTTAATCAGGAGCATCGAGATTAGATGATTTAGCTACATCATGGGCTAGCAAGTCAACATTGTCATTGCAACTCATCCACACTTTTTTCCAATGTGTGTTTCTTGTTTGTGTGAAATCTGTTGTTCCTAGCCTGCTGCCATAGATAATTGGTCTGAGAATGATATTGAATTGCAAATGGAATGGAGAAATGAATGGAGGAGAGGAAATCACAAGAATACATTAATGGTTTAATCACGGGGACAGGGCCTGATGCTGTGGAGAGTTTAGGAAGAGTTGAAGCTGCTTAGCACCTCTCAAGGTTGGGCCCAGACTGTTCCACTGTACAAGGATTTTCTGCAAGTCTTGATTCATCAGCTGGCTGAGAATTTGGGAATGGTGTGTTGCCACCATAGATGTTCCTGTCAGTCACTGGGGAATAACACACTATGCAAAAGCAAGCGTGGTCACCCTAGTATCTGTGAAGCACAGGCTGTGAATCAGAGAGAGGTTTGATTTCCAACTGTTATGTGGCGCCTTGAGCATATTAAAATGGTGATGCCAACCTCAGTGAGGTGTTGAAGCTTAATTTATTAATGTATGTAGAAGTGCTTTGATGCCCTTGGCTGGAAGATGCCACAGAAGAGTAAAGTATATCCTTCATGAGATCCTCATGAGATTGCCAAGCTAAGAACCAGTGACTTGAACATGCAATAATGGGCTGCTCCACTTCTGATGGGGGGGGGAAAAATGTTTTTAAAAAAAAAAGCAAGCTGACTTAGTGAAGCTAACCAGAATAATAGAGAATAAAACCCTGGTAATGTCAACCCTGAGCGTAATGGGAGCTACAGTACAGCACTCTTGATACCTTCTCATTCCCTGATTCTTCCGAACTCAGTAGTGATTCAGGGTGTAGGAGGAGTTGAACACTGTGGCAGCTCTAGCATTGAGCTTGGTCTGGAGAAGCATTATTCTTTGTGCCAGTTGCAGTTTGTTCTCGGCGCAGCTTCCACAGAGGACCATCAGAAAACTTGTTGCTGGCATAAAGAGGTGAAAGACGTGTGCCAAGTCATATCTATGTATATCTCTCTCACTACAGTACCTTTCAGAAATGTTGGGAGGAAGATTCATTGAAAGGAATGCATGTTTATTTCCTCTTAGGTCTTGCACTTCTTCCCTGGCCCAGCTCTACAACCAATTCTCTTGTAATATTCTTGGCTTATGTTCTTATGTAACATCTCTTTGTTGCAAACTAGACCCTATGTGCATTAGAAACAATATATACAGAGATCACTTCACCACAAAATGCAACCGTATTTGGAATGTAAAACCTTGTTGCTTTTGTCTGTTTAGAAGGCAAAGAGCTGAGGTCCATTCATATTGACTAGCAAACTTTTCTTGGCTAAAGGAAGGGAGAGAGGAATTTGAGAAGCAAAAATTACATGTCAGCAAAACTGTGACAGACTTGTATTCATATTTGGCAGCCTGCCATGGAGTTAGTGAAAAGCAAAACTACTGGCACAGATGCAGTAGACAAACTAACTGACCTCTTCTGGTTGAAGGAGTGTGTTTAACCACTTAACATCTACAAAAGAAGGAAATTGGGTACAGTGAAGCTTTAAATGTCTTGAATTTTTGCAAATCCTTTCAATTAAAAAAAAAAAAAAAAAAAAAAGGTATGACCTACAGCTTTCTACAGCCAAAACCCATGATGCAGCAGTATCGTTGTAAGGTATAGTGCAGGGGTCTCAAACTCAAATGACCATGAGGGCCACATCAGGACTAGTACATTGGCCCGAGGGCCGCATTACTGACACCTTCCCACCCCCCGCTGCCCTCGGCCCTGCCCCCACTCCACCCCTTCCATGAGGCCCCGCCCCTGCCCCGCCTCTTCCCACCCCTTCCCCAAAATACCCACCCCAACTCTGCCCCCTCCCTGCCCCCAGGGGGTGCAGGAGGGGTGTGGGGTGTGGTGGGGGCTCAGGGCAGGGAGTTGGGGTGTGGGGTGCAGGAGGGGTGAGGGGTACAGCAAGGGGTCAGGGTGCAAGGTGTGGCAGGGGGCTCAGGGCAGGGGGTTGGGGTGCAAGAGGAGTGTGGGGTGCGGCAGGGGGCTCAGGACGGGGTTGGGATGCAAGAGGAGTTTGGGGTGCAGCAGGGGGATCAGGGCAGTGGGTTGGGGTGCAAGAGGAGTGTGGGGTGCGGCAGGGGGGTCAGGGTGCAGGAGGGGTGCGGCATGGGGCTCAGGGCAGTGGGTTGGGATGCAGGAAGGGTGAGGGGTGAGGCAGGGGGTCGGGGTGCAGGGTGTGGCAGGGGGCTCGGCAGGGGGTTCGGCTCCCTGCCTGCCTCCCTGTCTGCCCTGCCCCCACAAGAGGCTGGAATGTGGGGAAGGGGGGGGGCAGAGGGGCTGTGTGTTTCTGTTGCTTGAGGCACTGCCGCCAGCAGCTCTCATTGGCCGTGGTTCCCTGTTCCCGGCCAATGGGAGCTGCTGGGGGCGCTGCCTAAAGCAACAGAAACACACAGCCCCTCTGCCCCCCCTTCCCCACGTTCCAGCCTCTTCCCAGAGCTGCGCAAGGAGCCTGCCCTGCTCCCGGTGCACGTCTGGCCACCACTCTGGTAAACACTGTGGGAGAGCGGGGGGGCTGCGAGGGGCTCGCGGGCCGCAGAAAATCACCCCGCGGGCCGTGTGTTTGAGACCCCTGGTATAGTGTGTTTGGATAACTACTGTAACTTCTTAAATGGGGGATAACTGCATTCATTGCTGCTAGCAAACTGCAGTTCTCATATTCACAACTATTTAGCTCATAAATAAAACGGGTACAAATAGCATGACAAAGCCTGTGAGAACTAGCATTGGAACAGAATTAACAGCAGCTTCTCGAACGAGGATGACTAAAGCCCAACGCTTGTGAAGTGATTATGAAGGGCCCTTGAGAGTACTTCCTTGGATATTCTTTGTAAATGTTCTATCTGTTTAGTAAAAGCGACTGTGTGTGACCTTTTCGTTTTTTGGCAAGCTATGAGAACAATCCACAACCTGCGTATTGGGTCGCTTGGTCTATAGTGTGGCTATAATAAGGGTTCCATATAGGAGCGAATGCTTGAAGGGAGACGGTAGAGTGGGAGCTGCTCTTGCAGACCTGTATTGAATGCTACAGACTTTCCTGCTAAAAAGTGGAAATAAATGGCTTAAGACTGCTGTAGGAAGGCAGGCATAATGGTTTGAAAAGCTGTTGCCTCATCACCTGTGCAGAGGAGCCACTTACGTGGCTAAGAAGTGGCTTAGATCTGAAGTGGATCTCAGAAGTGCATTGTGACAGGGTTAGTAGTGGTATACATCCTTTTTAAAGAGGTCCTGCAAAGTGGAGAGTCCTTTCTAAAATGCTGGGTTCCTGTAACTGGAGAGCCCATATTGAGGGGGAGAGAGAAATCGGACTTGGGGTTCTTTTAACCTTCCCCTGCCACACTTGGCAGCTGTGAAGGGCAGTCGGAGCAATTCTTGAGGCAGGACAGAACCGTTCCAGGAAGTGGTGGCTGAAACAGCCCTGAAGGAAAAGGAGGCTTACCTCAGAGCCAACTTCCAAGCCTCTCTGGCCTATCTGGAAATGTAGGGGAGCCTGACAACCGAAGGGAGTTGCTAGTGGGGGGGAAATCCATGTGAAGAGTGCAAGGAGAACCGTTCAGCTGGATCTGCGTATAGCATCAAGGTTTCTGGAGTTAGTGTGGGCTGTGACTGATTCTTAAACTGGGCCTTTATTTCAGCTCTTTCTCTCCCACACCCTCCCAGTATTTTATTCCCTGTGGACCTGCTCTGTAGGGCAATGTTTTTCTCTAGTGACTACTTCATTTTCATTATGAAGCACGTCATTAAATCTTGATGCTCCCCTCCTGCCACCCCCATGGGGAATTGAGGGCAGGGTGACGTCAGTCTTCCTGTGAAACACGGAGTTCCCTTGGCACAACAGCAAGGGAACCTTCAGCACAGATTTGTCTCCCTTCTTGTTTGTGAGACTCAGTGCGGTGTGTACGCTGGCTGTGTGACCAGGCACCAATTCAGCTCAAAGCCCAGGATGAATTATGGCAAGAAGGGGAGTTTGACATGATAGCACTATTTAGGGAGGGAAGTCACTCCCTGCTTTTCTGCTAAGGAATAGAGTAGAAATAAACGCTGCTTCTCTAGTTAAAGCAGGATGCCCTCTGGGTTAGGGAAAGGAAATCTTTTGCCACACTCTAAATTTGATGGAGTGCCTTTTGTGCTGCCTTAGAGATATCAGATCAACATCAGTTAATCACTGTATAGTGTATTCTGAATACAGGAACCAGTCAAGTTTCAGTGTGGTAGTTCCCATCCTGCTTTCAAGCACATCAGGCTAGACACGTCACAGTCTCTGGTCTGATCATTCCTGCATAACATTCTGTTTTGCTGCTGCCTCAGGGCACAGATATGTGTGTGACCGGAGAAAGGGAGGTCACAGAGACTTTATTTGGTCAGACAATTAGGCATTGGGTGACAGACTTCACTTTTCTTTAGGCCTTGATTTAACATTTATTCATTGGGTTTGTCAGCTGGCTGAGTAGAAGAATGTTGGGTGTCTTGGACAAACTTTAAACCAGCGGGAAGACAATGGATACTTCCCAGTGAGACTTGAAAAGTCACCACTGGAGATCCGCTTGGTGAATTAAAGATCCTGAATATATTCCTCCCCATTAGGCTGTTGTTATTGAGTAGGAGGCTGCTCTGACTAGCAAGTATGAGTTTTATTTATTCTTAACATAGAAGCCATGCAAAGAGTGGCCCAGGATAGAAAGAGGAGGCAGAGGCTAGTTTGTGCCCTACATGTTTGGTGGTGCAGGAAGGGTTGAGATTTGGATATTGAGTAGTTTAGCTGCAGAAATAAAAGAACCACAATTTCAAGTAAGATAACTTGTCATAACATCATTGGAAAGAAGATAAATGTCACTGGCAGGACTGTGGAAGACCTGTCCGTATTTCTTCCCTCCCCATCTAGTCTTTGCTTGAGTTTTGATTAGGTAAAGAGTGTTCTGGGCTGCTATGACATTTGGGTTGCAATCCAGACCAGTGACGGGCTGTGTCACCACCTGTGTGCAACCTTGGGTGCCTCACAATGCCTAGCTGATGTTACTCCCAGCTTGGACCTCTCACAAACAGCCAAACAGCATGCAGGTCATGCTCTGAGTGTCTGTGTGTAGCTCCAGTCCTGGTCCAGCAACTCTGGCTCCAGCAGCCTGTCAGTTACATAGCAGCTACACTCACAGCAGAGTGACCCCAACGTGCTCCCAGGCCTGGATTTCCCCCCCAAAACATGTGTTCTGCACTGCCCAGCCCTCTCCTTGACAGTTTGGATATTAAAGGTCCGTTGCTGCTGTAAGGGGGTCAGTATCCAACAGTTTGCTGCTTTAATTGGAGTTACCCAACAGTTCACTTTAAACACAACACTGGATTAGTTTTGATTAAAGAATAAAACAAGTTCATTTAATTACAAAGAGAGAGGTTTTAAATGAGTACAGGTACAAGGTATTATAGTCAGAAATGGTTACAAGAGAAATAGAGAGAAAACGCTTTCTAGGAACTAAAACGTAACAAACGAGACTTGATTCAAGGTTGAAATCTTACCACAGGTTCCCAGCAACGTAGTTGACCAAATTCACAAGTCAGGATCGGCCCTCAAAGTCCAAGGGGCTGGTTCCTTTGTCATCTTAGGTGAAAGAGAGCATGAGAGAGATAGGGAGAGAAAGAAAGAGAGTCTCTGGGGGGGTGTTTGCCCCTCACTTTTATAGTCCAGTCATCTGAGGGTTAGTTACCCTTAGATAAAATTCCTTCCCACTGAGAGGATGGAGGCATGGAGACTCATGGTGAAAGAGGTTCCAGGTTGATGTTTGTTAAAATGCTAATTGCTTTGCAAAGAATGGCTGCTTGACTGGTGATGGCCAGCCAATTTTGACACCTCACTAGAGGCATCAGCTTGTCTTTTGTCTTTGAGAAACAGGTGTGCCCTTCTCCCCAGACTTGTCTGGTAAACACACTTCAGTCATAATTTCAGCTTATGTTCATAACTCTTAATATGCATCATGTCCATACATTTCACCATATTATTGACCAGCCAGTTTTTAGTTTTCAAATGATACCTCACAAGGCATATTTTGTACAGAGGTCACCACAATAGCGTGTAGGGTGGAATATAGGGGGGTATTCAATCGCAGCTGCTACTTAAAAAAAAAAAATAATAATTTGTTGCTGCAGACAATTTAAAATCTATCCTTAGGTAAGCTTCTCGCAACTGCTGCTATCCAGGCTCTTTACTACAGGTAGGTCTGCTTGTATTCCTGACTACTCTTGGACCTCTTAAACATATTTTATGGTCTGTAAGTACCAACCACCTTCTTTGCAGTGGAGTAGCATTGGCTAAGCTTTGCCTTCAGAGCACACCCTTGCTGCTCCTTACCGAACCAAAGGATTGGGACACTGTTGGTTGATGTGAGGCTTTCCAAGGACTGAGCACATGTCCTTGTAGTTGAGACTGGAATCCCAAAGTCTTCATGTTTCATGCATTTTTCTTTTTGCTTATGCTAGGATCTCTGGTAGGGAAGTGTTTACAGATCCTTAATGTCAACCCTCTGAGAACCTGCTGCTGCTTTGATGATTAAATGAGATGTGATTATAGTGTGCAGCCTGGTTCACTGAACACTTATTATTTCAAGTAATTCTAAAGAGAAATGTACTATGGCAGTCCACTTAAATCTTGCAGCATCTGTTTTTAGGACTTCAGTAGGGAAGGCTGCTGTCAGATGCAAAGAAGCATGTTGGCTGGCTACTGTGAACTTTAACAACCAATTGTAAAATATAACCTTAGACTTACTGTATGTGCTATAGAGATTTTGTTGTGCAGGGTTTTATATTCTAGATGAAGAACTCCATATTTCATCCTGGCATTCTAGCTCTCTTCTTGACGATAAGGATTTCTTATAAAACTGGCCAAGTTACTGTAAACCCATCTTTCAAAGGGAGGGAGGGAGGGACAGTTCTATATTTTATTTTTGGCCATGCTGAAATACACCACTAACAGATGGTGCTGGCTGCACAAGAAGGCAGTCTGTACAGTATTCGTGAGTATAGCATGGCAGTCTTTGGTGCCATAGGCATGCTAAATAAGGGAGTAACCTCAGTCTGACTTGCAACCGGGGACAATCCCTCTCTAACAAGCAAGGATTGGATGTGTGATGCGTCTTCTGGGATCTCCATATATGCCCTATTCAAATGCATCACAAAGAGCATAATTTATTTGACAATGGAGTGGGGAGAATGAAGCCTCAGTTTTATCAAGCAATTGCTAACAGCTTTCGAGTGGCTAAGAGCATGATGGAGGGGAATAGGCTTGATGGCTTATCACCCACTAGAGTAGGACAGGAGAACTTAAAGCCTTCATGAGAACATCTGAAATTAGAGAGCTTCCAATGATGTCTGTGCATAGGTGCTGTTATAGGAGAAGGGGCCTCCAGTTTATTAAGTCCCCTTCTTGTCAGGCATATGGCAGTGCCACGTAATTGATGCAGGCCTCCTCTGTTACTTGACTGAATTCTTTAAATATGCTGTTTTTGTCCAGATTAAAATTGTTGTTTTTTTCTTTAAGAGGCCCTGGAAGATGGTTATCTCTTGAATGCACGAAAGCAACTGCATACATGATGTGAGCAGAGGCGGCAGGCTGAATTAGATGCCACACTGGGTTAGTGTGTGAGCCTTGTTATTTCTGGAAATGTGGCTTCAGATTTGGTGATGAGGGAATTGAGTGTGAGGATCTTGGCTTAGTCTGCAGCAGACATACTTCTCTGTCTAGCAGAGGTGTGTGGAGACACTTTGCCTTAGAACCATTGCTGTAAGCAGTGTTAGAAAGCTCTCAAAATTTGCTACGTTACCCTAGCCTTGCCTTGCTTTCCCTGTCCCATCTTTCAAAAAATTGCCATGGATGTAAATGAGCTGAGGTCCAGGGGACAATTGGAGCTGTAACAATTCAGCCTCCAGAAGAAGGAAAAAACCAAGATATTTAACCAAAAGCAGGAGTCCGATGAAGTAGGGACATCTGGTCATTGTATTCCACAGGCATTTCCATTATTTATGGTGCAGGGAGGAAATAGTTTGCTCCCAAGATGTTGGCGGTCTAATGGTTGGGCTGAAATGACTTTTTTAAAAGGTCCCTAAACCCTTTGAAAAGTCAAGTTTAACCTCTGTGCAGTGTAATAGCTCCTTAATGGCAGCTTCAAAGATACCGAAACGTTTCAAGCTCTTGATAGGAATAGCAGAGAAATTGGATGTTCTGACAGTAATGCAGAGAATAATTGCAGACTTTTATGTAGCTCAGTAAAGATTCTCGTAAATCTGCCATTAAGGGACAGGCTTTGAATTTTATAAGCGATTGATTTGCGTGTGTGTGGAGCAGGGCCGGCTCTAGGATTTTTGCCGCCCAAAGCAAAAACAATTTTGGCCGACCCCCCCCCCCCCCCTGTTTTTTAATTACCCCACCCCCGGCCCCACCTCAACTCCGCCCCTTCCCCAAATCCCCAGCCCTGCCTCCTCCCCCCAGGCTCTCAAGCCTAGGAGGGAGGGGGAGAAGCAGCGCCGCGGCCACTCGGAGTCTCCCCCTCCCTCCCAGGCTCTCAAGCCTGGGTGGGTGGGAGGGAGGGGGAGCAGCGGCGCGCGAATCAGCTGTTTTGCGTGCCGTGGCAGCAGCAGCGGAGGTGAGCTAGGGCGGCCGGGGCACATTTTTAGGGGCGGCATTCTGGCGCCGGCCATGCCGCCCCTAAAAATGTGCCGCCCCAAGCACCAGCTTGTTTTGCTGGTGCCTAGAGCCGGCCCTGGTGTGGAGAGGGGTCGTTCTATATTTGAGATGACTCATCCCAGTCTCTCTAATCTGACTCCTTTTTTGTTTTGTTTTTGAGGTGGAGAGGATGGTTGAGGAGAGTATTTTTTTCTTTTAAGCACACATTGTGCTCTCTGGAATGTTTGAGTGTATGAAGGGTGCTGTAGAAAAGTAACATTATCATCTTATTTGAATAACATTTTACTTCAGTGTGAAGTATGACAGCACATCCGTCCAAAATAATGGACATTGATTGGCTGCTATATTCAGTTAATAATTCTGGTAGCTAGAAAGAGTGCTTGTTTGCTTAGGACTCATTGGCTGTCAAATAGGTAAACCCACCCCGGTAATAATTAAGAAGGGCTCACCATGGTGCAGATATAGTGACTGCTTTCGCTAGTCAATGAGTGTGCACAAGCGCTAAAAGCCTTGGATAGTGCTAAAAGTAGCCCAAAACCAGTTTGGGAGCGACCCTGCCCCATGTTGCAAATAATTAAATATGGCAACTCCGGTGATGATCTAGCAGAGTACCTAGTGTTCTCTCTTGTACTTTACTTAGTATCTTATGTAAGTAATTACTCATTTAGTTAAGAGATGATAGCCTAAATGGAAGTATATGAAACTTCCTATTTGTCTCTGAACAGTCTAGCTGGGAGCCAGTTAATTATTTTTGAGTAGTAAGCAAGTATTGGCTAGTAGCAAGACAAATTTTAAACACTTGTTTAAAGATTAGCAGGCAAGAAATACATGGGTTTCACATTAACAAACCAAATAGCTTAGAGCAGTGATCTTGGGCTATAACATGTGGTTTCCCAGTTCCTTACATAAAGAAATAGTTACCTTCTCTTTATGTTTCAGTCAAGGGATTTTTATAAAAAGGAATTGTGTATGCCACTTACAGTAGAACCTCAGGGTTACGAACACCTCGGTAATGGAGACTGCTCATAACTCTGAAATGTTCGTAACTCTGAACAAAACATTATGGTTGTTCTTTCAAAAGTTTACAATTGAGCATTGACTTAATACAGCTCTGAAACTTTACATGCAGACAGGGCCGGCTCCAGCATTTCTGCCGCCCCAAGCACAAAAAAAAAATAAAAAAAAATCCGCGATCGCAATCGCGATCGGCGGCGGCAATTGGGGGAAAAAAAAAAAAAGCCGCGATCGGCGGCGGCAGTTCAGCGGCAGGTCCTTCGCTCCTAGAGGGAGTGAGGGACCTGCCGCCCCCGAATTGCCTCAGGTGCCGCCCCAAGCACCTGCTTGTTAAGCTGGTGCCTGGAGCCGGCCCTGCATGCAGAAGAAAAATTGTGGTTTCCCTTTATTTTTTTTTTAGTAGTTTACATTTAACACAGTACTGTGCTGAATTTGTATTTTTTTTGTTTTTTTGTCTCTACTGTTTCCTGATTATGTACTTCTGGTTCCAAATGAGGTGTGTGGTTGACTGGTCAGTTCGTAACTCTGGTGTTCAGAACTCTGAGGTTCTACTGTAGTTGGGATATACTGTAAGATCCAAAGTAAAGTGACTGGCGAATAGTGCTATAAGGACCTACGCAGTGTACAGGTTGACTACACTGTACCTTTTGTATTTTTTCTTAATTTTAATACACATATTAAGTTCTCTGCAGCATCTGAATTTGCAGATTGATTTTTCCTCACTGATACCAAACTTGCATCCTCCTTACTGACCAATGTAAAACTGGAAGCTGCTTTAAAAACATTTTAAAATAACTTCTCTGCATTGACCGTAATGGAATCCTTGCCTGTTGCTATATTAGGTCCTAGTCCTGCAAGCACTTATGCACACAAGTTACTTGAATGAGTCCCCTTACAGTTACAATGTGTGTAAGTGTGCACAGGTTCAGGCCCTTGGTGAATAAAATTGGCCAAGGAGGAGAAATTCTGTCGCAGTACAAGCAGATTTATCCCACTCGTAGCCCTTTCTGTGCCTCTTCTTGGCAACTCTTGAGTTCTGTCATTAGTGATGCACATATAGTTGGAGATCATAGCTGTCGCAATGTATCCCTAGTTGTCCGTTAACCTTGAAGGAATGTTGTAGCTGGGCTGCATTATGGTTTTGTATAAATGAATTGGTTTGCCAGCTTGCAGTGTTGTGTGACTTGGAAGGCTTTAAAAAAAAAAATGTGGCTGAAAGGAAAGAAAGAAGAATGAATATGCTGGCTTTTTGGTTTAATCTTCTTAATCTCTGTTTTTTGTGTTGGTGGGAGTTGATGTAATATCAGCATCATTGTATTAATTGGAAAAGATGCCTTTTGTGACAATAATAGGGGCATTTGGCTCCAGTGGTAGAGAAGCCACTTAGCATGTGGGGTGAGCATGGGTCAATAACTGCATCCTCCAGCATAAACATTTTGGAAATACCTTTCATTTGGAAGAGAATTGGCAAAGAGGGAGGGCACAGCACGCAGACCTTTAATACAGGAGGAGAAGTTTTTTTAAAAAAAGTGGGGTGGTAGTGGGGGAAGAATTTACTGACATACACAAAAGGACAAGACTAGGAATAATGACCTCGACCTCCATCTTGAACATTCAAGTTATGGTGGCAGAGTGAAGAAAATTCTCCACTGCAGTTTGGCAGTGGCTTCCAGGCGAAACTGTGAGGCATAAAAGCTAGATGGATTCAAGAGAGGATTGTATTTTGTACTGAAAGAAATAGAGCAACCCATCCTTTTGCTTGGGGAAGGACTGGATGACTTCATCAGCCCTAAAATGCACCTATGATGAATGGAGATCTCCACAGATAGAGCATGTTCTCAGTGTTGAGCCAATTTTATTTTAAACATATAATGAAAGGAGGTATGAATGACTGCAGGACCATTAAACGTTAAATGTGTTGCTCAGGGCTTTAGTAGCTCAGCTTCTATTAAAGTCAGTGGGAGAATTGTGCAGCTAAAACCCTTGATTCTGGACTTCAGAAACCTAATTCATAACATTACTTTATTGGATTAGCCAGGTGAAATTCTAAAAGCCCTTTATCCTGCACATGGCCTTCTAGAAAGTGAAAACCTTTTTTCCCAGCACCCAGGGTCGGCTGTCAGCCAACTCTTTATGGAGAACTTCTGACCTTCAGTTGCAGTGACCTCTTTACCAGGACAGACCAAACTTATTGGAAGAACAAGTAGTTACGACTTCCCAGTAAGCCGCAGAGGATATTTTTGGGACCGAGATTTATGCTCTTCTAATGTGTTTTATCAAAGGCTCAGACCTAACCTTGTTTAAAGATCATCTGAAGATTTTTGCTATATCCACTGGATACCAAAGTCAAAGGCAGATAGCTAGTAGCTTAATTTAAAATATTACTTGCCCACAGGGGTTCAGATTTAGAAAATGCATTTATTCACTCGGCGTGAGCAGCTGGAGTTTTTTTAGCTGTCGTGAGCCTGCCTGTCAGACTGCCTTAACAGTGAACTGGCACTGGGCTGGCAAAAACATTTCTTATCCACTAATCTTGGCACAAAGCACAATGTGTTCATGATGTGCACTTCTACCAGAAATTAAATGCTCTCTAATGTTTTAAGGCTCAAGCAGCTAAGAAGACCTGCGTAAGGACTGTAGGTTGTAAGCTGACTGAAAGCAGCAAGGGGTTGGGTGGATAGATCTGTGTGCCTAGGAAGTACCTAACCACTGCTTCGGAAAGCAGTGTGCCAAGTCTGCTCAGAGCTGGTAGTGGTGAGGGTAAAAACACATCCTTACTGTTGTGGCTTCTGATTTTTCTAGGCTAATAGAGAAGCTCTAGCATGAATACATTTATCCACCATCACTGTGCGGTAAAACACATTTCTGAAGTGTGATATAACAGGGAAGAAGTCGAAAGAGCTTGCTACCATTTCAGAAGCTTTTGAGGGGAACTGAACATGGTTTTTACCTTTTGAAACTCTTGTTTAAATTAGGTGATACTTTTTTCCCCTAGGGAGGCCTTGTTTCTGTAACTACATATACAAACAAGCATGACGTTTAAAGTGTGAAGTCTGATACATCTGGTGCTGAGAACAAGCTGCAAACAGCTCTTTCAAAAGATTGCTGTTCTGCTTATTTCATATTCTAAAGCCAAGATTAGCAGCCTTTTCCCAAGTGACCACCTTTTTCTGCCTGCAAAAACAAAATTATCTACTCTCCCCCCCCCCCCCACGTGACCCTATATTCCAGAATCCTTTGCACTGTTTCAGGTCCAAACCCCTTTCCAAATGTTAGAGAGACAAGGTGGGTGAGGTAATATCTTTTATTGGACCAACTTCTGTTGGTGAGAGAGACAAGCTTTTGAGTTTACACAGAGCTCTGCTTCAGGTCTGTGAAAATGTAAACTCATGGTTTTTAGGGTGTTCTGTCAGATCTGGTCAAAGCTGACATTTTTATTCAGTAGATATAAATTGGTTAATTTCATTTAAAAACTTTTGAAGTGTAACTGAAAATTTCATCTTCCCCAGTGCTGTATGCTAAAGAAACCTAATGCAGTTGCTTATGTTTGAAAGGTTTTCTTCCCAGGCAGAAGAGCTGGAAACCATTTTTTTTTCATTTAAAAAAAATAAAAATAAAAACTTAGACCGAATACAAAAGGCTATGATCTTCAGTTAAACAACAAAACTCACACCTTAAAAAGGGCTTCTAATGTGGTATACTAAATGGATGTCCATAGGTAGGTGAAGGTAAATGAAATGATATTGAAAGTGGTCATTACGCTTCAATTATGAGCTTCTGACAAACACCTCTAACCTTAAAAACAACCTAAAGATCAAAAACTCCAGATAGCTGAGTTGATTCAGGGATAACCATAAAAAATGAGTATTCATTTTAAAAATATGGACATTTCCAGTAACTTGAAACTAGGTTTTTTAAAAGGATTGTTTCCTATAATTTATCTTGTTAAAACCAACCATCTCTCTCTAACAAACAATTAACACAAGTCATTGGTGCCAAAATATAATAGTACAGGCTGATGAACATGTAGACTTTATAATCCCTTTTGTCTGGTCACTGGAGTTCATATGAATATGCAGCGATAGTAGCTGTATTTATATTTTATTGGTTGCCATGCCACCCATTTTTTTTTTTTTCTCCCCGGTCCAGCCGCATGGGCAAATGGTTGCTGATACCACATTGGCTAAGGGTTTTTGGAAGACTGATGTGTAGTGTGTTTCAGACATGAAAAAACAGATGGTTCAAAACTGAGACCCTGGATTTGAACACTCCCCAATCTCAAAACAGTTTTGACTGGGATGACAATATGGTCACTTGGGCCCAGTTCTTTTAAAAAGCTTAATCTGTAAAACCAGCAGCTTTTTGAAATTTCTAAGTAAATGTCCTCAAAAGTCAGATAATTACAGTAAATTTGTCCTGTGATGCCTCTAACTTGTATTTTCATTGGGTGGAAGTATTGTTACTTAATATCTTGGTAGGATACTTGTATGGGTGGAGTGCTTAAATGAATCCTCTTGCTCATAGAGCTAGAATTTAGGTCATTATAAAGCCAGTTATTTCATAGCTCTCATCCAGACTTTTAAATACTACTACTTCAAACACAGCTGTTGACAAGAGGATCCCTAGGTTTGAGTGACTGACCCAGGACTGGAGACTGAACCAAATCAACATGTTCACTGAACATTGATCTACACACACTATAAAGTACTGCACTTAACTGTTTGGCTACCTCCATGCTTCCCTCGCCCCTATGCGTCAGACCTGGGACCTACAGTGCCTACTCTACCCCTCTCATAACAGAGTAGAAGAGAATACGTAGAACTGGTTTACAGATCTCTTCCCTGGAAAACTGTGCATCATGCTGTGTAATAACGTAACCGCTCAGAAATGCTCTTCTGCTTGGTTAATACTGCAGTGACTAAAAAATTGGTATTGACTTAAATTCTGCACTCACGAAATGTTGTTCCCCATTGCATTCTTGTGAAACTCAACACCAAGCTGGCTATGGAGAGCAGAGATATTAGGAGTTTTTGTATTGTCTTGCTGCCTCCTGTTTTTTCCTGATGGATTAAAGCTGTTCCACACAGTATTTCTCCATCTGTCATCCAGATGCTTATTATGCAGAACTCTGATCTCCTGCATTTTGGGTTTATAGGATATGAACAGCATGGTAATGCTTTACAGAAGACATGTGTGGCTGTGAACTAGCAGTGACCCAGGCAAGGAAATACGTATGTGCTGCTAAACAAAAGGGTGGGAAATCAAAACACCGGAGTGTTTTTGTCCTTAAAATCCTGGTCTTAGCTATTTTTAAAAACTGCCACACTAAGTGTTCCTTGATGCCTAATTGCAGTGTCTGTTTTCTAGGCACAACTGGAAGCTCAGAAAGCGACTCAGGATTTCCAGAGGGCTACTGAGGTGCTGCGTGCTGCCAAGGAAACCATTTCACTCGCTGAACAGAGGCTGCTGGAGGATGACAAGCGTCAGTTTGACTCTGCCTGGCAAGAGATGCTCAATCACGCCACCCAAAGGGTGAGATCAATAAGGAGCTGCCTGCCTTAAGTCTCTTGCTCAGTTTGAGTTGGCTTTGTTGCATGCCACAAGGCCTAAATTCTTTTTGATTTGCTCGAGGGATGATGCAGAAGGGCTGTAATTCCACTGGCAAATGAATAGAAATGGATTGTGAATCAGGTACTTGGGGCACTATTAAAGATGAAATAGGATGGGGCTTCCTGTGAGATGGTGAAGAAGGTAGCTTGCAGGGTTAAGGGGAGCCACTTTGGATAAGCTAAGATAGGGTTACCATATTTAAAAAATAAAAAAAGAGGACACTCCACGGAGCCCTGGCCCCGCCCCTTTCCCACCCCTGGCCCTGCCCCAACTCCGCCCATTCCCCGCCCCTTCCCCAAAGTCCCTGCCCTAACTCCCCCTCCTCCCTCCCAGCCACGCGAAAAGGGCTGCCCAAGTGCTACCGGCTTCACGGTTTGCCGGGCAGCCACCAGACCCTGCGCCCCCGGCCGGCGCTTCCCCAGCGCAGCTGGAGCCCGGGAGGGGAAGCGCCCAGCCGGGGGCGCAGGGTCTGGAGGCTGCCCGGCAAACCGTGAAGCCGGTAGTGCTCGGGCTTCGGGCAGCCCCCATGCCTCCGGACCCTGAGCCGCCGGCCGGGCACTTCCCCTCCCGGGCTCCAGCTGCTCTGCTCCTCCCCTGACTCTTCGGCTCTGTTTAAGAGCCAAGCTGCCCGAGCGCTCCGGCTTCGGGCAGCCCCCTTGCCTCCGGACCCTGTGCCGCTGGAGCAGAGCAGCTGGAGCCCGGGAGGGGAAGTGCCTGGCTGGCAGCTGGGGTCCGGAGGCAAGGGGGCTGCCCGAAGCCGGAGCGCTCGGCTCTTAAACAGAGCCGAAGAGTCAGGGGAGGAGCAGAGCAGCCGCGGGAGGGGAAGTGCCCGGCCGGTATTTTCCCGGACATGTTCGGTTTTTTGGCAATTCCCCCCGGACGGGGGTTTGATTACCAAAAAGTCGGACATGTCCGGGAAAAACCGGACGTATGGTAACCCTAGCTAAGAGCTGCTCCCACCATGATTGGAGGGCATGGAGAGGGTGAACAAAGTGGAATCTGCGTAGGTTTTTTTTACCATACCTGTCACTATGGTATGTGAGCCCCTGGGCCAGCAGCTCCCTTCCCCAATTGTATGGTGAGGAAGAGGAATGCTGAATCAGACTTGCAGGTGAAGTTGAGTGGGAAGGAACCAGAATGGGGAGTCTCTGCAAAGGCCGGGGAAGGGGGAGGAAGCAGCTCCAGCGGGTCTCAAGGCTCAGAGGCCTCTTAGGGTATGTCTGCACTGCAAATAAAAATCCAGGGCTGGCCCATGCCAACTGACTGGGCTGCGGAGACAGCAGCAGAGTCACTGCCCGAGGAAGACCCCTTCCAATGAGGCATCCATGGGGAAATGGAGACTAAAATAAGACTAGTATTTTGAGAACCAAATCTGCTGTTTTAAGTGCCATGAGCCCCCAAATGTTAAGAGTGCAGGATAAAACTACACTGAGACATCAAAAGCCTGGATGTGGGAGTAGGGCCCTGGATTCCACTCAATAGACCTGAGTTCTCTCCCTGGCTCTGTTGCCGGCCTGCTGAGTGACCTGGCCATGTCAATTCACCTCTCCATTCCTCTGCTTCCTTCATCTGTAAAATTGGGATCATGACACTGACCTCCTTTGTAAAGTGCTTTGAAATCTAGAGAAGGCAAGTATTGCATAAAAGCTAGGTGGTGGCAGTCACCTTAAACACTTGTTAGAGAAATTCTTACTCACTTTTTTTTATGGTTTCTTTCCTAAAAGAATGCAAAAATAGCTTTGATTTTTTTTTTTTTTTAAGAACATACAAGAACCAAACCAAACTTAGTGTCTCGTGCCAAGCCTCTCCAGATGTGCCAGGAAAGCTTAACCCACTATTCCAAGCTGGCTGTAGCAATAGTGTAACATTATCTTAGTCCTGAAATCCTAATCCTTTTGTGGAAACTGTATTTGATTATAAGACAACATAGTCTTCATGTATAAATTGTATACAACAGCGCTGCCAGATGGTGCACAGTACTAAAAGAGCAACAGGTGTGTTGTGTGAAAGGGGAAACCTAGTATGTGAAAACTGAACACTGCTGATGTTGTTGTCACCACTGTTGTGTGTTTAAGGTTCCTATACTTCTAAATTGCATGACAAGACTAGCTCCACCCCTTCATTGTGATTGCCCAGAAGCGATCAGCTGTAGCCCTTATTTGAAATGAGAAGTCCACTAACACACTAACATTTTTCTTTCTTGAAGCATGAGGATGAAAACTGGATGCTTCTGTGGGTTTGCAATGGGCAATACAACATTGCCTCTTAAAGTTCAGTTAAGCTTGGTAGTGACCAGTTACTAGTGTGAGCTGTGCAGCTTACATACCAAACAGATAGTGCTACAATGGGCACCCTTGCTGGTTGTTTCCCTGTGGAATACCAAGCAATGAATGAATATTCAGACTGAAGTACTGTCTTAGCTCTGCAGGGAGTCACTCTCTAAGACAGGGTTGAGGTGCTTTGGGGAGTCAGTATGGGGAAAAGTCTGCAGCTGCTGCTGCCTTTGCTGTGGAAAAACAGAAAACTTCCATTTCCAGGGCTGGCAGTCCAACACCTTCCACAAGCACAACTTTCTGGAGGGGGGGAGAAGTGTCTTGTTTGTCAAAAGAATGTGAAGGAAAACCTCCAAAAAGAGATGATCCATGAGCATTTTTGTTTAGAAACTCTGTGTGAGAGCGAGTGATGCATGTTTTGTTTTCCAAAGAAGGACCTCCAGTTAATGCTGATGCATTCTAGAGAGATGACTCTAATACTAAATCAGAAAGGATGCTTTGGGTTGTGGTGGACCAGGTGGGGGAAGACACACCAGCATTTAAATTGGGAATCTTTTTGAAATCTCTCTCCTGTAGATGGCCTCAATGAAAAATTTTCTCTAAACCCTTAATGCTGCCTAAGAGAGAATCTAGGGATGAAAATACAATTGAGCGATGGAAGCCCAGAGACTTAGTAGGTGAGATGGCGGCTGTTCTGTAGTTTAGCCCAACATTCGTCAGTAAAACAATATTGGGAGCAATGCCATTCTGTCGTGACACTTAATCACGTGACTTTTTGCATGATCTCTGGTCCTGGACCTGTCAGGATGACTTATTTATAATGAAACCTCTCCAATGACTAGAGTTGAATAGGAAATGGACCCTAATGTATTGGCTGCAGTTGTCAAAACATCTAGTGACAAAACATCCTGTAGGAACATATACATCAACGGAGAACTTCCTCATTGGAAAGAGTCCCACCTTACTCATCCTTTCTGGCTGTCGACAGAACAGTCTGGGTAAAGTTCATTCTCAAATAGTTTCTAAAAGAAACTAAATATCAGTACTTAAGAAGGGTGGCAATAGATTGGTGGTGTAATCAATCCTGATTCATGGAATATACACCATACTATTTCCACTAGTAGTCTGCGTCACATTGACACCAGAAATGCAAGTGCTTCTGCAATAGGATTTTAGTCACATGACTTCCATTGATTTTTATTGGGCGTTTCATGGCTCTTCACGCCATATCAGTTAGTCTGTGTTTAGGGGCTAGGGCTGCAGGGAGTCTCCCCTTCAGCAGTGGAACTGGTTCTACTGTGCAAAGGGAAGGCAGGACTGGAATGGTGTGTGCTGAGATGGGCACCCCGTATATGTCACAGAGCCCTACAGGAGGTCCTCCAATGCATCTCTGCACAGGGACATGTACACATAAAAGGCATGGAGGGCTACTTCAATCATTGGGCTCGACGGTCACTCCGTCCTTTGGATGTGGGAGGATTCCTCCTTCTTCCCTGGTACCAGACCCAGCTAGGTGATGCCATGAGGAGTTTGGGAATGTATGAATTTTTGTGGCTGGGGAGAGGGGGAACAAACTACAAAGCTATGGATCTGGGGTTGGGGTAGGAAGCCAACAACAAAAATCGGCTTCAAATAAACTAGTTCGCCTGTGATGGCTGCTTCACATAGAGAACTCCTCGAATGGAAAATTACAGCACTTCAATTGCACTGACCACTCTTTGTTAGTAAATGACAAATGTGTTGGGTACAAAGTAGACTTCCACAGTTATTGGCGCAGCAATGAGTCACATGCAGAATAGCATCTATCTATAAATGTCAAAGTGGGCTACAAACTCATTTGTTTGAAATCGCCAGGCAAGGGTAAAGTAAGGTCGTACTCTTTCTTCATATACAGGGAGGGCAGGTATTTTTGGACTGGCTAAAATTTGTCTGACGTGGTATAAAACGGAGCCCAAAAGTAAGTAGGTAACTGAAGGGCGATAGAAGCAGAGATTATGAAGCAAACCGATAGATGAAAGAACTGGTGCAGGATAAGTGGCTTTGTTATACACAGATGCTGTGGAAATACTGCAAGATTACCCCAGCTGCTTTTGGGTTGATGGGTGTGGACAAAGTCTGAGACTTCAGAATATCAAACTGGGCTTCATTTGCAGACTCTCTCTGGGAAGAAATGGTGATGGGTCTGGACGGTTGTGACTACTCCTGATTTGTTCAGGGATTGAAAAGCTGCTAATGTCCGTATTTTTAACAGGTCAGTCTATAACAGGGTATACACAGGACCTTTAGAACCAACAGTATAGAAAATTAAACCAATAAAACCTAGAGGGCCACTGAAAGGATATTGCCTATCCTAAAGGGATGGAAGAATAAAATATAGCAGGTATTTTTATTCAGGGGAGCAACCAGGACTGGTATGAACAGCTGCAGGGAGGGTTGAAGAGAGCTGTGCCTTGAACTTTGACTCCTATTTTCATAGGAACCTAAGGGAATTAGACACCTAAATCCCATTGAATTTAAATAGAGGCTGGGTGCTTCACTCTTTCTGTATAATCCCCCTACACCCCCATGCTTTAGAACTCCATCAAACATACTCATATGGTACCCGGGACACTCCTATGCAACGTGATCAAGTGACTAGGAAGCAGGGAGTCAAATTTAGAGTCCCATTCCTGGCCCCCAATCTGCTCTGTGACTTTGGGTGAGTCATTTCATCTCTCCGTACCTCCATTTCCCCACCTGTAAAATGGGGATAATGACACTTTCTTTCCTCTGAAAAGTGCTATCCAAAAAGTGCATCATCTTAATGTTGACTTAGCTATTCTCAGTTAATGAGGTAGACCCAATGTTTTGGCTTCTGTTTAGGGGGGTTTCTGGGAAGAGGACGGGTGTGGGTTGGTCTCCTTCTATAGCAGAGCTTAAGAAACCAACTTCACTATTTTCCAGTTTTAGACACACAGGTGTGTACCAAGAGGCTTCCATAGGGGCCGAAGGATAAATGGTTCTAGAGGGATGAAAGGGGAATAATGGCATTAATGCTTTGGCAGAATATCAGTGTGGTGCGCAAATATATGTGTAAGGGGAGAGGGTGATATCTGGAGTCTGAGATTAGTTGCATTAAAAAGGAACGTTCTGCACGCATTTGGGGACTTCAACAGCTGAGTCAAGGGAGAGAATTATTCCAGGAGTGGGTGGGTCAGATTTTGTGGCCTGCATCGTGCGGGAGGTCAGACTAGATGATCATAATGGTCCCTTCTGACCTTAAAGTCTATGAGTCTATTTCCTTCATGTATGCAATTAATCTTTCAAAAAAAAACCAAACAAATCACTTGCAACATGGCTTTGGTTTATCCCCTAATTCCTTTTCATCTTACCCTTCAGTTGCTCAGAAATATATGGGGCATTCAGAAAAATGGTTTAGTCATCTTGCATTGCCTCTCTCACCACCCTGTTTCTAACATTTCCCTCTAAGTGATACACTGATTGCTTTTGGAGAAAGAGAATAAACATGGCACCTGACTTAATTTCTACGACAACTCTTGGTGTCCATACAAGATTAATTGGCACGCCCTGCTTTTTCTATTTTGACTGCATCATTGTTTCTCTCTTGAGGTCCTGATGAGGGTACGTTCTTTACTTAGGCTTGTCCTGATTACTTGGGAGAAAACAAAGCAATTCATACAAACCTGTTCTCCAAGAACATCTATTTTATATGACGTCCCCTTCGATAGAATACACAGACAGTGGTCTTGGATTTTGCCTTTTATCTAGCAGCTTACTGGTTACTGTCCATGCTGCGATGGATTCTACCTGACGCTGTTGATGATCTAGTAATTAACTACATTAATGGGATAGTCTATTTTTAGACCACACCAAGGAGCAAGCAGGTGGGCTAGTCAATATAAAGCTGATCTTTGTGTGCCAAGCTACTCTATGAATGCATTTGTAACTTTTAATAGCATCAACGTCTTTCATAAACGACCAAAAGAGAGGGTATAACACAATAATGAGAGGCTGTGATCACCTCCAGAAAGCTCTCATCTGACCAGCGTTCTTAACCAGCCCCTACGTGAACCTCTAGAGCAGCATTCTTAATGCCTGGACATTGAGGTGGAGGCGTGGGGAGACTGGTAATAGAGACTCTTAAATAATTGGTTTGCATCCAGCCATGGTGACCAACTATCTCCACTTGCAGGCTGTTTAGTGGTCAATGTGAAAAGAGTTGGCTGTCTCATTTCCACATCAAATGCCCAAGCACATGTTAGTTGGCTGTTCTGGAGATGTTAAGGATTTAGCTATCCTATTGCTCCTAGAGTTGTTTCTTAGCTGGCTGTGGGGGGACGATTTCGGAGCCACTGTCTGTCCTGTACCTGTTTTTTGGAGAGAGAGAGAGAGAAGACTTACGTTTTCAGGGCTGTCCGTCTGGCACGTTCTTTGTTTGTTTAGTTACTTGTGCAATGTGGGAATTAGGGAAGTAAGGAAGGTTGGGTTTTTTTTTTTGGTCATCTGAAATTATAAAAAGGATTAAACAACCACTCTCACAATTGACTTCTTTCACAAAGTGTGTGTGTGTGTGTGTGTGTGTGTGTGTGTAATATATATATGTGTGTGTATATATATGTGTATATGTCTTCAGTAAGACAGGTTTCACCTTTTTTGGTTGAATGTTTTTGATTGTTTATAATTTAGTCTATCTGCTCACCTCACAAAAGGCTTTTGTGTTTTGAAGAGGCCACTAAGCGACCTAGTATGTTGGTGCTTGCAGCATTCATCACGCCATGAGTCAGCATGTATGATTCAGGATGTCTAAGTCAGCAGCGGTATCAACCAAAAACTCTTCCTGGAAAGGATCATTTTGGCATTCAACTGAGAAGTGACAACAACCGGAAACGAACAGCTCCATCTCTGCAGAGCTTCCAGCAGGGTTAAATTCATATGTGCCAAGTTTCTAATGTGCCACTCCAGGCCCGGCCTTCATTCCACCCCTTTCTCCAAGGCCCTGCCCCTGCCCTGCCTCTTCCTGCCATATTCACTCCCTCCCCCAAGCGTGCCTGGCCCTTGCTCCTGCCCCCCAGGGCCTCCTGCATGCCATGGAACAGCTGATCACGGCGGGCAGGATGCGCTGGAGGGGGGGGCATTGATTGGGGCTGCCAGTGGGCAGGAGGTGCTGGGGGTGTGGGGGAGGCGCTGATACGGGGGCTGCTGGTGGGTGCTAAGCACTACCGTTTTTTTTTTCGTGGATGCTCCAGCCCTGGACATTCACTGGAGCAGATGACGAGGATATTTACAGCAATTAAAACAAAATTTACACAAATTAAAGTACTGAGGCAGTGAGCATTATTTATAAATGTTCAAATGTTTGCTTGTCTTGTGCCCAAGCCATGGCCCTGTGTGTATTGGACTGGAAGTGTTCATGGAAAGCGTGATACACTTAACCTTTGGGCCAGTCATACACATGTATCTCTGCCTGCCTAGTGCGTGTGGCAGCATTCGTGATGGCTCATCATCCCAGCCAGAAGAGGAATGTTCTGTAAAGGAAATAGCTCACTTGTGGAAGAGAATGGGGAAATAACAGGGATGATATGGTAGCTCAGAATGGAGCCGTGCTAGTGGATCTTGAACATCTCACTGGGGTTGCAGGGGTACTGAGCTCTCACATTTGAGGCTGCTTATACCAAAGCTCCCCCAGAATGCACTAAGCAGCAGTATGCTCCTTGTATCGTTAATATTTTATTTGCTAACCAGACGTGCTGCTGTTTCTTCCAAGAAAGATTTTTCGAAGTAGGTTAATTGAAAGAAGATGTCTCTTCTCTTCTGTATCTCCCCTCCACCCTGCTATACTGTGAGAGGTTCAGAGAGGTTATGGAAATGCTGTTAATTAAAATTATATGAAACTGATAAGCATGTGACATGCCTGCTACAAATCAAACCCTTTGTTTCCTCTCTTGAAGGTCATGGAGGCAGAGCAGACGAAAACAAGAAGTGAGCTGGTGCACAAGGAAACGGCAGCCAAATACAATGCTGCCATGGGCCGGATGAAACAGCTAGAGAAGAAACTGAAAAGGGCCATCAATAAATCCAAGTATGTGTTTTAGCTGGTGGTGCGTTTACATGTTAAGCCTACTTGCACGGGGTGCTTCATGCACGTGGCTTTCAGGACTCCGTCCATGCTGAATCTGCCAGGGGGCTGCACAGATAGTGTAGCTGGTGTCTGACTTGCAGCCCTGTCCACATGGTCACAGAACTTTACCCTGGCTAAGAAAGCAGCAAGGCTATTGATTAAAAACTTCAAAAGTATGAGACTACCTCAGAGCTGCATATCGAACGTCAGATTTGTTCGCTTTCCGGAGCCTTCTTGGCAAGTCACGTGAGAGCTATTCTCGTGGAAAGGCACACGCTTCAGAGGGCATAGCTAAGAAGCATGTGTGATAATTGATAAAATGTGTTTGGTGTGTGGTTCTCCTCTGCTGCATAGAAGTCTATGCAAATGTGGTGGTCGTCTAGAAAAGCAGCGTTTTGTAATACTTGCTCACTGTCCGTGAAAAAGCTTTAGGGAATCTCCAACTAATATTTTTAATTTTAATAATTTCCATTTTCTGCAGCTTGACTAAACAGTGATCATTTATTTAGTGTTTAATCCCTCAGTCTAAAAATGACTTTATCAATGTCTGTTACTATTTTGCTCAATACATATACAAGTATTGGTACTTTCCAAGGAAACTCTGAGCACGTGTTCTCTCTCACATGTTGTTGCCACATATCTGTAGCCTGCAGCCATTCCACCTTGTGCAGTGTGTTTCTATGATAAGATAAGCTAAGCAGGGTGCCAGTATTGGATGGGAAACCTCCATAGGTGCTGAAATAAATATTCTGCAGTTCAGTAGATGGCACTCTTTCCTCTAGATCAGAGTGGTGGTAGGGGCATTAAGTTACCAAAAGAGCCTTTATTTGAATGGGATGGAAAACGAAGGTCCTGACCACTTACCATTGAGGTCTTATGGACCTTTTCATAAGAATAAGGGTGTTCATCCTGGTGCCCTGACCAGCTGTTACCTTGGGTACATTCTGCTACCCTCGCTTCACCTTGCAGTGTCAAATGGAGATAGATTCCTCCCCTCCTGCCCCAAACTGTTTGTGTAAGGATGCTGTGTCCTGCAACACTTCACTTCAGAGCTTTCTATGGCAGTGGTGAGTGGAATGACCCTACTACATGCCTTGACAGTTTACAGAGGCGTTCCAAGGCTTAATTAGTTAACACTGCAAAACTTTTCAGAACATCAGACTTTTCATTTTCTCATGTGAGCTTCATCATTTAAACAGAAGACAATCCCACTGATTTTTATGGGGAATAGGAGTCTACTGTCATGAGTTCAGGTAGAGGGGATGTAAAAAACAAACTTCTTCCCCACGGAAAAGCTGCTCATATTCTTTATCTGAAAAATGGAAACAAAAATTCTTTCCTGCATCTCAGGGATGTTGAGGCTGAGCTAATGACTCTTCGAATTGCTCAGATACTATGGCAGTGGTAAACACCGTAAAAAAACCTATATATAAAATATTATAACTAAGGCTATGTTTTAGTCACGGGTGTTTTTAGTACAAGTCAGGGACAGGTCACGGGCAGTAAACAAAAATTCACGGTGCGTAACCTGTCCATGAGTTTTACTGAAAATACCAGAGAATAAAACGTGTGTGTGAGAGAGACTGGGGGTGGTGGTGCTGGCTGCTTGGGGGGCGGGGCGGGTGCACGGCCTGGGACCCCTGCTGGTGCTGGGGGAGGGTTTGGCGGGGCTGGCTGGAAGGCTTCCTACCTGGCTCTGCGCCTCCTCCCTCCCCTCCCAGCAGCAGAGTTTGGGTGTGGGGTATGGGATGGGGTGAGGGGGGTGGGTGGCGCGGGGTGGCGCTCACTTGGGGGCTCCCGGGAAGCGGCAACATCCCCCTCACTCAGCTGCTAGGCGGAGGCGTGGCCAGGCAGCTCTGCACGCTGCCTCAGCCCAGAGCGCTGGCTTCGCAGCTCCCATTGGCTGGGAATGCTTGTGTGGGGGCGAGACTGCCCCAGCAGTGGCTGGTGCACCTGGCGCAGGGACTGCCTGAGCTGCCCCTGAGCCAGGCGCACCGGCCGGTGCAGAAGTCACGAGTCCGTGACCTCCGTGACAAACTTGCAGCCTTAATTATAAGGCACTGATTTTCTCCCACACTAAGAGCTGGTGAGATGCCCCAAGGAATGAGACCAGGAACCAAGCTTGGTTGTTCCCATGCGGTAGGGAGAGCACTGTGACTTGACTGGCTTGCATTGTTTAGCCTAAAATTAGGGTGGAACCGAGGGGCCTCAGGAGAAACCTTCACTTTGAACCAGGGTTGTGTATAGATTCCATAGAATGTGTTTGAATTTCAGAGTAACTTAATCTTCTTTGTAAGGATCAATTACGTGAGGAGGCTAAATGGAAAGAGGACAACGAATTCTTAATTTTCAGAGCCAGATTGTGAATCCCTGCTTCCAATGGTGGGCAGTTACGGCCATATGAATAGTCGTTAATGGGCCCGCCAGTGGAGTAGCGACTTACCTGAGGGTGTAGAGTCGCAGTGCAGCCCGAGATGTTTTTGATAATACAGTAAACAGAGAAGTGTGTTTCACGTGTTACGATAATGGAGCGAGGACTGTTGAGTTACAAATATCTGTAGTGCACAGTGGGCTGTAGGGGACCCAAAGAGTGTGTGATGCATCCAAACAAAGAATTCATGACAAATCTAGAATTTGGCTGTTCTGTGCAGGTCAGGTTTTATTAGATGAGCTCGAATTATGAGCCAGGTTAACCATATCTACGTGTCTGGTACTTGAAATCTGGATTCTGGCACCCTTATATTCAGTAACACATTGCTCCCCAAGAAACTTCAGTGGGACTGTTTGCAGAGTGTGGTGCTACTCAATGGTAGTTGGTATCTCAGAATCTAGCTCACAGTATGGAAATACAGGGTAGTGATTGAAGTCTTGATTGTATGTGAAGACTTATCTGACTATTCAACTGCCTGGCCTTGATTGGGATAGCTTCTGAAATGTGCAAGTGCTTGGAAGGTCTATCTCAGTTGAGTAAGATGATTTTATTATTGCCCCGTGTAGCATCAAATTGATGACTCTGTCTTCAAAGCTTTGGAATAGAACGTGCATTCTTGGCTCTAAACTGTGCCTTTTGTCTACTTGATATCTGATGATGCTATAAATAAAGCAGGAAACAGCTCAAGTGTAGCATCTTTCTGTTTTGTGACTGAGCAAGGACAAAACCTTGGAGTGTCGTGCAGCTGGAGGGAAAACTGTGCAGATGTTCATCTGACTCCTGCCTGCAGTCTGGAGAGAGACAGGCATTTTACTTCCAGCATTCTAAAAAAACACCAAAGATCTGTGTATGTGCCCCAAGAATTGTGTTTTAAAAAGAAGGGGGTGGGGAAGGAGGAAACTCTATCCATTTTTAGAGGGTTAAGACACTGATTCTACAAGGTGCTTAAGCATTTACCTAACTTGAAAGCACACTGCTACAGTGTGACTATTTGTGCTTAAAGTTGGTGTGTGCAACTTTATAGATGTTTACATTTTAGATAGGCAAGCCTGAGGATTAAATTGCTGGCATAAGACATAACTGCTTTAATGCTTTGGGCCAGAGCCTCTCTTCTACTCCAATCCCCTGTTATCCCAGCAACTGTAACAAATTATTCTTTGTTTTTCCACAGGCCTTATTTTGAACTGAAGGCAAAGTACTATGTACAGCTAGAGGTATGTATCTAATTCAGATCTAGTAATGACTGCTTGCAGTAAAAAATTTTAAATACACTGCACAGGGCTGCTATAATCACTCTGCATTTCTGTACAAAGTACATTCCATTCCAAACGCTTCATGTTGAGGAATACACGAAGCCTGTTTTAAAAATAAAAGGCCAAAAGAGACTGTTTCCACTTGTGAAGTAGGCGGGCCCCAACCCCCCCCCCCCCCCCGTCATGTCTGCCCTACCTTGTGAGCCCCTGTGCAAAGAAACCATTGTTCCATGGGAGTGGGGCCAGTGGTTGAAAGACAGCAAAGTTGGTGGCCCTAGATTGCTCTCTTGATGATAGTCCTTCAGCTCTGTGTTGTCCAGTGTCTTTCGCAGAGGCAGGGCACATCATGTTCATGGCAGGCACATGGAGAAGTTAGATAAAAACAGAAGTGCTCTTGCAGGAAGGTTGCTACATAACTCTATTTCTTAGAGTTCAGAACGATAACGTACAAGAGCCAAAACCGGAGAGTGACAAGCCAGGCGGCTCCCTAAAACAGAGAGGCGCAACTCACCCTCCCCTTACTCTAGGCTGTCTATCCACAGACCGATCACATGCTTCCCTACAGAGCCCTCTAGCCTGCAAGCAGGAGCAGGAACCCCCTGAAAATTAAAGTGACAGCTTGTAATTTTTACCCAGGTTTTGATATGCCCCAGGGCAGCTGTTGAAAATGCAGTACAGTAGGCTGCCCTCAGGCAAGTTGTCTTGTGTTCAACATACAATACAAAATGGAGTTCATAAATTGATACTGTCCTATCCCATCCTGTCACCGGCTGTATTTCATGTTTGCTCTTTGTCGTACTCCTTAACACCAGTCTTCTCTCCTAGCTGTGGAAGGGGGGTTGTGCCTGGAGGGGGAAAGAAGGGGCAGTTAAAGCTGCACACTACAATATTCAAGGCTTTGAAGCCTGCTGCCACCTGGGTCCGAACTCATGTGTGCAGTTTTAGTGACCAGGAAGTGATGGGTTAGTTTTGTTTCTGCCCGGAAAACCTCCTGCATCTGTTTGGAGCCAAGTGGAGCAGTTGAGCCTTTCCTATTCCCTTATCCTGCAGGGGGAGAGGCAAGGACTGTTAGCATTCATGCTGTCAGCTAGTGAATTGCTGAGGGTATATACGATAGCTCCGCTCAGGCACATTCAGATTTAGGCATTTGTTCCAACATGTGGCAGTAATGCCCCCAATTGCTCCAGAGCCCAGTCTAGGTGATCAGGAACTGGAGAACTGTCCCAAATAGTTTTCTGCTAGTTGTGCGTGTCCATTCACTTCAATAAATGGTCAGAATAAACATAGTCTATTATTAAGCACTTTCATTAGCTCTTCATCTTAACATGGATCACCTGCCCTCAGCTAATAGAGGCTTATGCGCCATGCCTGGCTATGTGACACACAGAGAATCCTTTCCAATGCACTGGAGTGTTCATTCAAACTGGAACACCACAACTGTTCGTTTTCCCCCCCATGTATCCCCTCACAACTTCCCTGGCTTGTTGCATAATCGAGGTACTTTTCAACTAAAAATCCCTCTCATCATCTGTGCACCAAAATTATTAGTTACATTTTAACCTATACACTCAAATTATTTAATAATACCTAGCTCTAATATACCACTTTTCATTGGTAGATCTCAAAGCACTTTACAAAGGATCCCCATTATGCCCATTTTACAGATGAGGAACTGAGGCACAGAGCAGAGACATGAATTGTCCAAGGTCACCCAGCAGGCCAGTGGCAGAGCCAGGAATAGAAGTCGCCTGCGTCCCAGTCCAGTGCTCTATCAACTAGGCCATGTTGCCTGCTTAGCTGGGGAAATGAAGCCCCCTTTTCCCTCCTTACATAATGAGAATTTGTTTGAAATCCGCAATGGTTTAAAGAAACCCCATCTGCCTTCCTCGTTAGCAATTCAAGAAGACTGTGGATGACCTGCAGGCAAAGCTGGCCCTAGCCAAGGGAGAGTACAAAACAGCCTTGAAAAACCTGGAGATGATCTCAGATGAGATCCACGAGAGGAGACGGTCTTCTGCCATGGGACCCCGGGGGTGTGGTGTGGGTGCGGAAGGCAGTAACACCTCGTTGGAAGATCTTTCCGCATGTAAACTGGAGTCGGACTCCATCTCCAGTAAGTATAAAGTTGTGTGTTCAGAAATTCCCATGGGCAAGTGTCCTATAGGGGGGTTGGGGGCTGAAATGAAGGACCTTGTTTGTATCCTACAGCTGGTGATTAGTCAGATACTTTACAACTTCAGTTAACTCAGTTGCACCTTCTGTTAACTCCACAATTTACCATGCACTTGAGAATTCCCTTCTCGGGGAAATAGAGAAAAATGGAAACTCTCTATTTGCTCCTAGCATCACAGCTGTTGCAAACAGTGTTGCATGCACGAAACTGAATCAACACACTTCAAAGCATGTAAATAAATGCACACAAGTGACAACGATTATGCAGTAACTCTAGGGCCTGATCTACACACCGTTTTGTACTGGTATAACTGTTTCTGTTGGTATGGTATTTATTTTTTTACTGAAATATACCAGTACAACCCCTGTTTGGATGCAGTTATGCCAGTATGCTGGGTTACTGATACAAATGCATCCATACTGGGGGGCATTGTGCTGCTTTAACCTCACTGGTACATCTATATAGTAAGCTATAGGTAAAGCAGTACAACTCTTGTCTTTAGGCCTTGTCTACACAAGCTGCTTGCATGATGTGGGCTCCTTTGATATGTTGCCATGTAAATAGTGCAACCATGCCTGGTCCTTTGAATAAGGGAAGCAAAGAAATAGGAACATATTAGCTCAGTGTGCTGCATGTCAGGACTGGAGATGCATCTTCTTTGAGAGATGGACAAACAGCAGTAAGATTGCGCCGGAGGCCCAGATAGTCACGCTGTTTAGTGGAGATGATTTTGAGCTGCAAAGATCGGAACATTCCCCAAGTTCTGGGGAGCCTTGGATCTGGGATTCTGATTCAGGCCCCTCTCTACTAGGAAGAGTGAGCTGCTAAAGGGGAGAGACTAAAATAGCTTGAGACCCAAAAGAGGCTTCCTTTTCTGTCGCTCCCAGTTCTAGTTTTCTGCTCCAAAAATGATCCTTTCTGTAAATCCAATCCCACAGCTCCCTTCTTTCTGCATCTCAGCTCTTGTCTGCAGGAAAGAACCCTGTCAAAGTGCTGATGATCACAGTTCATAACTACATAACCCAGTTGCATGTCCTCCCTGCAGCCCTAATACACTGCTGTCATGGATATAAGCCAGCCATTAGGGCTCCTTGAAATTTTGAGGCAAGTCCCCCAGAAGTATTACTGGGCTTATTTCTAAAGAAAGTCTGTCCTCCCTATATACAAGTACAAGCTGATATATGCCATATCACCCACCACCTTGGCATTATTAGATTTAGTTTTCTTCAATATTGCATTGTCTGTTAGTTGATGTTTACATCTCATTCATGGAATCCACACTCCTGGAGGCCAGGGATGTAAAGTAGCTAGAAATGTGCACACAATGTCCAATTTGTTGCCCTTCCCCTGCCTGCACTTTCCAAGATCATACACACTAGGACAACTACTCCACAACTCATTCTGTGTAGACAGATATATTGGGCCTGGTTCTGATCTCACACCAATCTTATTACCATATCATGGTGAATACATATTGATGATTAAAAATACCCCGATTTTTAAATTAAAAAGTCTGATTTTTTTGTAATTTTTGTTTTTATATGAAATTATGGCAACCTGTGTTAAAGCCTATACTTATAATGTGTTAAAATCATTTAAATTAAATATAAACAATAATATTACGCAGTTTGCTGCCAAGTTTTAAAGAAAATCAAACAACTCAACTGGTGGAAGCCACTGGCTAAGCACATGGAACCAGAGTTTGTTGAAGTGCTAAGCCAGCTTTTGACAGTGCAGTAGTCTCTTCTGCAGGTGCAGAGAATTTTTTTTTTTATTTCAATTTATTCAACTAGTTCAGTTCAATGACTAGTACAGAAACCAATCGGGAGTTGAAAAAGCAGGAAAGCTTGTTTCCCTCTGCCAATCTATGAATAAAAAGTAGGTGTGAAAGAATGAGATTTATTAGTTTTAAAATCTTGAAGAACATGGAAACAGCAACCATCACTTCAATTCTGACTACAGATAATACTGCCTTTGTTTAATGCATCAGTTTTAAATGCAAATAATGTTTTAATAAACGTCTTTTCTTATGTATCCAGTACACTTAAATAAAATTAACTAATATAAACAATTAAAATGCTGTTTTATGCATTAATTGAATTCTGATTTCCATCCAGATAGAGATTGACACAAATCACAAATAAAGAAAATTAATACTTTACTTTCTAACACACTAAAATGGTGAATGAGGCACTTATTTCCTAGCTGATAACTCTGAATAACTGTATATTAAGCTATATAATTGCTTATCTAAATGTGCATAGACATTTTGCTCACCAGGAGGATCGACTAAGTACCAAAGTTAGCATAAAGGCTATATTTAGTTGCAAATCAACATGTTTTAACTAATGAGAATCAACTTTTCTTTAGGAAGACCACTATGCAGAACAAATGCAAAACGAGATTTAAATCAGGGTTTGCTGCTTGGTGATTAAAATCAGTGATTTAAATTGCTCTGACTTAAATCAGTCCACCCTGGACCAAATAGTTCCACTTCAGTGGAGTTACTCCTGACTCTCACTGGTGAGAGAAAATCCAGAATCAGGGCCCGACTGTGGATTAAAGACCTGCCAGTCCAATAAGAACATTAGCCCCAGAAAATTTAACTTACTGCCCGTCATAATGGGTGATACCTTTCTACCCAGGACTGTTTATTTCTTGAATACAGAACAAAGTTCTGTCTGCCAGGCTTAGGTGAAACTTGTAAGCATCATACACTGATTTTTGTTGACAATAGTAGATACTGTTCAGTTTTTTACTTGTTATATTCAATTGCCAAAGACAGGCTGTAAACTGTAATTTTTAGTTGTATTTGTCCTAGACTAGCAGATTAGTGCTACTTACGAAGCAGATAATTTCTACAAATAGGAATTACTTTGTGCAGCCACTGTTGCTCATCCCCTGCAAAATTATCTGGCACTGCCCCATGTGTATTGATAAAACATGGTGAGTGGGAAGAACCAGTTACGTACCAGTTTTATGTTTGGAGGAGCTGGAAACTCGGCTGTGCAATCTTGGACTTAATGTTTAAAAAAATCAGGAGGTGGCTGCTGTGATTATCCATCTATCATCTGCTGAAGCATTCTTAGGTCAGTTCTGTAACATGTAATACATGGAGGCTGGAGATCCTTGAAACAACAAAGTTGATGGGTTTCTTTGTTTGTCCCCTTTATGTTTATAAATAATGAGCCAGAGGTTTATGAGAAAATAGAAAATCCTTGAATTTTTTTCTTTGAATGTTTTCCTTGTTAACACTGTTGTTTTGCTTTGTGTTCTTTTAACTGGGTTCTGAGTGAATCTTGCTTTAAATAGCAAGAACTGCAAGGAAGTGTAACTGAAGATAACTTCCAGTCATTATAAATTCCCTGTTGAATGTGGCTTGTTCAGCCCTACATGATTCTGTCAGAGGCATTACTCCTGCAAAGGCTTATGCACATGAGTAACCCCTTTAATTGCAATGGGACTACTTATGTCTGCGACAGCTTGGAAAAGCGACGACTAAGGGGGGATATGATAGAGGTCTATAAAATCATGACTGGTGTGGAGAAAATAAATAAGGAAGTGTTATTTACTCCTTCTCATAACACAAGAACTAGGGGTCACCAAATGAAATTAATAGGCAGCAGGTTTAAAACAAATAAAAGGAAGTATTTTGTCACACAACGCACAGTCAACCTGTGGAACTCCTTGCCAGAGGATGTTGTGAAGGCCAAGACACTAACAGGGTTCAAAAAAGAACTAGATAAATTCATGGAGGATAGATCAATCAATGGCTATTAGCCAGGATGGGCGGGGATGGTGTCCCTAGGCTGTGTTTGCCAGAAGCTGGGAATGGGCGACGGGGGATGGATCACTTGATGATTACCTGTTCTTTTCATTCCCTCTGGGGCACCTGACACTGGCCACTGTCGGAAGACAGGATACTGAGCTAGATGGACCTTTGGTATGACCCAATATGGCCGTTCTTATGTGTGCATAAGCCTTTGGCAACGTAGGCCCCAATCCTGCAGTGACCAAAGACTGGAAACTTTAGCTTTAACAGGATCTACTGTAATGCACAAAATAGAACAACTCTTACTGATTTATTGCCCCCCGTGCTGCCCCCCCCCCACTCTCTCAACAAGGAGTCTGTGGCTTACTCCATCCTGCACTCTCGCGATGGTTAATGCTAATAGTAATTTTGCACACAAAATGAGCGAGGAGACAGATTTTGTGTTGCTTAGTGATCCCTGTGCCAAGAGAGATTCTAGTGCAGTGGCTTTCAACATATTTCGCTTTCAACATATTCAACATGCCCATTGTGGGCATCCAATACTACCTGTATGGCCTTGAGGATGTCACATGGGCTGCAGCTGTGTGCTGATTGGGCTGTGGGTTGAGAACCACTGCTCTAGTGAGTCCTGTTGGATTTTAGCTGCATAAGCACTAAGATAACATGCAGTAGCTGAGCTCCCACCTTCTGCCACATCTGGCTTTTAAGTATTACTCCAGATAAATATTGACAGGCCCCAGTCAGGTACCCCATTGTGCTGGGTACAGTACACTTATTACAGAGAGAGTCACTGTCCCAAACTGCTTTGTCTGTCTTACAACAGACTATAATAGGTGGACAAGACACACAATTGGGAGGGATAGTACAAATAAAAACAACCCTATCTTAACACAATGAGTAGTAGCTGTTGTTACAGTATTGGATGGTACATCACATTAGCTTGTTTCTCCCAAAAGCTTCTCAAGAAATGGGAATCTTTCCCCCCTCACCCAAGGCCTGCTAATGAGATGCAATGTTAATAGACTACAGAGAAGTAGTGAAACTCTACGTGTAAATGCAGCCCTTAAGATAGCAATGTACATCCTGCTGATGGAAAAGCAAACAACTGAAATTGCATGTAAAAGCTGCTTTGTGGAAATGGGTAGGCTAACTGGAATTCCCCTTAAACATTACAGTGGCTTCTGAAGTGTTTGAGGATGACAACTGCAGCAGCTTTGTGTCTGAAGAAGATTCTGAGACCCAGTCAGTGTCCAGTTTCAGTTCTGGTCCTACAAGTCCCTATGAGATGCCCACTCAGTTTCCTCCAGCAACGCGACCTGGAAGCCTGGATCTGCCCAGTCCTGTCTCCCTGTCTGAATTTGGGATGGTGTTTCCTGTACTAGGTCCTCGAAGTGAATGCAGTGGGGCATCATCGCCTGAATGTGAAGTTGAAAGAGGTAAGCAGAGCTGGGTTAGCACAGGACCAATTTATTATGCAGCTTTATAAAGGAGCAGAAGAACTTGCTCAGCTCCTCCAGGGATGCTGTGCTGATTGGGTTCAGACACATTATCTGCTCTCTGGGTGCTTGGGGGGGGGGGGTGCCAGAGCCACCTTCATCCCACAGTATTACTGCCCTTTAAAAACGGAGTTATTTATTCCCTAAAATGAGAGGTTCCCCAGTTTCACTCCTGTCTGAACCCATGTTCTATACAGCAATGATGTTAGCGGCGTAGCAGTAACTAACTGATACATCAGTTGCTGCCTTCCAATATTTGGATTCTGATATTACATTATTTGAAGGATAAGCGCTGAGCTTCTTTTGGGGGGGGAGGGGGGAGAATGATGTCCTGCTTGAGGGAAAATCCTGATTCCCAGTTCTGATCAAATAAGGTGCCAAAGGAGAAACTGAGCTTAGAGGATTAATCACTCTCCTACTGAAGTCTGTCAGTCATTACATTTGGTAATTCAGGGCACAAGACAAAACTCAGCTTGGAAGGCCAACATCCGTTATTTAAGGCCTTGTCCACACTAAAGGGAAAAGTCAATCTAAGCTACGCAATTTGAGTTACAGTAACTCCTCGCTTAACGTTGTAGTTATGTTCCTGAAAAATGTGACTTTAAGTGAAACGATGTTAAGCAAATCCAATTTCCCCATAAGAATTAATGTAAATGGGGGGGGGGGGGGGTTAGGTTCCAGGGAAATTTTTTTCACTAGACAAAAAACTATATATTATATAGATATACTCACAGTATACGTTTTAAACAATTTAATACTGTTCACAGCTATGATGATTGTGAAGCTTGGTTGAGGTGGTGAAGTTAGAGAGTGGAAGAGGGTGGGCTGTTTTCCAGGGTATGCCTTACTCCTAAATGATGAACTAGCACTTGGCTGAGCCCTCAAGTGTTACCACGTTGTTGTTAATGTAGCCTCTCATCAAGGCAGCACGAACAGGAGGGAGGGGAGACAGCATAGCAGACAGAGACAGACACACACCTTGTGTGTGTGGGAGGGAGAGAGAGATGCACACTGCCCCTTTAAGTAAGCTGACCCACTCTTAAGTGCATGGTCTTTTTAAGTGGATCAGGAAGTTGAGACAGCAGCTGCTGCCCCAAGCTCTCTCTGTCTCTCCGTCCGTGCCCCCTACCTGCTCTATATGGAGAGGGGGTAAGCAGGGTGCAGGGGGGAGGGGGACACCCTGACATTAGCCCCTTCCTTCCCCCCCCTGCACAGCAAGCAGGAGTCTCTGGGAGCAGCTCCAAGGCAGAGGGCAGGAGCAGCACATGGCATTGGGGGGAGGGACAACTGAATTGTCCGGCAATTGATAGCCTGCTGGGCAGCTGCAGCACAGGGAGCTGATAGGGGGGCTGCGGGTCCACCCTGGTTCCAAGCCCCCACCAGCTAGCTGCAACGGGCTGCACTTCCTGCAAGCAGTGAACAAAGCAGGTGGCTGTCAAACGATGTGTTAGAAGGCAGCATTGCACAACTTTAAACGAGCATGTTCCCTAATTGACCAGCAACATAACAACGTTAACCGGGACGACTTTAAGAGAGGAGTTACTGTATGTGAATAGCATAACTCAAATCGACATATCTTAGATCTACTTACTGTGGGGTCCACACTATGCGATGTCGACGGGAGACGCTCTCCTGTTGACTCCCCATACTCCTCTCGATCAGGAGTCGAAGGGAGAGCGATCGGCAGTCGATTTAGCAGGTCTTCACTAGACCTGCTAAATCGACTGCCGATGCATTGATTGCCACAGTGTCAATCCTCCAGTAAGTGTAGATGAGCCCTAAGTATATTACTACTTGTCCTAGGTTCTTACATACTTTGGCGAAGGAAGCTGTATGAGTGCCCACTTGACCGATATAGCATTCTAAGACTTAATAATATTTTAATTGTGTCTTTGCAGGGGATAGGGCAGAAGGAGCTGAGAACAAGATGAGCAACAAAGTGAACAAAAATAGGAGCAGCAGTGGCAACTCCACTGAGGGTCTGGCTTTGGATAACCGAATGAAGCAGCTTTCACTCCAGTGCATGAAAGTCAAAGAGGGGATCATTGCAGACAGAAAAGCTGTACAAATTGGCTGAGTCCTCCTGCTGCTCTGGTTAATAGGAGTATAAATATACATGAACTTCAAAATGTCTGAAGAACATTGTGCCAATAACTATTTAATATATGCCAAATCTTAAGCGTTTACTCTACAAATTTAAAACTGCACTAAAGAAGTTTAATTGATGTTGAGGGCTGAAGTTTTTTTTTCAGTAAAATCTTTGTAGGACAGACAAGTTGTCAAATATGTAAGTTGTGCTCGCTGTATTTCACAGCCTTTGTAAACTGTTTTGTAGCAGCCTGGCTGAAGCAATAACTAGCATTGTTCCTGTATAAACACATGCCAGTAGGGGTGTGAAATCCAAGCCAAACACTTGTGAGCAGTTTGGCTTCAGTTTTGTAGAATGAGATGCACTTTAGATACAGTGGATCTCTGAAGTGGAATTGGCATATCCTTTAAACAGCCATATTTGTCTGTATTCTGAAACTGTAGAAGTATTTTATATACAAGGCAGCTGTTGCATGTGTGGGTCTAGAAGTCTTCGGCCTGCCTCCAATGCTCATGAGGAAACTAGTCATGACCTAAAGTATTGGCCCAAGAGGGTGGCAGAAATGTGGCATTATTACTCAATAGTTGTGTGCTCTTTCTAGCCCCCTACTTTCTGGGGTGGAGTGTGTGCAACTTTTCCAGGGTGAATCCAGTGCCAAAATGACAGATTTAACTTGTTTCTAAGAATTTGAGTATCATTTTTCAGCACCTTAAGTGTTGTTACTGTAAAACGGCATGAATTGGTGTGTGCCAGAGAAGTAGTTATAGATCTCGACCTACTGAATATTAGAGGCTCGTCCTTAAGATACGCATGAAGAAAAGGAGTTGCTAATGTGGATTGATGTGTTAATTTCTCTGTAGGTTGTAACGTGGGGTTTTAGAACTGTTTAAGGGACTTACAATTTTAGTATCCCCTAGAGAAAATGTTCACTAAAAATAGAAAGGGAATGGGGGCATGTTTTGGCAGCAGCTGTTAGGAAGTAGTGGTGTCTGGTAGTTATGCTAATAAGTGGTAGCAAAAATCCTAGAACTTCTCAGTTTTGGTAGCTGAACATTTCTGAAAGCACCCTACTATATCTAAAGTATTCCGTTTTTTGTTGTTAATTGGATGGGAGTTTAGCATCACCCAAAGTATTTTCTATTCCATGTTTTGCAGTCCTGGTGTATTTTGTCCCTGCCCCTTGGCTTGTGTATCTATTCTCAAAGTAAATGTAAAATTCTTCACACTACAGTAAACATTTTGGTTTTCCACATTTTATTTTGTGTTGTACAGTATCAGTGTATTTGAAGTACTAAATATTTCAGTAGCTATTCTAAACGTAGTCCCATAGTAAAACCATAGTCTGATATTTAAACCTCTTTTCAACTAAAATGTGCACATGGTCCACATTCACTCAATGAAATCATCATCTCTCGCGATTCTAATGCCAAATGCACTGACAATTACTGAAATGAAAACAGAGGCTTAATGCAGTTCCAGAATCAGTGTATTGGAGAATACCCAAATCTGGGACAGTAAATTTTCAAATAAGACCTAACACTAGGAATACCCTGCAGTATGTGGACAAGTATTGTCTCATTACAGCTTTGTAACTAGATTTATATTCATGACTCATTTGGTATTATGAATTTCCTATGACCAAAGATTAGCCAACTTGTATACAGTGTTGCCTTTTTTGAAAGATCACTTAGTATGCAGCAGAGAAAGGTCTTAGACAACATATAACACTTCTGTGCTTCATTTCACTATGGAAAGCTGTAACAAAGCAAGGCAAAGTCATGGGGAAGGGAGCCTGTTGTCAGAATTAATGGAGATTCACTGTATTACAGCTACTGATCATTTGAACAGAGATGGGCATTCAGTGATCTGGAACTTGCAGAACAAAGGTTTAACCCCTAGATCATTAGCCTCTTCGAGCTAGATAAATACTTAGGAAGAAGTGTTTATATCTCCAGTTTATGAAGTAACAAATACTTTGGGAAACATGGATAGACTGTAGCTTAAATAAAATACAGAAATGTCTCTTAATAAAACTGCATAATTTTCATGTTTTCACCTAATCTTTGTAGCTAAACCAATTGTCTATTCTGCCTCTAGTTAAGTAAGCAACCAAGCAATTAAGTGCTGAGTACCTACTTTTGCAGATATACCAATTCTCAAATGCACTTCCTTGTTTCCTATTTCCCTTGGCATCAAATCCTTCCTACTATTAAAAGGTAAGTTACTACTTAAAGATCCAAAACACCTGCACTCTTGGAAAGTTTACTTGTTTGTGCGCCACAGGACACCAAAACAAAGTTTTCCTTATTACCCAGTGTACCTCCATGAAAGTTCTAGGCAGATTCCAGTAGGGTGAGACATTACTAGCAGAAAGTATGTTGGGGGGAGATGTGGCCCAAGAAACTAGGAGCTGGTACCCTGCAAACCTGCAGCAGAAGGGCAAACTAAATTTTAAAGAGTAAATATGTGGAAGGGCCTCTTGCTCTGGACACCTCCGTGTTCAATAGCTAACTGTACAATTGAAGTGTATGTGCATAGCTTGCTTCGCTGTGTTCAGGCAGGCTTTGAAGAGCACAGAGACACGAGTAGAAATGAAAATGCAGTTTCATAAATAATTGCTCTTACCATTTTATTTTTAAACTTTTTATAAATGCCAATTCTGTATATCAAATACATAATGACAAATGGATATGAATAGAACATTACCATGAAATACCGAAGGAGCAAGTTCTCTCGAGTTACCTTTTGTTAGACTGCTCAAAACATCCGTTAATTTAATATTACACTAGCTGACAGTGTGGTGCTGAAAGTATAAAAATAAGCCTTTAATATTTAAAGCATGTGTGGTAACAAGTTAGCAGCCTTGAAGTGAGATGCAATGTAAACGGCTTTACCAAAGAGCAGTGAATTGATGGCTTATTACCTTTTAAGCTTCATCATACTTTCGGTAATATGCACTGAAAACTGGTACTCAGTGTATTTTTTTTAATCTTACATTTTTTCATAGGCTGTTCTAACATGTTTCTGAAACTCTTCTGTATGTGGCATGTTCACCTTCAGGTACAGAAGCCTTAGGTATATCTGCTGTACAAAATATGCATATACGCAATCTTGTCAGACTGCGTAAAAATGTTAATTTCAAACATTTTGCTAGGTGTAGGAGAGGTCTAACGTCTAATGGAGTGTCTCAGCTTTACTGTGTTTTAGGACCATGTGGATGCTGCTAGTACTCCCACTGAAAGGTAACTATGTGGATTAAGTCGCTTTCTGAACTCTGACGGATTAAGCAAGACGGATGATTAACCTAATGGCTTTTTAAAAAACAGAAGGCCCAATTCTGGGCCCTAAGGAAGTAAAGCATGATGTCCGCAGCAGCTCTGAGGTAGGATTCACTAGCAAACTATGTAGCATCTACAGTGCCTAAATTGAAGGGGAAAGTGCAGGACATGCCAAAAATCCTTTTGAAGGATACTGAAAACGGCTCTTTGTAAAAACAACAAGGAGTCTGGTGGCACCTTAAAGACTAACAGATTTATTTGGGCATAAGCTTTCATGGGTAAAAACCTCACTTCTTCAGATCTGAAGAAGTGAGTTTTTTACCCATGAAAGCTTATGCCCAAATAAATCTGTTAGTCTTTAAGGTGCCACCAGACTCCTTCTTGTTTTTGTAGATACAGACTAACACGGCTACCCCCTGGCTCTTTGTAAGTATCCTTCCTCTCACTGTGTGCAACCCAGTAAACAGAGTTATTCCTCCTCTTAGAGGATCAAAGTAAGTATCATTCCTTTTATTTAAAAAGACATTTCTAGGGCAATTTGTTTGCATCTGGTGACTTATGCTCCTTGTGTACACAATTCCTTAGCTGCAGCACCTTCATTGTGTACTAGAGTAGTTTCAATCACCAGCTAGCTAAGTGCAGTACATACTTATAATGTGGATCTTTATAGTTCTATGGTTTAAAACAGGTTTGAGTTGATACAGTTGCATGCAGAAGGGAAGTAGGAGTCTCATATTTGACTGTTTGTTGGAAACATAGCAAAATAGCTAATTACAATGTGCAAATTCTAGCTCAGACTGCCTGATCCATCATGGTGTAGTACGAAACTTTGACTGCAAGCAACTTTTTACAGACATCTGTATATCCCTTTGTCAGTCTCCCATCTCTTCTATAAGTGCTAGAATGGAGCATTCTACAAATATTTGTAATCCTAACGATCAGAATCTCTGAATGGCAGTGGGGGAGATTTAGCTGAGCAGTTTTGTTTTCCTGGCTGGGCAATAGGGTCATTTCCCAATAACTTTTTTACATCTGATAAATCTCTCTAGAACTAGATATGCAATAGTCTGATTGCTTTTATTAGTTTGCTTTTTCCTCTTTTGACAATACTCACATGAAATGTAAAAAGCAAGTCCTTCTGGCATAAAGCTAAGGCTAGCATGCACAAAGGCAGTATATACATCTGATACTGTCTGAGGTTCTATGACTGAAAATTTCCTTCCCGTGCTAAGGTGCTCTGTGCCCCAGATAAGTAGGGTGGTGTAAAATGGTTCTAAACTGTCAGAGAACACCAAGACTGCAATGTTTTTAAGAGGTTTAGAACATAACTGACTCATGTTCTGCATACCTGGCCTCAACTGTTAATGGGATCTGGACAGTCAAATGGTAATGCTGTGTTTTTGTAGCACTGGCACACTGCAGGCCTTTACAGCCTATCTACCCTTATGTATTCTCAGAGGCACAGCTTGGCCTGGCATCAGGGACAGTTATAAACTTGTAATCTGCACAGAGATTGAAGATTGTTCCTTTATTTAATCTATACTAAATTCTGTGATCTAGTGCCTGGAAGCTAAAACTCTCACTTGTTCAATTTCAAGTCAAATTACTGATATAAAAGCCCTTGAATTAGCTTGGTGGTGATCAGAGGGAAAAATTGACTTCCTGTGCAGTATCAGCCAAAAGAGGATGATGTAACAGGTGATTTGGGCAAGTCATCGTGCTTAATTCCCTGTCAGCAAAATAGTAAAAGTTCACAACCTGCCAGTGTACCTTGTACAGAGTTTTAAAGGAATAAGACTGGCCAATATTTTTTTTAATGTTATTAAAAATTACTAAAGTGCAAACAGCAGCAGGTGGAGCAACACACACAATTAAGGGGCCTTAACTGTTTCTGGCCTGTAAATGGAGTAAGTGACCTAAACTGTAGCTGCAGGCCTTTGCATATGCAAAGTTGTATGTGCATAACAAGGGCTAGTTTAAGCCTGAGCTGAAACCTTCCCCCCACAACATGTTTTAAACTGGACATACAGCTTTGCATCTGAACAGCTGTCCTTAGAGCTGGCTGAGTCCACCTTGCAGAGCCCATAAAGATCAACTTACTGCAGTTGGACATCATTTAGGCTATGTCCTCAAACTCCATCCTCCCCCCACCACCCCTCCAACATCTGCAATCAATGTTTTTGTCCTACTTTTTATCTTACAACTTCCTTGCCAAGAAGATAAGCAGTGAGTTAGTTACTAGCATGATGCAGTTCCTAACCCAGATGGTCTTTCAGAGAACTGCAATTAAAAGGCACATCTTAATGTTTTTTTCCAAACTACTTTCTCTTCAAAGCTGCTGTCTAACCACAGGAGATTAAACAAAAAAAAGTGTCCCTGTGCTATTAAGCTGCTAGATACATTTGCAGCAGCAAACTTTAATGGGAGAGAATCTTACTGCTTAATCTCCCTGAACTCATGCACTGGTGCTTCTCCTGGTGAAAAAACAACCCGAAGTTGCTGGTTGTTTTGAGGCTTGCTCCCCTCAGTGTCAATGTTTTACCATTGACTGCAGTAGAAGTAGGGTCAAATGCTATATTCCTGGAGGTTTTATCACATAACAACCATTAATTAAAGATTAATGCCTGAAGAATCCTGGACAGTTGGCACCCCTAGCTGCAGATTTAGGGTCTCTTCTTGGCTGGTTACAGCTTAAGAAGGTTGCTTCTCTAACTGAATGCTGTTTTAAGCAGTCTTCTGTCTGTGGTGCTGTAATGCCAGTGCTGCAGATGTGTGGATTATTACAGAGAAGGGAGTAGCCTCTTATCTCTCCCATCATAACTCCACAAAGCCCTGCTCCTGCAGAAATGATAGTTAAAGAGCTAGTATTTAAATGACAACCTTTTTGTTGAAGCTGATCAACAGCTCCTGTAGCTAATGTACTCAACTACTGAAGCAGAATACGGGAGTGTTGTACTACAGTGTGTTCCCTGTTAATGGCTCTTATCTGAGGAAGGGGCAGTATAAACAACTCTGCTTTTTTAACATCCAGAACAGCACCCCCTGGCTTTTACTTCATTATTTCAAGGGTTCTCAAACTTTTGTACTGGTGACCCCTTTCACATAGCAAGCCTCTGTGCGACCTCCCCTTTTAAATTAAAAACATTTCTTTACATATTTAACACCATTCTAAAGTGGGGTTTGGGGTAGAGGCTGACAGCTCGCAACCTCCCATGTAATAACCTTATGTACCCCTGAGAGGTCCCAAGCCCCAGTCTGAGAACCCCTGCTCTAAATAAACAGTACACACAACCCCCTCCTTTTTCTCTACAATGTTTACTGTAAAAGTTAAGCAAGGATTGTTAGAACTAAGCTACCCTCTATGGGGGGAGAGGAAAGACTTCAAAACTTGATGAGGTAGAAGGTGCCAAACTGCAGTAAGCTAATGCCTGCCATTTGTTAACATGATTAATAAGATTTACATTCAAGCATTTCACGCACAAATTTACCATCAATCAGAATTTCTGAAGCGTTCTCTCACCCTAATGGCTGCACAGCAAAAAGCATGAGCAAACTCTGAAGTGGCTCATGCAGTGAGATTGGTGGCCCAAGCCCTGGGCTATTACTTTTTCCGGGTAGTTTTATGCATCTTGTGTCAATGGTTGAGGGATATATTTCCCCAGTGTTTTCAGGAGATGGCATTGCTCTAGCTCTTGACTTCTTCTCTAAAAAGTAATGTAGAGATGTGCCCCCTCATTGCAGTTGTGATGTCTTAAGAGGGGTAGCGCTATTGAAGTCCAAGAAGAAAGGACCCTCTTGCTGAGGCAGGAAGGTGCTGGGAATAATATTGTAAACTCCAGCTGGTACATTCTCCACCTCCATGTAGCAAAATCCACATCTGATTAAAAAAATACAATGCCAGCTTAATAAGATGTATTTAAGGGAGAAAGGAAAAGTGTGTATATATAATCAAATGAGCATTACCTGTAGTCACCACTGCTCTTCTTCTGAAAGCCAGAGGGACCAGGATCTCCTACTGTAGAGACTGTGACAAGTTCAAACCCCACACTGTACTGCCTACATGTAAAGACAGATTTCATTACCCTTGTTTTAAATGTCAAATAGATTATTTACCAAATTAAAGTTGAGCTATAACTGGAAGACATCTGCAAGCAACTAGCACATCTGCAAGTTATTTCTCTCCTTAATTAGAGCAAGGCTATTTTTGCCACTTAACTACACTTGTCAGCACTTGCATTCAGAAACTCAGACAAATTTAGTATTTGGCTGCAAAAAAGCTTTCAGCTTTTATAGATCACTGCATATGCTGAATAGCAGAGACCATAGAAATTAAGTTACATGGGTCCAGATTTCACTGGCTTCCATAGAATTTCCCCCAAGTTGCATCTCTATAACTGAGCACAAGTTGGCTCCACACACATCAGAGGAGGTGCATGCCCCCTCCCCTTCAACCTGGAATCAAATCCCAAGGAGCAGGGGCACCAGAAGGGAAGTGCCAAGTTATTGCAGCAGCAGGCTAGTGACAGGTAAGTAATCTAGTCTTGCTTACATGAAACTGCTTCTACAGATCTTCATTTTTGGAGAGAGCAAGTGTTGCTTATGTACCCTGAAGAAGCATGAACGAGTACTTTGCCAAAACCAACACCTACCTACTTGCCTGACTCCTTATAATACTGTTCAGTGACCAGACACTGACCCTCTAGTGTCAGTTAGGAACGATGCATAGGTGCCTGCTAGTGGGGCTCTGCTAGAAAGTGACAGTGGGGGCCAGGAGGCTTGCCACTCACTGCTTCATCCGTTACGGAGTGAAGACATGAACAGTCTTTCTGATGGGATTTTAGGCAGAGGCCCTAACATGACCATGCAATGTCACTACAATTGCACTGATTGTAAGGGTTGTAGCCTCAGTGTCTACATCAGTCTGCCTTCCCAAATTCCTCCTACAGTTTTAACTGCAGAAGTTGTTCTTAGGAAGTGGAGTGCAGTGCAGTAGGGGTGGTGCACAATTACCACTTGCTACCTCAGAGGTGAGTGCTGGGCAAATGCCCCAGGCATGCTTATAAAATACTTTGGGGGCTTTCAGGATGAATGGTGCTCTAGTGCTATACACATGCCTCCCTCAATGCATGCGGCTATTCTGTCATAGCACAACCAGGCCATTGAGCTGCATGCAGCTCAATGTTGGTGACAGTGTGGAGTGGCACAGCCTTAGAGCACAAACAGAATATGAGCTGTAGCCTGCCAGCCTGAGAGAGCACATCTTGTGGCACACCTTCAGGGGTGGGGTGAGGTTCTACTGCAGGGATAAAGGGGCCACAGGCATGGCTAGCTGTCCTAGGGGCCATGCCAGGGCAAGGAAGGCCCCCTGTGCCCTGCCATGCAAGGTGCAGCTGTGGTCTGACCCCTAGCCAGCAGATAGAAAGAGGATTCTGGCATATGGGGAGAATTCAAGAGAGAAAGATGAGTTATCCTTAACATTAAAAATGATTCATTGTTTAACAGCTGGGTGGAGAGTGGAAGCTGCTTGAAAATCATGAGAATGAAGGGAAAAACCGTTAATGAAGATTGGTTCAGCTGGAAATTAAGTGGCCTTTAAAGTTCAAGTTTGTGACAAGTTAAAAAAAAAGCTTACACTTGATCTGTATCTCATGTTCTAACTACTGATACACAACATTTATTCTTCACAAACCTTGGTCCTCTTAATTCAATTAGCAATGGCCCAGTCTTCTCCAGCTGAAATTGGTAAATGGGGTTGTTTTTGTAGGAATCTCTGAAGTTTCCACAGCCTCCAGCACTATGACCTTTCCACTGCCCGTTAACCTGACAAGAAACAAAACAGATGGTGCCCTATTTATTACAGGCAGATCTTGTGTTTTCTCTCTCTAGTTTCACTACAGAGAAATAAAAAAGTGAAGTCCTGGATTCTTCTCACTTCAGTTGATGTGTGTAACTCCACTGATTTCAATAGTTGTTCCTGATTTATACCAGCATAGACAAGATCAGAATTATTTTTAGTGTTCAGAAAAAAACAATTTTTTTTTTAACATAGTGCCTTCCACTTCAACAAATACTATAGCTATTTAGATTAAAGCCTCAGACCCCTTCTCATTTGGATTAAACAAGTCAGTATCCAAATTTTCCTTGATCATATTTAGGCCACTACCTGCAAGTTCTAACAACCCAAAAAGAGCAAGAGTTTCTGAGTATAGATAAAAAATGAAGCTCACAAGTTATTCCACTCACACTACTGTAGAGGAAGCACAATACAGACATTCTAAGTCAAAGCATACATTTGTGTTTCATCAAGAGGCTCACTTTGCATGGAAAATACCAAACAAAATAATGTAAAATTAACTAATACAAAACAACTCCAGAGACTGAGAGGGGCCTTTTTTCTAAACATCAGGAATTTCACATACCCAGAGCAGATTAACAACAAGCACTGATTTATGGAAGAAAATCCAATTTCTTACCCGTTTGGAGATGGTGTATGGGGTAGGGATCTTGGTAAAAGTAAACTTGCATACTGAATACACCTAGATTGTGGAAGAAGGATTCAGTCACACAAATCAACCAAGCATTTACAGTATGAAACCATGACAAAATATAATTACGGGAAAAAAGCGGCTTTACATGCACAGCAACTATGGAGATCTTGAGTCCTCATCTGTCTCCAATAGGTAAAAGATGCAGACTGACATCAGCTAATTCGTACAATATAATGGTCTATACAAAAAGAGAACATTCCCTATTTCCCTTCCTGGCACGGGGGGTGGGGGGTGGGGAGAGAAACAGATGCTTCGAACATTACTAACAGTTGGAGGGCACAGGGTAGAACCGGAATTGTGGGCACCCATACTCCTTTCAACTATTAAGCCTTAGTCCCCTCACCAAAGCAAACTGTGAACACCTATAGCGGTGCTTTAATTTGCTCTCTGATACTTAGCACAGTGCATACTCCCCTAAAGCTCCAGCTAGCTGCTCAATGTGTTTAGTGTGCAGAGCAGAGGGACACCAAGCAGATTACGTATGGACAAGAAAAGGCTGGTGATATTATGAGAACCAGAAGCACTTTCTGCCCAGTGAGTACTGGGAAACAGCAGATACCACCCACAATAACATGCCCTTCAAAGTTTGTGTATTTGATATGTAAAGTCACCATGGGGTGACTGGGGCTACAGTGCTTGGGCTCCAACCATTATCCTCCACTGCCCTCCCTTCCCCCAGAATGCTTGGGGATTGAGATTAATATTTGAGTAGTGAAATAAGGGGCAGTTGTTTGCTCTGAACTATGTCCTCCTCATACAATACTTGGTTGAGAACGCAGCTCATCTCTCATTGTTTGTGAGCAGTCTAGTCATTTTAAATGCAGAGCTCAACACAGGTGCAAAACAGTAGCAATAGAGTCCTCCGTTTCCACCAGTGCTTGTCAAAGTGGCCTGTAGTGAAGTCCGGTAAGGCAGAGGTGCACTGGGGAAGCATGACTGAACTGCATCCAATTCCATGTCACATTTTTATAGCGTAAAGAATGTAGGGGGAGAGGGTGTAAACTGTCTTATTTTCTGTAGTGGCAAAGGAAATGCGTAACACATTAGCATAGGATTTGTCAGTTACAGGATGACCTTTCATTCGGATTACTGTGTACGTGAGGATTTAGGGAAGAAAATACTTTAAACCATCTTTACTGAAATATGAAGTGGATGAAGGCTGGGTAGCGCAATGATGAGCTAGTGCTAGAGCCTTTTACCTTGAAGCAGATGTTTAATTTTAGCTGAGGAAATAAAACAAAAATACTTTCATCTTTTTAACCTAGTCTAATTATAAGATTATGATCGAGAGAGTTTCTGGACTGCGGTAATGTAACAAAGCACTGCACGCAAGAACTGACTCTGTATTGCCCTCACTAGATGGAGATCCATATATGGGTATGTCTACACAGCAGCTGGAGGTGTGATTCCCAGCTCAGGAAGACAAACACACTATAGCTCAGCTAACACATTAAAAATAGCAGCGTGGCCAGAGAGGTTAGCCACCTGCATGTAGTCCCACCTGACCCCCTGGGTATGTTCTTGGGCAGCTAGCCTGAGCTGCTGCCTGTGCCATCATGGCCACTCTGCTATTTTTAGCACCTTAGCCAAAGCTGAGCTAGTGTGTGTGTGTCTGTCTGTCTGTCTATCTGAGCTAGGAATCACACCTCCTAGCTGCTCTATAGATATGCACTAAAGCACCTACACAGTGCTTCCCTTTCTCCAGTGCGTCCCGTCCATGATTCACATCTTCCCCCGACCCCTTCCAAAAACAACTATATTCATCGAAAAATAAGTACTTTGAAATATAGGGCAATCAATTTTAAAAAAAAATCTGAAAACCGTCCCCAGGATCAACAGACACTTCCCATCACTCTTACCAATGGGGAGGATTTTCTCTTTGCTATGTTTTCCCACTGAATTCAATACTCCGCTTATAATATGATTGTAGTTTCTCTATAGTACATACCCTGACAGTATAGTGAATCGTGTTCTGTTTCTCATACTGGGATACCACCAGTGTAAACGTATGGGACCCTGGCGATGTCAGCGCTATCTTAGTCAGATAGTGGGGACTGTTGATCCGAATCCCATCAATATATGGGGCAGGATCAGCTGGAAAGAAAGAGATGCATGTTTCCTCACCACCAAAAAAACCCCCAGCAGTGGTGAAAATCTCTATCCATTCTGCCTCATCACTGGGCTTTATGCCAGGAAACTCATTCTGCTGGCAACAAGCTGGTGACACAGGAATACAAGCTACACCCAGACTAGCTAACTGTAAAAATAACAATATCTTCCACTTTCACAGATGAAACACTCAAAAGGCTTTCAAGAGCAACTCCAAACAAACAGTGCCTGGGAATTGGGTATGATATGGCATCCACTCATTGTGCCATAGATGCCTTTTCAGGATGCATTGGGAAATGCAACCTAATGCCCTTTTCTTGCATCATGGGCCTCATCCAACTTCCAGTGACTTCAATGGGAGTAGATCAGGCCCAATAGCTCTACTCTAGAGAGAGTCCTACTGTGATTTTAAGTAGACAATTAAATAAGACCCAGAATCTTAAATTAAAATATATTTGAGGGGAAGAGACCCTCAAACTTTTTCCTGTGATGAGTTCCTTATGGAGGCTCCCTGCTGGGAGGGAATCAAAAGACTGGATCTGGGCTGTGGAAGTGTCCAAAGCTTTTCAGAGTAAAGCTTCCTAACATGCTAGATTTTCTCTTTTTCAATTCCCCTTTTCCTCCCACCCCCACTCTCCTAGAAGAGAGGACACAGTACATTTCTAACTTTGCAACTGTAGACTGCATTCCCCTATCTACCCACATAGCTGCAGTCTGAATGTTTGCTTTACTATAGCTACATAATACAGTGACATAATCTGACAGATAATGCTTAAGAACCTTTCAGGAATATTCAGCCTCTTACAGGCACCTTGGTTCTTTTCAGGATTGTTTCTGTTCCACTGAAATCAATGGGAATCTAGTCACTGACTTCAATAGGTCCAGGATCAGGCCCTTCATTCTCTTGACAAGGGACTCTGTTCTTTTTAACTGTGTGGGGGGAGAGGGGGAAGGGAAAGGGAAAGGGATTAATAGAAAATAAATTGAAGCTTAGCATTGGGAAATCCACCTCTCCATGCCAAAGGATTAAACTGTATTTTTAAACAGATGGGTGAAATAATATTGCAGCTTTACAAATCTGTTGCAATTCCCAGTTTCAGTGGAAAGAGTATTTTAAAGCAGTTTGATGACTCTGTCAGTTTGAAAGCTCCGTTAAAAAAACTGGGCCATAAAACAAAACAAAACCTGGACAGATCATTTGTTGAAAGTAAGAGGTCAAACAGCCTCTTTGGAAAATCCCTTGTAGATCTTTCAGACACAGATTAAACCTTCAGTTCCTCCACTGTACAAATGCACTGACACTCAGTGAGAATATTTTTTGGTCTAATACGCCACGTAAGTGCTGCTGCTAGTGCTAGTCACATCAGAAGATGTCTCCGATACAGCAGGGAGGAACACAAACATGTTTAATGAGATCAGCTCTTGCAAAAATGGATGACAATCTGCCTAGGTCCCAAAGGACCTTCACTGCAGAAACACAGCCTGGAATCAAAGAGGAACTTGTTGGCAGAGTTCACTGAACAAGTTGGCAGATGATGGGCTCTGCCCTTACTAACAACTGCTGCAGTAAAACCAAAAAGGCAGTGTTTTAGTATAATTAACCTTTCCGCTAAAGGGCATGAAGAGCCACCAGCAACCCAACCTCAAATTCTGTTTTACACAGGGAACTGCCTGGCTGTAACCAACAATGGGCCTAGTCCTGATTGCCTTAGACTGTTTTCACTGCAATAAGAGGTGGGGTTTGTACATTGAGATCACTAGTTTGATGTCAGTGGAGATGAGGCACAGGTAGTTTCTACCTTGAAGTATCAAGTCAAGATCAACTTTATACCCTCCCACCTGGGTTGGACCTTGACTTGCTATATCAAGGTGAAAACTACCTGTGCCTCATCGGCTCTAGGGTTTTACAGTTAGCTATCTTGATACAGAAACCCCACCTATTATTGCAATGAAGACAAAGCCTTACAAATAGTCCCACTGACTTCAAGGCAAGCAGGATTTAGCCCATAGTGACCACAGCCAAGGCATTCAATTTTGGGCGGCTAAAGTTAGGCAATGTAAATCCATAGTTAAACACTTCACCTTAACTCAGTAAAGCACTGAAACGTGACTATCTCCAAGTACATCCTTAGGTATAGATTTAAAAGCTTTGCTGAACTGGATCTTTAAATAAACGGCATTTATCAGCGGTGCTGAGCACCCACAGCTTCCACTCAATGCAAATAGCCATAAAAAAGTTCCACTTGTTGTTTTTTATTCCACAAAAGTAGGGAATGATTGTGCCTTTAGATAATCAGGAGCACGTTGTCACTTCCCTTTTAATATTCACTACCCTCTGTCTGTGCAGGCACAGTAGCTGGTTTTACAAGAGAAATAGATATAAAAACTGTGCCTGTTTAAGTGGCAATGGATTTCTGTATATCCGAGGGCAGGACTGAGTCCCTTAGGACTCTCCACAATGGAAGCAGACCAAAGTATACATTGAGACTTTATTGGTTGGTCAATCAGAGCCCAACTGACCACACTGAAGTCTGAATCCTCCCTCACCCCTTCAGACTTGGGGTTTCCCATTCATGAATGACTCTAACCAGCTTAAAAAAATTAGCAAGTCTTCATCCACTCGTGAGCATCACTTTGACATCTAAAACACACACATACTTGGATAGTAAACTTTTTTCCCATCAGTCTTGTACACAACCATTGTGATGAATTCCCGATTGCGTGCGAAGTCATCCTAAAAAGATATTAAAATGAGTTGAACACAGATCCAGAAATTACTACTAATGCATTGTGTAATTCAAATGCATATTTCATCGCTGCTTTTGTATTAGCAATGTGGCTTGATTTGGCATTTATATTTACTGAGGTGCCTATTCCAGCTCCCATGGAAGCCAGTAAAGAATTTGCCAAGGACTTCACTGAGAACAGATCAGGCCTCTAGTATATTGCTCTTAGGCCTGATTAGGGATGGATTTACTAGTGATAGAAAAAAATCCTTCTACAGCAGTAACACATCTACACTACAGTGCGACAGCTTACAGGAGTAGAAGTAATTTCATAACAAGTTTATTTAAAATATATGAATAAAAACTGTTAGAGAGATTACATACATCCTACCATAATGAACTAATTAAACCCCATGATTAGGGCAGAACAGAAGCTGTATGACATACACTTATGTACCATGATCTGAATTCCCCACTACTTTTGCAGATGAAAAAGACATACAGTGAGGTTCACTAGGATCTAGAGAATCAGACAGACAATCTTGTACCCAGATATGACTATTTCTCAATTGTAATAAATCTGCAGGAAAAATAGTATTATATTAGTCAGAAGAAGAATTTAATACCTTGTCTGTAATGTGTCTGCTGAGCAGAACCCAGACAGCAGCTCCACCTTGTGGACATTGTACTTCCAGTTTGTACTGTGGATTATTAGCCAGGCTGTAGGCATCTTTCACAGGGCCTTGTTTTGCATCCCAAGTACTAAAAGTAATAATAATAGGTTGATGAATAAGATACTAATTCATATTTCTAAAAGTAACTGCAAATCCTGCCTGGAAGTGATACCACTCCTACTTAAGGAAAACTAAGTAACAGAAGCTAAATGATTTCCCACTCAAACCTGCGTAACTTCTAGCCATAAGCATGACAATGGTAACAAAGCACAGCTGTGAGAAACACTATCCCTAACACTTTATTTTACAGATGGCTGTGCTGCAGTACAAACGCTGAATAGGAACAGCACCATGAATAATAAGACCATGCACAAAACACTATAAAAGCAAAAACCATGATTTAGGAAAACACCCACGGGGTAATGAGTTACTGCCATGTATGGCATAAAAGATGGCACGTGGAAGGGAACCTGTGCTTTCTGTAACTGTAGGACTGTTTAAAAGCTATTAAAATATGGCTAGATCCAAAATCTACACACATTGGTCTCTCCAATTTTATACACAGAGGGGGCTTTTTAGTTTTAATTAGCAGCTCCACCTTTGGACCAGCATCAGCTTGAATCATAATTTCAAAGCTTTCACACTACCTCATGTGTTGCCTGGAGGAGGATGCTTGATGTGAAAAACAACAGAAGGGGATTAATGCTTCACTAAAAAGCCCAGAACACTGTGGGGATGAACATGGACATACAGGCTCTTTTCTCGTCTAGAATTAATTTTTTCCACTTTACTCAGATGTGATCCATGGAATGCTGCATTATCAACTAGCGGGTCCCAACTATTACTGTTACACCTTTATGGTAATGGCCACTATGTGCCAGGTGCTTTCCTGACAGAGGAGGAACAGTCCCCAACAATATATGGGCAGCCAGACACTTGGGAAATTGGAAACAATATTTTCCTTTCTGATTTACTTAATATACACATTAAAAAGAGTCTTGCTGTAGGCAGCACAGCAGAAGTGGGTCTTCAAGACTGAGTTAAATGTGGATACAGCAAGAGCCTTTGCAAAAGTTGTACCATGCACAGCCAGTGAATGGCACAGAAGAAGGCATGAAGGGATTTGTGTAAATCTGATACATGAGCCAACAGGGCGAGAATATTGGCAAAGTGGAGCTGGTAACACAAAGTGAGAGGAGTTCAGAGAAGTAAGGAGAGACAGAGTTACACACAGCTTAGAAGGGAGTGACAAGAAGCCAGAATTTGATGCGACAGAGGATGGGGAGCGATGTGATCAAATCAATGGACAAGGAAGATGACTTATGACAGTGAATGCTGAAATGCAGAGTTATGGGTAAGGTCATGGGACTCATCCATCCCAAGTTAATAATTTCAGTGATTTTTAAAAGTGCAAATATTCTCAGTTTATCTGGGAGAGACTGTGTGCATTGCCCAGGCTACATATTAACTTCCCAGGGACATGGGATAAGTAAAAGTAACTGCCCTATTCTTCAAGCACCCCTCAGCAGACTATTCAAGGAAAGCATGGATGGAAGATGCAGAAGGCTACAAGTCCAATCGCCCAGCAGTTAGCACTGAGGTCAGTGGAGTTACACTGCATTTATGTGAGTGCGATATAGAACAGAATCTGGACCATGGATTTTAAAGTGGGATGTCAGGCTCTGAATGAAGAGACTGGTCTCCAACCAATGCTCATAAATTGGGGACTGATGAGGAGAAAGGAAAGAAGGAAAATGCCACATCAATATTGTTGTTTCAAACTTCGTTGTAGATCTTAACATTTCAATCTTTTCTGTTGGACCAACCTGTGAATACACGTTGATTCTTTAAAAAGACTTGGGTTCCAGCTCAAATAAATAACATCGTAATACTGGCAAAGATCCTCCCAGGCAATCCAGAAAATCCCTACAAAGGAAACACATTTTTCATTGTTTGCTTGCAAAATATCTTTGCTCTACACATTTTGCAGGACCCTAATTACACACAAGCGCCAAGGTTTGTATAAAATCCATTCTCATAAACCTGAATACAAATGTCCACGCTGTTCATCTTCCCGTCTACAAACAACCTCCACAATAGGCCAGTTTGGTAAACCAAAAGAGATTGAAGTTGACCTCTGAGACACCATCTGGTCACTGTCTCTGCTGATCAGTTAGGCCTTTGCTTTTCCTCAGCAGAAAGAATATTTTGCATTTTTAAGTGATGAGCAAAAGCCGTAATCCTTGTGCCCTCCTAAGAGTGGCAATGTTAACCACTTCTGTACTGCCCCCTACTTTCTTAGGATTCTGAAAAATTAAGATACAATTAATAGGTAACCTCCAGTTTAGGTAATCTAGCTCACTGTTTTCTACCTATTTAACTGAAGGTCCATCAGAGAAGGGACATCACTTGTCCAGCAGAACAAGCTCTTACTCTGAGAGGAAAGTACACATGGCATTGTTTGAGATCTTTCCCTAGCATTCCACTTAACATCCATTTGGGTGAGCTCTAGCACACTGGAATTTGCTTTACAATATTATACAATCTTTACAATATTCACTGGCAATTATTATCATCCTCTCCCCAGCGCCCCAATTGCAACCACAGCCAACACTACTACAAGCTACTGAAATCCTGCTCCTTGAACTCTCCATATGCTCACAGCACTGTAACACAAGCTGCTAATACAGATGTAGTTCAGACTTACAGTACAACGAATATCCAGTGTCATGGCAACTGTACATTTTGATACCAAGACTAGTCAGATACCAATCCAATCATAAAAAGTAACATCTTTACAATCCCTTTACAGAACCCAGGGATTTAAATCCAAGTACTGTCAAGTGATGCATTAATAAATGAATAACTAGCTATCCTACCTGAAGATTATAAAGCCAGTGTCAGGATGGAATTACTTTCTGCTAATAAATAATGTTTTTCCACCTAGCTATTTACACCACACTCATCAACATGGAATCTCAGTACCTTTGCATCCATCGTTTTGTAAAAAAGATGACACCAGACCCAAAAAGGGTTAATTAATTACAGTGGGGAGACAAGAGACACAACTGTTAGCATAGAGGGAAAAAAACTACATTGTATTTCCAAAGTGGAGCAGCTATTGTAGCATTTGAGAACTGGCTGATCTAGTGGCAGCATTTTGCCCTGCCAAATGGGAAACCCATGCTGCTTTCCTTGATGCAGTGCATTAGTTCTACCTGGGGGAAGATGGGACAACAAGACAGTGCCTGGTATTGCTCAAGCAATCTCTCTACATAATTATGTAGTAGTCCGGTTGGGCTCAAAGAAATATCTCAGCAACTTATAGTCATCCAGTCAACAACTGCATGCAACTAAAGATTTGTGTACATTAAAGTGTAGCACAGGGAGAAAATCTTCAAGTCCCCATTACAGATCTCTTGGGTGAAAGGAAATAAAACATTCCTTACAAGGAGTGTATGAATATGTATTTCTGAATGCTAGGAAAACAGCTAATGAAGTACTGAAGAGTCCACTCACGTACTAGTAAATGGTATTATGAGGTTTCTCAGTATGTGTTATGAAGTATTAAGGATGGCCAAAATCATATGATTAAAAAAAGGAAAATAGAAGCTAATACTAAGAAATAACCTCTTAAATTTAAAATATATTAAATGACCCACTCTATTCAAATCTAGTCAATTTTGAAACATGAGTTTAAAGTAATATCAGGTACTTCTTACCTGCCTTTGCCATTTTTTTTTGCTTTACAGTCTTGTTTATTGTCCCGTCTCCCCCTTTGCTGTGTGAATGACCCACAAAAACAAGGAAACTGTCCCCCCTCCCCCCCGCCCACACACACACCTGCTCTCAATTACTCAAATTGACAAGAGGTCTTTTTTCCTAATCTTCTAGTGATAGTATCCTTAAATGTTACTTGTAACAAAAGTAAACAAACAAACAAAAAAAAGTCAAACAGAAGTATGATTCTTTTTGACTTGACGACATCTTTTAAATTCATTTTACCATTGTCTATTTTTTGAGCTGTTCGAGGATCAAAGTTTAAGTATTTTTGTAGCCCTGGGGTCCAATTTTTCACATCATTTTCACTATATCTTCCTTTCCAGCGTAAGTGACTCCAGGGATTTTTCAACTGGAGGAATCGAAGCCCCTAGAGAAACAATAAATAAATAAAAAAAAAAAATCGCCTGATTTATCTTGTCAGGATAAGAGCGAACATATTGTTAATCTTACCTAATAGATACACAAACTAAACACTGAAGGAAATACAGTGTTAAGTTTTTGGGAATAACTTGATAAAGCTCTTGAGCAAGATAAAGATTTCAAGCCCCGTCTTTGAGCAAAACTCCACTGTCACTGGACAATCATGTTTAAATCCACCATCTATTACAACTGATGACAGGTATGTAGAAAGCACCCACTACAAAGCTTCTTGTTTTACTGGATACCTTATATTCTCTAATATCCAAAACAGCATATGCATGGGTTGGAACTAAACCCCATTTCTCTCCTTCCTCTTCAGACATCACTCCAGTTGCTGTTGTGATAAGGACATCGCCTTTGTGAAATCTGGAGGGGAAATTAAGGAAGCTTAGTTTAGGTTATTAGCACATGTAAAATGACCAGTGTAATATTATTACATTTATTGAACACTAAACTCTCTACTTCCAAATTGTGGTATTGTTAAGACCCAACTTTACAAACCTGGAGTGCAAGTAATCTTTTCTGAAGGAGACAGAAATTATTTGTACAAGCTCAATAAAAGAAGGTATAATTGTTACTTTTCAACATTTAAGATCAGGCTCTAGTAGGAAAATTACTGTTGTCATGAAAACAACATGTCAGATTCAGTCTTACACTGACAATATCATTTATTAAAGACGCTCAGTGAAATAAATCTTCTACCTAACACATTGTTCGATCCTTTGATGCTAGTCAATCGCTATATACATCAAACTGAAATTCATAAGTCTCTGCACTTATGATCTTGGGGGCAAATTTTCTAAGAACAGAGGGTGAAAAGTACATGCTTCCATATTCCTACATCAGTTTGTGTGCACAAATGCTGGTTTAACATCAGTGTAGGTCTGTAGTGTCTGAAAATTTAGCCACCCCACTGCCTAAATACAGAGAAACAGATCGTAAGAGTGACTGTCAACCTACTAGGAGGTCACAAATCTACTGAAGAAAATGTGAGGTTTTGTGTTAGGTGTACAGAGTTTGCTTGTTTTAATGCTTTGGCCAAGCTGAGATCCCTTTCCCATCATGTTGGTGCTCTGCCTTCCTTGACAATGAGGAGAAAGTGGTTGGCTAAATAAGACTTTTCTTAATTTGGGGAGGAGAAAAAGGAACAACGCCTGCAGCTGAAAAACATAATTAGGCCACACGTATCACGACAGCAGGATTGATATACTAAGCCCCAGGTTAGTATCATGGTCCTGACAGGTACAGAGCACCTCTGTGCTCCTCCACAGGAGATCTACTGGTTGGGCAGTTAGTAAGGACTATGGTGGCACTGTTAGAGTAACCTCACCACACCTGTTTCCACTCTGAAGTCAGCTTCATGCTGCATAGTTGGGAAATCCATCCTCCTTTCTCTGGCTCCTGCTTCCTCCTGAATCTAGCCCAAGGGAGGATTCAACTTCCACTCCCCATTTCCCACTCTCTCCCCCTCCCGCCCCCCCACCATTGGCAGGGAAGAGGGGTTATTTTTTTTTTAAATTACAGTTCTGCTAGAGATGGGGATCCAGTTCTCCATCTATTAACAGAGCCCCCTTGTTTCTCCATTAGCCTCTGATGTCAAAACCATTAATAACCTATTCCTCCAGCGAATTTCAAAGGAGAGTGCAGAGAGGGGCTATGAAGGATCAGATGTAGTAGGACCACAATGCTTGTGTTGAGAGCTAGTGACAAAGACCATCACGTTTTTAGTCACTTTCATATCATTAATGCATCTGTTTCACGAAGAGCATCTTCTGTCACCAAGGAAGAACAAACTTCTACCTCTGATAGAGCATTCTGAAAGAACTGTCCTTATTGAAAGCCTGATTGTCTGAGTGCATAGCAATCCTCTCTGGTATCCAGCCAGTCAGTGCATGGAGATCAATGTTCTGAAATGCAAGCATATTTGGTCATAAGACACACATTAAGCTACCTTTAAGTGTATTTTAAAATGCCTTCTATTAAATTAGTTTATATTGTACACAGAGCTATTTTGCACCAGCCTCATAACACTTATGAGAGCAATTTTTCATTAGACTAGCCTGTGCTTAAGCATAAGAAAATGGTTTTCTCAAACAAGTGGCTTGATAATCAGTACTGTTCACTGGTATCTTTTTAAAGTACAATTATTAGTGTTTCAAGCTCATGGTTTCAAATTCCCAGTACTCGCAGAGTGAGGTCCCAAAACAAGCCTCTGTCAAGTCTTGCCACAAAGTGCACCTTCAATAGTTTAGCTTTTACTCTAGCTGGTCTCCAAGACACAACTAGCTTTACATGGTGAAAAGGCCTGCACAATAAAAGCAATTTCAATTTAACTAGCAGTGGTGCACTTTACAAGCACAATACTGGGCTTCACTCTCCCAAAAATACTTAGGAAAAAAAGGTCTTTTTTCCCCTATTCCCTCTCCCAAATAAGCAGGGTTATGAAAGCGCAAAGAAATGCCTCCCAACTTGTCTAAGGCCAGTACTGACAGATAGGCCTTGGAGAGCAACACATCCGGTGCAGGCATTGGGAAATGCTTCTCTGATTATGCAAAGGAGGAGACATACTGTCAAGAGCTGGAGTTTCTATCTTTCATTGAAACAAATGCTAGAAGTCAAGTTGTTCCTTGTCATTGACAACTTCCCTATTCTCTGAAATTGTGTGTCATGGTAATGACTTGAACAAACTTAGAAAAATCTACATTATTGTTACTCTCTATACAAAACCAAATTCAACGAGAAAGTCCCTGATAACCTACCCAAAAGCTCAAAAGAAGATGAGCAACCAAAGTAAAAAGCAATGAAGTCTGGTTTTCAGGACATCATCAGGCGTGAACCTTGGTATGAACTGAGAAATATGCTGCGAGAGTTCAAATGTTAGGAAGCATTTCTTCATGTGATTAGAGACCAAAGTCTGCTTGGATCAGCAAAATCGGTCCAGTTCTTGTTGCAAGTGTTTTGCTTCTCAGATTAAACTTGAGCATTATATAAAATGTTGTGGTTGCTAAAGAAACTACTATATGAATACCAAGCAACAGAGGGTCCTGTGGCACCTGTAAGACTAACAGAAGTATTGGGAGCATAAGCTTTCGTGGGTAAGAACCTCACTTCTTCAGATGCAAGTTATGAATACCAAGTTACATAACTATGTATGTTAGTATTATTCTATCAAATAATACTACCTTACACATGTACCCATTCTCACCATGTGCATAAGAGCACTAAAATGATTGATGTGCTCCTCCCCTAGCCAATTCCTCAACTTAATAAGGGAGATGGTCTCTTTTACTTATTATACAAATGGCATTAGAGACCAAAAGGGTTATTAGTGTAAGACACAAAACTATGGTTTTATGAAACATACAAGAGCCCTAATGAAACTTCTCAAAATAAACATAGGTACTTTGCAGGTTTGGGGCCTATTTTTGAAAAGACTTATTCATGTGTAACTGTACCCACAAGCAGTCTCACTGAAATCCCTTTTGATGGGACTATTCCTACTGAATCCAGTTAAGCACGTGTGTAAGCATTTGCAAGATCAGGGCCATAGTCTCTAGCGTATGTGATCCAAGAGATGCTAAAAGCAACTTAATTTATATTTACTAAAATCATCAAAATTATTTTTATATATAGATTTTAAAAGTTAACCCAGACAGCAACATACAAAAGAAAAGTCATTCCTCTCCTCAGACAATTCATTTAGATCTCATCACTATTCATTCGAAGGAAAGCTATGTGCTATGGGATGATCTACATGGACATTTTTGCCTATTGCAAAGAATAATCTGGTACTCACAGAATTTGATCCAGGAAAATCATATCCACCCATGACCTTCATGTAAGCTTTTTCTATCAGGGATACCCACAATTCACTTTTATTGTTGGAATAAGAGCAAAGGAGTTCTCCACTGTGATCTATAGGTAACTGGTCATCTATGATCACCTGAGCAAATAAGCAAACAAATTATCATAAAAGTGATAATTCAAACAAACTTTTCTCAAAAGATGAAAATCCTCAGAAGCTCATTCTATTTCATATAGCTGCTTTCAGATTGCGAGGAAACTAAACATTGTTCCCCGACTTAAAAACACAACAATTAATTCATAATAGCAGTGTAGCCTAGTGGATAAAGCACTGAACTGGGACTTGGGAGACCTGGATCCTATTCTGAGCTCTGCCACTAGCAGGCTGGGTGACCGTGGACAAGGCACTTCACTCTGTGCCTCAGTTTCTCTAGCTGTAAGATGGGGATAATAGTATTGACCAACTTTGTAAAGCACTTTGAGATCTACTGATGAAAAGGTCTATACATAAGCTAGGTATTATTATTAAATGTATAGAAAAGTCTAACAAAACACCCTCACCCAGTCAATCAGAAATATGAATAGTTATATTTGTCCAAAGGGAAGATGGCCTCAGACTTCATCACATCTGCTATTCCAGTTCCTTCATTCGATTGTTTGTAGTTTTTCCTTTTCTTGAAAGAAGCAGCCACATGATGGTGATTTGAAACTATTAAAATCTCTGTTTTAAATTAGGCAGAATAGTGTGTGAGTTTTTACTCCAAAAATGGTCTGTAATGGCTCCACAAAGAAAATATCTCAGCCTCATCATGACACTAATCTGTCACTGGTACAGACCATTAATGAAGCACAAACTTATGGCACAACCCCGCAAACTTGCATGTGAGTAACCTTACTCTCCTGAGTGGCCCCAGTGACTTCAATGGGACTCATTCACGTGAGTAAGGATATTTACATGCAGGTGTTACCGTAGGAGAACACAGCTGCTATGTAAAACTCAGCTGGCCTAACCTGCTCAACACACCTCACACACTATAGTTGGCATGATATTTATTTAAGAGGTGTCATGTAATAACTCACTGACCCTTAATATTCTTGTGTGATGTATGGTTAACCTACAACCACGTATACAGAGGTGCTGGAAATGCGTAACTAAAATGTGTTTAAATCAGGCACGTCAGGGAAAGTTGATAAACAAGTTTTTCCAGACAAAGGAAAGGGGATGCCACCTCAAGCCAGGTGTGGCCAAGGACAGTGGGCTATTCATTTGTATTGGAGATTGCAGAAAGATCATTTGCCACTGGCCATTGGCCACTGTAAAAAATCACAAGTAGAAGATGAAGTCAGCACGGTGTCTAGGCCAGAAAGCATGGTGTCTACACTCAGCAAGGGAAAGCTACTTTACCTGGGGATACACTTAAGAATATATTTCAAAGGTTTACTGAACCCCTAAGTTATCCTTCATCTAAGGAGACAAAGAAATCAAGTGCTTTGAGCGCCATGTGCTGGGTCCTGGCTAAATAATGGGCCAGGCATGCTGGAAGAATGACAGTGGTGAGAAAACTTCTTTGAACCAAAGACTCTAGTTTGTTGAGTTTCAGTCTGAGAGGTGTATTTTTACTTGTTTGTTTGAAACTATTTCTATCCTTATTGCTTATACTTGGCATAACTTAAACCTATCTCCATTTGTTAATAAACTTGTTTTACTTTTACAACAAACCAACTCAGTGCTTTGATTGAAGTGGAGAGTTTGTCAACCCCAGTGAATAAGCTGTTGCGTACTGTCTCTTTAAAGGCGCAGCAAATGTGATAATGTTTTGTGGTGCTACAGTAAGAGGGGCTGAGCACTGCAGAGAAAGCCATTTTGGGGGAGAACTTGGATCTGCAAGGGTGTTGATGTCACCCTCCAAGGAGTAACCAGGCTGGTGAAAGTCAGGGTAAGGCTACTGTGCTACAAAGCACACTGTCTGAACGAAAGCAGCACAGAACAGCAGCACCCAGGGTTACAGGGCAAAACCCCTTACTGCTCTGTGTTGATCCCCAGAGTGTCACAGCATCTTTACAGGGTCAGGCACCTATGCTATATTACACATTATTATGTAACCAAAATGAAATGTAGCAAGGTGTAATAATTGCACATGCTTTCCAACAAATGTATATCTAGAATTCTTACTGAGAAATAAAACACAGCTTCACAATGAAACGGAAAGAACTTTCAAGGTAGTTAGCTTATCCAATAATCATACTACTCTCCTTAAAGCGAATTACCTTTCTAGGGACACCGTTGATATGAAGTTTTACCATGTACTTTCCACATGGATTATACTCTGGTTCTCCTTTTTTATTCTGAGGGTAAATTATGCTATTAGAAAAAGAAAAAGAAATTATAATATATCTGAACAATGTGTTGTATGTACACATACTGCCTGATGTTTAAAAAAGCGTTACATTAATTGGATCTATTTTGGGAATTTAAAAATGCATGCCACCATCTCAAATTACTAGAATGTCTGTGTGAATCACAGCATGAGAAATTTAACTAAATTTTCTTGTTTTAATTTATATTTCGAACAAGATCTGTACACCTCATTCTTTCTGCAGTCACCCACTCAGTCAGCTAGTCATTCATAGATAATTGAACAAAATAAATGCATGCAACTGTATATTTTACCATTCAAGCAATGTTATATATCTTTCTGAATACATACAATATTTGTATGCATTGCAAATCAAAGACCATGAGTGAAGAAGTTAAGGTTTTAAGAGACCATTGCCCGAGGGATAAGGTAATAAAAAGACAAATGGCAGTGGTTTGGGCAAAATACTGCTAAAAACTAATTTTGATTAAAACAAAATTTCAAAAACTCTTGGGCCCTGATCCCACAGTGGGCTCCATGTGACAGACTGCTAAGCCCATGTGGAGTTCATCACAGGATCAGGACTTTAGTTGATAACAATATCTCAATTCTATTTAACATCATTGCTGAAGCAAGAGGTAAAATGTGGCACGTACTGTACAGCAGTTGGCATAGTAAAGAGTGAAAACAAGTGAATGAAGCATGATTAAGGGAGATAAAAGTGAAATAAAAAAAATCCCCCCAAATGGCCAAATTTTCCAAGCATGGGTGTCTAAAGTGAAGATTCAAAAACCACATTCAGCTTGTACGAAAAGGGGGTTCATTTTCAGAAGTGCTGAGCAGCACATATTCCAGTGACGTAAACAGGAACGGCAGGTGCTCTGCACCTTTGAAAATAGGGACATTTTTATTCAAGTGCCCAAATATGAATGTAGGAGTCTAACTTTAGGCAGGTAAGCTTGAAAATTTTGAACCAAATGTCTACATTTGGACTTTCTACAAAATGTAATATCTCAGGTTTATGTATGTTTATAAGCAAGCTTAACATAAACCTATGTTAAATCATCACATCCATAATATAGGCTTCTATCTGTTATAGCCAATGTTAAAAAGAAACAGGCTTTAAACGTTGCATAACTGACAAGATCTTAGACAGGAACAGCCATTTACCTTGTAATCAACTTTTTGTTGTACCGTCTCTCGTATGCAGCGCTGATAGCTAGTGATGCCACAAAAGAACAATCCGATACTATTGTCTAGGAGCAAAAGACACTAGTGAGGGTTTAACTGTTATTAATATTTAACAGGAAAAAGTTCAATTAGAAGTGCTTCCAACAAACAAAAGGATTTCTGAACCGAGAGAGGCAAAGGCACTCCCAACGGGTTGGGAAATCTAAGTTTCTTCAAAACTAAAACCTGATAAACTGAGACAGAAGGAAGGAATTAACTGGATGAGGACCAGAGACAGATGATTCCTAAACGTCCACAGTGTGAACAATGGGAAAAGCTCTCATTGATTTCAGAGGATTCTGAATCAGGCCCTATGGGGCTTAATATTGGGACAAAATATATATAGTTTTGCCACAAAACCCTCCACCACTCTCAGTGGTCTGACTTCTGTTTCCATTTATGTGGCCTAAATTTAAATTTACCTGCACAGAATTTGGTTAATCATTTGTCAGGACCAATTAGTTTTGTCTGACTTCAGATTGCAAATGGAGCAATGACATAGCTATTTGGATTGGTAGAGCAAAAATTGCCAATTACAAAGCTCCACCAACCTCAATGTAAAGTTATATCTTTGGTAGAGGAGAAAAATAACTTAAGTTGCCACTAATTTTCCTAGCAAGGGTTAAAAAACAAACAAACAACTAACAGACATCAAATTAAACACATGGTTTAATATTACATACCGTATATACTTGTTCATAAGCTGAATTTTTTTTAGTAAAAAAGGGAAGCACCAGAGAAGGGGGTCAGCTTATGAACGGGTATAGAGAGGGAGAGGTGGGACACAGCCCCTCCCCCCAATAGGGGGAGCAAGGAGAGGCAGCACAGCCAGCAGAGACAGAAGGGAAGAGGCGGGGCCAGAGTCTCTCCGCTTCTGGCCACGCTGCTCTCCCCCCAGCCTCCGAAGCAGCTGTAGCTCTGGGGCTGGCAGGCTGCAGCCGCGCCGCTCGGCCCCACTCCCCAGAGCAGGCTGTGGCCATGGCGCCCGGGCACTGGAGCACGCTGCGGCCATGCTGCCCGGCCCAGCCCGCTGGAACATGCTGTGACCGCGCCGCCCGGTCTGGCCCGCCGGAGCAGGCTGTGGCCGCGCTGCCCAGCCTGCCGGAGCAGCTCCAGCCAGGTCAGAGACATCCTCCTCTGGCCCTCCCCAGATAAGGTGGGAAGGGATGGGATGGGGAGAGGGTGGGGGTCCGGGGCCAGGGGTGGGGTCATGTGGGGGGTGGTCACAGGGGTTACTCCCCTGACTCCCAGCTTCTCCCCCCAAAAAAGTTTCCCCACCAGTTGCTGTCCCAGCCCATCAGGGTAAGCGGCTGGCGTGCCAGGACACTTTGTTTACTTAGGTTTACCTCCGTGCCTGCGGACACTCGAGGTAAACAAACCATCTCAGCCCACCAGCGGCTTATCCTGATGGCCCAGGAGCCAAAGTTTGCTGACCCCTAAATTATAGGGTCGGCTTATGAACGGGTTATAAAAATTTTCCATTTTTTCTTATCCATCTTGGGAGGCTCAGCTTATAAACAAACCGGCTTACGATCGAGTATATATGGTATAAGCAAGTGTGTAATATGCTACTGTTAGGAAACAAAAGGGCAAACCTTGCTTCTACTATTCTTAAATCCACGGAAGCAAGTGGAGATGGAAAGAGATTAAAGCTAGCTGAAGGTGGGCTCTGCCATCTTGTGGCTGGTTGCAGGATAGAACAGTTTAGGTCAGGCTAGACAGTGCAAGCTCTGAAACTCATCTTATTGCTGCTCAAAAAACCCATTGTATGTGCCCCTCCTCATGTATGGTGCCAAACACTGATTTTTATTTTTACTGTTAACATGTCAGAAGCTAGAGTGCTCTGCCCCTTGTCCAGTTTTACCTTGTGCATCCCATAGCTAACAGATCAATGACTCTTGATTCTTAGAGGTCTGAAGAAGGCAGATACCTTATGAGTCTATAATGGGCTGCTCACTGGAATACATGACTGCCCAAATGTAGTTTTTTAAACTAGATTCCTTTGGATATGGAGATCTGAGGTGTACAATAGTTACGTTTTCCATTCCTACCTATATTTCCCCTCTGTTTATTCTTACACTCATAAATAAAGTAAGGCTGTCAAACAATTTAAAAAAATTGCAATTAATCATGAGATTAAAAAATAGTCTTGATTAATCACAGTTTCAATCACATTGTTCAATTCACCTCATACAAGTAATATAGTGCCATCTCTATTGTGAAAGTTCAATAACAAATGTAGATTTTTTATTCTATAACTGCACTCAAAAACAAAATGTAAAACTTTAGAGCCTACAAATTGAAGCATGAAGGGGCATATGAATGTTTAGCATATCTGGCATATAAATGCCTTGCAATGCCGGCTACAATAGTGCCATGTGAACGTCTGTTCTTATTTACAATGTCACCTGAAAGTGAGAAGTGGGCAGCCTTATCTCCTGCAAATGTAAACAAACTTGTTTGTCTTAGCGATTGGTTGAACAAGAAATAGGACTGAGTTGACTTGTATGAGGTGAATTGAAAAATACTATTTCTTTTGTTTATCTTTTTTACAGTGCAAATATTTGTAATCAAAATAACAAAGTGAGCTCTGTACACTTTGTATTGTGTTGTAATTGAAATCAATATTTTGGAGAATGTAGAAAAAACATCCAAAAATAATTATAATAATTTTAAATTGGTATTCTATTATTAACAATGCAATTAATGATGAATTTTTTTATCTAGTTTATTTGTTTTCCGTTAAGCACATGCATTAACTGCAATTAATTGACAGCCGTAACAAAGTCAAATGGTCCACAGCGAAATCAAATGTAGGTCTTAGATAAGGGCAAAGCAAAGTTCTCCTGCTTGCTAGGTTTTTATGAGCACCCCAACATTACTTTAAAAGACCCCGAACTCATTCTGCAATTATCAGAATAGCTGGTGCAAATTTCATTTTAAAAACAACTTACCTGCTTTATGCTGAAACTTGACACAGTATAGATCATTGTAGGGTTATTTGTTAGGTCATCTGGCCGCACCCACTTGGCAAACATTGCCTTTTGTTTGGGTGACAATGGTAACTTGCCGCATTTATCTCTGGATTTAAAAATAATAATAAAAAAATAATTCAAATCAACCAAAGACAGATCAGAAACAACTTTCCATGGTATGTCCCATTTTATTTACAGCAGTCACAGACATTAATCAACAAGGTCCATTACACAATGGAGGGGGAGGGGGGCGAGGGGGGAAGGAGGAAGACACTAACAGAAAATTTGGAAATGTTAAATGCCTTTTTTGTTTCCGTTTTCACCAAAAAGGTGAGTAGCGATTGGATGTCTAACATAGTGAATGCCATTGAAAGTAGGATCTGAGGCTAAAATAGGGAAAGAACAAGTTCAAAATTATTTAGACAAGTTAAAAATCTTCAGGTCAGCAGGGCCTGATGACATCTCTCTAAAGCCTTATCTCCACTACAAAGTTTTTTCGGTAAAAGCTGCCTTTCGCTGACAAAACAGGGGAGGTGTACACACTGCACAGCTACTTTTGGCGGCACAACTCTTCTGTTTTGCCTTCAAAATAAAACCACCTCAGCAAGAGGCATAAAGCTTTTTGCGGCAAAGTTAAAGCATCAAAGTGTCAGTGTAGACGCTGCTGTTTGTTTTGTTGATATAACTGGCTTCCACCAGCATCCCACAATGACGGCTCTGCTCACTGTTTTGATCTCTGCTGCCCTGCAGGCATGCACCCCTCCCCTTTCAAAGCTCTGGGAAGTATCTGACAGCTGAGCATGCTGCTATGCTCCCACAACAAAGCAAATAATTAATGTGGACTGCTCCTGTTCTGCCCTGTACAAGAACACAGCGGCAGGCAGCGGGGAGTGGGGGGGATTACTGCCTTGCTGCTTTGACATTCCTCAGCACTGGGAGCTCACAGAGCTGCTCAGGATGCTGCTCCCAGAGAGCTGAGGAGGCTGTGGGAGAACTCTGAGGGAATCACAGAGCCATAGGCAGGCAGGCAGGGCGAGCTGCTTCTGCCGGGGGGGTGGGAGGTGGGAGAGACTGCTGTGCTGATCAGAGCCGGGGGGCTGACGTGGGGGTGGGTGCATAAATGGTTGGAAAACCTTCCCAGAGCATAGTTATCAGTGGTTCACAGTGAAGCTGCCAGGACAAGTGGGGTCCCGCAGGGACCAGTTCTGGGTCTGGTTCTTTTCAATATCTTTACAAATTATTTAGATAATGGCATGGAGAGTAAACTTATAAAGTTTGCGGACAATACAAAACTGGGAGGGGTTGCAAGTGCTTTGGAGAATAGGATTAAAATTCAAAATGATGTGGACAAACTGGAGAAATGGTCTGAAGTAAAATAGAATGAAATTCAATAAGGACAAATGCAAAGAACTCCACTTAGGAAGGAACAATCAGTTGCACATATAAAAAATGGGAAATGACTGCCTAGGAAGGAATACTGTGGAAAGAGATATCGGATTATAGTGGATCACAAGCTAAATATGAGTCAACAGTGTAACATTATTTAAAAAAAGGGGTGGGGGACAGAAATATTCTGTGATCTATCAGCAGGAGTGTTGTCAGCAAGACACAAGAAGTAATTCTTCCATTCTACTCCAAGCTGACAAGGCCCCAACTCGAATACTGTGTTCTGTTCTAGGCATCACATTTCAGGAAAGATGTGGATAAACTGGAGACAGTCCAGAGGAGAGCAACAAAATATCATTAAAATTCTAGAAAACATGACCTATTAGGAAAGACTGAAAAAAATGGGTTTATTTATCCTGGAGAAGAGAAGACTGAGGAGGGACATAACAGTTTTCAAGTACATAAAAAGTTATTACAAGGCGGAGGGTGAAAAATTGTTCTCCTTAACCTGAGGATAGGAGAAGAAGCAATGGGCTTAAATTGCAGAAAGGAAGGTTTAGGTTGGACATTAGGAAAAATGTCCTACCTGTAAGGGTAGTTAAGCACTGGAACAAATTGCCTAGGGAGGTTCTGGAATCTCCATCGTTGGAGGTTTTTAAGAAAAGGTTAGACAAACACCTGTCAGGAATGGTCTAGTTATTACCTAGTCCTGACTTGAGTGTAGGAGTCTGGACTAGATGACCTATTGAGGTCCCTTCCAGTCCTACACTTCTACGATTCTATGACATATGTAAATACAGCTATAAAGTAGTTTAAGTTAATAGCCTTACAAAGCTAATAATTATCTGGGACATATCATAAGTAAAATATAAAATACTAAATGTTGACATTTCCCCCCATATGAAACCAAACAGGAGAGGGGAATTCCAAAAGCCATCTTTAACAACAAAGATGATTTTTTTTTTGGTCACTGGTGTTGCAGAAATTTACTCAATGCTGGAAAGTGCTGAGCTAGTCCACTCAGGGCCTGGCAGGTATCAAGATACTGGACTGTAATTCATAATTTCCCATCTTCCCCCATATTGTCACTGAACTTTACATTTATAAATCTTCCCAACAGTTTCACATAACTGAACTAAAAGCAGTGTCTGTCCCTGCTGTGGTCCCCTCTTCCAAGGAAGTCACCCGAGTCCCAGGTTGCTGCTCTCATAAGAATACCTAGCTCTTATACAACACACTTCATCAGTAGATCCCAAAGTGCTTTACAAATAGGTCAGTATCAGTATCCCCATTTTACAGGTGAAGGAACAGAGGCATAGAGAGGTGAAGTGACTTGCCCAACGTCATCCAGAATGCTAGATGCAGAACCAAGAATAGAAGCCAGGCCTCCCAAGTCCCAGTTCAGTGCTCTATCCACTAAACCAGGTGTTCTCAACCTTTTTCTTTCTGAGCTCACCCAACATACTATAAAATCTCCACGGCCCACCTGTGCCACAATAACTGGTTTTCTGCATATAAAAGTCAGGGCTGGCATTGGGGGATAGCAAGCAGGGCAATTGCCTGGGGCCCCATGCCGCAGCCCCATGCCGTGGGATTTCGGCTTTCTGCCTTGGGTCCAAATGAGTCTAATGCCGGAACTGCTTTGTGGAACCCCTGAAACCTACTCGTGGCCCCTTGGGGCCCCCAGACTCCTGGTTGAGAACCAGGGCACTAAACCACACTTCCATTTCCACGCTGAAGAGAAACTAGAGCTGCCCTCTGAAATTATGTGGTGAAGATGTCAGGCTTACACAAAAAAACCACCTCCCTCCTCCCACACCCACTCCCCAAGTCCAAAGATTTCTAACAAGCTGGAAGTGCAACTGAATAAGACAAGGTGAAAAAACACAGCACAGTAGGATCAGCATGCATTGAGGAGCAGCACCAGGTTCAGACAGTACAAAGGAGGGCCAGAATTTTGAATTAACAGATGGTTTTGGGTTTTCAACTTGAGACACTTTAATGGGGCCTGATTTTCAGAGGCTGGGAGTTCAGCACTTACTGGAAGTCAAGCTCCATTAAGGTGTCAAGTGGAGCATTCAGAATTTGAGGCACCCCAAATCCATAGTCACTTTTGAAAATCATGGCTGAGTTTTAAGCCAACTTTGCATGCAACTCCTCAGTTTTCGCTGTTAGCACGCTCTTCTACTGTCAGACTAACTTGGTGCAAATGGCACTCTCTCTACTGGCTGGCAACAGTAAAGGTTGAGCTACAGCCTTACTTGAACAATTTGGATTTTGAGAAAGGAAATGCAATGAAGACACAGGAAAACTTTGAGAGAAAACAAGACAAAAATAACTGGAGTAACTGATGCTCACTTACGAAAATGGCACTGGAAAGGCAAAACGCTCCCTCAGGTCAACACTCATGAACGGGACATACTCAATACCATTTATCTTTGATGTCTTTCTGCACATCATAAAAGGAGAACATGATCGTAAGTGTCAAAGTTGGACCATAATGTTCAAAGCTGTTTTGTTTTACCAACTTCCAGAGCACAACACCCAGGAAATAACAATGAAGGTAATGAAAAAACAGAAGCCAAGAAATGGCGCACTTGAGAACCGGTGGTATTCTGCCTCAAATAGGGAATAACTACAAGTTCTACATTTCTAAAGCTGGAGTACTTGCTGGGTTGGGCATCAATCCTGGAAAGATACACACAAAAGCAGACCAATGGTCCTCTGTAGAGGTACAACGGTCTGCTGCCTGCACACCAATCTGTACCATTGAGGTCCAAGGCCTTAAAATACATTTGTTTAAATATACTTTCAACAATGTCTTTAAATTTCTATTTTCACAAAGTTATAACTATATATATAGCTCCCATCTATAGCTCTGTGTGCACTTGACTATCTCTTTGCAAATACACTAATAAATACATCCAGTGTTATCATTCGTACCTCCTTTACTATTTGACTAAATGATTAAAAGTGGATGAATATGAAAAAAGCATCATATATATAGATAGATAGATAGATAGATAGATAGATAGATAGATAGATAGATAGATAGATAGATAGATAGATATATAAAAAAACCCACAACTGATATGGCACTTTAAGAGATGATTTTTTTCATATTCATCCACTTTTAATCATTTAGTCAAATAGTAAAGGTACGAATGATAACACTGGATGTATTTATTAGAGTATTTGTAAAGAGATAGTCAAGTGCACACAGAGCTATAGATGGAGGCTATTTTAGATCAGGAAGAATCAAGAAATATGTACAAGTCAGATGTGACCGTAACAAGTTTCAGTGACCACTGCTGAACAATAGGTAGTCAAAATAACAACAACGATATTTTCAAAACAAAAGATATACAGGATTTAAAGCACTGTGAAGTTCTCTTTGAAGCTTTAGAAAGGTTTACATTTCACAATTATCAGTTAAGATAAAAAAAGGAAACTTGTTTTTAAAATGAAACTGGTTCATTCAACTGTCCAACTTCTCCTGCACAAACATATTTATATTGTTAGGGCCCGATCCAAGCCCATTGAAGCCAGTGTAAAGACTCTCACTGACTTCAGTGGGCTTTGGATCAGGCCTTAAGTTTTTAGGACCCAATCCTGCACAGAGCTGGGCACTACTAACCTCCACTGAAATCTTACATTCCGGTATCTGTTTGAAAATGAAAGCAGAGCGCATCTGTCCAGACAGTGTCCTTTGGAAGGATTTTCCTACACTCCACTGCCCCACAGTTTGGACTACGGGGATGTGAATAGCAGTATGCACCAAAGTGCTGCAATGTAATTCCCCTTTGAGGACGCTGCGAGTGTGAACTAAAAAGTTCCTGGTTCACGTTAACGGGACGACATTAACACAAATTAAGAACCTTTTTGTTTGCATGTGCAGCACCCACAGAGGAGAATTACAGTGCAGCACTGTAGTCACACCCCTGCAGTCCAAACTGGGGGTCGTCACTGTAGTAGACATAACCTAAGATGCATTTGATGGAGTTTTCAATACTTGTAATTTGAACTCAGGATATTCTCTATTAATTGTTGAACACCAAAGCACCTACAATTTGTGTGTCTGATCCTACTCCCATCAAAGTCAATGCAAGAAGGAGTGGGCCTAAGTAAAGACCAATCCTGCAAGATGATAAACACCCTTAATTCCCACTCAAGTCAATTTTACTTGAGAGAACTCTGTAAATCTTACAAGGATCTCAGCAGCTCACAGGATCAGGCCCCTAGATGATACACTCATTCAGGTAGGAAATGTGTGGCGTCTACGTTCTGTACTGCACTAAAGAAATAATGAATACACAGAGATAACAGAAAAAATACTTAATCCGTTAGGAGAATTAAATTCTCTATCAAATACACCTTACAAAGAATGCTGTCTGACAAGGAGCCATCTGTGTTCACTTACAAAGAGATTATTTTTTGGAACGTGTTAGCTTTCAATACAGTAGAACCTCAGTGTTATGAACTGACCAGTCAACCACACATCTCATTTCGAACTGGAAGTATGCAATCAGGCAGCAGCAGAGACAGAAAGGAGGGGGGGGAAAAAAAAAAAAAAAAAAAAAAAAAAAAAAGCAAACAGTACTGTGTAAACCGTCAATTACTAAAAATATAAAGGGAAAACAGCATTTTTCTTCTGCATAGTAAAGTTTCAAAGCTCTATTAAGTCAATGTTCAGTTGTAAACTTTTGAAAGAACAACCGTAACGTTTTGTTTAGAGTTACAAACAACCTCCATTCCCGAGGTGTTCATAACTCTGAGGTTCTACTGTACTGTGGTAATGAATGCTACAGAAATATTTCTCCCACCTCCTTAAAAAGCAACCAACAAAACCAAACCAAAATCACCCATCCCTCCTTCCCCTCGCAAAACCCAATTATATCTCAATCTAGCGCTTTGCAGTAGATTTACAAGGATAATAAAATTTGGGAAAATTGGACTGTATCTTACCTGAGCACTTCAATCTCCTCTGTGGTGTATCTCTGGCCTTGAGATTCACTAGCTTGCACTGTTCTGATTGTCTGTGGCTTATCATTCAAGGAAAAATCAGGTCCCAATGGAAAGAACATTCTGACTGGCTGATTCGGTTTAGCTGCAGTTTGTCTGTCTTTCTGAGAAGACTTTGACATAGATTCTTTCAGTGCCTCCGCTCTAAAACAAATATTCTATGTTTGTTTACAGCAACAACAAATGTACGGTTTAATTATTAATTTGCTTGTTCATGCCTCCATATAATTAACATCAGATGGAAAGACAAACAAAACTATCTATTTTGCTCTTGCTAAAGAAGTCACTTCATGTAGATGTGAAATGCATACTCAGGAAGTTCCTGATGCCAGCATCTCGCTCTACTTTCTCCCGTAGTAAGAATGGCAAAAATACACCAAAAGTAATTAGCATATAAAACAATTTAGGCCTAATTCATTTTCAAGCTTCTGTCGCTTTTAAAATTATGCTAGTTGGAGGATTTATGTGAGAATGTACGTATGTTTTGGAAGCTAAACACAAAAATCAAAATCCATTACGATGTTCACTATTCATGTGGATATGAAGAGATTTAATTTATCATGTTGAGATGGACAAGGGTGTTGAAATAATATCTGCCAGAACTCAACATACTACAGACCATATTTTAATCTCAGCTACATTGTTGATTTATGTAGAGTTACTCTGGATTTATACCTGTGTAACTGAGATTGGAATCTAGCCCACTAAATCTACTATATATACACTGATATACATACAGATTAAACTAAAGGGTTCAATTTTCCCCTGCATCAAAGCTCCACTCAGTGCAGGGGAGGGGTTGGCTCAGTGCTGGCTTGACCCCAGCATTAGTTAGAGAAGCCATGGGGCTGCTCTAATTTATGCTGTGGGGGTCCTAAGGGACCTAGTGTCAGCAGTGAACTGACATTATGAAACTCCATTCTACTCTTAGCCTGTTCTTTCCCTACCCCAGCATATCATCATACCCCTACAGCAGTAGACACAGGAGCTGCTTCTGTCAGCTTTATGCCAGTGGGGAGCTCTCCTCCAAAAGGAGAACTCTCCACGGGCCATTTCAAGCCAGAATCCATCCCCTTTGTGCTACCTGAGCAACACAAAATGGACAGAGCGGACCAGAGAATCCAGCTCAAAGTATGCATTGCAAACCAATGGTTTGCATGAGTGTTTTGTAAATACTCACCTATCCAGTGCTTGTCTAGCCAGCTGTTTGAGTTTTGATTGAAGGATTGCATCTGAAGTTTCATTAGCCTTAAGAGAAAAAATAAAATAGCAGGCATTGTAAACCTCACCTGTCAATCTAATTCCAGATGTGCAAGTCATACTGCCAAATATCCACTTGTTATTTTTCACCTGTAGATTTTAACCTCAGAATTCCTCCAAATTTGTCTTTTTTTAAACCAATCAATACTTCCTACACTGAGATTAAAAAAAAAAGCAAACTCCACATACTAAGATAAATAAACCTGCTTCTCTCATTGTCTCATCTGAGTGGGTGTGCACAATATGTTAGAATGTAAGGTACTGTTTTAAATTTTTCAGCATGGAAAGCACTGAATTCACATAGAATGCGGGGGGGGGGGGGGGGAATCAAGTTAAAATCTACAGGGGAAAAAAATGCAGCTATTAAAGATGTTACATTAAAACACTATTGAACTTGAGCGTATCCCTTTAAGTTTTCCAACTGATTTTTCTGACCCCCCCCGCCCCTCCCAAATCAGAGAAACTTATGATAAAAGTAAAAAAAAAAAAAAATCAGAAGACTTTCTTCCATTTTTAAAAAACTCTTCAGCTTACAAGTTAAAGTCTCATTCCCAATTTTTCCTGGCTGGAAGGGCCTTGGGAACAGAGCCAGTGGAGGTTGAGGGTGGGATGGAGAGTAGGGTAGGAAGTGACCACGGGAGAAGTGAGAAATGGAATATTCAGGCTGGAACAGATAACTGCTCCCTGCATACGGCCTGCGTAGAAGAATAGACTGGTCTCTCCACCTGGATATGGTAGGCAGAAAGCCCTACAGCTAAGGAACTAAATAGAACCACTGTCGCCAAGAGAGTGAACGGACGGTTTGTTTGGACTTTCTTTTACCTTGGAGGGGGACAGGAACCTTCTTGCACTGCCTGCAGTGCCAAAAGCATAAAACTATCACCTTGCTAAAGCAACAGATTACCCAAGGTGAAGGGAAACTCAGACACCAGCTGCATCTAATGAGGGACCCAAGTGAGAAGAATGGTTAAAGTGATATTAATTGTATGCACAATATTTAATCTAAAGATATGTGGCAACACATGGTAACAACAGAGAGTAGGATACAGCAAAGACAACAAAATGATGTATGATGAATACCTGCATAGACAGAAAGAGCCCAGGGCCAACAAATCAAAGGGAAAAACATTTAGTCTTTGATTAGACCCTTATCCTGCAGAACCGAACGCAAGTGCTTAACTTCATAGCTTGTGCGGTCCCTTTGACTTCTGCGGAACTATTTACCTGAGTGAAGTCAGGCATGTGCTTAAGTATTTGCAGGATTCAGACCAAAACGTTTTAGTGTTTTATGTAAATATTACCTTGAGAAATAATGTTACCCTCCCAATATATCACATAACAAAAAAATGGGCAGAAGAAGATAATCAGACTTGGTGGAGTTACATCATGATGGTGAGCTCTTCCTCTAATGAGTTAGTTTTGGCTACTGGACTTAGTATGAAAAAAGCAGTACCTGTAATATTATTTAGTAACACTTAAATACTAAAAGTAATTAGGCAATTATTTATTTCTATTTTAATTGGAATTAATTTGTACAGTGTTAATGTCATAAAAGAAGTTTAGTGAAAATCTGTAGGAATACTTAAGTTATGTTAAGTGTTACTTAAAAAAAAAAAAAAAAAAGCATTTGCCTTTAATATATTAACAACAACAAAAAAATGTCTCCAATGACACATTAGAGGACCATCTTCTTGGGAGAAGAATTACACTTTAAACTGCTTTAGCTTTCTACTGGCTACAGGCCATAGATTCCAGAAGAATATTCCAGCAAACTTATATGGTTTATATACATTTAAAAGAGAGAGTCTAGGAAGAAAAAAAACCACATATCAATTTTACACTGTTGAAGAACAGTGCAGGTTCAAGTGAATGTAGCCAATGTATGCAAAGTATTTTTCAATGGGATGTAGAGAACAGAAGGCAAATAAAACACCAAAACAAAAAAAAAATCAAAATACAGGTACTACATTTTTAAGCCAGCCTCTAAAGATCAGTCACCTGTGTAAATGGAAGAATTTCTTACCAACACATAATTCCACCAAGTTAACTTGTAGCATAACATACTGTTTTCAAACAGAGCTCCACTGCTTCTGTGTACAATTCTATAGCTTCCTCTGCATTGCCTTTGTCATCTTCATCAAAAGCCTGTGTAACCAGGAAATGGGCACGCTCCAGGTCCAATTGCTGTTTTGACTTCAGGGGGTCGGTGTTCTGTGATTGAACTAGATTTTAAAAAATACAGCATTTAGCTAGCTGTGATGGTTGTTTGGGTGGAAAAATCTTTATTACAATGGGCAAGCAAGAACACAATGGTCACATAGCTTATGTCTGCTCATGGGCCAGAAACCAACACCACTTTTAAACATCCTGTCAGATTTTAAGCTAAAAGACACGATACAAGAAAGGAACAACATAGGAACTAGAGACATTGCCCCTCAGGGTACTGTAAATTTGAAATAAAAATATGAATATAGTTAACTTTAATACTATACATGGATTAATTGTTGTCTATAAAATATGGTGAGATCCTGTACTTCTTTGGAAAAAACTCCTGTTGAGATAAATGAACTTGGTAAGACTCAGTGGGAGTTGTGTGTTGTAGGCCCAAGCACCAACACTGCAATGAAATCATAAGTGGACCCGTGACCACGCAGCATTCCACAAAAGAGCAGGAGTCCACCTACATAGATTTCAGTACAGAAATGGGGCCTAAATGCACGTGTTAGGTGTTATTTGTTCTTGGCTTCTTTTTTTTTTTTTTTGCGTGCTATGGCTAAACCATTTTCTCAAATTTACCATGACAGAAGTGCTCCACTTCCTTATGTAAGAATATTTAGTAGAAAAGTCTATCCATGTTAATATGAAATAATTCCCCCAAATAAGCTTCATTTGTGATGCATTTTAGCACTCAGCTTACTCATGTGTTGGGGGGTTCTGGATATCGGATGAAATATAGTAATTCAGCTATATGGTTGACAGGACCATACCTCTTCCCACTCAGTGAATCTAATCTAAAGTATATAATTAGAAAGCTCTTCACCAACCTGCTGAATACAGAGCTTGAACTCTCTCCAAGTACTCATTTATCTTCTCTTGAATATTTTCCAAGTTTGAGCCTGCCATTCCAGCATAAATCAAGGCTTGGGCAGCTTCCTGAGGGAAAAGTTAACATGCAATAAATCTGCTTGCTGTAGGAAGAAGTCCTTCCTGCAAGATGGGGTTATGAGCTTGCAATGAGCTCTATGCAGGTGAGCCCCTGGGCCGGCAAAGCGCCACAATGACTTCAAGGAGGATCTGCCTGCACAAAACTTGTTTCAAGTCACAACTGAGGCCTCTGTTGTTTTTCCTTCCACTTAATATTTTAGCACATGGAGTGACCTGCAAAATTAAAATGAGCTTCCTGACAGTCTATAAAGCCATCTCTTAGGACTTGTCTATACTAGATCAGTGCCCTGGCTTAACCGCGGCCACAGGGAGCTGAGGGGCTCCATGCCTGCAGACACTCCAGGTAAACAAAACGAAAATGTATTAGATATTCAATTCAATGATTCCATAGGAGTTTAAAATAATCAAATTTGGTGTAGACCCGTTTATAAGCCGACCCCCGCTCTTTGATGCGTCACCTTTTTATCAAAAATATTCGGTTTATGAACGAGTATATACGGTAAGTATAATGAAGTTTGCACAAGGAGAACCTGCAAGATCAGGCCCCAAGACATCTGTGTCTATGTGGAGCCTTGTTAATAATAATCAGACTATCACTTCTGATTAGGCAAAAGTCTTCAAAAGATAAGCACCATTACAGCACAAAGGTAGCTGTTCAAAAGATGAACATCCCAAGCTATTTTATTATAACTGTAGAATGGTCATGCTGTCAGAGTTACTACTGCTAGTCAATAAAAAGTCTAGATAGAAAACAATCAGTATTTTATAGTCAGTCTTTAAAAGCTTACTGATGGGACAAGTGTGCGCCAAATAAAAAACAAAAAAATAGCATGGATATTCTGTAGATACCATAAAGCTGATGTATTACATCTGAACTGGACTAGAACTTGTCACTTCAACATAATCAAAATAATTCAGAGGAAGTATTGTGTAGCAGCTGTGGCCAGAGACTGGAAGTCAGGATTTTATTCTGAGTGCCACGAATGTGACACGAGACCATGGGCAGATCATGTAACCTCTCCATGCTAACCTCACACAGCTAAACAGTTGCTATTAAAACCGAGACCTCAGAGTGCAGTTAGGTTTGTAAAGTGCTGTTAGATGAAAGGCTGCATAAGTATAAGCCAAGAATCATTATATGGGAATACACAAGTAGTATGTGGTTTGAACTCATCCCATTAATAACCTTTTGCATTGGGGCTTCACCACTTCAGTTACTCATTTTGTCATAAACAATACAGCTAAGGCTGATTGCTACTGTGTACAGTACTTAATAGCCCAAATTTGTTCATTTACAGTTTTCTAGCATACTTTGTTCTTAGATCTCTGATGTTAAACAGATAAATCTTCCCACTTCACTGTTAACAAAAAGCAAAAATGTCTCCAGGGGCTACCTGTGAAATGCACCACAGAAACAGAAGAAAAACATTGTATTTCTCTTCCTTTTGCAATGAGATCACATTAAGGTTCCTGACGTGCAATAATGAGGTTAAGTTTCTGTGGGCTGGAACTCCATCTGCTCCCATTTGTAAGTAGCTTCCAGATGACAAGTCCAACCAGTTTTAAAACACACAGGTAGTTTATTAGTTTCCGCAGTCTAAAAATAACCTAGGGAAACCATATTTCTGAACTTGTATTTAAGGATACAGGTTACCCAGCTCCATCATCACCCCTCATGCCAAATGTGTTTTTCTAAATCATCTCTGATCAGGCAAATGTCTCAAAGTAATGGTAAAGCCCCCCAATCCTCAGGGAAGAAAAATGGGTGGGGATGAGATCAAAAGGAAACCCATTGCATGCATAGCCATTCACTTCCCTTCTCCACGAAGATGGGCCACAAGTGTTTAATACTCACTGCTCTGAGGAAGACTGTCTCCCCTCCCTTCATTCAGACAAACTGCCATGGGATCTGATAATATATCTTCCCCCCAAGCCACCATTTTACACCTTGGGCTGCACTCAAGGAGGAGTCCCCCACTAAACAACACCCCCCCCATCTCCCCCCCCCATGCCCGTTTGGTAGTTGTGACTGGTCAGTGCCAAAAGCCCAGGCGATCTTCCAGTCCCCACAGTCCAGTTCTAAGACTAACGCCCCGGGTGGAGGAGGATCCTCACAGTGTGGGGGACACAGATGTGAGTAATGTGTGCGGGCGGGGGGCATCCATGCAGTAGACGGGAACACCCGGGGCAGCTACATGAAATCCGGGAGGTAGGGAGCTCCCGGGAGGGGCCCCGGGACGAACCCAGCTGCAGCGATGGGGGAGGGGTCCCGGGGCGATCCCGGCTGCAGCGGGGGGGGGGGGGGTCGTGTCCCGGGGCGATCCCGGCTGCAGCGGGGGGGGAGCGGAGGGGAGGGGTCCCGGGGCGATCCCCGGGGCGATCCCGGCTGCAGCGGTGGGGGGGGGGGAGGGGTCGGGTCCCGGGGCGATCCCGGCTGCAGCGGTGGGGGGGGGGAGGGGTCGGGTCCCGGGGCGATCCCGGCTGCAGCGGTGGGGGGGGGGAGGGGTCGGGTCCCGGGGCGATCCCGGCTGCAGCGGTGGGGGGGGGGGTCGGGTCCCGGGGCGATCCCGGCTGCAGCGGTGGGGGGGGGGGGGAGGGATCGGGTCCCGGGGCGATCCCGGCTGCAGCGGTGGGGGGGGGGGGAGGGGTCGGGTCCCGGGGCGATCCCGGCTGCAGCGGTGGGGGGGGGGGAGGGGTCGGGTCCCGGGGCGATCCCGGCTGCAGCGGTGGGGGGGGGAGGGGTCGGGTCCCGGGGCGATCCCGGCTGCAGCGGTGGGGGGGGGGGGGGAGGAGGGGTGGGGTCCCGGGGCGATCCCGGCTGCAGCGGTGGGGGAGCGGAGCTGTGGGGTCCCGGGGCGATCCCGGCTGCAGCGGTGGGGGAGCGGAGCGGTGGGGGTCCCGGGGCGATCCCGGCTGCAGCGGTGGGGGAGGGGTCCCGGGACGATCCCGGCTGCAGCGGTGGGGGAGGGGTCCCGGGGCGATCCCGGCTGCAGCGGTGGGGGAGCGGAGAGGTGGGGTCCCGGGGCGATCCCGGCTGCAGCGGTGGGGGAGGGGTCCCGGGGCGATCCCGGCTGCAGCGGTGGGGGAGCGGAGAGGTGGGGTCCCGGGGCGATCCCGGCTGCAGCGGTGGGGGAGCGGAGAGGTGGGGTCCCGGGGCGATCCCGGCTGCAGCGGTGGGGGAGCGGAGAGGTGGGGTCCCGGGGCGATCCCGGCTGCAGCGGTGGGGGAGGGGTCCCGGCACCTTGTAGTAAAAGGCCGCCTCCTGGTAGCGCCCGCCCTGGTCTCTCTGCACCGCCAGCTGGGCGAACTTCACCGCGTCCAGCTCTAGCGCCGCCGCGTCCATGGCCAGACCCGACCCACGCTCGTTCGCTCCCTTCTTCCGCTTCCTCCCTGCGCCAGCTCCCGCCCCGCCCCTCGCAACGGCAGCTCCGCCTTGGCCGAGGCTTCCCCGACTCCGCCCAGCTCGCGTGCAACCCTCTCCTGCGCATGCGCACGCAGGCGGTTTCGGTTTCTCCGGGAGGAGGGTTACTGCTGCGCGTGCTCGGGGAGGGAGGCCGGGCTAGCCTCCCCCCCACCCCCTCAGAGCCGGTCTCGCGCGCGGGCTGCCTTCCACGTGTGCGGCTCGGTCGCTGCCCTGCTGCTGTGGGACGCCCTGTCAGCTGCAGGCGGGGCTAGGGAGGCACAGCCCTGGTTGCAGGTTACCGACTGGACGGGAGCGCTCATTGATGCTGGCAATTAGCCCGAGTTTATGCTCTTTTCTATTTTGCACTGTAGAATGCAACTTCCAGTTTTAAAGGATGTCTGTCTGCTGTTAATCACTTCTTTTGCTTCCTGATTTAGCCATGAGCACACTTTTTTGGTCCTCTATGTATTTTAATTTGGGAAATACATTTAATTTGAACCTCTCTTACGGTATTTTTAAAAAGTTTTCATGCAGCTTGCAGGCATTTCACTCTTGTGACTGTTCCTTTTAACTTTTGTATAACTAGCTTCCTTATTTTTGTGTAGTTTCCCTTTCTGAGGTTAAATGCTACTGTGTTGGGCGATCATGCACTAAGCAGAGCACTGTTTTCACAAGACTATCCAGCCAAAAAGCTAAATCAAGTGCTGATATTCTTGTTTGCGATATACATTTTATTGCTTTGGTCATGTTGTTAATCATATAGAACAGTCACTTTAATCAACATGAGGATTGCAATTTTATGTGTTGCCCATTTAATCTTTCATACAATATTTACTGTATAAAATGACTTGAAAATGTATGACGAGTGATGTTTGGAAGGTCTATGCAAGCATTTGGAATTGCATGCAGGCACTAGATTAGCGATTGCTAATGAAATGATGTTACATGGCATTAAATAATTTCCAGAACTATGATTGCCTATTGCTGACTCAGCACTGAGGCAAAACACTATGGAAAATAAACACCTATTTCAACAGTCAAATGTCAATCCTGTTTCAGCTTTGTATCACAATGGCTGTTTCTATTCTGCAAACGATTGCTGTAGACAGTAATCAATATGTTTAATATATTTTGGTCAACTGAAATAAGAGTTGTTCTCTGTGGCTTGGTTGATCTGTGGCATTCAGGCTGCCTCAGTACAGCCCTGACCAAATTTACTCCTGGGGGAATTCTGTGCCACTGTGCAGGCACAGAATTTATGTCCCCCCGTAGATTTCTTTGCTTCCCCACTGAAAGGGAAAGCAAAGGGAAGCCACAAGAGCGGTCATGTGACCCTCCCCAGCAGTATATTTCAGGTGGCTGAGAGATAAATCACTGTGGGGCAGGGGGCGGGACTGGTGAAGACCCGTCTGGTGGCTCTTACGCTGTGCTGGGCTCAGCTGCTAGTCACGGCTGGGCTGGGGAGGGCGGAACTTTCTCTTCCCCTGCATGGCATCCAGGGCCGGGTCAGACCCGCCCCCAGATTTCTCCCCTGGCTGTAGGAATCTGCAAACTCTCCCCTGCCCGCTTCCTGCACCCATTGCTCTTGAGGGGGAAGGATTCCTGTACAGGGAGCTACTCCCCCATCTGCCCAACCCCCATGCATCCAGACCGCCTCACCCCCTGCACGCAGAACCCCCCTGATGAGCCCCATTCCGCCTGCACCGATGAGCCAACTGCACCGGGATTCCCACCCCACCAAGCCCCAACCAGTTGCACTTGGAGCCCCACCACAATGAGGCCCACTCCCCCAGCATCTGGACCCCCCATTGAGCTCTAGCCCCCCCCCCCCAGACTCCCTCCCCGCTGAGCCACAACCACCTTCACCTGGACCCCCCTGCAGAGTCCCATTAGTGTTGCACCCAGGCCCTCCAACAAGCCCCTGTGCATCCAGATCCCCCCCGTGGCCAGATCCCCAACTGAGCCACCCATACCCAGATTGCCCCACATTAGATTGAGAACCCTCTCAGCCCACAGCTGGATCCCCCCACATTAAGCCCCTCCACACTTGGATTCTGCCTTGCTGAGCCTGCCTGCCCACACAGAGGGGCAGGGCCCCGGAGTGTTTCTGGGGCAGGCCCGGCCCTTGTGCTGTGTCAGGGTTGGGTGCAGCCTCACCACCGAGTCCGAGTCCGTGTCCGGGTGGGAAGGGAGAAGGGCTGCAGGGTGATCTCCCACCTGCATGCAGTCAGTGGCCTGTGCCATGCTGGAGCCTCCACCTTTATTTATTGACAAATACAATTTGCAGAATTTTAAAATATTGTGCACAGAATTTTTATATTTTTGGCACAGAATTCCCTCGGGAGTAATTAATAGACACATGAATGTGTCTGGATCTTCACTGAACTGGAACCCTTTTTGTAAGCAAGTTAAATAATATTCTACCTTACACAGTTTTCACACAATCAGATTAATGCTTTGAAACCTCCAAGTGACAGCCTGCACACATGTAGACCGCGTGAGTACAGTATGTTTCTGTTTAAACTATTACTGACCTCTCCAGATTTTTTTGTGAGTAATATCTTTCAAACCTAATTATGCACTGGATCAAAGTTATTTTAGGGAAGAATTATTGATGAGTCTAGCATGTATTTTGAATAACTTGTTGCTATTGTATAGATTTGTCTGTCCTAATTGGTTTTGAACTATATTCCATAAGTATGTTGTTATTTCTGGAATCTGTACTAGAGCTGGAATCTTGACTTTCAATTATGGTCAAAGCCTGTTCGGTGGGTGGAAGTGTATACTCTGAATTATTAATGTTTTTCTTCTTATCCACCAGCCAGTATAAATCATTTTGGAGCAGTTACTTATAAAGTTCATTATCCCGTAAGAAGTTGTTTTCTTTGCAGTAAATATTTCCTACTCAACAAGATTAGGGGTTAATTTGAGCCAGCATTTTATTAAAATTTCCAGGAACTAAGAAACATGCACTGAAAATAGTGCAGACTCCATCAATTATTTTGATCATTTTGAATCACATTCAGCTGGTATTACTGGATAATTCAATTATTGGCTGAAGAATACTAACATTAAAGAATACTAACATTTCCCAAATAAAAAAACATAGTAAGAGAACCAAAAAAGAGCTACCGTGGTAAACAACAAAGTAAAAGAAGCAGTGAGAGGCAAAAAGGCATCCTTTAAAAAGTGGAAGTTAAATCCTAGTGAGAAAATAGAAAGGAGCATAAACACTGGCAAATGAAGTGTAAAAATACAATTAGGAAGGCCAAAAAAGAAATTGATAAATTAAACAGCAATAAGTCACCAGGACCAGATGGTATTCACCCAAGAGTTCTGAAGGCTCTGTGAGTGCGGGTGATGTGGGCCCAGCCCCCACCAGCACCAGAAGGGTCCAAGCTGGGGCCACAGCACAGGGGAAGCTGCAGAGCGGGAAGCAGGAGAGGGGAAGCCTGGGGGTGGAGTGTGGGTGGGGCCATACCTGGCTGTTTGGGGAGGTACCGCCTCCCGCAGCCTATGATAGCTGTTGCCCATGCTTCCCCTGCATCAAACTTACCTGTGCTCAACTGTCGTGACTGGCTGGACTGCACTGGAGTAAAAAACATGTTCAGGCTCACTGTCCCCCATAATCCTCCTCTTCCTCATCCACCTCCTTCTCCTCCTCACTGTTCACAGTGGGGGCCTAAGACTTGGGCTCCTCCTAAGTATCCACGGGACTCTTGGGTGTGGTGGTGAGGTCTTCACCGAGGATGGCATGCAGGTTTTTGTAAGGGTATGTCTACACTACGAGAGTAGTTCGATTTTAGTTAAATCGAATATGTGGAATCGATATTACAAAGTCGAACGTGTGTGTCCACACTAAGGACAGTAATTCGACTTTGTCAGTCCACACTAACGGGGCAAGCGTCCACATTGGAAGCGGTGCGCTGTGGGCAGCTATCCCACAGTTCCCGCAGTCCCCGCTGCCCATTGGAATTCTGGGTCGAGCCGCCATTGCCTTCTGGGTAAAAAAATGTGTCGAGGGTGGTTTTGGGTAACTGTCGTCATCCAACCGTCACTCCCGCCCTCCCTCCCTGAAAGCGCCGGCGGGAAATCAGTTCGCGCACTTTTCTGGTCAGTGACAGCGCGGACGCCACAGCACTGCGAGCATGGATCCCGCTGCGACCATCGCTGCAGTTGTGGCCGTTGTCAACGCATCGCAGCTCATCATCGACCTTTCACTGAGGCAGATAGAGAGAAATCAGGCGAGGAGGCTACGGCACCGGGGTGAGGACCTGAACTCCGAGAGTAGCACACGCCTGTCTGAAACCACGACACCCAGTGCCGAGGACATCACGGTGGCAATGGGTCTTGTGGATACTGTGGAACGGCGATTCTGGGCCCGTGAAACAAGCACGGACTGGTGGGACTGCATAGTGCTTCAGGTCTGGGATGAATCCCAGTGGCTGCGAAACTTTCGCATGCGGAAGGGGACTTTCCTCGAACTTTGTGAGTTGCTGTCCCCTGCCCTGAAGCGCAAGGACACCCGGATGCGAGCAGCCCTGACTGTCCAGAAGCGAGTGGCCATAGCCCTCTGGAAGCTTGCAACGCCGGACAGCTACCGGTCAGTCGCGAACCAGTTTGGCGTGGGCAAATCTACCGTTGGGGTTGTTGTCATGCAAGTAGCCAAGGCAATCGTGAAGGTACTGCTGTCAAAGGTAGTGACCCTGGGAAACGCGCAGGCCATCATAGATGGCTTCGCCGCGATGGGATTCCCAAACTGCGGTGGGGCTATAGATGGGGACTCACATCTCTATCCTGGGACCGGACCACCAGGCCAGCCAGTACATCAACCGAAAGGGCTACTTTTCAATGGTGCTGCAAGCACTGGTGGACCATAAGGGACGTTTTACTAACATCAACGTTGGATGGCCGGGCAAGGTTCATGACGCTCGCGTGTTCAGGAACTCTGGTCTGTTTAGACGGCTGCAGGAAGGTATTTACTTCCCGGACCACAAAATAACTCTTGGGGATGTGGAGATGCCTACAGTGATCCTCGGGGACCCAGCATACCCGCTAATGCCCTGGCTCATGAAGCCCTATACTGGCGCCCTGGACACAGAAAAAGAACTGTTCAACTACCGGCTCAGCAAGTGCAGAATGGTGGTGGAGTGTGCTTTTGGCCGTCTCAAGGGGAGATGGAGAAGCTTACTGACTCGCTGTGATCTCAGCGAAACCAATATCCCCATTGTTATTGCAGCTTGCTGTGTGCTCCACAATCTCTGTGAGAGCAAGGGGGAGACCTTTATGGCGGGGTGGGAGGTTGAGGCAAATCGCCTGGCTGCTGATTACTCCCAGCCAGACAGCCGGGAGATTAGAAGAGCCCAGCGGGACGCACTGTGCATCCGGGAGGCTTTTAAAGACAGTTTCCAGACTGAGCAGGGTCACCAGTGAATTTTAAGTTTGTGGACTCAGAACCTGAACTTGCCACCGTTTCTTTACCCAGTTACCGTTGACTGTCCTCTCCAGTTACATACCCCCTTCACCCCCTTCCCAAAAAATAAAATCTGTTCTGTTTTGTTAATGAACACCGTTGTCTTTATTACTGTTTTCGCGGGAATGTTTTAAACCTGGGACCCAGACTGTGGCGGGGTGTGGGTTTAGTGTTGTGATGCAAATGATGCTTCTAAACTCCAGGAATGACGGGTTCTGCAGTGGTGGACTGGTTGTTTCAACGGAGCCTGCCAGCCCTCCTGGGTGGGACAGCGTGTATGTGTCGGCTATGTGACTGTCTGGCAGGGGGAGGAGGGTTACAGCTCCCCTGCTGCGGGGCTCTGTGATGCATTAGATCTGTAACTGCCCTCCCCCGCCACAAAGTCACAGAGCAACCCCCCTCCCCCCCAGAACATGAAAACCACCTCCCAGATTGAACAGGGTCACTAGTCACTGCACTGGGTATGTGTCCTGATCCTGGACCTGACCCCGCCTCTGTACCCTGGTAAAGGTGACTGTCCTGTCCAATTACCATGCCCCTTCCCCTCGTTCAGACAGACTCTCCTCCAAAATAAAATCATGGAAACAGTAATTAACAGAAACGAATATTTTATTATGAACCAGACATGAAACGTGGGGGTTGAAACTTGCACGGGGGCTTCTGTGAGGTGTGTAGGAAAGGACTTTTAAAATTTTGGGGAATGAGAGCCTTCTAGTGCTAGAGCAGTCTGCAGGGGTTGACTGAAAGTTTTAACGGCCCTTGCCGCCCCTCCTTCTTTGTACTTTGGGTGAGGGGGGTGTGGGACTTGGTGGCGGGGGAGGGCGGTTAGAGATAGACTGCAGCGGGGCTCTGTCCTCCTGCCTCCGGTCTTGCAGAACATCCACAAGGCGCCGGAGCGTGTCCGTTTGCTCCCTCAGAAGTCCAAGCAGCTTTTCAGTAGCCTGCTGGTCCTCCTGACGCCACCTCTCCTCCCGTTCCATGACTGCTCGGTGCATTTGGGACAAGTTCTCCCTCCACTGTGTCTGCTGGGCTGCCTGGGCTCGGGAGCAGCTCATTAGTTCTGAGAACATGTCCTCCCGCGTCGTCTTCTTCCTCCTCCTAATCTGCGCTAGCCTCTGGGAGTGTGCTGACAGGCTGGGTTGGGAGACAGTCGCAGATGTGTCTGTGTGAATGGGAAAAATGGAGTGAATTCCTGAGACAGATAAATGAAGTTGTGTACAAAGAACCTAGTCTTTCTCTGTGAACAAGACCATGCACTGCACCTCTCACATGCGCACTCAGGACAAGGTCAAATTTTCGGCCCTCGCCTTCAGTGCCTGGGGTCCTGCAGTGGTCTTGCAGTTATCTGAGAAGCGTGGCAGGACACCTGAACTTCTGTAGCGTGCAATCATGGTAAGCCGTAGACTTCTGGCTGCTTAAAACTGTACTAGTAGCACTGGCCTCCTTTCACATTGAAAGCAATGCCAGTCTCTGCTGCCAGCAATCAGGACAGCATGAACTATGCCCCTGTCCCACCCCCTCGCGGCTGTTCCAGGGAAAGATCCCTGTATGCTGCCCCTCTCCCTCCACCGCGTGGCTGTAAAGCAGTCCCAATACTAACATTCCCCTCCCTTATTCAAAGCAGGGCGTAATGAGCGACATCACCCTGCTGAGGATCTCGGAGTCCCAGAGGGAAAGGATGTTTCGAGAAAGCCTTCAGAAACCAGGGCCGTTTGCCGCTATGCTCTGCAGGGCAATGATACCAGAGTATCTGATGGTGTCGTGGCGCGGTAACGTGTCCTACCACGGAGGGCCCAATAAGATCGCCCTACCCAGGAACCTGATGAACAGGCTGGAAATGTACCTTCATGAGACCTACGAGGAGTTCTCCTATGAGGATTTCGCCTCCATCCCCGGCCATATTGACCGGATTTTCGCGTAGGTGCACTGGGACTAAAGAGTGGAGCGTCTTGGGCAGCATAATCATGACTTACCGGACATTGTAAAAAATTTTTTAAATACTTGGGACTAAATTGTGAAGAGCCTAAGGCAGACAAATCATGAAAAACCCTTTGTTACTATTGTAAATATTCCAGTTTTTTTGCAGATAATTGTTTACATATTTAAGCACTTTAAGAAACAGCCATTGTTAATATTATAAATATTTCAGTTCTTGTAAAAATAAATGTTTAGATATTTAAAGCACTTACTGCTTGATCCTTCCCCTGATTCTGTCTCCGGGGTAAGGGATGGGGACGGTTGGTAGGGGATCTCGGTAAGGGTGATGAAGAGATCCTGGCTGTCGGGGAAATCAGCGGTGCCAGCGCTGTCGACTGCCTCGTCCTCCTCATCTCCTTCATCTTCCCCGTCCGCTAACATGTCCGACGAGGAACCTGCCGCGGACAATATCCCATCCTCAGAGTCCACGGTCAGTGGTGGGGTAGTGGTGGCGGCCGCACCTAGGATGGAATGCAGTGCCTCGTAGAAACGGGATGTGTGGGGATGGGATCCGGAGCGTCCGTTTGCCTCTTTGGTTTTTTGGTAGCCTTGTCTCAGCTGCTTGATTTTCACGCGGCACTGCGTTGCATCCCGGCTGTATCCTCTCTCTGCCATGGCTTTAGAGATCTTCTCGTAGATCTTTGCATTCCGTCTTTTGGAGCGCAGCTCTGAAAGCACGGACTCATCGCCCCACACAGCGATGAGATCCAAGACTTCCCGATCAGTCCATGCTGGGGCCCTCCTTCTATTAGATTGCACGGCCATCTCTGCTGGAGAGCTCTGCATCGTTGCCAGTGCTGCTGAGCTCGCCACGCTGTCCAAACAGGGAATGAGATTCAAACTGCCCAGACAGGAAAAGGAATTCAAATTTTCCCGGGGCTTTTCCTGTGTGGCTGATCAGAGCATCCGAGCTCGGACTGCTGTCCAGAGCGTCAACAGAGTGGTGCACTGTGGGATAGCTCCCGGAGCTATTACCGTCGATTTCCATCCACACCTAGCCTAATTCGATATGGCCATTTTGAATTTAGCGCTACTCCTCTCGTTTTGGAGGAGTACAGAAGTCAAATTTAAGACAGCTCTATGTCGAACTAAATAGCTTCGTGGTGTGGACGGGTGCAGGGTTAATTCGATGTAACGGCGCTAAATTCGACATAAAAGCCTAGTGTAGACCAGGCCTAACAGTGGTAGGTCTGTGGTTCCACACCAGATCTATTGTTGGGCTCCCTTGCCTTCTGGTATGCCTGCTGCAGCTCCTTGGCTTTCACACGGCACTGCTACTGGTCCTTGTTGTACCCCTTCTCCTGCACTCCCCAAGCATCTGCTTGTAGATGTTGACATTTTTACATCTGGATCAGAGCTATGCCTGCACAGCCTCTTCTCCCCACAGACCCAGGAGATCCAACACTTCCTGTGTACTCTAGGCAAGAGTGTGTCTGCAGTGTTTAGCTGTCGTGGTCAGCTGGGCATTGCACACAACAATGGAGAGCTGCTAGATGTGCTCGCCAAGCCGGGCAACCAAGGAAAAGGAATTTCAAAAATTTGTGGGATTTTAAGGGGAAGGGGCAGCTTCCTGTCCATCTGGCCCTGGGCAGCGGAGTTCACAATAGTGACCAGAGCGGTCAGGCTGGGGCACTGTCGGACAGTTCCTGGAGGCCAGTAACAGTTGATGTATGTAATGCAGTGTCTACACTGACACCATGTCAACCTACTTACATTAACCTTGACTCTATGCTGCTCGGGGAGGTGGTGTTATTAAGTGGACGTAGTGGGGCAGTTTTGTCAGTGGGAACAAAATTTAAGTGTAGACACATCCACAACTAGGTTGATGTAAGCTGCCTTGCATCGACCTAACTGTGTAGTGTAGATCAGGCCGTAGGAAGTATTTCTAGCGGTGATCTTTTCACTCTGCTTCCCTACAGAGTGTTGGAGGAAGTAGCCTGCTCTTGTCTTGGCTGTCCCAGTGGTTAAGTATTAACGGCCTGGAACTTGACTTTTCCATTGTAAAGACAGGGTCTTTCATTCATGTGCATAGATTCCAGCCAGTTCTTTTTAAACGGTCTGATTCCAAGCGAAACAGTTTAGTGACTCAAACCCCTAGCCCTTACCCTTTCCTCACAATGGGTAGCAGTAAAAAGTAGGCACCTTGATTCAGACATATGGTTAATAAAAATATTACTGAAACTTTCCGCCTTCCTCACAGTGCACAGCTCAGCATATCATGGACATAAATTCTGGTATCTGGTATTCTGGTATCTCAGTAGTTTTTCTACAACAAAATGGACAATGAATTTGAGAAGACAAGATGTACACTATTCAAATTGCTTGGTCCTTTGTAAAGTTTACCTGTAGTGTTTACATAATTCCCCAATGTTTCAGGGCGCCTTAATATTATTACTACTATAAAACCTGATAAACCTGAATTGCCAATGTATAGCTGGTGAAGAAAACAAAAACCGACAGGCATTACAGTGGCACAGCTGCACCACTGTAGTGCTTCAGTGTAGACGCTACCTACGCCGATGGGAAGGGTGCTCCTGTCAGCGTAGGTAATTCACCTCCCCCACAGAAAGTAGCTAGGTCAAGGGAAGAATTATTTCATCGACTTAGTGCTGACTACACTGGGGGTTAAGTTGGCTTAACTACGCCACTCAGGGGTGTGGATTTTTCACATCCCTCAGCGATGTAGTTAAGCCGACTTAATTTTCTAGTGTAGTCCAGGCTCCAGGTTCTTTTCAAAATGGGACCTAAGAACCTAAGTGATTTAGTTGCTTTTGAAAATTTTATCCACAGCTTTATTGTCTCCTTCACAGTAGAAAAGGCTTGCATTCTGCTTTACCAGAAACAGGGAAAAGATGTGTATCACCCCAATAAAGAATGAGTGCTAGACATGGGCATGGCATATTATCAAGTAAGCTGGTTAAGGGCTTAATTTTAAAAAGGACCTCCCAAGGTGCACTTGCGATTTTGCATGTGCTCTTGGTGGTGGGTGCAACTAACAAAATATTGCAATCGAACTACAAGATTCATGCCACTGCAATTTTACTAGTTGTGCATGCTAATGATTGTGCACAAGGAATTGAAGAGACACATTTATTTCAGATAAAACTGAAGAGAGCAACAGGTTAGGAAGCAAGTTGAAGACCCTTTGAAATTGTTATCCTATGTATGGGGCTGGCATCTGTACTTCATTCTTTAAAATATTCACTGATCTTAATTTTAATGAATAGACTTGAGAGTATTTACATTTTAATTCCTGGTTCCCTATTTCTTATGTTCATTAAGTGAAAAAAGCCATGAATTTAGAGCAAATGGAGAAATAGCACAGGCACACTAGGCTGCTGAACTCCATCACAAAAAACAGATGCTCTTGTTATATAAAAACAATTTAATTTATCTGCTGCTTTTGCTGTGAGAAAGGTCATTTGCTTGATACATTCTTTTGAATAAATGAGTCATCTCATTCATCATAGGGAACATTGCAACTGATTTAGGGCCAAACCTTGCAATCCAAGGGAGTCTTGCATGAGTAAGATCTGCAGAATTTGTCCTTAGACTTAAGAATGTTAGTGGCTTTCTGTGAACTCAGTTCTCCAGGTATTTACTTTACTGTACAGTACAGCAACTTTCTTTTTCCTAGTGGTTTGTTTCACTGTTGTATCAACTTAATCTGATCTGAAATTCCTTAGGAATATTTCTACAACTCTTTGTATCATAAAAGAATGTTTTTGTTCCAATTAAAAAAAATGTAGTTCAGAGACTCCCATTTATCTACTATCTAACTTGCAGAAGTTCAGCCAAAGTACCCCTTCTTTCACTTTCCACACAGACTAAATTCTTATGGTGCTGCTTAGCTTCTCATGTCAGCTTTATCTTTTTTAAAATCTGACCTTATTATCTGTGTTGTATCAACTTATTTGCCAGAGATTTAAATCCTGGCAAGCAAATCCATTAGACTTGTCTGAAACAGCAGTTTTGCCATAAGACTTGTATTTGGGGAAAAAATATTTTAATGCAACCTACCCATGGCTTTCCAGTGGCATGATGATTTAAACCCTGGTCATCTGATATAAATTACAATATAAAAGAAATATAGTAACTCAATGATATTTTATTAAGTATTCTAAGTTATTGTGACTAAAGAGAAGCAAATTTTCCCTCACGTAGACAGCAAAGCAAGAGAAAAAAATGGTTTGGGGAACATACCATATGACACAGATGCTGTTTAATTGTGAATTCAACCCCATTCTTTGATATGGCCAAGTAAATTTTGCTCTATGTTTACGACTAGGGTCAGTTTTTCTGCCATTGGTTTCCAAGTTGCATCCACAATATTGGCACATGCAATGTGTAAATGTGCCTTTATGGGCAAAGTTACCTGTTTTACAGGTGGTGAGTGCAGGTGCAATCAGGTGTAAGTGGGGCTCCATCGTCTGGGAAAACTTAGGCCCTTATCCTGCAATTGGATCTGGACTTGGTAGACGTCAGTGAGCCAACTTATGTAGCTCTCAGTGAGAGCAGCAATATTTCACACTGTTAAGAAAAAACATTTCTGTGAACTTTGACTTAAGAGCATTTTAAACCCTTCTGGTAGATGAACCCATTTTGATAAAGTCTATACCTTTCAAACACAGAAATGGATACTCATGCAAACATTTTTACTGTAGTGCAAAATTTGCCCAGTAGTGTGGTAATATGGAGGGTCCACCAAAGATAACTGCACTGCCTTAGCCCAGCAAAGGGGCTTAGCCCAGACTGGCTGCTTTGTGAGGGCCTCTTCCCTACCTGGGCATCACAATAATGTGTCCTGCAGGGCCTGAATAGGCTTGCACATATGGGAAATGTGCATGTAGGTCTAGGTGGGGATGGGCCATGGAATATGTGACTACAAAGATCCAGCATGCCTGACACACCGCACAGCGGTGAAAAGTGGTAAGAGCTTCTCTGTTAGTCTGTTGTGATGGGGCAAGGCCAGATGGCTATAGGAAAGTAGTAAGAAACAGGTAGGTCAGCCCCAGGCTAAACCAATCCCTATTACCATTGTAACCAAATGGCAGTTGCTTCAGGTTAATCAAGACACCTGGGGGCAATTAAGATCCTTCTAGAAAGCAGTGGAGACAGCTAGGTTGATTGGGACATCTGAAGCCAATCAAGGCCTGGCTGGAACTAGTTAAAAATCTCCCAGTTAATCAATTAGAGGTGCGTGTCAGGAGCTATAGGAGGAAGCTGCGCTGCTGGAGAAACTGGGCAATACAAACCCTATCAGGAACAAGGAAGGAGGCCCTGAGGTAAGGGTGAAGTAGATTGTGAGATAACAGAAACTGCGAGGGAGGGTTGCTTCTTCCCACCTCCCTTGCTGGCTTATGATGAAAATGGCTCAGTAGGCTGTGACCCTTGCCTCTAGAGAGAGAAGGGCTACGTGGAGGGTCACAGTAAGCCTCTGAGACTAGTGTAATCTACCTGGAAGCGCGGGACCCACTGAGACAAGTTTGGAGCTTTGTCACACTATGTACTGTCGGAGCACCCACAGAGGAGTTGTGTTGAAGCCCCACAGCCTGTCCACAGAAGGGTGGTGATATAGATAATGGGGACCATAATATTGCACTTGAATATAAGACTTGAAATAATAGTAAACTGCCCTGTTTTGTAGGTTCTTTCTTCAGTGTGTTGCAGGTCGTGGATAACATTAGCCTACTGGATTAGAGAACTGCCTTCAAGTTCCAACATGATGCTTAGGCAAGCCCTAAGAAACACAGTATTTAATCAAAATGCCATTAGTTGTATTGTCACGGAATGTTCTTGTATTGACCCTCCCATCATAGCAGATAACAAAGAAGTTGGTATATAAATGAGCTCTTTCCCTTGTATCCAGCCTGCTTTTGACTGTATTGACTGCCAGGGAGAAGCAAAGTATATTTTATTTAAAAAAGAGAACATCTTTCAAGCAACGAGTAAACTGTCACAGGATCTCATTGTATTGCCCCACTCTTAACTGTTGTCCTCCAGGACCAGCAAGACATCATGTATCTAAAACACTTGCTCCTCTTACCAATACCAATTTGTCCACTCATCCAAGAGCACCTTCATTGTTCTACTAATAAAACTATGGAGATCAACAATGACCAAAGCAAGGAAAGTGTCAACGACTAATGAAGCAGTTTTGAAGACAACTTTTTGATAAAAATATCATAATGTCCTTACACTAAAGATCAGGCTAAAATTGCCAAGATAAAATTTATTGGAAAAATACCATAGAAATTACTCCAGGACCATTTTGATATGTTATACCAGCTGTTTCCCCTACACAAAAAGTTAGTATCTTCTTAATTAAGGCAGACCACTGGCTTCACTGCATTCCAACTAAATGCAAAGCCTGTCTTTTCATCTTCACTCAATCAGTTCTACCCACTTGCTTATATACAACACATGTGTTAACTAATTGAGCTTTTTCTCCTATAGTCTGGATAGGAGGAGAGATTATTATTTCAATGTTTAAATATTTGGGAAGTACTATATCTATATGTGTGTATATTTACGGGTGAAAGTTAAGGATGGTATGTAAACACCAATGTAGATAGGCAGATATGGGATCACCAATACTGACTTCAGATGGTGATACTGCCAGACTGGTATTTATGCTTCAGCTTCTGTGCTAACATTCCAACTTGCAGCAATGCTGCCATACTGCACTACAAAGGAACATGACAGAAAAAGAGTTAAACTCTTCAGCGTTTGTGGTGAAGATGCTTTATGCCAATGGGAGAGAGCTCTTCGGTCGTCATAAAAAAACCCACCTCCGCGAGTGGCAGAAGCTATGTCAGCGGGAGAAGCTCTCCCACAAACATAGCACTGTGTATGTGAGTGCTTACGTTGGTGTAACTTACAACCAGGGCTTTGGAGCTGTGCTCTGACTCCGCTCCAGCGCCAGGCAAAAACCTGCAGCTCCACTGCTCCGGAGCTGTTCCGTGCTCCAGCTCCGGGCTCCACTCCAAAGCCCTGCTTACAACGTTCGGAGGGTGGTTTGTTCACACCCCCAAGCAACATAAATTATGCCAACGTAGGCTGTAGTGTAGACATAGCCTTAGTCTCTCTGATCCTGCAAACATTTATGCATGTGCTGAACTCTGTCCCTATGAATAGTTCAGTGAAATGTTCTCAGATGGGTAAATTACTCCTGGGCGTAAGTGAATGCGGAATTGGGGACTAGCGAGAACAGAAGCTGCTGGGTGTACACTGTTTTGTATCTTAGGCCTGGTCTACACTAGGAAATTAGGTCAGTATAACGATGTTGCTCAGGGGTGTGAAAAATCCACAACCCTGAGCGACACTGTTAAACCAACCTAACCCCTGGTGTAGACAGCGCTAGGTTGCCAGGAGAATTCTCCCGTTGACCTAGCTACTGTCTCTCATGGAGATGGAGTACTTACACTGATGGGAGAACCACTCTTATTGGTGTACGTAGTGTCTTCACTGAAATGTGCAGCTGTGCTGCTGCAGTGTTTTCAGTGTAGGCAAGCCCTTAAACCTCCCTGGGAGCCTTGGTGCTCACTGGCATGGAAAAAGAGAACAAGAGCTGGTATGATGTGGCAAGTGCAAGGGATATAAAAAATGAAAAGGAAACCAATCAGTAAAAGCCGAGTAATGGCGTACACTGATTCTGAGATTTTAAAATATGCACAAAGCTCTTGCTTTGGTCTCATTTTTATGAGGTAATCAAATGGAAACATTACATTTTACATAAACAAGCAGAGCAAATCCTCCATCTTCAGAAACTGGGCAAAAATTATTTTGTTCCAATTTCCTTTCCTCGTTTTGTACCAAAACAGTGATTGCTGGAGGAGAAAACACAAGGTTTGTAGCAGAGGGTGTGGTGCTTCTGTAGAATCTCTCTATTAAAAGCAGTAACTGGAATTTTCACCAGTAGCTGCCTGTCACAGGGCTGGCCCTTTAAGGGACTCAGCTGCCCAGCCTACCTGTGACAGGCTCTACTGAAGGGAATGAGCCAACCCAGGTCCACCTGGAGATAGTTAACTGCCTACACACCTGGAAAGCAGTTAATAAAGAAAGAAGTGCCTGGGCCTAATACAAGGTCTAGGAGAACTCGGTTGAGGGGAACCTTTGGAAGAGGAAGGATGCCCTGGATGGGGGGGAGAGATGCTTCTAGGGAGTCTGAGGTAGGCAAAAACTGTCCAGGCAGGGAATCCTGGGAGAGACCCTGACCAAGCTGGGGAAGGACAGCAGAGCTCTCCAAACAGTGAAGAAGCCTGAGGCCTCCTCACAGCACAAGGAGCTGCTGAAACCCAGAGGCTTTTGGTTTGGGACTTTGACGTTTCATCTGGGTAAGAGCCTCTAAACACTTGCAGAAGTGCTCCTTTCAGGAGACTTTCTTAAAGGGTGCAACTCTGCTGTAGAGTGTTTGTTTGGCTTCTCCTTGACTGGGCTGTTTAAGTGACCTCATTGTCTCCTCAGGAAAGAGGGGAAACTGAGGCAGGCCATAGCGGAGCCACACTCCTCCATAACAGGCTGCTCAGGAGCACAATTTTTTAAGTCAATATACATCCTTCTAGCTCTCATGAATACAGTTTCTGCCCCAGATTTGAAGGATGGATACACATTATTATGGTGTAGTCTTGTAGGTTGAAAAATGCATGAATATTCAACTTTGGAGTGATGGCTGATACTCCAAAGAGTTTTTATTGGCTTAACTTTTGCCCTTCTATTAATGTGTGTAATGCCAACAGACCCTGGTCATCGTCTGCTGGGATCAAACCTGGGACTTCTGGAGCTTAATGCGTGAGCCTCTACTGCACAAGCTAAAAGGTGTGTGTCTCTTAGCCAAGTCTGTAGCAGACTCATCAGTCTCTAACTGCCACTAAAGTGGGACAGTGGGCCACACCAAGCAGACATGAGTGACGTGCACAAAACGCTATATTTGCCTCAAAAGTGGTAGGCCAGATCTGGGGTTGAAGTTAATTTTTTCTGTAAAACTTTGAATCAGACAAAGCTTCATGCATTATAACAACCTAAAAATAGGTGTTCAGTGTAGTTCAAGAAGTCTTTCAACTTTATTGACTCATCTGTGTTTGTTTTTTAGTTGCTCCAGAGAAGTAAATCTTAATCTCAGCCAGGGGGATTTAAAAGACTAACTGCCCAGCACCTTAATTTTGTTGTTCAAAGTCTAATTTTGAAAATTATTCACTTCTGAAATTGGCAAACTTATGGTGGATGCAGCCCCCATCAGTGTTAATACAGCACATGAGTGCTGGAGATCTAAGCTTTCATTATAATCTATTAAAAAAAATAAGTCCCTAACTCTTTTTCTTATCTGCGTTTTCTGGGTTTCTTTTTCATGCTGTCTTCAATGGGAGCAGAGTGAGTTTAATCTCACCACTCTTGAAAATCCCACCCTGAATTCTCACTTAAAAAAAAAAACATTCTTGAAAAATAATGCGTGCTCAAATCATTGATTTGTGTCTAATAGCTTCATTTTAACAAGGACTCTTTTGTGTGGGATTTTCTGACTATAAGGCGGCATTGGTTTCCTTGGTCTCACTTCTCCTTTTCCATCCTTTCAAGAGGGGGCGTGAGAGTGTGAGTAGTATAAGGGCCCTACCATCAATCAAACCCTAACCCCGCCCCTTGACCCCTTAAGCACCGCCCCTTGACCCCTTGGTCCCTCCCACCTGTCACCGGAAGTCCCACCCCATGGGGGTATTACTTCCGGGGTCAAGGTGCCACCTGACCGGAAGCAAGGTGTGTCATGTGACCCCTCTAAGAACTCCCCCCACTACCCTCTACCAATCAGGAGGGGTTTTGTGCCGAAAGGACCGCCCCGAGAGGAGATTTTGATCAATCAGGGGGACTTCCGGGGCGGGGGTGACCCGTCCGGAAGTGGGTCATGTGACCCCTCTAAGAACTCCCCCCCCACCCTCTACCAATCAGGAGGGGTTTCGTCCCGACAGGACCTCCCTGAGAGGAGATTTTGACCAATCAGGGTGACTTCTGGGTTGGGGTGACCCCTCCGGAAGTGAGTCATGTGACCCCACTAAGAACGCCTCCCAAGGCCCTCCGCCAATAGAGTGCAGCACCATTACCCCATAAGTCCCAGCGCCAGACAGAGGAGGCGGCCATCTCTTACCAAGGACACGTGTTTTCGAAAGCGCGGAAAGGCTGCTGAGAGGAAACATGGACTCCTTCACCACCCCCGTGAGAACTTCGGACTTTGTTTTAGCCCCGAGGGTCTTTGACCATCCGCGGAGAAAGCGCTACATCAGCGACAGTTCCGAGGAGGAGGAGGGAGCGACCGAGGGGAGCCCTTTGGCCCAGCCGTTGCTGGATACGCCGGAACCCGACCCCGAAACCCTCGTGAGACACCCCGATGAGCATGGCGGTCTACATCAGCGACAGTTCTGAGGAGGAGGAGGGAGCGACCGAGGGGAGCCCTTTGGCCCAGCCGTTGCTGGATACGCCGGAACCCGACCCCGAAACCCTCATGAGACACCCCGATGAGCATGGCGGTCTCTCTTTGTCCAACCCCTCAGAGGTGGAAGGCGATCGCGGCTCGGGGGAGTCACCGGCGGACAAGGCAAACGGAAAAGACGGCGCTCAGGTAAATGAATGCTTAAGAAGCGATGGTCGAGGAGGGGTTGGTAACTCTGAGGATGATGGCTATGAGGAGTTTAAGAGGCTTTGCATAGAAAGCGTGGAAAGGCTGCTGAGAGGAAACAGGACAAGGTGAACGGAAAAGACGGCACTCAGGTAAATGAATGCTTAAGAAGCGGCGGTCGAGGAGGGGTGGGTAATGGGTTAGGAACCGGGGGTTGCGTAAATTAAAAAACAAGCAGTGAGGGGTGCTTACACGTTTTCTTTTCTGAAAATTTCTCAACAGCTCGACGATGCCTTTCTAGAGGACCCGGACAGCGATGCATCAAGCAGCGAAGATGAACTGGCCCCACCATGTTTTTGCTCAACGCCAATACGAGTTGTTGAAGAGGACTCTGAGGATGATGGCTATGAGGAGTTTAGGAGGCGGCTTGGCATAGAACTAACTGAGCCAGTGCCACGTCATGAGCGTAAAAAAGTCATGCGGACTATTGTACGCGTTGCTGTTTATGCTATCCTTAAACACTGCCTTAGGGAAAAGCTTTTTGAAGATTGTGAGGGCTGTGTCATAGATGCGCCAGGCCAAAGGCACCATGACTGTGTGACTTGGACTTCAGTGGATATAAACTGCAAGCTCCGGGGCCTGTGTGCTGAGCTGTGTTTGGAAAGCTTATTAAACACTGTTGTTGCCATAGGCTATGGTATGCAATGTCTGGGCCTAACCCAAGAACATTTAGCGCAAGGGGTGACCTTGATAAATGCTGTGCAATTCAGTGCAGACCCTGACCATGTTCTAAGGAAAATGACCAGACCGGAAGATGCCTGCTTAGAGCATTATCTTGACCGTCTAGTCCGCACAAAGAGTTACAGAACCCTGCTTAAGAAAAAAACTATTTGTAAGAAATCTAAAAGGATTAAGTTAGAGAATGGTGAGGGGACAAACATGCGATATAAAACTTGGTAGCTGTAAATTTTTTTAAAAGGGGGGCTTGTGACTATCTGTGTTTTGTTAGAAGGCCTTTGGCCTTTAAGTGAGCTAAAAAGTTTTAATGAAGCATCTTGGTTTTGTTTTCAAGAAGCTGTATGTTTTTTAAATAAAAAAATTAATTGTTTGTGAGAATTAGCTCTTGTGTTTTGTGTGTGTGTGTGTGTATAGCAAAAAGCTGAAATGTATGTTGTGGTGGGGGAGGGGAAAAATCCTAAAAATGTGCTTACAATAAAACAACCAAGGCTATTTCAGACATGTTTCTGAGTACAATAGAGTTAATATGGAGATATACTTATCTCATAGAGCTGCCTTTACTAGCAGGGCCAAATATTGATTTTGCCCCAGAGCCCTAAGTAGCCCTCTCAAGGCTTGAACTCACAACCCTGGGCTTAGCAGGCCAATACTTAAACCACTGAACTATCCTTAGTCTGTTGAACTGAATGGGGTTTTAACCACACACACCCAGACAAAATGGTTTCACTATCCCAGATCACAAAAGGGAATGCTATGGGAGGGGTGATTAAATTAACCTGTTAGCAACTATGTTGAAGTTTTGTTTGAAACAATGGGCTAAGAGGGTATAAAAACCTCAGGTATGCAGCAATTTGTCCTTTTTCAACAGAAAACTTTCTTGGATAGCTGCTGGACTGCAAAAAGAGGTAAGACTTGCTGTCTTTAACTCTGAAACTATATATTATATAAGGCCACTCTTTGCCCATGCTGTCTTAGTAAATAATGGTGCCTATGTTTATTGCAGTGTGATCTGTTAGCATGGAACCAGTAACTTTAAACTGCATTTCACCACCAGGCCAAGGTAAAAACCATTTTAACTATAGTTGTGCTTAATACTGTTGAATTTAAAAAAAAAAAAAAGTATTACACAGGCTGTATAGGGATTTGGTGGTAATACTAACTAACATTTTTGCTTGTTCTTGACCTGAAGTCTCAAGCACACATGAGGGGGAACAGAAAAACCATGTGCCTGCAACACTTTATCCCATAGTGAAAGGTAACTTTATTATTTTTTTTTTTTTTTGCAACAAGCTTTTAAAATGCATGTGGGTTTTTGAAAAGTATATGGCTGCAAACTTGGTTTGGTGTGTTTTATAAAGCTGCTGTTGTGTGTGTGTGTGTGAGGGGCCTGTGCAAGGCATAGGTTTGTTTTTTTTTAAAGTACTTGGCACAGGGTTTTTTTTTTAACTGTGCATAATGTGATGGGTTTTTAAAATGGGGTGGATGCTACTAACTAAACCAAAGGCACATGGCTGGGGTCAGAACATGCATGTGGGTTTTTGAAAAGTGTATGGCTGCAAACTGTGGGTTTTAAACTGGTGGTATGTGTATTTTAAACTAACAAGGGTTTCTCTGCAAAATGGATTTTAAAAGCAGTTTTGCTTTTTATTCTGCAAAATGAGATGTATTTAAAAACCTGTTTGTTGTACAGCCTGAAATGGATTATTTTGTTGTAAAGCTATGACTTTTTAAATAGAAAAACACCCTAATGAGGTGTGTGTGTGTGTGTGTGTGTGTGTGTGTGTGTGTGTGTGTGTGAAAACATCACAAGAGTGCAGCTGAAACATCCGGGCGGTCCAAACCTCATATACGTCAAACCCAAGGACAAAACAAAAGACTCTGGTAAAAAACAACCATGCCACCACAACTCTAGTTCCTCAGCGGCCACCACCACACCAAGCCCTGAGGAAACTGTGAGCGAAAATGCCCACATTCACAAACCCGGAGCATGCGCTCTAGGGGTTGTGAATAAAAAACCAAGAACTGACAAACCATTCTCCCAAAACCATAAGCTTGTCCCAGCTCCCCCATATTCTAGTAGTTGGGAAGGGGTTGAGGCTTCCCTCAGAAAAGTGGTGGAGGATGTATCCTCGGGTAGGCTAAAAGAACGGGATTCTAGAAAGAAATGGGGAAAATATGATGCTTGGTTCAGAGCCATGCTGAAAAACATAAGGGCTGGAAAGGGTGGCTCTGAGCAGGCATGACTAGTCGTGAAAAGGGGCCTGGGTAAAAGGGGTGCCCTGCAGGGTACACATCAGTTCATGTGTAAACAAAAGGGGGGACAGCGCTTGGGGGATAAACAGATGGCTGCCAAAAAGTTCCAGGCCCGGGTTGTTGTAAAAATTTTAAAAAGGGCTAAAGAGGTAATGAGGAAAAAAAACAAAAAGAGATGCCCCCTACTGGAGGCTCTCAAACTGGCTTGTCTGAAAATGGGGAGGCGGAATCAGACTCTGGTTTAGCAAATTCCCCAGAGGGCTCTCTAGACGGGTCCCGTTCTACTCTCAATGACCCTCATGGAGGCGCCTCAGAGTCTGACTCTCAAATAGCATCTGATGTAGAAAATGCCGCTAATGATCCCATAGAGGAACCCCCAAGTAACCCCGAAAATGCCGAGGTGTATATGGAGAGAGTGAGAAGTTGGCAACGTGAAGTATCCAGATTTGGGGGGTCGGTGTATTGTGAGGAATTTTGTTTTGTTAATCTTGAGCAAATAAATTCAGCTCAGCAGGTTGTTGAAGCCATACACCGGGGAATACAGTTAGTGCTCGATGACATTAATGGTAGGGTAGGCCCTGATGATTATGTTCAGTTACGTTTAGAGAGCCGTAATTTAACTAACTCTTTGTTTTCAGTCAAAAGAACTAGGGATGAGCTGTCTGCTGAGGATTTCTTAAATCAGACCTCAAAACTGCTACAGAGCAATAGAGAGTTGCATCTCGATGGGACGTTGCGCCTTGTTGTGACAGTTGTAAAAAACGGGTGGGGGTGCTCGTAGAGTTTTAAATACTATCCTTAATAGTCAAATTATTCATAAAAAGAGACAGTTTTTAGTAGACCTGACTTACACCGGTACCAATTTGTGTTTTGCGGGTGGGCTCTTGGCCGTCATGTCCGATTGTAAACCTACGGACGCGGAATTGTTAGCGGAGGCGAGAAAGTTACGTGAGAAACTGGGGTGGTCAGATCAAAAGAAGGTTATGCTCAGTGACGTAGCAAAGTTTGAACAGCATTTAGGAGTTAACATACAGGTGTTGCTGTATACGGCGAAAGGCGGCTGGGGCTTTTTTAAAATGGGGGGCACAGTGTACCCCAAGACTTATTTTATCCTGTTGCACGATGAGCATTACTATGGGGTTCTGGATGTAAAAAAGTTGTTTGGAGCGAAAAATTATTGTGAGTTTTGCCACATGGTGTACAGCCATGACCACTCTTGCAGGTATCATTGCCGCCTCTGCTTGAGCGTAACGTGCTCAGACAGCATGGGCGTGCAGCAGCGGTGTCCTAGCTGTAGACTGTATTGTCGGTCCAAAGAGTGTTTAGACAGACATATCGACTGTGCATCAAAAAACCAAGTTGAATGCCTGTCTAAAACTTTGTGTGAGAAGTGTCAGTCTTACGTGGACAAGCGGCATAGGTGTAAAGGGAGACGGTGTAAGCAGTGTCAGGGTTTGATCGTTAGTGATGTAGACGGTCACCTCTGTTTTATGGACAGCCTTAGAAAGCCCGAATCTTCAGAAAAGTATATTTTTTATGATTTCGAATGCACGCAGGAGACCGGGGTGCACACTCCCAATTACATTTTTGCTATGTCCCTAAAGCCAGAAAAATCCTGGGAATTTAAGGGCGATGAGTGTCTTTATGTGTTTGTGAAGACCTTTATTGGCAAAGAGTTTCGGGACTACACGTTCCTAGCACACAATTCTAAAGGTTATGATGCATACTTTATTGTTAGACAGTTACTCAAGGAAAAGATGGGCCTAGAACTGATCACTCAGGGTAGTAAACTAATGTGCGTGGAAGTTAAGGCCCTGGGCATTCGTTTTATAGACTCTTTAGACTTCTTGCCCATGAAGCTTAGCAAGCTACCGCAGGCGATGGGGTTTGAAGGGTGCAAAGGGTATTTTCCACACTTTTTTAACACGTTAGAAAATCAAAATTACGTGGGGCCTATGCCCGGTATGGAGTACTATGGTGTAGAAAGCATGATGCCCAGAGAGAAAGCAGAGTTTCTCGACTGGTATCGGGACCACAGCTCTGAGGCGTTTGACTTGCAGAAAGAGCTCGCGTATTACTGTCAGCAGGATGTAAAAATTTTGAGACAGGCCTGTATCCTATACAGAAAAGAGATTATGAAAATGACGGAGAAGGGAGATGTAGTAGAGAAAGAACCTGGTAAATTCACCGAGATAAAACTGTGTATAGATCCATTCCGGTACATAACACTGGCCTCTGTCTGCATGGCTATGTACAGGTTTATGTTTTTGGAGCCTAACACGGTAGCTCTTCTCCCTCCAGACAACTATCACAGGCAGAAAGAGATATTCGACCCCATCTATTCAGTGGCTGTTGTATATCTCTCACAAAGAAAATATACAAATACGGCACGCTTTACAGGGTGGGGAACTACAGGTAGGCCCCTACTTTTTAGACGGTTATGCCGATGTTGAAGGGGTACGCACAGCCTTTGAGTTTAACGGGTGTTTTTTCCGTGGCTGTGTCACCTGTTATTGTGAAAAAGCACAAAATCCTATGACGGGGACATCTTTTGGGTTTCTTTATTACAAGACGCAGCTCAAGACAGACTATCTGAAACGACTTGGTTTTGTAGTGAGGACTCTTTGGGAGCACGAGTGGGAGGTGATGAAAGAAACAGACAGGGAGCTTGCAGACTTTTTAAACCGAGCCCAGTTACCCCAGCCTCTCGTGCCTAGGGATGCTCTTTTTGGGGGGAGGACAAACGCTATCCACCTATATTACAAGCCTAACCCCGGGGAAGAAATCCACTATTATGATTTTACCAGCCTGTACCCTTTCGTAAACAAAACCAAAGAATACCCTATCGGACACCCCAATATAGTCTATGACAAATTTGGGCCCCTTGCAAATTATTTTGGAATTGCAAAAGTTAGTGTACCCCCCACGAGGCCTCTTTTTCCCATTGTTACCTGTCAGAGTGGGTGGCAAGCTTATGTTCCCGCTATGCCGAACTTGTGCGGAAACCGAGCAGCGGGAGACATGCACCCATACTGACGAGGAGCGGGCCATCCTGGGGACTTGGTGCACGGTGGAATTGAACGCGGCCATAGCGAAGGGGTACGCGGTGGCTAAGATCTATGAAATCTGGCATTTTAATGAAAAATCTGATAAACTCTTTTCAGAGTACATAAAACTACACCTCCGTCAGAAACAAGAGGCTTCACGGTATCCCAGTTGGTGCACAGACGAGGAAAAACAAAATAAGTACATTAGCGATTTCTACCAGAAAGAAGGCGTGCATTTACGCCAACACGAGATCAGATCAAACCCTGCTAAACGCCAAATCGCTAAACTGTTTTAAAATTCTCTGTGGGGTAAATTCGGCCAAAGATCCAACCTACCCAACACCAGCATCGTGAGAGACCCTGACGAACTCTTGCAGTACCTGTTCTCCCAATTATGAGGTTTCATCCTGCGAGTTTATCGATGATGAAACAGCGTGCGTGTCATGGAAGCACGCAAAAGAACGGTACTCTGTCTCTGGCAATACCAATGTTTTCATAGCCTGTTTCACCACCGCTTATGCCCGCTTAGAATTATACAGCCTCCTAGATGGTTTGCAAGAGCGGTGCCTGTACCACGACACTGACTCGGTGATATTTGTGAAAAGGGAGGGTGACTGGAATCCCCCTCTGGGGGATTATTTAGGGGACCTCACGAGCGAGATCCCGCCAGATCAACACATCACCGAGTTTGTGTTGGCAGGCCCGAAAACCTATGGGTATAAGCTGTCGGATGGAAAGGCCTGTATGGAAGTCAAAGGTATTACCCTAAACGTAGTAAACTGCGAAAAGATCAACTTCGACAGTTTGAAAGATCTAGTCTTGGACTATTGCACGGGTCTGCAAGAAAACACCTCAAAAAAGATAGAGGTGCAGCAGCCCTCTATCATAAGAAACAAAAACCAGTGGCAAATAGAGACAAAAACCCTTAAAAAGACACAAAAAGTGGTTTACAAGAGGGTCCTAGGAGAAGGTTTTAAAACCCTGCCCTATGGCTTTTGAAAAAAAAAAATGGATACGAGGTGGAAACACCCCTTTTCTGCAATTCTCGCGGGGCCTAGCAACTGCGGGAAAAGTTACTTTATAAAAAACGTGTTGGATAATGCCAAACACACACTGTCTGTTATGCCTGAGAATATCGTGTGGTGTTACAGTTGTTGGCAACCTCTCTATAAAGAACTGCTTTGTAAATATCCCTTTATCAATTTTGTGGAGGGTCTGCCTGATGCTTTTGACAATGACAGTTTGTTTCCTACTAATAAAGTAAATATGATTATCATAGACGATCTGATGAACTCGGCTTGTGAAAGCGATGAAATCGAGAAAGCCTTTACCAAGTACGTGCATCACAGAAACCTGAGCATTATGTATATATTTCAAAACGTATTTTGTCAGGGAAAAAAGAGTCGCACGATTAACCTAAACACAAAGTACATGGTTCTGTTCAAAAATCCCAGGGATAAATTACAAATTGTACCCCGGCAAAGCTCAATTCTTTCTAGAAGCTTTTGAGGATGCTACCAAAATACCTTATGGCTACCTGGTGGTGGATTTAAATGCTTCCACACCAGAAGCTTATAGACTAAGAACTGGTCTTTTCCCTCCAGACTGGCCGGCGGTTTATACTTTGAAAAGAACAACAGCCGGGTATAAAAAGAGATGACTTATCGGCAGGCCCCTTTTTAACAGCTGGGGCTGCTGACCGAAAACATGTCTAGCTGCGTGAAGAGAAACCTGGGCCTTTTAAAATTACTTAGCAAATCGTCCCCACAGCAAAGGAGGGCTATACTGTGTTCGGCCTCTGATGATCTAGTAGTGGCCATCTCAGAAATAGCACTCAATACCTTAAAAGGAAACGTACCTTTAACACAGAATCAAGTGCGTGTGCTGAAAAAGAAACGCACGCTTATAAAAACTTTGTGTAATAAAAGGGTTTCACTTAAAAGAAAAAAGCATCTGGTAAAGCAGTCTGGGGGGTTTATCGGACCTCTGTTAAGTTTTGCTATCCCTCTGATAACGGGGCTTTTAACTAATCGATAATGGAGTATGCAGAAAAAATGTTCCTGGTGCCCAGCCACCAGTTGGAGCAATTAAGGGCTCCCCCTCCGGCAGAGGAAAATATCAGAACAACCGCAACTTGCTTACTGGATGCTGAAATGAAGTCTGTTCTTCAAAGAACTGACTTGGCTGAATATGAAAAGGCTAAACTTTACAGCGCCGTGCTTCAAAGGTACCTAATGTACGTGAAGCAGAGCGATGCAGATAAAGGGAAAATAAGTCTGTTTCTACCGGAACAGGAACAAAGTGTGACTGCCAAACCCCCAGAAACACCAAAGAACTCAGACTCTGTTGCTCAGGAGGTGTTGGATAACGTAAATAAGCGTTATAAGAAAAATGCAATAGTATTGCTAAATAAGCTGGGCCAGGATAAAAATCTCTCTTCATGGAACGATAAAGCGTCTTTTGTGTACAAAGGCTCTGTGGTTAATGGCTCTAACATGCTCGACTTAGTCAGGGCCGTCACCCAGACTCGCTCTGTTCCTAGCAGACATGTACCTAAAGGCTGGGATGTGTTTATGAATGCCATGGCGGAACTGAACATACCATCTTCCGTCATGGGCAATGCGGCCAACAGAGATCTTTTGGAACGCCTCAAGGCCTCGACTGCTGACACCGGGGTGGATCGAGAAACCGTGACCCCTTTTTTGCCGTCTAAAAAACGAAAATTGGCTAAAAGAGCCGAATGGCTCAGTGTGTAACATTTTTCACATTCTAAATTAAAAAAAAAAAAAAAAAACTGGTAATGTTTTGCTTTAAATAAAACATTTCTATAATTTAAAAAAAAAAATCTGTGTACTTTTTCCTCAATTGGTTTAAAAAAAACAAAAAAACAAACAAACACACCAAACATCATTTGTCTTTAAACCCCTCACCTGGGGTGCTTTATTGGGTAACACGGCTATGAAAATCATTGCAAGATACACATGTCTGGGCTTGTTGAAACATGGTTTGAGCAAGGCTAGGCATGCCCAAGAATTTAAATTTACTTTTTACAAAATTCATCACCATCCGGTCGTTTTGCACTAAGTCGTTAGAATACAAATTTAAAATCCGATCAAAAGATAAACCCTTGCTACGATGATGTAAGAAAAACACGCAGTGATAGCCGCAGGCGACGGAGCGGGGGGGTCTTGTAATTGTCTATTGTGAAACACCATGTCTGTGGCATTTTTGTTTAAAAATTTCATAATGCTTTTAGGAAACAACACACTGTTCGGGGGGTGCCCATCTGAGTCAAAAAACTCTCCACGGTTACGCTCTGCCAGATACAAGGCGAGCCAGTGTTCACCCGGTTGGTTGTGTGGATGCGTGTTCACCACCAAGCCTAGGGGTCTCTCAGACAGCTTGCCTCCTGGGAGCCAATCGCAAGGGAACACATCTAAGAAATTCTTTTTCGTGTAAGGGTCCGTTGATAAGACACGTGAGAGCTGCACGGTGTCCATGTTCACATGTAGTCAAACAGAACGTTTCTCCTCTGATTTATTTCTATGACATTGTCAAAAACCCCATACACAATCATATTGACGGTAACCGTTAAAGCCTTCCCAAAATGTATTTCTGCTCTCAGGTTCCCGGTTTTAATCAGGGAATAGTGATCAGCGCATTCCTGGTCGGGAGACAGGTCAAAGGCAAACAAGGTGTAACCCTGTGCAAACTCCTCACGGTCGATTAACAGAGAACGATCTTTCATGTGTTTACCAGCTGTCTGTACCAAATTCATGTATTCTCTCACGCAGCGTCCTGCCTCGAAGTCCAGTTGTAGAGGCTTGGTCGGTATCTGTTCACCATCCACATACAAGGCCACAAAATTAATATCGTAATGTTTAAAATGAAAGGGATTTTTAGCGTAACTTCCGCTAAAGGCATCGTTATCCACAAACCCTAGGACAAGCATTTTGGGTAACTGTCCCAAGAACAGGTTCTCCTGGTTACTGACCCTGCTGCCAGCGGGGATGCTAAACACTTTCATTCCCACACGGTCCACGGGGTATTTAGCATTAGCGGTAAGCAGGGCCTCCGCGTGCCCCAGACGGACTCCCGGGGCCACCCGTACTTTCTTCACAAAAAGGGACGCTGATACAATGCGCAGTTTAAAGCCTTCAGCCGCACTGCCCATTAAACAGAAAGCGTCTTTACTGCGCGTCAGTTTAATTTTCACATCCACTCCGTTTAACAAAAGTTTTTCTTGAAAAAACAGGTCGCTGTGTAAATGGCCCAGCAGCTCTACCGTTCTGCTCTCGGCCGTCAGCTTTGCACGCATCACAAACCCTAGATTCCCTCCATCCAACTCTGTTTCTTCATGTCCAGCAGTGTCTTTGTAAAACAGGCTGGCGGAAAATTGCGTGGCGAGGGTGTCGTCGCTGTAATTGAGCACCGATTCTATAAAGGCCCTGTAAGGGTAGCAGTTGTTGCTTTGGCTTATGAGGCGGTCTCCCAGCGTGACATCCAACTGACTGAAAATAGAGGCCACGGGGTAATTCACCAGACCCACTTCGGCGTCCGCGGCGAGTTCAGTTCCGTCTCCTTTTACAATCTTGCAACACAGGTACAGTAGCGTGTTGTTTAAATCCATATAATCTATGCCATTCCCTGCTATAAAAAAGTCAATGGGGGCAGACTCCGTAATGGCCGATAGAGGCGGCACCTCGATGTAGATGCTTTTCTCGATGCTGGTCTGCGTAGGGGCTATTTGAAACAAGTCTAGTTCGGATTTGGTGCACTCTTCAGACCTGCAGTGAACAAAAGCCATGTTGATTAAAATATGTCTCTTTTACCAGGCAGAGCGCGTCTCCTCTTTTGCCCAGGCTTCCTCTTGGACTTTCGCTTATGGCCAGCCCTGCGTGTCAAAGCCCTTCTTTTAAAGGGTTTCGGGGGACCTGTGTGTCGCGGGTATGACGTATTTCTCTTTCTCTTCCTCCTTTTAATGTACATCAGCCCCGATCCTTCCTGTGAAGCTGTATTCCCCACCTTCTCCAGAACAGCACAGGAGACATGACCTACCACATCTTTAGCTATGTTTTGAGCGGCGGTTTTTACGTGGGGTTTAATAATCTCTAGCCCCCTCCTCAAAAGCGGTACGGCTTTTCGAAAGAGGCTACGAAATATTCCACCCACACCCGCCCCATACATCACGGGGGCCCCATGATATCCAGGAAGGGCGTATCCAGCCTGGGCTTTGTAATAGTTCCTGTAGATGGTGGGGTCGCCATAATTTTTTGGGATTGCCATAATAGGGTTTTGCTTTTTTAGAAACCTCGCTCTCTCCGCGGCCGCAGATGCAGTTTGACGATCACCTTGCCGAAGCGAAATGAGACATGTCTGTTCTGATCTGTCTTTATTTCAATGGTGATGGTGTCGATGTGGTGTTTACTGACAGGGACGTAATGAGGTTTGTCGTAGGTGATGGTAACAAACTCGTTGTTCCTTCCTCAGACAGGGACGCAGCGTAACAGGGGAACAGAAAAGTCCCCCACAAACTGGTGTTCTACGATATCCGTGTATACATACAAGGAGTTTTTGGACGTTGCGTTTGTGGCCCAAACCCAGAATGTTAGCTAGCTCCCCGTCAGTAGAAAACACGTACATAAAATTGGTAGATTTAAGTCTCACTTTTCTACCCACAGGGTCGTAGTTCATGACCACCTCAGGCGGTCCGGGATGACGAGCCACGTTGCTGTTCATATGCTCCAGTAATTCGGGTATGGTCGAGTAATAACCTCGTCGTAGGATGAAATTCCACGTTGTAGCTCCAAAGGTGATTTCGAAAGGGGTGTCTTCGTTGATACAATACCCGCACAGCTGGAATACTATTTCCACTAACCCCACCTCCCAGGCACCCGGGAGATCCAAGGGCTTAATTAGCCATATTGTAAAGTTCGAGATGGTGTTTTGGGGAAAAACTGCAGAGCTGGCATTGCTGGGCAAAGTAATGTAAAACCCGCCGTCACTCATTTTTCTCTCTCTCTGTCCTTGCAGAAGGAATCTTTTTTGTTTGTTTGTTTGTTCGTGTCTAGATGTCACAGAGTTGAGAAGCTTCCACCCAGCTGTTAAACTTATCAGGCCACCCCAACCATTTCACCAGTAGCTGCTTTTTTCTCCCTTTTCCTTTCTCTGCTAGAACTTTTTCAATCCTGTAAATCCTGTCTCGTTTGGGGTTTACTTTTTGTAATTCTTCAGGGTAAAAAGATCCAGTAACTGCCTCACCCTCGTAATCTTTTAAGCGGTATACAGGTCTCTGGCCCCTGGTTAAGGCTTCATCCACTATGAATATCTCATCGGTAAACGTCTGTTCATAACCTTTTTCAAAAGCGCCTTTGGTTTTAGATAGTCTCACGTGGTCACCTTTTCTAAAAGGGGCAACAACCGGTTTTATTTTAAAATCATCTCCGTAAACAGTTTTCCATACCTTCAGAGAATTTGAAGGGTTAACATCAACGGGTCTGGTACGTATAGTTCTGTGAAAGCTCTGGTTGTAACTCTTTATAAAGTCAGGTAAGACGTCAATGTAGCGAAAGGTGTTATGGGCTGTAAAGTATCTCCACATCCTAGTTTTTAAAGTTCTGTTAAATCGCTCCACAACCCCTGCTTTGACTTCATTATTGGTAACAAAATGGTGAACTCCATGCCGCTTTAACAATCCACTTAAAGGTTTGTTTAAAAATTCTTTCCCCCGATCGGTTTGTAATTTTTGAGGCACGTGACCTTCACTGAAAATAGCTTTAAAGGCCTTGGATACCTCACCACTCGTCTTGTCTTTTAGGCCTAAGGCCCAGGCACATTTGGATAGAATGTCTATCACTGTTAAGATGTACTTAAAACCGCTGTTGTGTTTGGAGAACCGGTGCATATCCACCAAATCTGCCTGCCACTGCGCATCCACCTCTGAAACAATGGTCTTGTTTCTTTTAAAATGTATTCGAGCCGGTTTGTGTAAAGTGTAAGCATCCTGGTCTGAAAGCCATGCTGTTACCTGTCTTCTGTTTAAAGTTTTACAGAATCCCACCGAAGCTCCCAACTTCCCCGGGGGCGTAATATATTTTCTTTAACAGCGCCGTCTGTGTAGACATGACTGTTACTGGTACCGCCTTTTACTACCACGAGTATGAAAGGGGACACATTCATATTGACACATTTAAATAAGTTTTATTAATCGCCTGGTTTAACACGACCTTTTACAGCCACCTATAAAATGGATGCCATGACCCCTACCATAAGGGAGTCTCAGATGGTTCATTCTTCCATTTTGTCCTTTTCGGCTTGAGATCTGTGTCTCAGACATGAGCAAAAACAGCTGACGCACGATATGTTTACTCCCACAGGGCTTCCAATGTGTAAGTTCTTAAAGGCCTCTAAAAAGGCATCGTTGACCTGTTGAAAATTTTTTCAGAAAAGAAAACGTGTAAGCACCCCCACTGCTTGTTTTTTTTTTTTTTAAATTTACGCAACCCCAGGTTCCTACCCCATTACCCACCCCTCCTTGACCGCCGCTTCTTAATCATTCATTTTACCTGAGCTCCGTCTTTTTCCGTTCGCTTTGTCCGCCGGTGCCTCCCCCGAGCCGCGATCGCCTTCCACCTCTGAGGGGGTGGATAAAGAGACACCGTCACGCTCATCGGTCTGCCTCACGAGGGTTTCGGGGTCGGGTTCCGACGTATCCATCAATGGCTGGGTCAAAGGGCCCTCCTTGGAACTGTCGCTGATGTAACGCCTGCTCCACACAAGGTCAAAGACGGTTGGGGTTAAAACAAAGTCCGAAGTTCTCACGGGGGTGATGAAGGAGTCCATGTTTCCTCTCAGCAGCCTTTCCGCGCTTTCGAAAACACGTGTCCTTGGTAAGAGATGGCCGCCTCCTCTGTCTGGCGCTGGGACTTATGGGGTAATGGTGCTGCACTCTGATTGGCGGAGGGCCTTGGGAGGCGTTCTTAGTGGGGTCACACGACTCACTTCCGGAGGGGTCACGCCAACCCAGAAGTCACCCTGATTGGTCAAAATCTCCTCTCGGGGAGGTCCTGTCGGGATGAAACCCCTCCTGATTGGTAGAGGGTAGTGGGGGGAGTTCTTAGAGGGGTCACACGACCCACTTCCGGACAGGTCACCCCCGCCCCGGAAGTCACCCTGATTGGTCAAAATCTCCTCTCGGGGCGGTCCTATCGGGACAAAACCCCTCCTGATTGATAGAGGGTGGTGGGGGGAGTTCTTAGAGGGGTCACATAACACACCTTGCTTCCGGTCAGGTGGCACCTTGACCCCGGAAGTAATACCCCCATGGGGTGGGACTTCCGGTGACAGGTGGGAGGGACCAAGGATCAAGGGGCGGGGCTTAAGGGGTCAAGGGGCGCGGTTAGGGTTTGATTGATGGTAGGGCCCTTATACTACTTGTGTGTGTGAACATGTAATTCACTGGGCCCCCATTGTGGGCCAATCATGTCATCTCAACACTGATATGCTGTTTTTAAAGCTGCTGGCCAAGCTGCCAATATACTGTATGTACATATCTCAATAGTTTTTATTACTTGTCAGTTCCTTTGAGGCATTATTGTTAAAACCCCAAACTTTAGATGCGCATATGCGTCTACTGCTCATGGTTAATCAGAAGAACATGTATATTCTTTCATCCTTGCTTAGAAATGTCTCAGTGAATGGTACTTGTAACCAAACTTCTTAAATTTTGATTTTTATGGAGAATTTTCACCTCAGTGACAAGAGTGATCTTCCACTGAGTGAGGAATCTTCTGTTCTGGACCATGGTATTAAGGAATTATATTAAACAGTGCTAGGTAACAAAACTACCACAAGATGACAGTGTTTCAGAACTTTACTGTTCAAAGTGCTATGTTTCAGCTCCCTACTGAGAAGGGCAAACATGAATCAGAAGTGACCCTTTTGTATAATCCAGTGACTGGTTATATTGAGGGCTTGGCAGACCATTACTGGCAGTTCTGCAAAGTCTTTATGTAATGCTTCTGCTGGGTGGAGTCGGTGGCAACTAGGGCCGTGTTCAATATCTACGGCAGAGATTGGCATCCTTTGGCATGTGGCTCGCCAGTTTAAGCACCCTGGCGGGCCGGGCTGGTTTGTTTACCTGCCGCATCCGCGGGTTCGGCCGATCGCGGCTCCCACTGGCTGTGGTTTGCCGCTCCAGGCCAATGGGGGCTGCGGGAAGCAGCGCGGGCCGAGGGCATTGTTGGCACATGATGGCATATATCACATTAGTAGATGTGCAAGTGAATGAGCCTCTGATGGTGTGGCTGGTGTGGTTGGGTCCTATGATGGTGTTGCTAGAGTAGATATGGGGACAGAGAAGACAACGGGGTTTGTTAGAGGGATTGGTTCCTGGGTTAGTTTTTCTGTGGTGTGGTGTATAGTTGCTGGTGAGTATTTGCTTCAGGTTGGAGGATAGGTTGTAGATTGATGATGTGCTGGAGAGGTTTTAGCTGGGGGCTGTACGTGATGGCCAGTGGTGTTCTGTTATTTTCCTTGTTGGGCCTATCCTGTAGTAGGTGACTTCTGGGTACCTGTCTCGCTCTGTCAATCTGTTTCCTCACTTCTCCAGGTGGGTATTGTAGTTTTAAGAATGCTTGTGTAACCCTTCTGCCCCTCTGAGTTGGCAGCAACAAGGGCCGGGTTCAGTATCTAGGGGTTCCTTTTCAATAACGCAATGCAAAACTGGTGGCTCGAGCCCCCACCCAGTGACCTGGGACAATTACATACCACCCCCCTGGGCGCCTCTAGGAGGCAATACTTCCCCTCTCGCAAGCACGGAGTCTGAGTGTAGCAAAAGGCTTTTAATAAAGGAGGGAAACAATGCAGCATTATCTTGGGGAAACACCACAAACAGGATTCATAACACAAACTATGAGCAAGTAAGTTTGGCAGTGTCCTTTTCCCCTCAGAGTCTTAAGTCCAATCACCCCAAAGTCCAACAACCCCAAAGTCTCTGTCCCTGGTCAGTGCCGCCCCAGAGTTCAAAAGTTTATCTGCAGAGTTTTACCCCCCCAGCCTGGGTGGAAATGGGGGGGGGCACACGGGATGTTAAGGCGCACCTTACTTGGTCCGAGGCCGACTGCCCCACCTCTCCGTGGAGTTCTGCTGCAGCCTTCACCACGAATGGCTCCGCTCTACCAGCCGCACCGCACCGCACCGCTCCTCCAGCCGTCCCCGCAAACTGCTCCGCTCTGCTCCCCGTTCTGTAGGCTGCTCCACTCTGCGCTGCTCCGCTCCGCCCGCTGTTCCGTGGGCCGCTCCAACCAGCCCACAAACTGCTCGGCTCTGCCAGCTGCTTAGCAATATTTCTTCAGGCTCCCCCACTGTTTAACACAGCACTCAGTGATCTCAGCTCAGCAATTTTAGCGATTTCAGCTCTTAGTGATTTCAGCTTGTAGTAGGGGAGCTCCAGTGCTTGTGCACCATTGGCCCAAAGTGAATTCAGTTCAGCAACTTCTAGCGAGACTCCTAATAGAAGCAAACTTAACTCTGCTATTCAACAGTGGAGAGAGGGGGTAGTGCAATTGGTGTTCCAGGCCCTCAAAAGGGGCCCATACCATCAAGCACACATACCTATCCCCAACCTCTCTCAACTCACTGGGTTTTGTAACCCATGCCCCTTGTCTAGTGAGTGCTACTTAGTTACTGATGAGTCCCTCTGTCATACAACAGTTCTACTGGCCTTGATTCACAGAATCAGGGTAAAAACACTTTATTCTTCCTGCCCCAATAACGGAGAAACTGGGGATCCCACACCAGCCAAAGTAACCACTTTCAGTTGTTGTTGTCCCAGGCTAGGCAGGTGGGTGTGCCTATGCAAACAAGATCAGCCCCTGGAGTTCTTTTCCACCCTCGCCATAATTCACCACCAGATGTCAGGGTAGAGCTCATCCTGACTCTGCTTACACTGGATAGAGATCTTGTAGGTGTTTGTCTCTGTCTGAGGGATTGGAGCAAATGCAGTTGTGTCTTAGGGCTTGGCTGTAGACAATGGATCGTGTGATGTGGCCTGGATGGAAGCTGGAGGCATGTAGGTAAGTATAGCTGTCAGTAGGTTTCTGGTATAGGGTGGTGTTTATGTGACCATCACTTATTTGCACTGTAGTGTCCAGGAAGTGGATCTCTTGTGTGGATGGGTCCAGGCTGAGGTTGATGGTGGGGTGGAAATTGTTGAAATCCAGGTGGAATTCTTCAAGGGCCTCCTTTCCATGGGTCCATATGATGATGAGAGAGGAGAGGCACTAGGTGAGGAAGCATTGTTCTAAGTCAGCCACAAAAATGTTGGCATACTGTGGGGCCATGCAGGTACCCATAGCAGTGCCACTGACTTGAAGGTATAAGTTGTCCTGAAATCTGAAATGGTTGTGGGTGAGGACAAAGTCACAAAGCTCAGCCCTGAATTAGCCCCAGAACAACGAACAGATGTCATTGAAATGATCCAGCAGAATCAAGACGTGTTCTCTGTTGTAGGAGCATCAGTGATCTGTATGCTATGTATAACCTGTATACTCAAAAGGTCTGTTATACTCCCCTTCCCCCCCCTTTGTCTCCTCTCCCTCTCTGAATACCTGTGAAGTGGCTTTCCCCCTCCCCCCTCCCTCCTGGAATGCTTGTGGGATGAATGGGCTGGTTGAACAGCTGGAAGATCAGAAGAGCTTCCAGGTAGACAAGGTGTCTAGGACTCTAATTAGGCAGCATTCACACACCCAGTGCATGGACGCTGCATGGACACTGCCCGAGGTGGAGTGTGACCAACCAGATGCGGCCAAATCATCTCTAGTCGCAGGCCATGAGGAGCAGGTCCTTAAAAGGGGAAGGGGCCATGTGCTCAGGAGTGCACTCACAAGCTTGTACCTCCCGTGAAGGCCCTTCGCCCAGACCACCTGGCCAGTGGTTTGCCGCGTTGCATTCCATGGTGCCTCGGGAAGACTTTCCTTCATCACACCGTCCATTGCTGCGCTGTGGGACACTTACCTTCAAGGATCCTAACATCTCCAGTGCCGTGCCTGTCCTGGGAGCATGAGTATGCGAGTGGGAATGTGACCCCCCCCCTTTCTTTTGAGCTTAGCTATCAGTATAATAAACGTGCTGCTTTCTGCCAACTCTGGTGGGTCATTAGTCCTCCCTAAGCTTACTAGCTGGCCCAATTTTGGGTAACATTAAGGGTGGAGAATGTGAGCAGCTTAGTGGAGGATTTGACCCAAGCGTAGGGGTCTCGTGGTGCCCCCCGGTGCTCTCTTGGGTGGGTCTGGTTCAAGCCTGCGTGAAAAAGTGGTAGGCTAGCAACCCACTGCAGGGAGAAAAGGATGCCACTGTTGAGTGTTGGTGTAGGGCAAGGGAGAGAATTAGGCGTAAACCCTCTGGTGCCCCCTAATAGCTTCTTGAGCTGGTCCAGCTTGAGCCTGCGTGAAAAAGTAGTAGGCTAGCAACCCACTGCAGGGAGAAAAGGATGCCGCTGCTAAGTATGCCACTGTGGGGCAAGGGGAAGAAAAAGGCGAAGCAGCCCGAGCAAGAATACACTCCCCTTTGGGGAGCGGCGCCACCGCCCGGGTTGTTGTTAGAATGGCTCCAAAAGAAACGGGCAGACCCCTGGATGCCAGGGGCGGTTCCACTTGGGAGTACAATTCCTGAACTAGAGCTCATGTTGGATAAATATGTACTTATGTATGGTCCCAATAAGGTGGGACTGGATCGTGCAGCAGCCTGGTTGCTGTGGCACACAGGCTGGCAGTGGCAGGTGGCAAAGAGTGAGCTCGCCACTGAAATAGACTCACTCAAGGACCAATGTAATGAGTTGGAGAAGCAACAGGATATATGGAAGGCACAGGCTTTGACTGCTAGCGCCCAGGCGTCTTCCCTTTCTGTAGCTGCAGTACAGGTGGCGGCAGCAGAGGAGAAGCAGGAGCGGGTGGAAGTAGAGAATGCCGCTCTGAGCCAGGCAGTTACCTGCCTGAAGGGTCTGGTCCTGGAGGGGTCTGCCTGGGAGAACAGGGTCTGGGGGGCTCATTCAGTCCGGGTCGCCACCGTTGGGGTGAAAGCCCAGGGGTGTGTGGGACCATATGATGATTGGAACGGGGATATTTGGTGTGATTCGGATCCTCCGGATCCCGGATGGCCAGACCCCAGACACCGTGTTGCGGCAGTCTGGAGGGTGGTCCGAAACTATGGACCTGCGCCCGCAGAGGGCGGGGCAGCCCCAAGTACCGGACATACCATGGCAGAGACTGAGTTGACTCCCGCACAAGCAATAGAGTTAGCAAAAACCCTGAGTGGTCCCTCGCGCTCCGGGTTCAGCGGGTGGGCCCGGGACATGGTGATCCTGTGTTTGGATCAGGGACTGAACCTAGCTGAGACCCGACGGGTGTTAAAAGCCGCGTCTGGGTTGGGAGGAGATTTAGCAGGGGCAGCTCGGCAGCAAGCCGGTCATGCCGCACACAATAGTATCTTTGATATGTTGGCGGGGATGGTGCCTGCCGTGGGGCCACGCGCGTTGTTGGCAGAGTTTGTCTCGCCGGCTGCTGCGCCTGGGGAAGACCCCATCCGGTTCATAGGGAGAATGGTTCTCCGGGCATGTTGGTGTGGCTGCCACAGCGGGAGGACAGGTACCCCTGACCATAGCTCAAATAGCCCTGACTATGGAGGAATTGAGGCTGATCGCCCAGGGTCTCCCAGTCCATGTACAGCAGGCGATCGGGAGGTGGAGACCCGGGGAACCCGCAGATGTGGAAGCTCTGCTGGACGCAGTCTGGCAGGCTGCTCTCATCGCCCCGCCTGTGCCACAGCCACCAGTGGGCAAGGCTTCTAAGGTGGCAGCAGTAGACCGCAGAAACCTTGGGAGACCAGACCCTTGGTCTGGAAACTGCAGGGGGCAGTCCTACCTGCGGAATAACCTCTGGCAGGTTTTGCTGGAACGGGGGAAGATATGGACAATTGGCATGGGAAACCCACTGGGGAGCTGATGCGCCGGTGTGTGCAGTTGGGGATACCCCTTCCTGCAGGGGAGCAGAGAGGCGTCCCGGCCCCATCAGGAATAGCACCAGCTGGCTTGGATCAGCCAGTGCAAGTCCCCTAGGGAAGCCCGCAGGAGGACGGATGCCAGGAGGACAGGTAGCGATGGGTAGCCACCCTGTCCCCCGATCGGGGGGGGATCTAGTAGTCCAAATGAGGGTAGGAATGACACGTACCCCCTGTGTGGCACTGGTGAATATTGGTGCATCAGTTTTGCTTTTCCCCTTTCCCCCCCCTGAATGTGTGCAAGTTCGGTCAGTTGTGCTGGCTGCTTATGGGGGCCAGGAGGAGAGAGGAACCTTGTTGTCATCAGCTAGGTGGGAATTGGCAGATTTGGTGGCTAACCTCCCCTGGGTTCATTCGCGGATGGCAGGCGAAGTTATTCTGGGGATTGATCAGCTTAGAGAGCTCTGTTTGGTGGTAGATTATGCCAATCGCTGCATGTGGCAGGTCCCCACAGCAGATTGGGGAGAAGATCTACAAGGAGGGGTCTCTGGAGTGCTAACCCACTCTACGTTGGGGGTGGCAGCTGTGGAGGTTCCAGAGACAGAGGAATGGAAAAAGCAGATTCCTGGGGTCTGGGCTAAGGATAAATACGATTGTGGTCTCTGGAAGGGGGAGCCCATTGTCATTCAGGGTCCCCCGGTGCCACCCCAGAAACAATACAAGTATCCTCCTGAGGCAGAGCAAGCTGTGGGTGAGATATTGGATGCCCTGATAGACCAGGGAGTGGTTCGTTTAACTACCTCTCCTTTCAACTCCCCCATCTGGCCGATCAGCAAGGCAGACCGAAAGACCTGGTGACTAACTATAGATTACCGCTGGATCAATGCTTGCACCCCACAGCGGGCTCCAGCGGTGGCAGACATGACCGCATTGTCGGAAAGAATTCTGCCTAAGGAAAAGTGGTTTTAAGTGACTGATTTAGCAAACTGCTTCTTTGCCCTGCCCATGGCTCCAGACAGCTAAGACCAATTTGCCTTCACCTTTCGCAATACCCAGTATACGTTCACCCAGGTTCCCCAGGGATTCCACAATTCTTCCATGCTAGCCCACCAAGCCGTGACTAGCACCCTAGATACCCTGACCCTCTCTGATCGGCCAGGGGACTCCAGAAGGAAAATGGGTACACCGCGGACAACCAAATGAGCAGGGTCTGCCATGGTGGGAGCACTGTGCTAATCTGTTTCTAAGTTTCTATCTTTTACCCTCCGAACCGGAACATCAGGAGAGCTGGTAGCAGCTGAAGCGTTACAGAAATACCTGGTTATAGTGTTGCGACAAAGTCTGTGTTCAGTGTTCAGTGTCTGTCTCTGGAGGGTGTCCTGTGCTAGCATTGGGTCCGGAGAGAGAGGGGATACTACACTAGACAGGGTAAATGTCTTTTCCTCTCTCTATTTTCCCCATCTCCAACCAAATTATCAATCACATCCACCTCTGTCCAAAAGACTTTGGTCCCCAATACATCAGGTTTATTTTTTGTTAGGTTCTCTAATAATCATTTTGTTAAATTTTGTTATTGATACTGGTACTCAAGGGTTAGGATTGACTTTTATTGTTTGATGGCTATTGCAGCATCAAACATAGGCCTCATTTTGTTTGTCAGTGTACCCAATTATTGTAATGGTGATGGTTTTATTGTATTCCCAATTATTATGATTATGATTGTTTGCATTTGTGTTTGTTATATCTGGTGTTTAGTCAATTGTAATGGTTTTAGTTATATTCACCTGGTTATGATTGTTTGGTTTGTTTGCAACATATCACCTGTGCCCTACAATGACAACAACTACTGTAATGATCAAGGGGTGGAGTGTTGTAAGAGCACCAGTGATCTGTATGCTATGTATAACCTGTATGCTCAAAAGGTCTGTTATACTTCCCCTTCTCCCCCTTTTGTCTCCTCTCCCTCTCTGAATACCTGTGAAGTAGCTGTCCCCCTCCCCCTCTGTCATAAACATACAGCTAAGGGTAGCATAAAATCCCTCTTTACCCTGTAAAGGGTTAATTCCTGTTTTACCTTGTTATTCTCCGACAATTTGGGGGCTCGTCTGGGATGGCAACGCCCGCAAAGACAGGCAGAAAAGGAAGCACTGGCTAAGCAAGTACCAGTCCTTCAGGGACTTGTCAAAATTTAATTATTTGTGCTCAGGATATGCTGTAAAAGCAGTGTGTTTGCCACAAAAAAAAATTAAATAGTTAAACGCCAATGGGCCATGCGTTTTGCCCAGGTGGCAAGCCTCACAAGAAAGGACTCGGATAGCCTTAAAAATAAAAATATTTTAAAAAAAAAAAAAAAAAACCAGGAAGAGTGGGGGCTAGTTAAAAAGCTCACCCTCCTAGCTAAATTGGTAGTGGAACAAGCCGGTGCCCATGAAAGGAATGGTTCAGCAAAAAAAGCAAAATCGGGCCCAACCGGGCAAGCAACAAATAAAAAAATTAAAAAACAAGTTAAAAACTTTAAAAGCATAATAAAAAAAAAGTAAGTAATTATAAGCATAAAAATTTCAAATCCCCAAAACAATAATTAAAATGGTAAAATCTAAGTTAATTGGGTGTCGTTTTAAAAAACAAGCAAATAATTTAAAAAAAAGAAATAAAAAGTTAACTCTGTAGTTGCTAAAAAAAATCAAGCAGTAAAACTTGTTAAAAATGTCTATAAGTAATTCAAGCAAAAAGTTATTTAAGTAAAATTATTCGACTATAAATACGTTAGTCGAATTTGCTGAAGAACACTCCTGCTGTGTACAATCTGTGTTTTATAAATTTAAAATAAATTGGTATTGTTTTAAAGTTGCAAAACTAAAAATACTTTTGCCAAACACAAAAAACTAATGTTGTTTAAGGTATTTAGCATTTAATCCTTAAAATAACTTAATGCTTTACAAAATTTAAAATGTTTTAACTAAAAACCAAAGGTTGTGGCTGCAGCAGAATAGTCAAAGCCAAAAAAAATAAAAAATTTAAATTTGTTTTTAAATAACAAAATAGCAAATAAAAAATCTAGTAAAAAAAAAAAAAAAAAAAAAAAAGGACAGTGCCCCTAACTCTGTGTGGTCGAACTGTCTTACTAGAAGTGCATAAAAATTTTGTAAGCACAAAAAAAATAGTTACATCTTGTGTAAAAAATTAATATGGCTAGTGTTGTAAAAATTAAATTTTAAAAAAAATGTGCGTTTTCCCCAAAACATGTGCAGAGTATATTGTAGCAAAGGTAAAAAAAAAATGCAAACCTACCAATATAGGTTGTGTTGTCTCTTTCAAATCACTGTGTGTTTAAAAGCAAAAGTTAAAAGTAAAAGGCAATCAAACGTCTAAAAAAGTTAATTGTGTCCTTTTTTTTTTTAAGTAAAAATCTTTAAGCTGTAAATAGCTTTAAATCTAAAAGCAAGCCAAAAAGCATCTGTATTAATGCAATTATCTAACTAATAAGGTAAAAGCTACTGAAACCTGGGCTGCCTATAAAACAAATACAAAAAAATACGGGGTAATTCCTCTGTTTTGCCTAAAATCAATAAAAATATTTGTATATAAAGAAAATATTTTAAGCAATAACTAACTACCCAAAAGGGGTAGACCTCTGTTCTTTTGTCTTTCAAATCATCAAAAAAACCCAAAAACAAATGCCAGCTAAACAGCATTCAACGTACCATGCATTTACTGGTACAATAGAAATTATTTTTGTGTTCTATGTCCTGTCTTGTGGTGTTTGTCTTGTGGCCAGAATTGTTGTGTTTAATATTTTCATAAAACAGTCTAGTTCAAAATTAAATAAAAGTTAAATCAAAAAGCAAATACTTGTTTTATTCAACTTAAAATACAAAGTGTTTAAATAAATCAAAAAAATGTAATATACTAAAGTCTAATACATTTACTTAAGTAAAAAAAAAAACTTCATTGGCCAAATTTTTTAATTAAAAAAAATTGTTGTTAAAATTTGCATACCAATAGTCTTTGGAAGCAAGAACATGAAAGGTTAACCCACTCCCCATAGTGCACATGAAATCCTTCTAGCTACCTCAAATTTCTAGCCAAAGGGTAAAAAAAAATATATTAAACACCAAAAGTTGTACCAAGTAAACTCCTCAAAAGTAGGTGTGCTTGTCCTGGTTTGTTGCTCCAAAGCTCTATATAAAAGTTATTTTACTAAAAGGTGTATATGGCATACACTAAATAATAAAACTAATGTACTGTATAATAGCAATGTGTATGTGTTCATTGTTAAAAAAAAGTGTATAAGTAAAAAGTAAAAGTTTCCTTTGTAGGTTAAAAAAAGCCCCCCCCCCAAAAAAAAGTTAACTAAAAAAAAAATATAGCTAGCAAGCTCAGTCCAAAAATAAAATGCTGGCCCCGTCCAAGAACATTGTTCACAGCTAAAACTTGGCTAACAACCAAGAAAAGGGGGGCCTAAATGTGCCCAAGCAACTATAAAATCTGCAAAACACTGCCAAGCATTAATAAAATATGTTAGGTTTCTTTTCTCACAAATAAAAAAAGTGCTACCCAAAAACCCTAGCAGCCCTGCCATTCATTAAAACCAAAAAACTAAGTCTACATAAAGTCCATCAACAAAAGACTGCTTTGTCTCCACACTAAAAAGGCCCTTTCCAAGTCCTGTTAACCACCAACACCGCTGTAAAGTGCCAAGAACTACCTGCCTGGACCCATGCTTCTCACTGTAAAAAGACCCCTCCACCTCGAAAGAACTCTCCGACTAATAATAAGCCTATTTCTCCTTCTAGCTCTGCTGTGCCTTCTAAACAGAAAAAAAAAAAACAACAACAAAAAAAAAACAAAGTAAAGTGCTAGTAACCTCTCCCTTGTCCACTGACAGACCAACTGTGCCTTTGGATTTTTCTAAAAGCAGCAAAACCATTACAGGGTAATGTGCTAGTAACCTCTCCCCTGTATAATGCTGTTCAAAAAACAAACAAACAAACAAACAAACAAAAAACACTCGCTTTATTAAAACCACAAAGTCCAGGAATTCCTGCCTACAAAAAACATTAAAAACTGACCCTAATAAAAAAAACAAAAAATTATACACTGGCAAAAAAAAACTTGTGGAACCCATGCTTAAAAATGTGGTATTAATTAAATTTTGGGGTTTATTCTACAGGCTGCGCCCTGTGTTTTAAATAAGTCCTTCAGCATGTATTGCCCTCCCTAATTGAATTTTAAATAATAAGTACCAAAGGCACCTTGTTGCCATTGCCCCTGCCATCTCCTCCATTACACTATCACCCCTATAACGCATCCAAATACAAACAATGCCATATATTTAATCAAACCAATGGCCAAGGCCTTCACACTTTAGTAATTTATTTAAATATTGTTTAAAAAATATTTTTAAGGTTCAAAATATCCCATATAAGCAAACAATTAAATAAAAAAAATCAATAAAAATAAAAGTATATAATATCACTACCAGTAAACCCCAAAAATCTGTAATTTCAATTAATGGGCTCTATAGCAAAGTAAATATAATGGCTGTTCCTAAAATTTGCACTGTGTTAAATAAAAAAGGCCCTTATTGTTATTTGGTCACCCAATTAGTAAACAATTAAACAAATACCCAAAAAGTTTGTTTTGCCACTGGAAATTTTACCTGCATAAAAATTATTCCAGTAACTAATAATGTTACCTGTACCTTATTGCAATACACCCCCTCTTATGCCATTAATATCAATGCCTCCCAAAAGTACATAAAGGTGTTCAACCAACAAATGTGGTATAGTACTACACCAAAAAAATATATATTAAAATATCAATAAACTGTAACTAACACTACACTAAAAACTGTTAAATTTTCATTACCCTTATCCAGTTTCCAAATCACCACTACATACCAAAATTGTACAAAAGGGGACTGCCATTAAATTAACACAACAGAGGGCTTGGGTTATTTCCTCTAAAGAAAAAAAAACTTAACCGAATCCCTTTGGAATGGGGCCAATAGTGCAGCAGCAGTTTAAAATGTTTTTACAAACCAAAAACATAATAAAAAATTGGGGCAACTAAAAAAGGCCACTAGCCTTATTTCTGGGGCACAGCTAACCCAAGTACAAGCTGTAGTTAATAAGTTACATGTTATTTCCGCCCTTAGTTCAATAACCCAAAAGTTGCTAACAAAAATGGTATTAAATATCACTAAGGCTAAAAAGGCATTGCCGTGGAATCTAGCATGTTCAAAAATTAAAAATTTCCTGAATGATCAGCTAATGGCCATTCGGAATAATCTAGAGCATCAGGCTTAGCCCACTGCCCTTACAGACACATCAAAAATACCATCTAATCTGTGGCCATAAAAACATACTTAAAAACTTTCTGGGTGAAAGTGCAAATGTTCTCAATGCTCCTTCCAAGCATATAAACCAGTTGGGGGAATGTGGGCTCCCACATACCGAATCCTGCCGGATCCATAAAAAAAATGCATGTAAAATTGGGTAATTCACCAAAACATCTAAAAAATTAAACTACCTGGTATGCCCAATCAATTTTTAATCAGTGCTCCTAAAATTACACCTAACATTTAAATGGGGTTAAAAAATCAATAAACATTTTAGCCGTTAGAACCCCCACAGCTTCAGTGTATCCGTAAACTGAAGCCAAAAGCAGTTGTTACTCTTCATAACTACGTTTGCTAAAAAAATAAAAAACAAAAAACTACCCTGACAGGACACTTACTTTTTCAAGCTAATAATAGCTGTGTGTATGTTAAAGCCACCACATTGCAAAACATACATTTTAATCTCATTACCACTGCAGGCAATCATATTATTTACTGGCCTGCAAATAAAATTTTCCAAGTAGCCCTTAGGTTCCAAATACCCTTTAATTAAACTAGTTTAGTGCCTAATCAATTTCAAAATTTGCTTTCACTATTACCAAAGGTTCAAAAAATCTCTAAAATACAAGGGCAAATTCACATGCTTCAAAATATATATCAAGTTAAAAAATATGCCTTTCATACAGCTTATAAAGTATCTACTTTATGTACTAAGTATAATGTATTATGCTTTATAACTAAAATTGTACAACAACTCCATCATATTATTGCTATAAAAATGTTATTGCTTATGTTGCTATTAGTTAGCTTAAAATTATGTTATTATTGTTGTAAAAAACGTACTAATAGTAATACCTTTCATGTTCATGCTAATCATGCATTGTCATTATATCCAATCAAAACCCCTAAAATTAAAGCATCAATGTAAAATCTAAATTCCAAAACTTAATGCAAATAAAAATTTAAAAATGTTTGTTGTACTAGTAGTACAAAAGGGGGGGTTGTGGAAGCAGAAAAAGAACTGACAGAAAGGGGATTGCAATGCATGACCGTTTGTTAGCAAGAGTCAGGCTAACTGTAACCCTAATAACTCGAGATTTGTAGAAGCGAGGAATGTGTAAGGCGAGTGGGAAAGAACTGTGTAAGAAGTTGTTGCGACCTTGTGTAAATAATGTGTAAATAATATGGAATGTAGACTAAGAGTCTACATTAGTAAGCAAAACAAGATATCAGAATGACCTATGTATAAACAAAATGCAGCTGTTGCTCATTATTGTCTGTAACAAAAGGTATAAATGCTTGCTGTAATTGTTTACCTGTTGAGAGACCTGTTTAGCTCTCCCCCTCTACGCAATTGCTTAAGAAAATAAAGTATCTGACTTGCTGTACCCAAACAAAAAGTGAGAACTCTGTTATTCTCCAACAACCTGTAAAGGGTTAAGAACCTCAGATAACCTGGTTGGCACCTAACCAAAAGGACCAATAAGGGGAGAAGATACTTTCAAATCTGTGGGGGAAGGTTTTTGTTTGTGTCTTTGTTTGGTTCTCTTCAAGTCAGCAAGGAATCAGGGCAGGAAAAATACATCTCCTTAAGAATATCTGGACTAAGCATCTAGTATTGCAGAAATAGTAAGTAATAGCAAATAAATGTGTTAGATTATCTTTTGTTCTAGCTTGTGAATTTTTCCTGTGCTAAGAGGGAGGTTTATTTCTGCTTTTGTAACTTTAAAGTTTTGCCTAGAGTGGAAATGCTCTGTGTTTTTGAATCTTTTGTTATTCTGTAAAGTACTTACCATCCTGATTTTACAGAGGTGATTCTTTTACCTTTTCTTTAATTAAAATTCTTCTTTTAAGAACCCGATTGATTTTTTCATTGTTCTTAAGATCCAAGGGTTTGGGTCTGTGTTCACCTGTACCAATTGATGAGGATATTATTCTCAAGCCTTACCCAGGAAAGGGGGTGCAGGGCTTGGTGGAATATTTTGGGGGAATAGGACTCCAAGTGGTCTGTAGTGGGGTGGATTGCCCCACTCCCTGAATTTAGGCTGCAGCAGGCCAGCACAGACGGGTAGCCAAGCAGAGGAGGGCTTATTGGGAGCCAATCGGGGCCCAGATTGGAGGCAGCCAATCAGGGCCAGGCTCAGCCCTATAAAAAGGCTGCTCAGTGAGGGAGCAGTCAGTCTGTCCCAGGCCTTTGAGAGGGGAAGGTCTGTCTCCAGAGCTGGGAGACTAGCACCTGGGACAGCACAGTACTGGGCAGGCCCGGGGGAGCACAAGGTAACTCCAGCCCGGTCTCTGCCAGGCTGCAGGCCCTGAGGGGAAGGGCCTAGCTGGTGCGAGGGGCCAAAAGGGAATCGGCCCAGGGACGTGGACAGACTGAGGGAGAGAAGGAGGGCAGGACGGCTGCCACTAGAGGGTCCCTGGGTTGGGACCCAGAGTAGTGGGCGGGCCTGGGTCTCCCCCTTGCAATACACCCAGCCATTGGCCGTAGAGAGCGGCCATCATAGACTATGCCAGATCCCTGACAAGAGGGATTAGACTTTGGGGTGTGTGGTTGGACATGGTGGCTGAGGCATAGAGACTGCGCATCAACCCCCCTCCCGGAAGGGGGTGTGGATGGATTAAGGGGCACTGCCGGAGGGCAGTGGTCCTGAAGAGGATGCCGCGAGTTGGGAGCAACGCGGGTCCACACGCCAACCAAGGGCGAGACAATGGATGGGACACCACCAGGAGGGGGCGCTCCACTGGACAGAGCTAATTCCCGAGACAACCAGTAGGAGGTGCTGCGGTGGTGAGTCCCAACCCGTTACAGGTCCTTTCCCTGATTCTTTGTCTAAATCACTTGGTGGTGGCAGCATACTGTTCAAGAACAAGGTGGAACTTGTGCCTTGGGAAAGTTTTAACCTAAGCTGGTAAAAATAAGCGTAGGGGGTCTTTCATGTGGGTCCCCACATCTGTACCCCAGAGTTCAGAGTGGGGAAGGAACCCTGACACCTTCCCTCCTGGAATGCTTGTGGGATGAATGGGCTGGTTGAACAGCTAGAAGATCAGAAGAGCTTCCAGGTAGACAAGGTGTCTGGGACTCTAATTAGGCAGCGATCACACACCCAGTGCATGGACACTGCCCGAGGTGGAGTGTGACCAACCAGATGCGGCCAAGTCATCTCTAGTCGCAGGCCATGAGGAGCAGGTCCTTAAAAGGGGAAGGGGCCATGTGCTCAGGAGTGCACTCACAAGCTTGTACCTCCCGTGAAGGCCCTTCGCCCGGACTGCCTGGCCAGTGGTTCACCATGTTGCATTCCATGGTGCCTCGGGAAAACTTTCCTTCATCACACCGTCCATTGCTGCACTGTGGGACACTTACCTTCAAGGATCCTAACATCTCCAGTGCCGTGCCTGTCCTGGGAGCGTGAGTATGCGAGTGGGAATGTGACGACCCCGCCCTTCTTTTGAGCTTAGCTATCAGTATAATAAACGTGCTGCTTTCTGCCAACTCTGGTGGGTCATTAGTCCTCCCTAAGCTTACTAGCTGGCCCAATTTCGGGTAACATTCTCCACACAACCAGGCTGTACGACGCTGATCCAACACCACATCGTCACCTGTCCCGGAACAAGGGTGACAATAAAACCATATCGCATACCAGAGGCAAAAACAGAAGAAATTAGGGCGGAAGTAAGGAAGATACTGGAACTTGGGGTGGTTGAGGAATCCCACAGTCAGTGGTCCAGCCCTATTGTCTTGGTCCCCAACCCTGACGGCACCTTGAGCTTTTGTAATGACTTCTGGAAGATAAACAAGGTATCCTAATTCCATACCTACCCGATACCACGTATCAATGAGCTGGTGGATCAGTTAGGCAAGGCCCGATACTTAACCACCTTGTACTTGACAAAAGGCTACTGGCAGATCCCGCTGGCTGAGGACGCCAAGGAAAAAACTACTTTCTCTACACCCGATGGCCTTTTCCAATATACCATCCTCCCTTTCTGGCTCCATGGTGCCCCCACAACTTTCCAACAATTGATGGACAGATTACTTCAACCCCATGCCAAGTATGCTGCCGCCTATTTAGACGATGTGGTAATCCATAGCCCTGACTGGGAGACGCACCTGGGGAAAGTGGAAGTGGTACTAGATGCTCTTAGACAGGCCGGCCTCACAGCTAACACATCCAAATGTGCAATAGGGCTAGTCGAGGCCAAATACCTCGGGTATGTAGTTGGAAGGGGCCTGGTGAAACCCCAGTGGAACAAAGTGGAGGCAATACTGGAATGGCCGCGACTGATCATCACGAAGCAAATCAGAGCATTCTTAGGGATAGTGGAGTACTATCGCTGGTTCATCCCTCATTTCGCCACGAGGGCAGCGCCTTTGACAGACCTGATAAGAGCTCGGGGCCCGGAGATAGTTAAGTGGACCAAGGCGGTGGAAGAAGCTTTCACAGACCTAAGGATGACCCTTGGCAGTCATCCAGTGCTCATAGCCCCAAATTTCAAGAAGGAATTAATCCTACAAACAGGTGCCTCGGAGGTAGGACTTGGGGCCGTCCTTTCACAGATGGTGGAGGATGAGGAGCACCCAATCCTTTACCTCAGCCGGAAGCTCCTGCCCAGGGAGCAACGGTACGTTGTAGTAGAAAAGGAATGCCTAGCAGTTAAATGGGCCATGGAGATTTTATGGTACTACCTACTTGGGTGGCGGTTCACCCTTGTGATGGACCACGCCCCACTCCAATGGATGCACACAAACAAGGAAAGGAATGCATGAGTGACTAGATGGTTCCTATCCCTACAACCTTTCCACTTCCGGATACAGCATAGAGCTAGAAGCCAACACGGCAACGTGGACGGCCTGTCACAAAAACACTGTCTCTCGTCCCAAATAGCCCAACCCCATGGTGTTGAGCAGGGGGCGGGGGATATGTGATACAGCATGGCCAGAGAGCAGTGGGAGAGTGCTAGAGGGGAGATATATAAGCCCTACGCTAATTAAGGTGTGGTTCCCTGTAGACTAGGGAGGGTTGCCACAGATTCATTGGAGCATCTGTAGTCAATTAAGGCCCTGTCAGGAACCTAACAAAGCCCCCTGCTTCAGGCAGTCAGGGTGTGCAAAGAAGAAGAGAGGACTGGAGTTTGGAGGTGTGATGCTGAGACTTGAGAGACCAGAGAACTGGAGGAACGGAGACCCTGCCCTAGCAGGGCAAGGAAACTCTCTCCCTCAGCGTCAAGAAGCGAGGATAAGGCAACTGCAGGGGTTCAGAGGTGCTCGGTCTCGGAGTGAGGAGCAAACCCAGACCCCTCCCCCGCTTTCCTCCTCTACCACCTTCCTGGGCCAATAGCAGGGTCCTCAGCGCCCAAAGAGCACCCAAGGCACCTGAGACCTGGAGGAACTGGCAGCTGTCAAACTGCAGAGACCCCTCAAGCAGGCACCCTACATGTGGGTCCAGCCGCGAGAAGTCAAAAAGGGCACTGAAGACACTGACCATGGCAGCCCCATATCCATAGCCTTGTTACTGGCAATCTCAGCTTTGATTCCAAGGACAACAGACCTGGTGCTGAAGACAGAGCACAAGCAAAAACTTGGCTCCAGGCACTACTGCAGATCATATGGTAATGAAGGACCTAAACACCAGTTTTCCAGAGACAAACCCTCCAAATTGTCTGTGTCAACTGCTAGAGATAGAAGAAGTTTAACTGCCAATGTAGCACAGAGAAAGTGTGGCCAGGTATCAACCTTGACAATGACACTGTCAGCCTTACATGTGCCAATGCAGGCACAGATATTTGAACCCACTATGGTCCCATGATATATACTGGCTGAAAAAGTCTGTATCCCCACCAGAGATATCCTCTACACCAAGATCACAGCTGGCACTAGCTCCCTCAGCACTGAGGTCTTGCTATGCTAGAGAATCACCATTTGAAGAAATATACTCTTCATTGCCCTCACCGAGACACTTGTTGTCACCAATATGAAGCCAAGATTCATCCACCTGTGGTCGGGAGGGAACACCACTGGAGGCTTCCTGTTCAGGGTCTCATTACAGACAAGGCTCAAGTGACAGTGGGCTGGCCAATACCCATACAACATGTCACTGTTGGCCCTATTGTCCATACTGGGGACTACCATCACACATGCCTCAGTACAAATCCCCCTCCCACTTCTCATGGAAGAGGAAGAGATCTCGCTCGGCCTCCCAGGTCTCTCCAGATGGATTGAGGCAACACTGGAGCAACCTCTGCAACCTCCTCATCTGCTGACAGTCTTCATCTTCATCAGATGAAGCAGTGGCACTGGCACCTGATAACTTAAAAGTGTTCCAGGACCTTTTGACCCAGATCACTGAGACCATGGACATTGGTGAAGCAGGAGAAGTTCCATGAGCTCGTCAATATCCAGAGCTCATCAACCCTAGATAGGGCTGCCCAAACAGGCAATCTAGGACTGCATCAAAAAGGGTATACACGAGCCAGTGAAGGGACTTTGGCAAACCACAGCCACTCTTCCTCATCCTCAGCTCTCATACAAGAGATTTGAAAAAAGGCCCTGTTTGCAAAAATATATTTTTTTTTCATATGGGAGAGAGAGTGGCTGCCTTTCTACCAAAACTCCCACAGGATAGTAGAGAGGAACTGAGAGATGTCATAAAGGTGGGCCAGATGGTCAAAAAAACTCCTTTTAGAAGTGGCCGTGGATGCACTGGGTGTGGTTGCCATGTTGCTGGCCACAGCCATCATCATGAGACAGGCCTTCTGGCTTCAAGCGCTGGAATCCCTAGAAAAGAGCAACACACTACAGAGGACCTGCCATTGGGAGAGCTGGAGCTCTTCAGCAGCCAAACAGATGAAGCGCTCCTCTCTCAAAGGTTCTAAGCTCACACAGCAATCACTGAGGATTTACACACCATGGCCCTACCCATACAAATACCAGCCCCAACAGAGGAAGAGAGCTCCCTTCTAGCACCAGATTCAACAGCTGGAGCACTCTTAGAAAAAGACCCAGTACTCCGGGAAGCGACAATCATCGTCCTCTGTTGCAAAAACGGCACCGTCTCAGAGGCAGCAGGTTTGATGGGAATGTTGGGGGCCACACCAGAACAAACCTAGGCCTTCCCAGCATCTTTTGGAAGCTGCCTTGCACTCTTTTTCATTGGGCTTGGTCTACAATCACAGCCAACAAATAGTCGCTGCACATCCCCCATGGCTACCCCATCCATTTCCGCTCCTTTCCCCTTATCCAGCCTCCCCTTTCCCATCCCTCTTCATGGACCCTTCTTACAAGAGCTACTGCCAACATAAGTGGTCTCATTGCTTTGTCTAGGCGCCATAGAAAATTACTGGAGGAGTACAAGAGAAGAGGCTTCCATTTCCAATATTTCCTTATTCTGAAGAAAAAAGGGGGTCTCTCTTCTATCCTAGACCTGAGGAGAGTGAATTACATAGGCTGCCTTAGAATCAGGATGGTAATGCTTGCTCCATCATTCAGGCCCGCCGACAGCAATTCTGGACCCCAGGGCCAGGGCCGTCCCTAGGGCAGTGCGGGGCCTGGGTCCGAAGTGATTAATCTGTTACTTCCGGGACCGACCACGCTGGCCAATCACGCTGGCCCATGGGACCCCCAAAGCACAGGGCCTGGAGCAGTCACACGCGCCTAGGAGTCCTATGGCCCACCCAGGCAATTTAAAAGGGCCTGTGGCTTCCGGACTCTTTAAAATCTCCCGGGCCCCTGGGCAATTGCCCACTCCGCCCTCATCAGCGGGCCTGCCATCATTCCATCTCTTCAAGCTCAAGATTGATTTGTGGCTCTCAACTTAGAGGTTGCATACTTCCACATAACCATCCACCTGTCCCACATGAAGTACCTGAGATTCACAATAATTCAACCAATATCAATAGAAGGTATTGCCTTTCAGGTTTTCCATAGCACCAAGGGTCTTCATAAAATACCTACCCAAGGTGGTGACACATCTGAAGATAATTGCATCTACATCTACCTCATCTCTAGAGAATGCAAAACTTCAGAGTTGATGTGCCAAGTCAGAGCCAGCATAGACACATAGAAGCCTCAAGTTATCATATGAAGTAAAGGATGTTAGTCACTCCAGAGAGAGGGGTTGCTGCAGGAAGAGGGGGATTGCAGGATCACCAGGATTTGTCAGTGTGAAACCATATAAAATTGTCATTGGCTATGTATGGCTCGTATTTGAACGTTTACCTTTTATTAGACCAACTTCTGTTGGTGAAAGAGACAAACTCTTGAGCTACACCCATCTTTTCTTCAGGACTCAGTTGAGGTAGAACTTCTAGCAATTTTGTCATAGGAGATCATGTATGTCTCTCCGAATGCCTGAAACATGATTTTATATTCTATCAGGAAGTGGTTGGGTACAAGTGAATGTGTGTAAATGCTAGGGTGTTTTCACATCACATACCAGATTGAAAAACCAACCACACACCGTGCATTCCTCTGAGTGTGGCCTCTGATTTTCATCAAAAAGTTTCTCTGAACACTGTAGGGGTGTGTGTGTGTGTGTGTGTGTCTGTGTGTCTGTGTGTGTGGTTTAAAAAACAAAAAATATCCCTACACAACAAATAAGCAAATCTCACCATTTGTCCACTAACAAATACTCCACTAAAGCCTTTTCTTGTTGTTTCTAGATGGATAATTCTGGAGCCTTTCAGGTAATAAATATTCCTCATGAGGGAGATTATAAACCAATCTTTAAAAAAATCAGCTCTGCACTTTGTTATGGTAAGATCCATATTCTGTGCAAAATAATAATGTTAGATAAACAATTAGAGGAAAACCACTGTTTGGTGCCTGGCAAAGAGCAAGACACATTGGTAAAAGTTAAACAAAACATTGAGGGCTTCCTGGGATTTTTAAATACCCATAACTGGATTATCTGGCCCTGCTTTATTCTTAAATGTTTTCCAAGAAATACAGCACTTTGTCATGATTTATGGGCAACCTCTCATCTCCATTATCTATGTTGCCAAGATTTTCTTATTAGGAAATATGCTCAAAATTATAAAAAAAAAAAAAAAAAAGTTTGAAATCCTCCTTTATCTGGCATCCCTGCTTGGCGGTCTGCTCAGTACATCTGCGGATAGGGAGAGGAAAAGTGGCTTTATTCCATAATCCCCAGGGTTGCTGGAGTTCACTCCTGCCTCTAGTGCAATATAGAGCAGCCCAGAGTTGCTCTTAATTATGTTGGCTTTTAACCCCCTATAGGCTTTTACACCAGCTGGAGATTGCTGGAGCTGGTACCTTGTGCCACGGTAGGAGGAGGACATAGTGGGCTGGTCTACACTGGGGGCGGGGATCGATCCAAGATACGCAACTTCAGCTACGCGAATAGCATAGCTGAAGTCGAAGTATCTTGGATCGAATTACCTGGGGTCCACACGGCGCGGGATCGACAGCCGCGGCTCCCCCGTTGACTGCGCTAACGCCTCTCGCTCTGGTGGAGTTCCGGAGTCGACGGTGAGCATGTTCGGGGATCAATATATCGCGTCTTAACGAGACGCGATATATTGATCCCGGATAAATTGATTGCTACCCGCCGATACGGCGGGTAGTGAAGACGTACGTGTCACCCCAGCAATGCCACTTAAAGATTTCCCCATAATAAAGGGAATCCTCAGGTACCCATCTAGGGCAGCCTTAAGTCCACTTTTTACCAGCCTTTAACATAAGGCAGGATCTGGCCTTGAATGTTGCAAAGAGAAAACTAGTGATACTACTGAATAAACTTAAAGCTTCACTGTCCCTTCCTCCTGCCCTGAGAAAACCGATACACACAGAAAACACTGGTTAGAGATAATAAGAGGTGTTGAAGCATTGATCATTATAGTAATTTTTTCCTTTTCCAATTTCAACCACCAACAATCACATTAACTCAGTAGGTGAACAGTTCAGAATAAAATAATGACCAAATAGAGAGAAGAGTGAAGTAATGGCATTTAAATGAGAAACCAAATACACACCTTTATCAACCTAAAACTCTCTTTAATAGTGCTCCCTCTCATATTAGACTGTTTTTTGAATGTATAGGCCTCAAAATACATATTCATTACCTTCATGGCAGAATCATTTTTTTTTAAGAAAAGGACAATATCCATAATATTAGGTTCCTAGAATGTTTACTTAGAGTAAGTAAATTTGATGAAATATTTATAAATGAAATTCAATACTCTTGCCCAATGGAAAGGACGTTCGTTAGAAGAACGTCCTGTTTCCCAGGTGTCTCATGCTGTCTATATGGCTAGAGGGAAGTCTCTATTATAAATGTTTATTTCTTACGAAATTTTAAAGATGACGTAGAACCCATGTACATTGACATATGAGTGAGTCTCTGCTTCACATACACTTTTGCTCCTTCTGCTTCATGTTAATTTTTGCCCCTCCTTCAGGGATTTTCTTGGAATGTGAATATCATAAACAGGATAAAGCAAATGCTTTGTCACCTGATTCCACATCTTTGTCTTCTGAAACCATTGTTGTGAAGCCAGTCTTTTAAATAATGTATCGGGTCCTTTTCCAGAGCTGAAATTAGCAATAAAACTTCCATGACCACTATGAAAGCTTCACAGCTAATTCTCTGTGTATTGTGTTGCTGATTTACCCTTGTGTTTACCTCACAGAAGATACAGATAAATGTGCCCAGGAGTAGAGCGGGTCAAAGGTTTTTTTTTTTTTTTTTTTTTTTTTTTTTTTGACAAAACACTTTTCATTAGAAAATGCTGATTTGTTGAAATCTAAACTTTTTGCAGGAATGCATCAGTTTTGACAAAAAGGTATTTCATGTTTAGGACAGAACTTAGAGAGAGAGAGAGAGAGAATGTATGAGTGAGAGAGAAAGAGGGAAGCCACCCACCAGACTCCAGAATAGCCACATGGTTAAAACAGTCATCTGGGAATCCCTGCACTGGAATTTGAACCTAGTTTCCCCCCATCCTAGGTGAGTGCCCTAACTGCCTGCCTATTCTGGGGTGGGGTCTTGTTCTGATTTTCTCTGAAAAATTTATAAAGGTCTAGATTTTGTCCCACCCCCCGCCTAGGGAACAGGAAAATGTTTTAATATCTTGAAAATTTTAGCAGGCCAGAAAATACTTTGCCCACCCAGCTCTACACACAATGGACCACAAAATACAGAAGGTGTAACAAAATAAAATAAGAGGAAAAACATGTCCACCTGACAGTGGACTGTGATACCCCCACCGAACTCCTATCTTTGCTTCGCACACCTGTTTGCACATAAACCCAGCTGGTGAGCAGAGCTGCCCAGATTTCTTCAGCTTCAGGGGTGATGCAAAAAAGTTATTGATGTGCCCCTGTCTCCTCCTTCTTCTGTGATCAGTGAGAGCAAGTGTGAGCGACGCAGGACATTTTTCATCCCACACCTCAGATGCAAGAAGGGCTTGGGGAAAAACAGGGGCAGCTGGAGGGAGGCTGAGGAAGAGTAGGGGCAAGAGGTGTTGTCTTAGCCCCCTGCCAAGAAAAGCACGGGACCCAGCATACCAACATCAGCCATTTTGTCGCATACTAGATCAAAATATGCCGTTTTCCAAAACACTCTCAGCTACACTTCTATATTTGTGGCTGTGCTTCATGGCTGCTCCTGCTCTCAATTTCTTCTAAGTGTAGCTCTTAAGCATACTTGGCCATGGCTCTGGGCTTCTTGTAGAAGTAACTTGAAATTCTCCAGCTGTCAGCCACGTATGGCTTTGCATTCACTGGCTTGAACTGAAATACCTATGCCCTCGCCATAACTTGCCTACACCCATCTTGCCCCCTTTCACCTCTACATAACCGGGTTTTGTTACAATTAGGATATTGAGATTTGTTCTCATTTTTGAGCACCGTGCTCATTACTCCACCCTTTATGGAAGCCTCTCTGTGCAGGCACTAAGCAAAATGAGGGCTAAGCCAACACTTGTGCTTTTTTCTCTCCATGTGTATATATTTAAAAATAATAAAGGATAGTCAGAAAAAGTGCCTTCAGGTTAGGACCGAGGGAGCATTGGTAGGGTGCTAAGAGGTAGCTTGCACACGCCTGTATTGTACCTGTTCTGTGACTACAGAGAGGATTTTGCTGCTGGAATCCAAGGCTGTCGAATAGCACCTTTCAGTTTTAGAAAATAAATAAAATAAGCACCAGAAAATCTTTTTTTTTTTTTTTTAAATTACAGTAGAATCCCCAGTGTACTACCACTGTCATTAGGGTTGGGTTGTGCATTCCATTCTGCATAGAGGTTAATCATTGATTCAAAAGCTAGGAAGTTATAATTTTGGTTCAATCTCCTTCACATTAGATTAGCTGGGGGTGCATTAACAAAAGCGTTTCCTATTCCTGGCTTCTGTTTATCCCTAGCTTTGAAATAGGTGAAGATGTGTCAGGAGAAGATGACATAGCTGATGTTCAATGCCTCACAGAAGCAAATGGAGCAAGGATGAAGGATGGCAGAAGTTATGTTTCACCAAGACGACACAGCAGACCTTGGTAACTAGCAATTTTAGGGCTCAATTTTATTAGAAGCTGAGCACTCGACTCTAGTAGAAGTCAACTGGAGCTATGGATGAATGCTGCCAAAACACAACATGAAAGAACATTGAGTCTGTTTTTAATGTAAGTAAGTGGGATGAATTAGCAGTATTTTCATTTACTTCACCAAGCAGCACTGACAGCTTGACCCCTTAAACTCCTATCAACAAGTCCAGTCATTCGTACAATACTAAACTGAGACAAGGACTCTCCTCCTTTCCTTGGCTGCTGCCATCGTCCTGACCCCTGCTCTTGTTTTCCTTGCTTTTCTTGTTCATACATGAGAGTGGATGAAGAGCCTCTTGTTCTTTGCTCCCCTTCTCTCTGTCTCACCAGCCAGCCACAAAGCACAGATCCTCTTCTTGGCTCCTTGAAGCTACTCCTATTCCTCTCAGCCCCATGCTTTTTGTGGAGGTGGAGATAGGCTGAGCTGCAGGTCAGAGAAGGTAGTATATTTTTGGCTAGAGAGAAGACCTGCTGGGTGTGTCAGGCCTTGTTCTGAAAGGACTTGTTGACTGTGATCAACCTTCTTGACTCTTAACCTTCTTTTGGGTAAACTAAATAGATTTTGTTTCTTAAGTTTCTCATAAGGCAGGCTTTCCAGACCTGGAATCATTCTTGTAACTCTTTACTGAATCCTGTCTGATATTTTTTCAACATTCCTTTTGACGTGTAAATACCAGGACTGGACACAGTATTCCAGTAACGGTCTCACTAAAACCGAGGTTATACCATCTCCTTACTCCTACTTGAGATTCCCCTGCACATACATCAAGGATTGTTAATGCTCTGAGTGACACCATCCCTCTGGAGTCTCTAAAAACATGGTCGTCCATAAAAACTACAGTACATGAGATAAGATAAATTATCAATAGATAGTGGCAATGAAAAAATACTATGGACGAGGCACAGATAGAGGCACTGTGGTGTAAGGGGTAGATCATGGTACTGGAAGTTTGGATACCTGGCTTCAATACTCAGCTCTGCCTCTCAGTATGTGACCTTGAGCTACTCATAGAGGCCAATATATTTAGATTTTCCAAGGTGCTGAGTACCTACAGCTCCCATTGAAGTCAGTATTTTAGAAATACTTTCACTTTTCTTTTTTAGCTACTGAATTTCCCATAGAAATATCTTTGAAAACCTCAGTAGAGGTTTCCTTGTAATGCAATGTCATCTTATAATGCAGTGTGGATTCTCATTTGCTACTGCCTGTATTCCACCAGCCTTAAGATGTGTCTTTTACCTTTGATATTCCTGTTAGTTTTATCTCCATTTCTGATATATAGCTTTTGTTCACAACCTTAAGAATATCTCCCAGGATGGACATAGCCCATTGGTTTTCACTTCTAAAGCTATCATTTTCATAGGGACCCCTAACTCCATTTCCCTGGCACCAGCAGAACCAGAGCCGTTCCTCTGTGTTGGAATGGAGGTGAAGTTTCAACACCCTAGAGATAGGTTGTTTGGAGAGGGAGCAGACTGGAGGAAAATTTGGGGCATAGTTGATGAATGCACCACTTTACATATCTGTCACCTTTTTCTTTCTTCCTCCTCATCCTGTGGATGGGAGACTGGGACTAGCACAGACATGAGGCTGCATTAGCAACTGTAGAGTAGCTCCACTAGCTGTGGCGGAGGATTCGTTCCCCTCCTGGTCCTTCTGCAGAGACAATGCACACTCCATTACCTCAGTTGATGGGCTGTAGCTGGGAATGGCCATCAGTGATAGTATTGTAAAGGTACAAACTCCCTTAAATGCAAAGGTTATAGGAAAGATGTTACACAAAAGCAATATGATTCAGAGATGATCTTACAGCTTCCTAAAGATGGGTGGTTTTTATCTTACATTGTAGATGGCTGGAAAGTTAGAACATTCTAAGTAAGAGGAAAGAAACAACTCTCCATGGTTGTAGCATGAAAAGAGGTTGACAGTTATCCCTATTCTCCTCACTGTTCCATAAATTGATTCATTGCTGGGGATCACCAGATCAAAGTCTGGGTGTTTGCTGTGAAGTATACCTAGTATCGCTCCCATATTTATTTTTAAAGGAACATAAGAATTCCATTATTTTCAAAAACTTGAAGATGCACTCAAGGTCTGGTCTTGCAAAGTGGTAAGTGCCTTAGGATCAGGCTCTTGAGGGACCATGTTCTGTCTCATTCTTCAGTTCAGTTGGCTTTTTGCGGGTCGGTAAGAAGTGTGACATGAGCTTTTTGTGTAACACTTTTATTTCAATTACTAAACTGTAGTCCAAGAACTGTGTGTGTTTCAATAAGACTTTACTTTTCAAACTGCTTTTGCAGGTATAAATTATGCTGTGTAAAGATAGTAAGAAGGGGTTTTTGCTCCCTGTCATGCTTTTCCATACACACAGAAACCATATAATGTGTTTCTGAATGTAGTTTCCCTTAACCTAAATTAATAAGTATAAAACTAATGTCTTTATCAAAGAGCACATCCAGGTTTATTATACATTTACAAAGCTTCGGAAGAGGGATGGTGCATAGAGAAAATATGTAACAAAAGGGCATGTGCCATTAGGTCATTTTAACCACAAAGCTAAAGAACTTGAGGGAGTGGTGAGACCATCAAAATACCATTCTACTGTACAGTTGTTAACATTGCTGAAAACTCCCTGGATTAAACTCTTGAACCTGGAATTATGTTGTTCCCAGTATAGTATGGAAAAAGTGCTTTTAAAAATGTTTATTTTTTTATCTGTATGTTTGCTCCAAAAGGAAAATTAAATTTTACCAGAATTACCACTGAAGTTAGTGGGAGTTTAAACCATTGGCTTCAATGGGATCAGGCTTTGATCTTTAGTATACTTTAAGAACAGGGCCCCATATCACTACCATTCCTGCACACCTTACCCTTGTGAGTAGCCCCTTTGAAGTCAGAGACTTTTTACATGAGTAAGGTAGGTAGGATTTTGGCCCACAGCGTGTGTGTGTGTGTGTGTGTAGGGGCGTGTGCAAAAATTGAAATTTTGACTGCTTTTGGATGGGCACATTCTGTGCCCCTCTGCAGCCCTGGGGTCATGCCCCTGCTTGCCCCCCCCTTGTGCATGCTCCTGAGTGTGTGTATACTATATATAACAAAATACTGTGGGAGATCGATAGAGGTGCACATACATTACATTGTTATATAATTGATAAATAGTAATAATTAACCTTGTATATGGTCAGAGCATCAGTTTAACAATTTATCATACTTCTGATTTTGAAGCAAGAGAAGAATAGGAGCTGTATGCTCATCATGATTGTTAGCAGTAGAGTCTTGTCCATTTATCATGCTATGAGCAGTGGAAAGTGAGAAGTTACACGCAATTCAATTTGTGGCTCGAGCTCTTTGCAACCACAGGTGAGTAGATGACCAACAGAGAGGTGCTTAAGGAGTAATTTCTGTTCTGCACAATACCATCTTGCTTTCAGTTCTTTTTTTAATACACTAGTCAAATAAAGTGACTACTGATCAAGATCTGGCCCAGTTGTATATTGAGAGTCAGTGAACTCAAACAAATCGCCAGAGGACACTGCCAGAATTGACACACAAGGTGGAAACTTGGTTGTTGATGAGACGTCCTGAGACAATGATCGAAGTTTCACCTCTTATGTGATAAACATCATCCCATAAAAGTTGTATGATTTCAGTGAAGGGTGTGGACTTAATACCTCACATAACCCTGCAAAGACTTTTCCTCGAAATTCTTTGCACATCAGTTAGAATTAGGGAAAAACTGGATTCTATCCAAGGCTCTAACACATCCAATGTGGTGGTGGATGAATCACTTAAACCAGAATTCTTAAGGGTGGACATTAATGGTGTGTTCCTTGCTTTCTGGCAACTCAGCTAGAGACACATGAAGCCTGATTTCCGCCCCCCCCCCCCAGAGGTGCTAAGCATCTGTCCCTCCCATTGTCTTACACTGGGAAATTTTAGTGTAAGTGACTTGCCCAACACCGCACATGAAGTCTGTAGCAGAGCCAGAGAGAGGTTTGCCTGAGTCCCAGTTCAGTGCCTTAACACTACTGTTCTTTTTCTTGTAGCCCTCTCAGTCACTTGGACCTCTGCATCACTCAGTGCAGAAATTGTAAGGTATGTGTGCAATAGCTCATATCGGCTTACAAGGCAGGTGTGTGTGTGGGGGGGGGGGGGGAGGGGAGGGGGCGGGATTTGGACCCGTTTTGGGCAACACCAAAAATTATACAAACCTGCCACCCCAGGTCATAATGACATAGATGGGGCTACTTGCCTGAGTTAAGTAAGCAGGCTGTGACCCCTTATATCACTTATATTACATAGTGTTCTAAAAATTATATTTCATATTAGTTATTCTGTGGTACAGTTTCTGAAGAAATAGTTCTTTTTGGCCTCATTTGCTGGAAAGGAGAAATGTCAGTGGGGATTTCATAGCTTTAGCATTCTGACTTTTTCTATTTCTATAAAAATAGATCTACAGTAACATATGATTTCTGTAGCCAGTTATGAATTTCTTAGGAAATTATGTAAACTTGTAAAGAGAAGGGCTGGAATCCAATTTCACAAAGCACCAGACTCCACTTCCAATGAAGAAACTCTTAGGAAACAATAGTTTTAACAAACGCATGCAGAAAAAAACAAGCAACAATTGCAGTATTTGGATTTAGAGTAAATCAGGAGATAGGTAGTTGAGTGATCGTGGAAGGGTTCTACATCAAATATATCCAAATCCAGGTTTCTGCTATATCAGAGTTGGCCTAAAATAAAAATAGACTGTAGGATTAATAACAGTACCACCAAGTTTTTATGTAGCACTTAAGGAACTGTACTTGAAGTTCTAAAGTATGACCCCTTGTTCCCTTCCCACCCCTATTACAATTAAAAACTAGTTCGTGTTAGTCTGAATTTTTGGAAGCAATGTCTCCACATTTTCTGGCCAGCAATATCTCTATCCACTACCTTCAGATTTTTATGTAAATATGTACGACCATCCTATACCACCATTTTCTCAGCACCCAACTGCCCTCACCAAACCCGAATTATCCTCTTAAATTGTTACTGACTCTGGTGACGCTCCCAGAACAAATTCAGATCTGCTTTACTCTCACTCTGTATCATAAGCCTTTTGTGTATCCATAACGTAAACCTTTGTCTTTCTTTTCTACTGTTTCTACAAAAAGGAGCTATTTTGTTTGTTGTCAAACAGTTGGAAAGGGTTTCAGGCTAAAAGTGTCATCTCAGTCATGTAGTGGGCCATATTTATCCAGGACATAACTGAAGTACATGGAGGTATGTCTGGATGAATTTGGCCTGCTATATTTTGGTTCTGGCTTGTATTTGTAATACACGGCTTGTAAGGCGATTAGATAATCTCTGTCCCAAACACATTTGTTACCAAAGCAAATTGACACTGAGCATGAGACTGTATCAGGTGTTGTGTGTTTTCCTGTGAAAACATTAATGGGTGTGTTTCCCCACTAGCAATGGATTATTCCATCCTACTCATGCTATCCTCTGCTATGGTCTCTTCTGCAGCTGTTATAGAAACCTAGTTACAGTGTAAGCCTCTGTTTTGCTTTGAATATGTGTCTGTGTGGATCCTACATGAGATGCACATGTGCCTCATCTGTGCAAAATCAGTCTTTGGAATGGCCATATCTATTAAGGCTGCTCATGTGGCCTGTGCCACCTCACGTTCCTGTGTGATGGCATAAAGAGCGGAGCAGCCACGACCCTCCCTCAGTTCTCTCTTACCCCTTGTGGCTGAGAGATAGAATCCAGCAGTGTCTGACCTGCAGTTTCTTGAAGAATTTATTCTCCTAAAAAGATTTTTGATCCAGTTGGACTTAATAAAGCTACTGACTAATTCAACAAATCCCCTATATAGTGGAGTCTGGTGCTTCATGCCAACTGCCATGTCTAATGGCGGACTCTAAGCCATGCAGATTTAAACGTTGTCCCTCTTGTGACAGACTCATCCCACGCAGATGGGCACAGCAGGCAGAAGAGACAGCCGAATGAGAGTCGCATTCCAGGTGGATGCTCAGTTTCTTGCTGCTTTTCCTCCAGGAACGGTAAGTCCAGAGACTCATCTGAAGCTGCATCTATGAGATCAGTCTGTGAGGGTCACCTCTGATTTTCATCAACAAGTTTCTCTGAACACTGTGTGCGTGTGTGTGTGTGTGCGCGTCCGTGTGTGGTTTAAAAAAAAAAATCCTACACAACACAAAAGCAAAACTCACCATTTGTCCACTAACAAATACTCCACTAAAGCCTTTTCATGTTGTTTCTAGATGGATAATTCTGGATTCAGAATAATATATTCCTCATGAGGGATATTATAAACCCTTCTTTAAAAAAAATCAGATTTGCTCTCTGTTATGGTACGATCCATATTCTATGTAAAATAATAATGTTAGATAAACAATTAGCGGAAAACCACTATTGTTTGGTGGTGCCCGGCAAAGAGCAAGACACATTGGTAAAAGTTAGACAAAGCATTGAGGGCTTCCTGGGATTTTTAAATATCCATAACTGGATTATCTGGCCCTGTTCTTATGTTTTCCAAGGAATACAGCGCTCTGTCATGATTTATGGGCAACCTCTCATCACCATTATCTATGTTGCCAAGATTTTCTTATTAGGAAATATGCTCAAAATTATGAAAAATGTTTGAAATCCTCCTTTATCTGGCATCCCTGCTTGGCGGTCTGCTCAGCACATCTGCAGATAGGGAGAGGAAAAGTGGCTTTAAGCCACAATCCCCAGGGTTGCTGGAGTTCACTCCTGCCTCTAGTGCAACATAGAGCAGCCCAGAGCTGCTCTTAATTATGTTGACTTTTAAACCCGTATAGGCTTTTACACCAGCTGCAGATTGCTGGAGCTGGTACCTTGTGCCACGGTAGGAGGAGGACATAGTATCACCCCAGCAATGCCAGTTGAAGATTTTCCCATAACAAAGGGAATCCTCAGGTGCCCATCTAGGGCAGCCTTAAGTCCACTGTTTACCAGCCTTAACATAAGGCAGGATCTGGCCTTGAATGTTTCAAAGAGAAAATTAGTGATACTACTGAATAAACTCAAAGCTTCACTGTCCCTTCCTCCTGCCCTGAGAAAACCGATACACACAGAGAACTCTGGTTAGAGATAATAAGAGGTGTTGAAGCATTGAGCATTATAGTCATTATTCCTTTTCCAATTTCAACCACCAATAATCACCTACTGAGTTAATGTGAACAGTTCAGAATAAAGAAATGACTGAGAAGAGTGAAGTAATGGCATTTAAATGAGAATCCAAATACACACCTTTATCAACCTAAAACTCTCTTTAATAGTGCTCCCTCTCATATTAGACTGTTTTCTGAATGTGTAGGCCTCAAAATATATATTCATTACCTTCATGGCGAAATCATTTTTTAAAATAAGCACAGTATCCATAATATTAGGTTCCTAGAATGTTTACTTAGAGTAAATGAATATGACGAAATATTTATAAATGAAATTCAATACTTTTGACCAATGGAAAGCTCGTTCGTTAGAAGGAATGTCCTGTACCTTAGGTGTCTCATTCTGTCTATATGTCTAGAGGGAAGTTTCTATTATAAATGTTTATTTCTTACAAAATTTTAAAGACGACATAGAACCCCTGTACATTGACGTATGAGTGAGTCTCTGCTTCACATACACTTTTGCTCCTTCTGCTTCACGTTAATTTTTGCTCCTCCTTCAGGGATTTTCTTGGAATGTGAATATCATAAATAGGACAAAGCAAATGTTTTTTCACCTGATTCCACCCCTTTGTCTTCTGAAAACATTTTTGTGAAGCCAGTCTTTTAAATAATGTATCAGGTCCTTTTCCAGAGCTGAAATTAGCTGTAAAACTTCCATGACCAGTATGAATGCTTCACAGCTAATTCCCTGTGAATTGTGTTGCCGATTTATCCTTGTATTTACCTAACAGAAGACAGAGATAAATGTGCCCATGAGCAGAGCGGGTCAGAGGTTTTTTTTTTTTTTTTTTGACAAACAGTTTTCATTAGAAAATGCTGATTTGTTGAAATCTAAACTTTTTGCAGGAATGCATCAGTTTTGACAATTTTTTTGCCAGGAAGGTATTTCATGTCCAGGACAGAACTGAGAGAAAGTGTGTGTGTGTTTGAGAGAGAGAGAGGGAAGCCACCCACCCGACTCCAGAAAAGCCACATGGTTAGAACACTCATGTGGGAGCTCTGTGCTGGAATTTGAACCTAGGTTCCCCCCATCCCAGGTGAGTGCCCTAACTGCCTGCCTATTCTGGGGGTGGGGTCTTGTTCTGATTTTTTCTGAAAAAATTATAAAAGTCTTGTTTTTGCCCCTCCCCCCGCCTATTGAACAGGAAAAAAATTTAATATCTTGAAAATTTTAGCAGGACAGAAAATCCTTTGCCCACCCAGCTGTACACAAAATGGACCACAAAATACAGTAGGTGTAACAAAATAAAAAAAGAGGAAAAACATGTCACCTGACAGTGGACTCTAATACCTCACCGAACTCCTATCTTTGCTTCGCACACCTGTTTGCACGTAAACCTAGCTGGTGAGCAGAGCTGCCCAGCTTTCTGCAGCTCCAGGGGTGATATTTCACACTGATGCAAAAAAAGTTATTGATGTGCCCCCATCTCCTCCTCGTTCTGTGATCAGTGAGCGCAAGTGTGAGGGGGGCAGGACCCTTTTTCATCACACACCTCAGATGCAAGAAGGGCTTGGGGAAAAACAGGGCTGCTGGAGGGAGGCTGGGGAAGCCAGCAGGGACCTGGATATTGGAGGAAGTCAAGGGCCACTGTGGTGTGTTGCTGCAGGGGCAGGAGGGAAGAGACTCTGTAAGAGTCTGCAATGTTTATAGTTTTAGTTTATTAGTTTATAGTTGTCCAAAACACTCTCAGCTACACTTCCGTATTTGTGGCTGTGGTTCATGGCTGCTCCTGTTCTCAATTTCTTCTAAGTGTAGCTCTTAAGCATACTTGGCCATGGCTCTGGGCTTCTCGTAGAAGTAACTTGAAATCCTACAGTTGTCAGCCACGTATGACTTTGCATTCACTGGCTAGAACTGAAATACCTATGCCCTCACCACACCTTGCCTACATCCATCTTGCCCCCTTTCACCTCTACATAACCGGGTTTTGTTACAATTAGGATATTGAGATTTGTTCTCATTTTTGAGCACCGTGCTCATTACTCCACCCTTTATGGAAGCCTCTCTGTGCAGGCACTAAGCAAAATGAGGGCTAAGCCAACACTTGTGCTTTTTTCTCTCCGTGTGTAAATATTTAAAAATAATAAAGGATAGTCTGAAAAAGTGCCTTCAGATTAGGCCCGAGGGAGCATTGGTAGGGTGCTAAGAGGTAGCTTGCACACGCCTGTATTGTACCTGTTCTGTGACTACAGAGAGGATTTTGCTGCTGGAATCCAAGGCTGTCGAATAGCACCTTTCAGTTTTAGAATATAAATAAAATAAGCACCAGAAAATCATTTTTTTTTTTAAATTACAGTAGAATCCCCAGTGTACTACTACTGTCATTAGGGTTGGGTTGTGCATTTCATTCTGCATAGAGGTTAATCATTGGTTCATGTTCTGAAGAAAAGCTAGGAAGTTATAATTTTGATTCAATCTCCTTCACATTAGATTAGCTGGGGGTGCATTAACAAAAACGTTTCCTATTCCTGGCTTCTGTTTATCCCTAGCTTTGAAATAGGTGAAGATGTGTCAGGAGAAGATGACATAGCTGATGCTCCATTTGCTTCTGTGAGGCATTGAACAAGGATGATTAAGGATGGCAGAAGTTATGTTTCACCAAGAAGACACATCAGTCCTTGGTAATTAGCAATTTTAGGGCTCAATTTTATTAGAAGCTGAGCATTTGACTCTAGTAGAAGTCAACTGGAGCTATGGATGAATGCTGCCAAAACACAACATGAAAGAACGTTGAGTCTGTTTTTAATGTAAGTAAGTGGGATGAATTAGCAGTATTTTCATTTACTTCACCAAGCAGCACTGACAGCTTGACCCCTTAAACTCCTATCAACAAGTCCAGTCATTCGTACAATACTAAACTGAGACAAGGACTCTCCTCCTTTCCTTGGCTGCTGCCATCGTCCTGACCCCTGCTCTTGTGTCCCTCGCCTTTCTTGTTCAAACATGAGAGTGGATGAAGAGCCTCTTGTTCTTTGCTCCCCTTCTCTGTGGCTAGCTGGTGAGACAAAGCACAGAGCCACTTCTTGGCTCCACGAAGTTACTCCTGTTCCTCTCAGCCCCATGTTTTTTGTGGAGGTGGAGATAGGCTGAGCTGCAGGTCAGAGAAGGTAGTATATTTTTGGCTAGAGAGAAGACCTGCTGGGTGTGTCAGGCCTTGTTCTGAAAGGACTTGTTGTCTGTGATCAACCTTCTTGACTCTTAACCTTCTTTTGGGTAAACTAAATAGATTTTGTTTCTTAAGTTTCTCATTATAAGGCAGGCTTTCCAGACCTGGAATCATTCTTGTAACTCTTTACTGAATCCTGTCTGATATTTTTTCAACATTCTTTTTGACCTGTAAATACAAGGACTGGACACAGTATTCCAGTAACGGTCTCACTAAAACCGAGGTTATACCATCTCCTTACTCCTACTTGAGATTCCCCTGCACATACATCAAGGATTGTTAATGCTCTGAGTGACACCATCCCTCTGGAGTCTCTAAAAACATGGTCGTCCATAAAAACTACAGTACATGAGAGAGAGATTTATCTTATCAATAGATATTGGCAATGAAAAAATACAGTGGACAAGGCACAGATAGCGGCACTGTGGTGTAAGGGGTAGATCCAGGTACTGGAAGTTTCAATACCTGGCTTCAATACTCAGCTCTGCCTCTCAGTATGTGACCTTGAGCTAGTCATAGAGGCCAAAATATTTAGATTTTCCAAGGTGCTGAGTACCCACAACTCCCATTGAAGTCTATATTTTAGAAATACTTTCACTTTTCTTTTTTAGCTACTGAATTTCCCATAGAAATATCTTTCAAAACCTCAGTAGACATTTCCTTGTAATGCTCATTTGCTACTGCCTGTATGCCACCAGCCTTAAGATATGTCTTTTACCTTTGATTTTCCTGTTAGTTTTATGTCTATTTCTGGTATATAGCTTTTGTTCACAACCTTAAGAATATCTCCCAGGATGGACATAGCCCATTGGTTTTGACTTCTAAAGCTATCCTCTTCCTAGGGGCCCCTAACTCCATATCCATGACAGCAGCAGAACCAGAGCAGTTCCTCTGTGTTGGAATGGAGGTGAAATTTCAGTACACTAGAGATAGGGTGTTTGGGGAGGGAGCAGACTGGAGGAGAATTTGGGGCATAATTGATGGATGCACCACTTTACATGTCTGTCACCTTTTTCCTTCTTTCATCCTGTGGAAGAGAGACAGGGACTAGCACAGACCTGAGGCTGCATTACCAACTGTAGAGTATCTCCATAAGTAGTAGCGGAGGATTCGTTGCCCGCCTGGGTCCTTCTGCAGAGACAATGCACACTCTATTACCTCAGTTGATGGGCTGTAGCTGGGAATGGCCATCCATGATTGTGTTGTAAAGGTACAAACTCCCTTAAATTCAATGATTATAGGAAAGATGTACACAAAAGCCATATGATTTTACAGCTTCCTAAAGATGGGTGCTTTTTATCTTACATTGTAGATGGCTGGAAAGTTAGAACATTCTAAGTAAGAAGAAATAAACAACTCTCCATGGTTGTAGCATGAAAAGAGGTTGACAGTTATCCCTATTCTCCTCACTGTTCCATAAAATGATTCATTGCTGGGGATCACTAGATCAAAGTCTGGGTGTTTGCTGTCAAGTATACCTAGTATCGCTGCCATATTTTCTTTTAAAGGAACATAAGAATTCCATTGTTTTCAAAAACTTGAAAATATACTCAAGGTCTGGTTTTTCAAAGTGGTAAGTGCTCTTGAGGGACCATGTTCTGTCTCATTCTTCAGTTCTGTTGGGCTTTTTGCTGGTCTATAAGAAGTGTGACATGAGCTCTTTGTGTAACACTTTTATTTCAATTACTAAACTGTACTGCAAGAATGGGGTGTGTTTCAATGAGACTTTACTTTTCATACTGCTTTTGCGGGCAGGGCTGGCCTTACCATGAGGCCAACTGAGGCAGCCGCCTCAAGTGCCAGACTGTGGGGAAGGGGCAGCACTGGGACCCAGAGTGTAGAAAATTGTCTGCTGCTGGTGCATATGAAATCTCTCTGCTCTAGATGCACAGAGATGGTGGAGTGCTGTGCTGGAGGAAGGAGGGCACAAGAGACATAACAGGCAGGCAGGAGAAAAGGTGAGAGGGAATAACAGAAAGCAGCAGGAGCTGCAGGGAGAGAGAGGAGAAGGGGCCTCTTCTGTACCTCTCTAGCACCCCCCCAGGAGCCTGGACTGATTAACACCAACTTCTCAGGGAGCTTCCTGTTTCTTGCTGCTTCCCTGAACCCACTTGAGGAGAACAGGCAGTCAACTGAAGTAGTAGGAGCCAGCTAGGCCCTTAAGACGCTGATATCTTCCCTCACTCAGGCCCTGCTACCAGCCTGCTTATTTGTCCCCTTCAACTGAGTGTTGAGAGCCACTATAGCTGGCACAGAACAGCAGTCATGAGTGAAAGAAGAAAACGTCCCTTCGGGGCAGCGTTCAGAAAAAGCAAGCAAGCAAAGGAAGCTTTTCTATCTAAGTAGGAAGCAGCTCTCCTGAGATACATAGACGCAAATGTTCACGGTGAGCCTTCCGGCCCCAGTGAGGATGAGAATGGTGAGGAGATGCCTGATCTTCCAGTTAATCAGAGTGCAGGTGACCTGGCAGCTACTGCAGCATCCATATCTCCATCTCAAATGGATGTAACCATGCACATTCCTAAAGAAAAGTGTAGATCAGAGGAGTGTTGTGGAGCCGCAAGAAACAGCTGCTGCTGAGTTTAGTTCCTTAAGTCTAGATGATCCAGGACTGTAGACCCACTTGAGCAGTAGCCTGAGGGACTTCCTTGTACTGCATGGGCCACAGCAAGTGAAAAACTTCATGTTCCCCAAAGACCATGAAAATAGAAGTTTCCATCCAACACATTACTGGTGTGAAATCCCCAATGGTGACAAAATGGAGAGGCCATGGCTTATGTACTCAAAAACCCAGAATGCTGTATACTGTTTTTGTTGCAAACTCTTCCAGTCTAATGTTCGAGCCACATTGGGTTCTACAGGAACAAAGGACTGGAAAAATCTGGCTAGAAATCTGGCATGTCATGAGAAGGCAGCAAATCACCAGAGAGCATTCCATAGGTGGAAAGAGCTTGAGATGAGACTAAGGTTAAAGGCCACCATAGATGATCAGTGTCAAGAGAAGATTGCATCAGAGTCTCTTTACTGGCAAAATGTTCTGAAAAGGCTTATTGCCATTGTGAGAATGCTTGCTACCCAAAACCTAGCACTGCGTGGCACTTCAGATCAGCTGTATGTGCCAAACAATGGAAACTTCCTTAAAATTGTGGAGCTGATGGCTGAGTTTGCTGCTGTACTCCAGGAGCATCTAAGAAGAGTCACCACCCAAGAAATGTACACACACCACTACCTTGGAAAAACCATTGAAAATGAGTTCACACAGTTACTGGCAACAAAAGTCAAACAGAAGATAGTGGCAGATCTGAAGTCAGCAAGATATTACTCTGTTATTCTGGACTGTACACCTAACATCAGCCATACAGAACAAATGACTTTAATGGTGTGTTTTGTAACAACAACAGAACCTAGTGAAAATGTCCCTGCAATGGTGACTGTCAGAGCATTTTCTAGAATTTATTGGCATTGATGATACTACAGGAACTGCTATGACAAATGTGCTTCTTAAAAAGCTGGAAGATACGGGAATTGCGATAGCTGACATGAGAGGTCAGGGCTACGATAATGATGCCAACATGAAAGGAAAGAACAGAGGAGTGCAGACACAGATCCGAGAGTTAAACCTTCAAGCTTTTTTTTGTCCCATGCAGTTCTCATTCATTGAACTTGGTGGTCAGTAATTCTGCATCAGCTTCTAGTGAGGCTGCTGAAATTTTTAATGAAATTCAAAGCATCTATGTATTTTTCTCTGCATTGATGGCAAATTTTGAAACATCCTCTCTGACACTGAAACCACTGAGTGCCACATGATGGGAAAGAGAAAGCTCAGTGGTTTGAGCATTGGCCTGCTAAACCCAGGCCAATGCTCAGTCCTTGAGGGAGCCACTTGGGGATTGGCCCTGCTTTGAGCAGGGGGTTGGACTAGATGACCTCCTGAGGTCCCTTCCAACCCTGATATTCTATGATTTTATAACCCCGCAAACACTTTTCCTTGAAATTCTTTGCACATCAGTTAGAATTAGGGAAAAACTGGATTCTATCCAAGGCTCTAACACATCCAATGTGGTGGTGGGTGAAGCACTTAAACCCAAATTCTCAAGGGTGGACATTAATGGTGTGTTCCTTGCTTTCTGGACACTCAGCTAGTGACACATAAAGCCTGATTTTTTTTCAGATGCTAAGCATCTGTCCCTCCCAGTGTTACACTGGAAAATTTTAGTGCAAGTGACTTACCCAACATTGCACATGAAGTCTGTAGCAGAGCCAGAGAGGTTTGCCTGAGTACCAGTTCAGTGCCTTAACACTACCGTTCTTTTTCTTGCACACATCTTACAATTTCTGCACTGAGTGATGCAGGGGTCCAACAACTTATATCAGCTTACAAGGCACGTGTGTGTGGGTGGATGGGGGAGGGGTGGGATTTGGACCCATTCTGGGCACCACCAAAAATTATACAAACCTGCCACCCCAGGTCATAATGACATATATGGGGCTACTTGTCTGAGTTAAGTAAGGAGGCTGTGACCCCTTACATTACATAGTTCTAAAAATTAAATTTCATATTAGTTATTCTGTGGTACAGTTTCTGAAGAAATAGTTTTTTGGCCTCAGTTGCTGGAAAGGAAATATCAGTGGGGATTTCAATGCTTGTGCATTCTGACTTTTTCTATTTCTATAAAAATAGATCTACAATAACATATGATTTCTGTATCCAGTTATGAATTTCTTAGGAAATTATGTAAGCTTGTGAAGAGAAGGGCTGGAATCCAATTACACAAAGGTAATGAAGAATCTCTTAGGAAACAGTAGTTTTAACGAAGGCATGCAGAAAAAACCAACCAATAACTGCAGCATTTTGGTTTTAGAGTAAATCACGAGATAGGTAGTTGAGTGATATATGGAAGGGTTCTACCTTAAATATATCCAAATCCAGGTTTCTGCTATATCAGTGTTGGCCTAAAATAAAAATAGACTGTAGGAATAATAATAGTACCACCAAGTTTTTATGTAGCACTTAAGAAAGTGTGCTTGAAGTTCTAAAGTATGACTGCTTTTTCCCTTCCCACCCCTATTACAATTAAAAACTAGTTTGTGTTAGTCTGAATTTTTGGAAGCAATGTCTCCAGTTTTTTTTGGCCAGCAATATCTTTGTCCACTACCTTCCCCTCTTTATGTAAATGTGTACGACCATCATATACCACCCTTCTCTCTCAGCACCAAACTGCCCTCACCAAACCCTAATTATCCTCTTAAATTGTTACTGACTCTGGTGATGCTCACAGAACAAATTGAGACCTGCTTTACTCTCTCTGTATCATACACAAAAGGCTTATCCATAACGTAAACCTTTGTCTGTCTTTTCTACTGTTTCTGCAAAAAAGAGTTATTTTGTTTGTTGTCAAACAGTTGGAAAGGGTCTTGGGCTAAAAGTGTCATCTCTAAATGTACTGGGCCATATTTATCCAGGACATAACTGAAGTACATGGAAGTATGTCCAGATGAATTTGTCCCGCTATATTTTGGTTCTGGCTTGTATTTGTAATACACGGCTTGTAAGGCGATTAGATAACAAATGTGTCTGGGACAGATATTATCAAACCGAATTGAGACTGAGCATGGGATTGTATCAGGTGTAGTGTGTTTTCCTATGAAAACACTCAAGGGTGTGTTTCCCCAATAGCAATGGATTATTCCATCCTACTCATGCTATCCCCTGCTATGGTCTCTGCTGCAGCTGTTAGTCTTAACCTTCATCAGATTAAGCACTGGTGTTCCAGGACCTTTTGACCCAGATCACCGAGACCATGGACATCGGTGAACAAGGAGAAGTCCCATGAGATCATCAATATCCTGAGCTCATCAACCCTAGACAGCGCTGCCCAAACAGACAATCTAGGACTGCATCAAAAAGGATATACTGAAGCCAGTGAAGGCAAACCACAGCCACTCTTCCTCTTCCTCAGCTCTCATCCAAGAGGTCTGAAAAAAAGGCCCTGTTTGCAAAAATATATATATTTTTTCATATGGGAGAGAGTGGCTGCCTTTCTATCAAAACTCCCACAGGATAGTAGAGAGGAACTGAGAGATGTCATAAAGGTGGGCCAGATGATCAAAAAAACCTCCTTTTACAAGTGGCCATGGATGCACTGGATGTGGTTGCCATGATGATGGCTGTGGCCAGCAACATGAGACAGGCCTTCTAGCTTCAAGCGCTGGAATCCCTAGAAAAGAGCAACACAGATGAAGCAAGCAAACAGATGAAGCGCTCCTCTCTCAAAGGTTCTAAGCTCACACGGCAATCACTGAGGATTTACACACGAGGGCCCTACCCATAGAAATACCAACCCCAACAGAGGAAGAGAGCTCCCATCTAGCACCAGATTCAACAACTGGAGCACTCTCTCAGAAGAAGACCCAGTACTCCGGGAAGCGACAATTGTCCTCCTCTGTTGCAAAAACGGCACCCTCTCAGAGGCAGCAGGTTTGATGGGAATGTTGGGGGCCACACCAGAGCAAACCTAGGCCTTCCCAACATCTTTTGGAAGCTGCCTTGCACTCTTTCATTGGGCATGGTCTACAATCACAGCCAACAAATGGGCACTGCACATCCCCCAAGGCTACTCCTTTCCCCTTATCCAGCCTCCTCTTTCCCATCCCTGTTCATGGACCCTTCTTACAAGAGCTAGTGCCAACATACGTGGCCTCATTGCTTTATCTAGGAGCTATAGAAAATTACTGGAGGAGTACAAAATAAACTCACTAGCAAATAGTTTGCTGTTGAGATAAAACAGCTGCTGTGGTCAGAAACTTAAAAGCCTGGAAGTGATTGTACTCTAAGCAAGAAATTGAGAACTTTTGCCTGTGCAGGGGAATCAGGGAACACTGTTTCCTTCAACATCATAGCTTATGGGAAGTTCTGCTCTCCCCCTCATCTCCCAGTTCCTGTTCCTGAAGTTGATACTTCATTGGCTGCCCTAGCAGAAGCTGCTGCACATAAATGAGCAATGTGTCAGAGGGCACTTTCATACAAGGAAAAGAAAGCTCAGTATCAGGTCACAAAAAGCAGAACTACTGGTGCAATGGGTCACTTGTCACTGTAAGTCCATAGCTCTTGAGGCTTCAAAGGCTATTTTATATCAGTTCTTCTATTGTGCTCATCGCTATAGTATCTAAGTGTCTTCCAGTAGTGTATAGCACAACTTGACTAACATCTGTGCCATGTTGTTTGTTTTCTCATTCTCTCCTCAGGAGTAGAAGTGTGTACAGGGAGGGTCTTGTTTTGATAGGGTTTGTTTGGTTTGTTTTAACATACATGTTGCTATGCGTTTGTTAGAGAAGGCAAGGGCAAAGAAGTGGTGAGATCTGTGAGGTCCTTAGTTCCTGTGAGAGTTCATTCCACTGTCTCAGACCAGCCACTGAGAAAGTTCTGTCTCCTGCACAGATGAGCTTTACCCACAATCCACTTTAGTTAGCTAAAGTGTGAGAGAGGTAGTTTTGCAGAATGAAAGTTAAATTTTGTCCTCTGTCTTATGTGTAGTTCACATTGGTTTAACTTTATGTGCATAAAAACTAAGAAAACATGTGAAAGTACATAAAACATGCACAAACAAGTAGATGAACAAAATGTCATCCAAAAAACCCTCAAGTCTGTTTAGCCTTCTCTATAAAGCAAATTGAGCATTTGTGTTGAGTTGTGCAATTCTTAGAATTAATATAAACTGAGATATTTTCTCTAGTTCAAGTAATTGTGGGTGGTCTGAGCTATTGGACCAATGGTGGTCACCATTAAACTCATGCATTCCCGTTCCAATCAGTGCAGTTGCATGGGTGTAAATGAGGACAGAATTTGGCCTTGGAGAGTAAAGCCGTAAGATGTATGTAAAACCTGTTGTTAAGTGAAATTTCGGATTCTGTTGTATTAATGGCATCAGAGAGCATCAAGTTTGAAAGTTACACAGCTCTTCCCTACCCTGGAGAATAGATAGGAGATTTTTGGGGAGGGAAGCAGAAGAGGGAGCAGCAGATGATATTCTCATTGGGATGGCTTGGGAGGCGGAGGGAACTGCTGGAGGTGCCCACCCTCCCCCCAGGATTGGGAAGCAGAGAAGGGGACCCTGCAGCAGCTGCACCACACCCCTGCCTTGGAGAGGGACACGATGAACTACCAGAGGTACATTGGGAGGGGCAAGGGGTAGATGAGGAGTTGGGGACCTAAAGTTGATGTAGGGGTTGCGGGGAGTATAATTAGTTGAGGGATGGACAGATGTAGGGCCGGGAACAGAGAAGAAAAATCAATGAGAACGTTGGTTTTTGGGGAAGAAACTAGAAGCTCCGCACCATCAGGCAGCAGCTAAAGCTTCGCATCAGAGGCCAAAATCACCTTATGCGCTATGTTTGGGAGAGCTGGGATCACTAACTGTCACACACAGTGATTTGCAAGTCAAAAGACAGACCAAACAACACAATCTTATCTTTAAAAGAAGTCATGATTTTGGGCCTTGTTTAGAGTTGCTAACCCTCCTGGACTGTCCTGGAGTCTCCCAGAATTCAAGATTAATTGTGATGAGGCCTCCAGGAATACATTCAGCCAAAATTGGCAACCCTAGCCTTGGAAATAATTTTCCTAATAATTTTATTAAGGTTTACCATGACTCAGATTCCACACAAGCATTCCTTTGTTAGTCAAAGACCACATGGTTTTGGTTACATCCAAAATATCAGCTTAAGTATTTACACCCTTATATTCTATATCCTGTGACAAAGTTCCTCCTCTATCTTGGTGGGTCCTGCACTTATTGGCAGATTTTCTTGCCTCAGAGATTCACCATGTGGGTTGGAGAACAGCCCAGAGACCTTCCCCTCTGGAAGAACCCACAGTCCAGGTCAATTGGGAGGTTTGGGGGGAACCCGGGCCCGCCCTCTACTCCGGGTTCCAGCCCAGGGCCCTGTGGACTGCAGCTGTCTATAGTGCCTCCTGTAACAGCTGCATGACAGCTACAACTCCCTGGGCTACTTCCCCATGGCCTCCTCCAAACACCTTCCTTATTCTCCCCACAGGACCTTCCTCCTGGTGTCTGATAACACTTATATACCTCAGTCCTCCAGCAGCACACCCTCTCAGCTCCTTGCACCTCTTACTCCCAGCTCCTCACACTCACACCACAAACTGAAGTGAGCTCCTTTTAAAACCCAGGTGCCCTGATTAGGCTACCTTAATTGATTCTAGCAGCTTCTTAATTGGCTCCAGGTGTCCTAATTAGCCTGCCTGTCTTAACTGGTTCTAGCAGGTTCCTGATTACTCTAGTGCAGCCCCTTCTCTGGTCACTCAGGGAACAGAAACCCTGTCTGACCTGGGACTAATAGATCACTCTCCTGTAGCCCTCTGGCCTGGAGGAAGGGAGGGAGGTAGGGGGCTACTCCTCCTCTTTCTCTGCTACCTGCTTGCTGGCTGGCTGCTAGACCCACCCACACCCTTGGTTGCTGCTGCTCCAGCTACAGCCCCTTGGGGGGGGCCTGCTGGCCCACTCCCCAGAGGAGGGGAGGAAGAGACCTCAGCCATTGCTCCTGCTGCTGGGGATGTCACCACCACCTCCACCTGAGAAGGGTTCTTCCTGCTGGCCACCAGACTGCCGCCTGGAGCTGCTGCATTTGCTGCTGGAGCCCTGAGGAGAAGAAGAGGACCATCTGCCAGTGGGGGAGCGCGTAGGAATTCTACAGACCACCGTGGAGGGGGCCCTCCCGGACTGAGTAACTTTTGAACTGTGCTCTTGTGGTGGGGATCTAGACTGTGTTTGTGGGGACACAGGGGGTGTGGCGTGGAGCCTGCCCCCTGGTCCATCTGTGTCCCCCCCGACCCCCACCACCACCACCACCATCATCGTTGTCCCCTCCACCACCCCCACTGGCTACTTACCATCTACCTTGAGCTCCTGCCTCTGGGATTTCAGCTGCTCACCTAGGCTTGCTACGCCCTGTTGCCACCATTGGGCCTGATACAGCAGCCAGCTTCCAAAGACTTTCTTTTTGTTACAAGCGCACGTGGGTGCACGTACCCCCCCCCCTTTTGGACTGACCCCCTCCCCCCTGCAGCAAGCCCCCAGCTTTGCCCCTGCTGCCTACCCATTTGCCCCTTGCTGCCTTTTGCCCCTCGCTAGCTCCAGTTTGTTTGCCTGCCCCGCCCTTTCCCTCTGCAGCCTTTGTTTGTTTGACCCGCCCCAGCCTCTGAAGCTAGCCCCGTGGTTCCTCTGCCCCATTTCCCGCCTGGTTGCTCCCTTCCCCCTGCGGTCCCCTTGCCTGATTAGCCCCTCCCCTCGTGCGCCCATGTCCCCTCCTATGCACTTGTACCCCTCCCCATTTTAGTTTGATTCTGTCTCACTGCACCCCCCAATGCTGTTATATCCTCCCTTCCTTGGTGCAACAAGAGGAGCCGGAAACCTTCCCTGAGTCGGTGACTGACCCCTAGCCCTTGATAGCCCCCCCCATCCACCCCCCCCCTTTTTTTTTTGGCGCCCTCCTCCCCTGCCTACAGCCTAGCGGGGAGGAGTGGTCGACCTGCTTCCCCTTTCCCTACCCCCCCCTCCAGTGTTTGCTCTCCCCCGTCCTCATTATGGCAGGGGACGAGGAGAGTGAGACCCCTCGGGCAGACCCTGCTGCCCCTCCTCCACCCGCCCCACCATCATCCCCCCTAGCCTCTACCTCAACCGCCGCTGCTGAGCCACCTACTACCACCCCCGCTGGAGCGCCGGCAGCGGCAGATACCGAGGTGACCTCCGCTGCTGCCACGTCCCTCGCTCCCTCCGACTCTGGGGGAGCCCCCCCAGCCGGCAGGAAGGGCCAGGGCACAAAAAATGGTAAAGGCCCCGCCAAGAAGGCCAGGCCCTCCATGGCGGGGGCTGCCCCCACTGCCATGGAGGGCACCTCCAGTGGCCCACCTCCCTCCCCGCAAATCCCTGAGCCCATTTGCGGGGTGTTACCCCCCCCATCCAGTGGCCTGGCTGCTGGGACCCCCGATCCCAATATCGCCCATTCCCCTGTCCCTATTCCTGATTCCAGCCCTACCCCTGACACCGACCCCGTCCCTGTCCCCTCCACTTCCCGTGATGCTTTTGCCGCCCCTGGGGCTGTCTCCTTCTATATCCCAGAGGATGACCCCCAAGGAGCGGCCTTTGTTTTTCCCTGTCCCGACCCACCAGGGGCTGCTATTTTCCCTCTGCCGCCCCCCATTGAGCCAGGATCTGAGGCGGGCCACGTGGCGTCGGCCCATCGGACGCCACGTCGAGGGTCTGCCCCCTGCTTGCCCGTCTCGGTGGGCCACGGGGCTGTGACAGGGGCCCCACTGGGGGAAAGCCATAGATCAGTGACCCCACCCCCCCATACGCCGTGGCGGCCACCGTGGGGGCAGATCTCCTCGCGGAGCCCCTGCTACACAACCCCCAGCTTCGTATGCAGGTGGCGCCAGAGGTTGGTCCTGGCAGAAGTCACCAAAGTCGGAGACCTCCTGGACTACGACCGGGGAGACTGGCTGGATCCCCTGACGCTCGCTTAGCGCATGGGGCTCTCCAGACCTCGTACTCCCCGGCGCGTACTTCAGGAGGTGAGGGCCGCTTTGCCGCCCGCTGCTCGGGACTATCTCGACCGGGTCCTGCGAGAGGGCACGCCCCGCCCCGCCCACCCTCCACTCCGAGCCCTCCAGACTTTTTCATCGGGCCCCGTGGACCCAACCAGCCCCCTCCCCGTCCATTTGCCATGAGCCGGCTGCACCATCTGCAGCCGGTTCTGTTCCGGACCGCGCCAAGGAAACATCTATACACGCTCGTGCTCCATGTTCTTCATGTCCTCACCCTCGCGTCCCGCCCCGATACGAAGTGGCAGGACCTTCTGCCACCTCTGGAGGGTGAGGAGCCCCGGTGGGCCAGCCTTTATTCTGCTCTGATCCCGAAGCCCACTGGGGACATCAGTTGGTGGCTCCTTCACAGAGCCGTGAGCACGGGCGTGTACTTGGCGCAGTTTACCCCTATCCCAGACACCTGCCCCTTTTGCGGCGTGAGGGAGACCCTGGCGCATGTTTACCTGGAGTGCTCCAGGCTGCAGCCCCTATTCCGGCTCCTCACGGATATTTTGTTAAGATTTTGGTTGCACTTTTCTCCTCACCTTTTTATTTATGCACTCCCTATCCGTCGCCCCACAAAGTCGCGGGACCTCCTGGTCAACCTCCTTCTGGCCCTAGCAAAACTGGCCATCTATAAAACCAGAGTGAGGAGGTTGGCCGATGGAGTTTCCTGTGACTGTGGGGCGTATTTCAGGTCCTCCGTTCTTTCACGTATCTGGGCAGAGTTCCTCTGGGCGGCGTCCACTGGCTCCCTTGACGCCTTCGAGGAGCAGTGGGCGCTGTCCGAGGTTCTCTGCTCGGTGTCCCCATCTGGTTCGCTTCGTTTGACCCTTTGACCTCACTCCTGTCCCTGTTCTTTTATTAGTTGTCCCCTGTAATTTTTTGGTCTCCAGGTCCTGTGGACCCCCCCTTAGGCTGGGGGGGATCCTTTAGCAGTGGGCGGGCTTTGCCCGCCCACTTCCTGGATCCCAATAGGTCTGGTCACTTAGGGAACAGAAAACTACTCATCCAGTGACCAGTATATTTGCCCTCTACCAGACTCCTGTACCCCACTGGTCTGGGTCTGTCACAATCCATAGCAACAATACAGCTATAAGCATTGGCCAACATACTTACAACAGGATCAGGAGGTGACTTTCCATCATGGCATAACTCTAGAGCAGGTAAGAAAAGGCCTGACAAAGAATGGCTAGGATAGCTTCCATTTTACACACTATAACAAACAAGTGTTGTCACAGCTGGTTATTGGACCTTATTTAAAGCCAGCTGAATCACTTTAGGGCTGCATTCTGCTCTCTTCAAGGTTTGTTTTTGTTCCTTATCTCACTTTGCTATATTTCCCCCTAACTACTAGGCTAAGTATCAGAGGGGTAGCCGTGTTAGTCTGAATCTGTAAAAAAGCAACAGAGGGTCCTGTGGCACCTTTGAAACTAACAGAAGTATTGGAGCGTAAGCTTTCGTAAGCATTTCTCTATAATAAATTAAACAAACATATAACCAATTATTTACTGCACCTGGTGCCCAATTAACCATATTTTCTTTATTTCTATTACTTCAGCTCAAAGCTTTAATAAGATAATGCTGCTATTCCAACTATACATTTAACACAATTAACCCTCCTTTCTCATGATTTCTTTTTGCTCACATACTTTGGGCCTATTGCTCATGCTAATATCCAAACTCAATTTAAAACCATCGTTCACTCAGGCCTAACATGGGTCTATATTCCTACAGGCCCAGCTAATGCTATTTTGGAGTCTAACTCCTGACTTTTTGAACGTTTGGGGTTGACAAAACTGATAACATCACTCAAGTTAGCAACAGTGGATTTCTGCCTTCAGACCAGTGACATTTTGTCCTAACCCAAAATGGCCACCAACTCCAATTGCTATCAGTGGGATTGACTGTCCTCAGCATGGTAGCTGCTGTTTTCCTACAGCCTTTACACATCAAAGCGATGCTGTCCCCATTAAAGATGGCCACCATCTCTGATTGTTTCCAAGGGGACTGAAGCCAGGTTTCCCTCAGGGAAGTCATGGTGACTCCTTAGTCACCATGTGGGGACCAGGCAGGGGACAAGAGAACATGAAGGAGCTGGAAACGAGATTGTGGTGGTAGCCATAGGTGAGTGTTAGGAAACTACAGGAAACTGAGGAGTCTGATGGAGCAAGAGTAAGGCTAAGGAGATGCAGGAATATGTCTGGAATATGTGGTGACTGAGGGGGTGCAGAGGAGTGTAGAGAGCAGGCAGCAGATTGAAAGTGGGTTCAAGGCAGTGGGGAGGCAGGAGGCAGATTGAGGGGGACCCAGCAGAGCATGGGGTTCAGACTAAGAGGTGCAGAGGTATGTGGAGGCAGGAGGAGCCTGAAGGAGGGAGGCAGGAGAAAGTGGCATAGCAGAGAAGGAGACTATGATGGGTAGGAGACTGAGGGGGAAAGAGAAGGAATTAGTAGGTGCAGCTGGTGGACAGGAGACTGGGGGATGCGTGAAAGGTGAGTGTGAGCAAAGTGGCTGGCTATCCTGTCTAGTTAAGGAGGGAGACTGACCTCCCAACTGTACCATATTTCATTGTGGTTTTTGCCATGGGGCATTTAAGGCTCATGGTTGTGCTGCTACACCCAGGCTAGTGGTGTTCTGGGGCTGGTACAACAGTCAGCAGAAGCCAGTGAGAGAACAAGAGGAGCCACCACCAAGCAGCACACGTCCTTGGATATGCGTGTGTGGTGAAATCACCACGAAGAGGACTCAGGCACATGCTGGCAGCACCTCTTCTCCTTGGGCATGTGAGAGGAGCCACTGCGAGCCACTATCTGCTACCAACCTGTAGCCGGAGGCAAGAGGAACAGCAGAGCTGGGAGCACTCTGTGGAGCTGCCCTCCACAACCACTGTCACTGCGTGAGGCAAGCCCACAGGCTGAGAGAAGGAGCAAGGAAGCCTGAAGAGGAACTGAGCTACCACTGCCTTTACTGTTGCTGCTGCTCCCTGGAGCATTTCCAGGTAGTTTCCTGGCTCTTTTAGGGGTTGGGGATGGAGAGCAAAAGTAAGGGAGTGGGGGAGAACAGGAGGCAACAACAGGCAGCAAGGGGAACAAAGGGGAAAATAGGGCTGGGGAGAGGAGGTGGGGGCAAAGGATACTGTTTGTGAGAAGGACATGGATAGAGCAAAGGGGCTCTTTGGTTGTGAATTGTGCTATAAGTGATGGAATACAATGGTTCTTAAGTATAAAACCTCTTTTTGGGGGATGTTATTTCACTGTTTGAGTCCAAATAGGCCAGTTTTGCAATTTAATTCAGCTAATGAGAAAAGATCCCTAAAATCAGGTTTTATGGCTAAAAGCCATTATAATCTGCCACTTGCGGCTCAGCGGGCAAAAAATCCTAGGTGCTTCCATATGTTGGTCATTTGTCATGTATTTTGATGGCTTGTGCCACATATTGGCAGGTTGAGAGGTTTGCTTGCAGCCCTGGCCCTCCCTTTCTTGTATGACAGGGGAAAGCTCCTGCAGGAGGTGATAGAAGGGAACAACCTGCGCTCTGAGGCAGCTCCCAAGAATGGTTGACACAGGGCTGCTCCAGGCTGCACTTCTCTCTGAGGCCTCCAAGCAGCCCTTGAGAGAGATGCACTGGATTTACCTCAAAGCAGCAAACAATACTGTTGGGAGATTAGCAACCTTCCCACACCAACCTCAGTGAACACTGAGAGAGCAGCCAGTTCTGAAGGACCAAAATAATTTCCTGATGCAAAATAGAGTTTCATCAAAAAAAAAAAAAAAAAAAAAAAACACATTTTTTGTGGGGAAAATGTAATTTAAATGACGGTATGGGAAGTTTCTAAACAAAAGAACACTTTCCATGTAACTTTGAATTGAATTTTTTGTTGTATTCAAATAAGTTGGTGGTTATTTGTGTTTTCCCCTCTTTGTCCCCTTTTCATTTTTGCCACTAAATGCAACAGAATGAATAATTTATGTGTATTCCCCACTTTTTTTTCTTTTTTCTCCCCACTCTGTAATTTTTCAAAATTTCTCCCAGCTTTGAAAAAGTTAAGAGTGGCAAAAGGAAAAATAAAACACTGTAAATCTGCCCCTCTGTAACATCTCCAAATGTCCTTAAGTTTTAGTGGAAAAGGGAAAGAAAAAAAAAAGGAAAAAATTAATAAAGCAAAACAAACCTGTAGACAACATTCATTCATTCAGTGGCAAAAAAGAAAAAGGGCTGGAGAAATGGCGGGAGGGGGAGAAATAAACATTTAAAATTCCATATAAAAAACGAAATCAAAACAAAAATTCAATTTGAATCCAAACAAAACAAAAATTTTGATCTGAACCATTTTGAAAATTTCTCACAAAAGATTTGAAATAAAAAGTTGGCTTGAATTTTTTTTCACAGGAAGAAAAGGGGTTTCTACCAGTTCTAGCTCAGTCCCCTTCCATCCAAGTGCTGGTTACCTCTTCACCAGCATCATGCCCCTGCAAAGTGACAATTTTGAGTTATGGCAGCATGATTTATTGTTTAAAATATAAAAGGAAAAATATCCAGAAAGTCCTACAATCCCATGACAGACTGCCTTAGCAGTAGGCTTGGCAGAACTTGATTTTCATTTTTTTTTATAATTTTGACTATCAGTGTTTATTTTTAAGTATTTTTTTATTTTGTTTATTTAAATGTTCACAGTTGCACAAATACAGTAAAAGCTTTGTTATCCAGCATGTTGGGGGAATAGAGGGTGCCGATTAGTCAAAAATTCCGGTTAACTAAGAGTTATAGTTACCAATGGAATACCAATTTTCAAAGAATTAGAATACAATAAAATGAATAAAGTATAAAATAGTATACAGGTACTCACCAATCCAGTAGTAGTACTGCACTGCAGAGTGGTTGGTTTCTTGAAGCACTTAGGTGTATACCAGTAAAGTTTTCTATACAGTAGGTTATTGTATGACACTACATATCACTATGGGCAGCGCATGGCGTACACCCACATCACTAAAAATACACTTAACACTAAAACTCTACTGAACATAATTTAATCTTTCTTTGGTGATTCAGAAGGCACTTCAGGATCTTGCAGTGCCTTAGGATCATCATTATCAACATCAATTATCATTGTACATGTAGAAGGTGTAGGAGGTTGGATTGAATCTGTAATGACCCTATGACACACCCTGGAAGCTGCTTTTTTGAATAAATCCCTAATATCAGCTTGCTTACTTGCCCATTCTGCACTCTGCTTTTATGCAAAAGAGGCAGAAGACAATTGCATAACCTCCTGGGCAGTGTACTAGTCCCTGTTACTAGACTGAAGATTTGTATTAGTAGATCTCAGAAATGCCGGTTAATAGAGCTTTCTGGTTGATAAAGTGCCAGTTAATATAGCTTTTACTGGTATATGGTTTTTAAGCATTTTTTTTAATGTGTATTGATTTAAATGTTCAGTTGCAGAAAATTAGGGGGGAGGGTCAGACAATTATTTAATGACAGTACATGTTGAAAAAAGTAAAGCTTTATAACTGTTAAAATGCAATTTTTCAATACCATATGTCAAAATATACAAGTAAATAACCTTAAATCAAACTCTAAGAAGTTCTCAAGCAGCATTTTTCTTACTTTGCCTATCTATGCATTTTGATTATTATCAGTGGAAATAGTGTGTGTGTGTGTGTGTGTGTGTGTGTGTGTGTGTGTGTGTGTGCGATAAAATCAATGTTGAACAATAGTTACTGATTAAAAAATCACCTCTTTCCAAGCCTACTTATCAGTTTAGGGCACATTCACTTTCAAATAAATGTCTAGTTTTGGCTTTTGTTATCCACTGTTGTCAACTAGTGTGTCATACTCTTCATCATAGATCTCCTCCTCCTCCTAAATTCCAGTTTAGGTTTGGGGCACCAGAAGTATGTTGTAGCAGGGCAGTGTAGCTTACACTGCTGCTGCCCTTAGTGAACCTGTTTTGTGAATAAATGACTTCAGTCTCCCAGGGCTGCCAATTCCATACCTTTCAATAGCACTCAATTTAAAAATGTCATGTATGGGATGCAACTGTAAAGTATACTGCATTATCTATCTACCCACTTTTTAAATGGCCATTTTCTCACTCTATATGTGGGAAACTTTCTCTTTAAAATGATTATTACTAGAATATACAATAGATCATGGCTATCAGTTTCTGAGGAATTTCTGTAGCCCAGCAGAATGTACTGTTGATTATATAAGTGCTTTCCAGCTAATTATCCCTGTATGAGCAGTCCAAAAAATGAGTGAGTCAGCTGGGGCAGAAAATTCACTTGGTACGTCATTAAGCCAGTGTTTCTGCTTCTTTGCAGCATTACACCCTAAAGGGGAATGAGGGTCACCTTATTATCCTGGCAGTAAAAAGAACTTGTGATAAGAAGCATGGGAAGGGATTAATATAGTTAAATTAAGAAAACATCAGCACCCTTTCTAAAAGGTGCTGAGAAAAAATACCTTGCCCAAGGCTGCTACCCAGCCTTCAGCTGCAGAATTTACAGGAATAACTGATGATCAAAGTGAAATCAAGTTAGTAAGAAACCCAGGAGAGTGATGAAGCCCTGAGCTTCACCCTCACAGCTGCTGCTGCTGCTGGCAGTGAACTCCGCACTGAAGACCAACCTTCTTCACTGTGTGAGGAGAGGGGAGGAGATTATTTTTGGTGGTTTGGAAGCCTCTGAAAGATACATATTTTAATTATCATCATGGGAGGGCTTTTTTTTTTGGCAAACTACTGATAGAGTTGCTTTTAAAAGGGGTTCAGCCTTTCCTGAGCCACTTTGGAGGGTGTAAAGTTTTGAGCTGATACACATCTTCCCTTTATGTGGTAAGTATCACAAGCTGTTTTCTGCATTACCAAGGAAAGCTACAAAATTACATTTCACTCTGTGGCAGGTTTTGCATTTAAATATACTGTTAGTCTGAAATTTTCACTCTGAAGTTTTGGTAATATACAGATTTTTCTCTAAAATCTCTTGAACTTTGATTTGTATATAGATCTATGAGTATAATCTTTTCCCCTCTCTCCGCTTATTTATATCATCATATATAGCCAATGTGTGTATACATATTTCAGTTTAACTTTTTAACTCTGAATTTCCTGAGTATGCAATGCTTGTTTTTAAGATAATTACAATGTTCTTGTAATGTTTTAGACTCTTAAATTACTGATACATTTGCACAACCCTAATGCCGATTAATGTTTTACTTTTTTTTTGTCCATAACTATAGTAAAGGGGAAGGATGGTCCAGTGGGTAGGGCACTAGCTTAGGATGTAGGAGACCCTGCTTCAATTCCCTTCTCTGCCATCGACCTCCTGTGTGACCTTGGGCAAGTCACTTAGCCCCTCTGTGTCTGATGTCCCCATCTGTAAAACTGGAATGATAACACTTCCTCATAAGGGTGTTGTGGGGATAAATACATTCAAAATGGTGACATGCTTTGAGTTTTATAGAGAAGAAGTGCTATATAAGAAATAGGCATTATTATTAACACTCCATAAGGCATCCACTTCTTTCTCCGTTGGATACTGATAAGCCATATGTACCCCCTTAGTCATACCTGCACTCTTAACACAAAAATCAACCTCTGCGATGGTAAGGTGGAATGATGTTACTTCTATATGGACTGTATGAAAGTCAGATGTGCCAGTTTCTTGATACAAAAGTGTATGAGGTTGAAACTAAGATTTTGTGGCAGAGCACAAGTTTGCTAAAATTGGGGTACAAATGGCTTTTCAGTATCTGCTAGAGCTGGAAGTGAAAGAGTTATTGATGATGTAGAAGGGTATGAGAAAGTGGCAACGAATGCCAGAAGCTTTCCCCTTCATATCTTATTTCAATGTTTCTAAAATTTTGGGTGAGTCTGACCTGTCCTGCTGCAATCTTAACTATGATGAAAGTTTCTGCTTGTGTTAATGTATTGTATATAAATCTATACATATACACACTGTACTTTTTGTATATTAAAAGATGCTGGTTTGCAAATGAAGGTATTCCATCCTTTGAAAATCTAATATTCCCAAGATAATTTCATTCTTATTCTGACCTGGATATTACACAAAACTCCAGCATTTATCATTTTTTAATATTTTACTTCTACAAATCAATTTAACATACAGATTATGAAGAGTTCCCTAGGTTTGTCTTATTTATCACATTTTTTTCTATTTATGCTCTGACTTGAAGATATTGAGGCATGGTAGTAGTTTATATTTGAGAAATTATTGCACTAGAACAGTGGTGGGCAAGCTGCGGCCCACACACAGCCCGTCAGGGTAATCTGCTGGCGGGCCACGAGACAGTTTGTTTACATTGACCATCTGCAGCTCCCAGTGGCTGCAGTTCGCCGTTCCCGGCCAGTGGAAACTGTGGGCAGCCGTGCCTGCGGGCAGTCAATGTAAACAAACTGTCTTGCAGCCCGCCAGCAAATTACCCTGACGGGCCGCAGGTTGCCCACCACTGCACTAGAAATATATGCATCTAAAGGAAAGATTTTTTTTAACCTCCTCTAGGAAATGGATATTTTAGCCTGATGACTTTAAAGGCAGGGATTACTAGGTTCCTCAAAACTACAATAAGACTTGATACTAAAAAGTTACAAGTGTGTTTTGCTTTTCACGTCTTGCTAGGTCAGTGGTTCTCCAGCTTTCCAGACTACCATATCCCTTTCAGGAGTCTGATTTGTTTTGCGTATTTCGCGTTTCACCTCACTTTAAAACTACTTGCTTATAAAATCAGACATAAAAATACAAAAGTGTCTCAGCACACTATTACTGAAATTTTAGTTTGTACTGAGTTTGCTAGTGTTTATGTAGCCTGTTGTAAAACTAGGCAAATATCTAGATGAATTGATGTACCTCCTGGAAGACCTCTGTGTATCCCCAGGGGTTGAAAACCACTGCACTAGGTGATCCCAAAATTGCCGTGTTTACAAAGAGCTAAACTTTGTCCAGGATTGCATAACCACTCAGGGGAACATAGGGTGACCAGATAGCAAGTGTGAAAAATCGGGACAGGGTGTGTGTGTGTGGGGGTAATAGGAGCCTATATAAGAAAATGACCCCAAAATTGGGGCTGTCCCTATAAAATCAGGACATCTGGTCACCCTAGGAGAACAGATCTCCCTTATGCCTCTGTCTGGATCTGGGCATGGAAGGGGAAAGTGGAAATGTGCCTGGCTTGTTCTCCCAGAGTGAGATGTGTGTAGAGAGCAGAAAGAAAAACAGGCACGTTGGTTTGCCAGGCCAGGAGTATAATTTACCGGTGATTGTAGCTGAGTGGTAAAAAGCAGAATCCCCAATAGTATTGTTCAAGCATTTTGAAATAGTATTGAATGTTTGCGATAACATTACATTGCCATCATCATTCAGTATAAAATGTAGTATTAGAAATTAACGATCAGCCCCCTTTCCTCCATTGCATTATCCCCCCTTCCCACTACCTGCCAAAAGCTCCTCCTTGGGTGTATTGCAAAGAATGGGCTCCGCAGGGGCTCACAGGGAGGGAGGTCCCATTCAGGAGAAGGAGGGAACCATATTAGTGGAGGCGTTGCATACTTCTAGAGAAAATGCAGAAGTTTCCCAGCCCCAGGGATCCAGAGCGAGTGGACTCCCTGAGGGGGCCCATGGCGAGAGACAGGAGTGCTGAAGGCTCAGAGAGGTGTGGTCAGAGCCATAATAAGAAACTAGATTTGAAAGGTAAGGTGCTGATTCAGTGGAGAAGGGGAATCCAGTGGAGGGGTACAAAGTGGAAATGATGTAATCAAAATCACCTTGGAAACATTTTAAATAGCTTTGAAGCAGGAAGGTTGGAGGCATCAGTGCCACACAGGTGAGATTACAATAATTAATGTCTGATTTCATGGATAAAGAAGAAAACAATGTATCCTTTACCATTTTCCTGTTTCTTTATCTATAGTGCTTTAGGTTCTTATAAAAGCATTTTGGGATTGGATTACAACTTTCCCAAACCTGTAAGTTTCCTTATACTAGCGCATTATGCAGTCATGTTCCTTGTGATATTTGATATATGGGACTTTTATTTTATTTTTCCAGAATTAAAGCTTGGAACATTCATTCATAATATGAAGATGCTGCTGACTTTGTTCCTCTTCCTTATTGGGAGTCAAACTTCAGTAACTCAGACGCCTGGTATTTCAGTATCCTTTGTATTCTGTTGTATTATGTGATTTTTTTTTTTAATACAATATTTAGTCCCCAATTTTCCCAATAAAAATTGAGGTGAAGCCTGAGACTCTTGAGTCAGGATCTCTATACCTTATGAGACTTTGTATAATAGACTGAAACTGTGTTTGGATAATGGAGCTGGACATTAGATTTACATATTAGGTTGATCAGTGCTATCGTAAACCTTGACAGACTTGTATAGATTAGGGCCAAATTCAGAGGTGAAAATGCAGATAGCGTATAAATGAAGCCCACACATGTAATTTAGTTATTTTCAAGTGGGTACCTGGGATTTAATTACTCAGCATGTGCAAAAGGAGGATCCAGTCCTGCTCCCTACTCACATGAGTTCTGTTGGGGTCACTGGGATTCTACATGTAAATTTTGCAGAACTGGGTCCTTGGTATAAATCCCAGGCACAGCAAGAGCTAAATTGTGGCATTGCATGTGGTGTAAACTGTGAATTGATGGTGAACCCTCTCACACAAGGTGTACAGGTTACATCAGTGGCTTTGCTTCATGGAGTTCCCCTTCTGGAGATCTGTAGTGTGGCAACATGGAGCTCTATGCACAGTTTTACTAGGCATTATGCCCTAGAATGAGTCTCTTCAGCAGATGTATCCTTTCATATTGCAGGATCATTCTGCCAAACACATCAGGGTTCCCTGCGCCCTCCTCATTGAGTACTGCTTGTGAGCCACCTTGAATTGAATACACATAGGGACCGTCATTTGAAGAAGAAATTCTGGTTACTTACCTTACAGTAACTGGTGTTCTTCAAAATGTGTGGCCCCGATCTGTATTCCACTACCCACTCTGCTTCTCATCCCTTCCTTGGATTATTCATGGTAGAAAAGGAACTGGAGTGGTGGTCAGTCCATGTGGTCCCTTATGCCCTCGACTTGGAACACAAGGCGGTAATGGGCAGAGATGCAGACCAAGAGACACTGCTGTTGAAAAATCTTCTGATCTTAGGCACATGGAGTGCATGCGCACCTCAAGTGGCATACAGATAGGGATCGCATACCTTATGATAACTGGAGTTCAGGTTAAGTAACCAGCATTTCTCAAACATGGTTACTTTACCTTAAGGTTACAGCCACTTTGCACCATGATAACCTCACTCTCTGGCAGATTTTCAGCCACTGTGGAACTCCACCTGGGTTTGTGTCATTGTATAAATACTGGTTGACTCTGGGCCCTAATTACAAGTCTATATGCTTTGGTGCTTCTCTCAGTGTTTCTCGCTTTACATTTTGTTCTCACACCAATGCTGTCTACAATTTCTTTTTTCATATAGGATCTGTGGACACAGAGGAAGCTGATATTTATGTGCTCATTGATGGCTCAACAAGCATTTATCCTGTTGCCTTCGGAGACATCAAAAATTTTTTGAAGGAAGTGATTAAGATGTTTAACATAGGGCCGAATAAAGTTCGCTTTGGAGCTGTGCAGTTCTCACATGACAAAAGACTGGAGTTTGAACTTGATGAATACAGCAAAACAAATGATTTAGAAAGGGCCATTAACAACATTAGGCAAATATATGGGGATACCTATATGGGAGAAGCTTTGACTTTCATGCAGCCACTGTTTAAAAGGGCAAGGGAGCAGAGAGCTGGCAGGGTGCCTTGTCACCTCATTGTCCTAACAGATGGGGAGTCACATGACAGTGTGAAGGAGCCTGCTGAGAGACTGAGGAATGAGAAGGTTAATATTTATGCCATTGGTGTAAAAGGTGCAAATGAAGCACAGCTCCATGAGATTGCAGGGTCAAAGAGCAGGACTTTCTTTGTGCAAGAGTTTGACTCTTTGAAAAAGATAAAAAATGAAATTGTTCAAGTGATCCGTTCTGGAGAAGGTACGGGAAAATTTTGATTTTGGCCTTTGAACTCAGAGTACTATACGAATGCGGAGCCTCCTCTTATGTAACAAACAATTTCAAGTTCAAAACATGATAAGCATATTACTCCAGCCTGAATAACTGAAATGTATAAATATACTTTGGGCACATTTTGAACTGAGATGGTTGCAAGCCATATAAATAATGCAGTTTTCTTTCTTTCTTAAATCTATTATGGGTATGTTCAATATATGCTTTAAAAAAGCAAGGGTATTTTTATTTGGTTTCAATCAGAGCATCAAAGCACTCCTTTTCCTTCCTCCTTTTTTTTTTCTTTTCCTCAGCTCTGTAACAAACAAGATGGCTTTTCAACGGAAGAGGGTAGTCCTACATCAAGTAGTGTTTTCCAACTTGTCACATTTTGCTATTGTCCCAGTGTAAATACCTGTGTCATGAATTGTTCGGGTGCCCACAGAGCACTAACCCTACCGTCAGGCAGGGTGGCATTTAAGATCATTGCCTTTGTAAGACTGTGATGCTCAGTAGCCTTCAACCACTTCCCCTCCTCCCCCCCACGTAAGAGCAGGGCCGGCTCTAGACATCAGCAAAGCAAGCAGTTGCTTGGGGTGGCAAATTTGCAAGGGCGCAAGAATCCAGCATGCGAGCTGAGAACCAACAGGGAGCCCTGGGAGCTGTAGTTCCTTGGTTAGCTCCCTGCCTATAGAGCCGGCCCTGGAGCAGGGAAAGAACTACATTTCCCAGTATTCCCTCGGCTGCAATTAACAGGAAAGGGAGGGGGAAGGAGTGTGGAACTGAAACCTCATGCTGCAGCTTGCTGTGAATGGTAGGGACAAAGCCACCTCTAGGTTTTTTGCCTCCCCCCACCCCAGCCCTGGGCTCCCCCCCCACACCCCAGTGTTGCCCCAGCTCTGGACTCTCCCCTGCCCACACCCCCTGCTGCCCCAGCCCTGGGCTCTCCCCGCACCCGCACCCCCTGCCACCCCAGCTCTGGTCTCCTCCTGCTGCCCCAGCCCTGGACTCTCCCCCACCCACACCCCCTGCCACCCCAGCTCTGGCCCCCACCTGCACCTCCTGCCGCCCCAGCCCTGGGCTCTCTTCCCCCCGCACCCGCACCTCCAGCCACCCCAGCCCTGGGCTCTCCCCCAAAGAAAGAATTGGGTGGACTAAATGGACAGTGCACCTCTCTATCTGAAGCCTAGCAAGGGAGATCCCACTAGAATTTAAAATGAAAAGTAAGGGAGGGGAGGCTCTACTAGGACCAGTGCAGCTTTAGATACAGTACCAGGCACGTAGGAGGATTTACACTTCTGAGCCAAGGAAGCAGAAATTGACTTTTCTTTTCCAGATTTAGCTAATATTCAGAAAGGGAATCTAGCACCTGCCTTCCAGATTTGAACACCCTCAAAATTCAGGAGTGCTCAAGCTCAGTTTGGGCGGCTGTTACTTCATTTCTCCCAAATCAAATATACTGATCCACTGTAACTTGCTGTAGAAAAAGTAGAATAAATTTGAGCAAGAAATGCTTCCCAGTGGTTATTAGGACTGGAATTGCTATTTTCAACAGCCATTGCTTTTTTTTTTTTAGTTTTAGTTGTATTTGTTTAAAAGGAAGACAGTGATATTGCATTGGCAAATTCCCCCTAGAAACAAAGAATGGAACAAAAGAATAATAAAGGCACCTCAACTTTTCCTCATTTATGTAGGACAGTCTTATAATATGCATCCAGATATCCTCCAAACACACAAGGTGAAAATTGTTCCACTTTACTGCAGTTCTGTAACCATATGGGAACCAATCCTGTCTGTGTTCTGTGCACATCCAAAATTCCTGCTGAATGACCCACCCTGGGAGCAAGTTACCAGTGACCCAGGGCTGGGGCGGCAGGAGGGTGAAGTTGGGGGGTAGGGGAGGGGAGAGAGAGCCCAGGGCTGGGGGGCGGAGGGGGGGGCAGCCAAAAATTTGTTTGCTTGGGGCAGCAAAAAACCTAGAGCCGGCCCTGCGTAAGAGGAAAACAAATGCAAGCTAAATTCTCTAGCAGTGAGCTATGTCAAGTTGGTGTTTGTGATTAACAGGTACATTATTAGAATGCTAGTGTCATATGCTTATACACAGCTGTAAATCCCTGAATCTTTTGTGCCTGTATTGATTTGTGAACCACAGAATCTTTTTCTGTTCGGAAATGGAAGTGGCTCAGATAACCAAGCACAAGCTATATCTCTCTCCTGTGTGTGTAAATGCATGTGCCTAGCAAACCTCTCCTTAGCAACCCTACTAAACTTATAGCAGTGCTGTCCAGTATTATGCAACTCGTGTGACACTCACATAAGTAGCAGCCCTGTCATACCTGTGCTCAGCCCATCCGGATCCTCATGCACCCGGTTAGGCTGCAGGGACAGCTCTGCAGTTGATTCTCCTGGAAGCTGCTGTGACACTCGGGTGACCTCTCTGCCTCACTTCTAGCTTCTCCCTAGTAGATTCTAATGCATAGCAGCAACTGGAGGAGGAGGCAGTAACAGCATGTGAGAGAGGGCCCAATACTGGCCCCAGGCTCCCTGACCCAGCTATTCTCCAGAGAGCACCCACGAACCCATCCACCTACCTCACTATTCCCACACTTACCCAGCACAGCCAGAAATCTTAGCACCCACTGTGACGGCTTGGATCACAGAAACCCCCTTGGGAGCTGCCAACCGATGTGCAAAGACTACCCCTGCTTCTGTTTTCCCTGCCAGCTCAGGACTCCAGCACCCTGTCTTGCTGAGCCAGACACTCCCGTTTGCTCCAACACGGACCCAGGGTCTGAATCACTTGCCCCAAAGCTGCAAGTTTACCTGAAAACAGCTCACAGAAGTGTGCTTGTCTTTAGCACTCAGATGCCCACCTCCCAATGGGGTCTAAACCCAGATAAATCCGTTTTACCCTTATAAAACTTATGCAGGGCAAACTCATAAATTGTTCGCCCTCTATAACACTGATAGAGAGATATGCACAGTTGTTTGCTCCCCCAGGTATTAATACATACTCTGAGTAAATTACTAAATAAAAAGTGATTTTATTAAATACAGAAAATAGGATTTAAGTGGTTCCAAGTAGTAACAGACAGAACAAAGTAAGTCACCAAGTAAAATAAAATAAAATGCGCAAATCTATGCCTAATCAAACTGAATACAGATAATCTCACCCTCAGAGATGCTTCAGTAAGTTTTTTCTCAGACTGGACACCTTCCAGGCCTGGGCACAATTCTTTCCCCTAGTACAGCTCTTGTTGCAGCTCAGGTGATAGCTAGGGGATTCTTCATGATGGCTCCTCTCCCCTTTGTTCTCTTCCACCCCTTTATATATCTTTTGCATAAGGCGGGAACCCTTTGTCCCTCTGGGTTTCCACCCCCCCTCACTGGAAAAGCACCAGGTTAAAGATGGATTCCAGTTCAGGTGACATGATCACATGTCACTGCAAGACTTCATTACTCACTTGCCAGCACACACATATACAGGAAGACTCACAGGTAAACACAGCCATCTGCAGACAATGGGAGTCATCAAGATTCCAAACCATCATTAATGGCCCACACTTTACATAATTACAATAGGCCCTCAGAGTTATATTTTATATTTCTAGTTTTAGATACAAGAGTGGTACATTTATAGAAATTGGATGATCACACTCAGTAGATTATAAGCTTTGTAATGATACCTTACAAGAGACCTTTTGCATGAAGCACATCCCAGTTACGTTATATTCACTTTTTACCATATTTTTCTAAAACTATCCCAGTTACATTATATTCACTTATTATCATGTTTTTATAAAACCATATAGACTGCACAACGTCACACCCACCATCTATCCCAGACCATCCTGCCCCAGTTAAGTCTATTTACTTATTTTTAATGTACAGCCTGGGTTATACTAATATAAATATGTTTTCTTCTGTAGCCTGCAAAGAAATGACAGCTGACATCATGTTTCTAGTGGACAGTTCTGGAAGCATGGGACCAGAGAACTTTTTGAAAATGAAAAACTTCATGAGAGAACTGGTGAACAAATCTGACATCAGCGCAGACCGAGTGCAGGTTGGGGTCATCCAGTTCAGTGGCACAGCACGGGAAGAGTTCCAGCTTGACCGATACTCTTCAAAAACTGACATTTTCAGTGCTATTGATAATATGTCTCTTATAGGGGAAAATACACTAACAGGAAGCGCATTGGCATTTGTGTCTGATTATTTCAAGCCTCCCAAAGGTGCACGTCCGACTGTCAAAAAGTTTCTTATCCTGATTACAGATGGGGAAGCACAGGATGAAGTAAAAAGTCCAGCAACAGCCTTACGTGATCAAGGTGTTATTATCTACTCTGTTGGGGTGTTTAATGCAAATAAATCTCAGCTGGAAGAGATTAGTGGGAAGCCTGAGCTGGTTTTTTACGTCGAGGAGTTTGATATTCTGAAGCACATAGAAGATGAGATCATCTTTGGAATATGCAGGCCTCATGAGGGTAAGTAAGTACTGCAGTTTTCAATAACTCATGTCAGTCTGTCTCTCTGTAGGAATTTTGCTCTGTCCAGATAGTTGACTATTCTAATAAAGTAAATAAGCAGGAGTGCTTTCTCCTTGCAATGCCATCTTCTCTTGGAGATGCCTACAGGGATGAGAAGTGTGTGAGGAAAATGAAGGTAGAATTTGGCTCATGGTACCAGCAGGCCTGTCCTACTAGCTTTCAAAGATGCTATATTCTCTCAAACAAATAATATAAATTTCATAATATTTTAAAAGTACAATATGTATGCTAATGTGTGTAAGAAAAGACTACATGTGATTCTCACTTCTACTAAGGCTCCTTTGTGGTGCTCTGGCAGTGTAAAACATCCTTGGGGACTGATTCTTGTTTACACTAATGGCCTAGTTCTGCCCTCATTTACAAGGGTGCAACTTCTATTGAAGTCATAGAAATTGAACACATGTAAATGCGGGCAGAAATGGGCTCTATAGGTTGTATTTACCCGATAGACTTTAGTAGTACTCATTTACACAGAAACCCTGAATGGCCTAGATAGATAGGTACACACACAGTCTGGCCCCTATCTGTGTTGCTAGCAATACAGCACTGGAAACTAGTTTTGTTGTAATCGTATTTACAAGTTTCAGTTTGGGTTCCAGATGTGGTTCAAATCCAATGTAGCCAAGGCTTTTAAGAAAATGTGTTGACAGAAGCATTTAAATAGGTGCAAAAGAGGCATAAAACTGTGTACAGACAGATGAAAATGGTAGTGACCACATGCTACTCATTTTTGGGAGGCCCAGTCCAGGACTGTGTGAAATAAACTCTCATAGGAACTAAGGACCATCCCAAACCTCTCCACCTTCCATTCCAAGTGCAAGGTGTTTTCCTTTGACCTTGCCTTATCTACATAAATATATGGGGAGTGGAGGTGACATTTAAAACAACTCACTAAACACACTTTTGCCCCAGGGGAGAAGATGAGAGAGAAAAAACACACACTGCTTAATACATGGCTGGAAGGCCCACAGGTATATGAAGGTGATGATTGCAGTATAAGAACCTATATAGAATAAAATTGCACAGATGGTTATCATTCTAACACTTCCCTGCAGAGGCTGCTATCCAAACATTGCACAGCTTGCTGATGCATAAGAAGCTGAAAAATTGAATAGCCCATACATGGTTGTGCAACGGGGCTGGGGAGAGCACAAGGAATGTCTCTCCTCTTTGCACATTGCATGTTCCATTTCAGGGGCTTACAGGACTGAGATCTGGGTCTCTCTTGCACTCACTTATCCAATTGCAGAAAACACATTTTTGCTGTTGCAAAGTGAGAACAGATCAAACCTGCCACTGTGTTACGCCCTGAAATGTAAATATTTTGTTCCTTGTTTAGGAGTTACAATGTCCTCCTTACTAAACTGTTAATTCGATATTGACTTCCCATCTCCTCATCATAAATGCTGATCTTTAGTTTAGGAGTAGTTTTAATGGGTTTCCCAAAAGTCCTGTTCAGCCCTTTTTGGTCACTGCAACATAGGGCCTTGGGGGCTGTGGAGGGACGGCAGGGCTTCAGTCTCCAAATTGAACATCTTTCTTTCACAAAGAAGAAAAAATTGCAATAGATCCAAAGCACAAAATAAATTCTGCTGTCATTGATGCCTGGTGGGTCTCCGTGCATTTCAGTGTGGTTGCATAGATGCAAGTGGCAGCAGAATTTGGCTCATTTCCATTAGTAAACAGTACATAAAACTGTGTGTAGGGTGTCTCTGTAGAACAAGGGTCACTGAAATTTGACTTAACTCCAAAAATGAAAATCTTAAAAGCTTTTGTTTTCCCCCAAAACATATTTTAATTGGTGTTTGTATTCTATTAGAATACAGATTCATAGATTTTTAAGGCTGGAAGAGGCCATTATGATCACCTAGCCTGATCCCATCTGATGTGTTACTATTCATTTCTTTCCCCACCTCCCTCTGGGTTTTAGATTAAGTTGAAACTCTCAGTTATTTTAGGATTAGTGGTTAGGCTTTTCTGTTGTGGACTGATGGATTTTCCCAAAACATGCCTAACATAGGCTGTTCAGTTGTGTTACTGCCTCCAAAAAGTGATCCAAATTCACAAGCTTTGCTTGAATACAAGGGGGCTAGTAAGAAAGATTCAGTAAGAGTCTGTACTTACTTGCCTGTTTGGGTTTTTTTTTTTTTGGTCATTTTATTCTTTTACAGAATTCAAAAGGCTAGAAAGATTAGATGTTGTGTTTGTGATAGATGGATCTGGGAGCATAAGTCCCAAACAATACCAGGCCATGAAAGACTTTATGATTGCCTTGGTGAAAAAATCTGATGTCGCTCCAGATAGAGTTCAGTTTGGAGCTGTAAAATATTCTGATGAACCGGAAACATTTTTCTACCTTAATAAGTACACAACAAAATCCGAGATTGTTGAGGCTATCCAGAATGACGTAACTATAGGAGGTTCAACGTTCACAGCCAAGGCAGTTGGCTATTCGGAAGCTCTGTTTGCTCAGGAGCATGGCGGCCGCAAAAGCAAGGGAGTTCCACAGATTCTTATAGTGATAACAGACGGTGAGTCCCATGATGCAGCACAGCTCAATGACACAGCCAAGAGATTAAGAGACAATGGAATTATTATCTATGCTGTTGGGATAAAAGGAGCAAAACCTGATGAGCTTTTGGCCATGGCTGGATCAGAAGACAAATATTACTATGTGGATACATTTGAAGGACTCTCAAACACAGCTGTAGCAATATCAGAAAAAATATGTGATGATTCAAAACCAGGTAAGTGTTTGTTTTACGAGTCTATACTGTTTAAACTTTCCTCATCATTTTATTTAAAAATTGGCAAAGATGGGGAGACACATCTCTAAAATTTCAAAGCAACGTGTATGGCTTCATTAGGTATATCTAGCTTCCTGTGATATTCTTTTCTCTTTAGCAAGGCAAGCTATAGGCAAACAGGGAAGTCTCTTAAAGCTTATCCTTACTTGATCCTACAACTGAGGATTTTCATTGCTTAAATGGTTGATATTATTGTTAGTCTGTGCAGGTTCAAAACTTTCATTAAGGTAATATTGGGGCACTAATCTTTCACTTTAAAAGGCCTGAGTTCAGGTTTCAGTTTGATTAGACTAGTTGTTGTGGGGATAGGCATTTATCTACATCACAAAAGCACCACATGATTTGGCCTGGTTGAGGAAATAGGCAAGAACAGGCAGATGGGGACTATTGCAAGTGGCGATCAAAATGCAGTGGCAATTATGAGGAAACTTACACCATGGAAACTGCACAATGGTATCCTCTAGTCCAGTGGTGGGAACCTGCAGCCTCTCACGGTAATCTGCTGGTGGGCTGCGAGACAGTTTGTTTACATTGAACATCCGCAGGCACGGCCGCCTGCAGCTCCCAGTGGCCGCGGTTCACCGTTCCCGGCCAATGGGAGCCACAGGAAGCGGAGGCCAGCACGTCATAAGAACATTAAAACATAAGAAAGGCCATACTGGGTCAGACCAAAGGTCCATCCAGCCCAGTATCCTGTCTACCGACAGTGACCAATGCCAGGTATCCCAGAGGGAGTGAGCCTAACAGGCAATGATCAAGTGATCTCACTCCTGCCATCCATCTCCATCCTCTGACAAACAGGCTAGGGACACCATTCCTTACCCATCCTGGCTAATAGCCATTAATGGACTTAACCTCCATGAATTTATCCAGTTCTCTTTTAAACACGGTTATAGTCCTAGCCTTCACAACCTCCTCAGGCAAGGAGTTCCACAAGTTGACTGTGTGCTGTATGAAGAACTTCCTTTTATTTGTTTTAAACCTGCTGCCCACTAATTTCATTTGGTGGCCCCTAGTTCTTATATTATGGGAACAAGTAAATAACTTTTCCTTATTCACTTTCTGCACATCACTCCTGATTTTATATACTTCTATCATATCCCCCCTTAGTCTCCTCTTTTCCAAGCTGAAGAGTCTTAGCCTCTTTAATCTCTCCTCATATGGGACCTGTTCCAAACCCCTAATCATTTTATTTGCCTTTCTCTGAACCTTTTTTAATGCCAGTATATCTTTTTTGAGATAAGGAGACCACATCTGTATACAGTATTCAAGATGTGGCGTACCATGGATTTATATAAGGGCAATAAGATATTCTCTGTCTTATTCTCTATCCCCTTTTTAACAATTCCTAACATTCTGTTTGCTTTTTTGACTGCTGCTGCACACTGCGTGGATGTCTTCAGAGAACTATCCACGATGACTCCAAGATCTTTTTCCTCATTAGTTGTAGCTAAATTAGCCCCCATCATATTGTATGTATAGTTGGGGTTATTTTTCCCAATGTGCATTACTTTACCTTTATCCATATTAAATTTCATTTGCCATTTTGTTGCCTAATCACTTAGTTTTGCGAGATCTTTTTGAAGTTCTTCACAGTCTGCTTTGGTCTTAACTATCTTGAGCAGTTTAGTATCGTCTGCAAACTTTGCCAGCTCACTTTTTACCCCTTTCTCCAGATCATTTATGAAAAAGTTGAATAGGATTGGTCCTAGGACTGACCCTTGGACTGACCCTTGACGTCCCTGCAGCCTGTGGCTTCCCGCAGCTCCCAGTGACCACAGTTCGCTATTCCCGGCCAATGGGAGCTGCGGACGGTCAATGTAAACAAACTGTCTCGTGGCCCACCAGCGGATTACCCTGACGGGCTGCAGGTTACCCACCACTGCTCTAGTCCCATACAGTTACACATAGGTCTACACTTCCAAACCCCTGTGCTGTATAAAAACACACATTTGAATGATCAACTAGTCAGATTCATCATCATTTGCCTGTCCATGCTCCTGTCTATTTGCCCACAGGCCATAGGAAGGATCGCAGAGATCTTTGCACCCCGGAGTAGTCACTTACATCTTTGCAAAGAGACTGTGTAAAATGCTACTCCTACTAGTGAGGAAATCCAGTTTAGTAGTGTTTTATGCCCACTTCATGCTTGTGTACATGTGAATAAAGAATAACAAGTAACAATGTATTTCTGGTATAAATTTTCAGGTGAACATTCAAATTAAAATTCATGGCACTCCTGTAGACACCGTGGTGATTACAGTGCTGCGATTGGCCTCTGTCCCACAATGCCTGTTCTCACCTCTCTGGTTATCAGTTTGAACTCTACTGCCCTGCCCTCAGGTGACCAACCATCAGCCCCACCGCCTACATTCCTTTGCAAATTTGAAAGTCCCCTTCCTGTTTGCTCGGTGACATGTGCAGTGGTCTCAGTGCATCTTTCCAGGTGGACATGCCTGCTCCACATACCAGGTGATCCCCCACTTGGAGCAATGCTGAGCTGCTGGATCTCATCGGCATTTGGGGAGAGGAGGCTGTCCAGTCCCAGCTGCGCTCCAGCCGTAGGAATTATGATGCCTACAGACAGATTTCACGATGCATGACAGGGGCCATGACTGGGATACATTGCAGAGTAGGGTAAACATGAAGGAGCTGCGGAACGCCTACCACAAGGCACGGAAGGCAAACTGCCGCTCCGGTGCTGCGCCTACGAGCTACCAGTTCTACAAAGAGCTGGACGCAATATGCGGTGGCGACCCCACCTCTACTCCGGAGACCCCTGTGGATACTTTGTTGGCTCGCGTGACAGTCGAGAGTGGACTGAGCCAGGGCACCTGAAAATTTGGGACACCTTGGGTCTTTGTGTCCATCCCTCCGTCTCTTCCTATCCCTGTTCTGACCCTTCTTGCAGGCTCCCACAGCTGGCTGCTCCAGCTTGATGAGTCTTCCTCCTGAGGGGATCTAGTAACTTAAAAGTGAAAAAGTCTTCCAGCCTGCCAGACCTATTAGCACAACATTGAAACTGTTAAAGAGCCATTCAAGTGGTAATGAAGCCATTTAACAGGCATTTGCCAACCCCCAGGTATATACTGTCAGTTTCTGAATTTACTGACAAAAACAGTTGTGTATTACTGTTATATTTACTCAGAACATGTTAGTCTATAGGAGTTGGTGAAGATTATAAAATCATCTCTCTAAAATATCCTTGCATAGATTTTTAGATGCACAATCTGAGTATTCATCTTTAGCCTTAAATGCTTGCATCTTCAGACATAGGTTTTTTAAATAAATCCTTCAAAAGACCACCCTTATCTAAAATACATATTTTTATTTTTATTACTATAGTACAAAAAACTTGCTTCCAAAGTCTTCCTGTCCTTTCTGACCATCCTTTCTCCCTTCACCCCCTGTTGAAGAGAGCCCTTAAAGGGACAACACCCTTTTCCTTCCAGATAGCTGGACAAAGGAGTTTCCCTTTCTTTACTTCTGACTATTTGATGAATGAGTTTTAAGAGAACCCTCTAGCAAAATCCGTATCTTAGTAAGCTATAAACTCCTTTGTTATGCCTAAAATCTTTGGAATTTTTTTTTAAAGTTGGTGAAATTTCATAAATATGTCTATTGTTATGGAGATCACACAAAGTAAATTAGTATTCCCTTTTTCTAAAAGCAATGAACATTCTTATGAACACACTAAACCTCTGTGACTGATTAATTTAAAATGTCTTTGTTTCAATGAGATAAATATGTAGTAATCTGGAAAGAGTACAAGCTTAAGCGTACATTTAAAATCAGCTTAGAAATACTGATTAAGAAAATGTAAAACAGAGAAGAGCTGTATCATGTATTCAGTAAGACAGCTGACTTGACCTTACTACAAAGTTTTTGCAAATAAATCTCTGACAAACTTCAGGGTATATCAAAAAACCTGTGACTGACATTTTTTTATTCCCCAATTTAGTGCTTTTAATTAGGTACCTTCTGCCTGTCCAATCTTCACTATCTGGCATGCAGTGGAAAACATGCTCCATTTTCTTTAGAAAGAAATTGCAGAAGAGTGTTTTTTTTCAAATGTCATTTGCTTCATTTGGGTTCAGGGATTTGGCTGGAAGGAGGTGAGAAGGGAGGGGCAGGGCCGGCTCCATAGTTTTTGCCACCCCAAGCGTGCAAAAAAAAAAAAAAAAAAAAAAAAAAAAAAAAAGCTGCTGCGATCGGGAACTCTAACGCTGCCGCTTCATTCTTCTGCGGTAGGTCCTTCCCTCCGACACGGACTGAGGGACCCACGGAAGAGCTGGACGTGCCGCCCCCTTCCAGGGGCTGCCCCAAGCACCTGCTTGCTGGGCTGGTGCCTGGAGCCGGCCCTGGGGAGGGAGAGGGAAGAGAGGAGGGAGACAGTGGGGAGAGAGTGGGGCCTGGGCAGAGTGGGGGTGTGGCCTGGGGCGGAGCAGGGGTAGAGTATGGGGGCCACAGGCAGAAGAGGTGGGCTGGGGAGTTAGCCTCCCCAAGCGGCAGCTTCACCCACCACCCATGACAGCAGGCAAGAGCCAGTCGGCTCCCGCACACCCAGCGCGTGCTGCAGTCTGCTTAGGTAGGGGCCATATTCACGGAGCTGAAGGCGCCGGTGACAGACATTCTGCATGAGGGAGAGGGTACGGGGGGGTGGGGGGGGCGGGCGGTGTGTCTCTGCAGGGAACTGTGACTCGGTATCCTTTGCTACCTCATTCCCCTCCCGCCTTCCCAGGCTGCAAGCCCGGACTGCTGTCAGGCATAGGGGCAGCAGTTTAACAATACTGTGTAGGGCCCCATAAATCCTAAGGACGGCTCTGGATCCAGGCGATACTAGCTCTTCAACCCAAGCAGCTCCGCGCCCGCCCTCCCCTGCAGCAGCTGTTGCAAAACTCTTTCCAATGCGCCCCCCCCCCGCCACCAACACTGTTATCAACCTCCTGGCTCCACTCTCTACCCACAGCAGGGCCGTCCTTAGGCATTTGCAGCATATGTGGCTGCGTAGGGCACCCAAAAATTTGGGGCACCATCCTCATTGGCTGCGGCGCGGACTCCTCTCCGGCCCCTCCCCCACGCTGGGCCAGCAGGCTTCTCCCCGACCCACCCCCCTGGCCCCTCCCCTCCACCCACTCACTCCTCAGCTGGCCGGCTGAGGACTCCGGCTCGGGTGGGGCATCTGGGGGCCAGGAGGAGCGAAAGTTTGCATGTGAGTGAGCAGGGGGAGCCGGGCCAGACAAGGCTGGGAACAGAGTAAGGGGGGATACCTGGAGGCTGGAAAGAGAGGTGGGAGACAAGCTCGGGGGCTGGAGCTGGGCACGGGACTTCGGGGAGTGGGGGGGCGGAGGAGGAACCAGGCTTGGGATGGCTGGGGGGAGCTAGGTGGGGGGTGGGCAGGCAAGGCTAGGAATAGAGCTGGGGGGATACCTGGAGGCTGGGAAGAGAGGGGGGGAGCTGATCTTGAGTAGAGCTGGGCATGGGATTTTGGGGATTGCGGGGCAGGAGGAGGAACCGGGCTGGGAAGGGAACAGAGCAGGGGTGGGGTTCTTTGTATGGCTCAGTGAGCAAGCAGTGAACACGATAGGGCCTCTTGGGGAGCAGGCTGGTGGCCCTGTGGCAGAGCAGCTGTTCCAAGCAGCCGCACACTGTACCTGCACCTCTCCCCTCTGCTGCCCACGTGCCCTGCCCCGCCGGCAACTCCCTGCTATCTGTCTCCTAGTCTCCTTTTCACTCCGCCTCCCTCGTCTCTGAAGTTTAAGCCCAGATGCCAAGGATCCCCTTTGGGCTGTCACCTTTCCTCTCCTCCCTTCCTCAGAATCCATAAATAAGAAGTGGGCAGCATTGTCTCCCGTAAATGTAAACAAAACTTGTTTGTCTTAGCGATTGGCTGAACAAGAAATAGGACTGAGTCGACTTGTATGAGGTGAATTGAAAAATATTATTTCTTTTATCATTTTTACAGTGCAAATATTTGTAATCAAAATAATATAAAGTGAGCACTGTACACTTTGTATTGTGTTGTAATTTAAATCAACATATTTGAGAATGTAGAAAAAACATCCAAAAATACTTATAATTTTAAATTGGTATTCTATTATTGTTTAACAGTGCAATTAATCACGACTATTTTATCTAGTTAATTTGTTTTCCGTTAATCACATGCATTAATTGCAATTAATTAACAGCCCTAACATAGTCAAATGGTCCACAGTGAAATCAAATGTAGGTCTTAGAAGTGGGCAAAGTTCTCCTACTTGCTAGGTTTTAATGAGCACCCCACATTACTTTAAAAGACCCCGAACTCATTCTGCAATTATCAGAATAGCTGGTGTAAATTTCATTTTAGAAACAACTTACCTGCTTTATGCTGAAACTTGACACAGTATAGATCATTGTAGGGTTATTTGTTAGGTCATCTGGCCACACCCAGTTGGCAAACATTGCCTTTTGGTTGGGTGACAATGGTAATTTGCCACATTTACCTCTGGATTTAAAAATAATAAAAAAAATAATTCAAATCAACCAAAGACAGATCAGAAACAACTTTCCATGGTATGTCCCATTTTATTTACAGCAGTCACAGACATTAATCAACGAGGTCCATTACTCAATGCAGGGGGGGGGGGAAGACACTAACAAAAAATGTGGAAATGCTAAATGCCGTTTTTGTTTCAGTTTTCACCAAAAAGGTGAGTAGCGATAGGATGTCTAACAGTGAATGCCATTGAAAGTAGGATCTGAGGCTAAAATAGGGAAAGAACAAGTTCAAAATTACTTAGACAAGTTAAAAGTCTTCAAGTCAGCAGGGCCTGATGCAGCGGCGTATTATCGCCTAGGCCAACTAGGCCTAGGGCAGCAAATTTGCCGGGGCAAATTTGCTCTTGCCCCCTCCCCAACTCTGCCCTTCCCCAAATCCCCGGCCCGCCTCCTCCCCCAGGCGCGCCGCGCTTCCCTCCTTCTACCTCCCTCCCAGGCTTGCCGCGCTGGGAGGGAGGGAGAAGCGAGTTGCAGCACGCTCGGAGGAGGCGGAGCAGAGGTGAGCTAGGGCCAGTGGGCGCGGGGAGTAACGGGGGGCCGGGAATCGCTCCCCGGCCCGCCCCAGCTCACCTCTGCTCCACCGCCGCCGCCATCCCCTGAGCGCGTCGCAACTCCCCTTCTCCCCCCTCCCTCCCAGGCTTGCCGCACGAAAGCCCTGGGAGGGAGGGGGGAGAAGCGAGTAGCGGCACGTTCGGGGGATAGCGGAGGTGAGCTGGGGCCGGCGGGCATGGGGAGTAACTCTTGGGGGGGGGGGTAGGGAACCACTCCCTGCCCCAGCTCACCGCTGCTCCACTGCCGCCATCCCCCGAGCGCGCCACAACTCCCCTTCTCCCCCCTCCCTCCCCGGCTTGCCGCGGGGGAGCGGGGGGGGGGGGGGCAGCAATTTTTTGATGGCCTAGGGGCGGCAAATTTGTTAATCCGCCCCTGGCCTGATGACATCTCTCTAAGGCCTTGTCTACACTACAAAGTTTTTTTCGGCAAAAGCTGCCTTTCGCTGACAAAACAGGGGAGGTGTACACGCTACAAAGCTACTTTTGGCGGCAAAACTCTTCTGTTTTGCCTACAAAATAAAACCACCTCAGCGAGAGGCATAAAGCTTTTTGCGGCAAAGTTAAAGCATCAAAGTGTCAGTGTAGACACTGCTGTTTGTTTTGTCAATATACCTGGCTTGCACCAGCATCCCACAATGCCCGCCATGACTGCTCTGCTCACTGTTTTGATCTCTGCTGCCCTGCAGGCATGCGCCCCTCCCCTTTCAAAGCTCTGGGAAGTATCTAACAGCTGAGCTTGCTGCTATGCTCGGGCAACAAAGAGCAAATAATTAACGTGGAATGCTCCTGTTCTGCCCTGTACAAGAACACAGCAGCAGGCAGCAGGGAGTGGGGGGGGATTACTGCCTTGCTGCTTTGACATTCCTCAGCACTGAGAGCTCACAGAGCTGCTCAGGATGCCGCTTCCGGAGAGCTGAGGAGGCTGTGGGAGAACTCTGAGGAAATCACAGAACCATAGGCAGGGCGAGCTGCTTCTGCTGGGGGATGGCAGAGACTGCTGTGCTGATCAGAGCCGGGGGGTTGATGTGTGGGTGGTGTCCCCCCTCCCCTTGCCTTAGGATCAGCCTGCTGTCTCCCCCCACACAAACTACTCTCCTCTCCTCTCTCTCCCCCCCAGTTCAGTTGAAAAATGGCTGACAATCTACTAGGATGCCCATGGAATGATGGGATTGAGAAACCTGCATCATGTGATGCTGTGCCTGCCCCATGAGGCACTGCAAACCCTTCCCAAAGAACCCTGCAGCCAGTTGCACAGTGGGGATAGCAGAGTGCACTGCTCTCTGTATCGATGCAAGAGCTGCTAGTGTGGAAGCACTCTGCCGACACAAGGAGCTAGTGTGGACATGCAACAGTGGTTTTAATTAAAGTGCTTTAACTAAAGCAGCATAACTTTTGCTGACAAAACTGTATAGTGTAGACAAGGCCTTAGAATACTCAAGGAGCTGACTGAGGAGATATCTGAGCCATTAGTGATTATCTCTGAAAACGCATGAAAGATGGGAGAGATTCCAGAGGAGGATTGAAGAAGGGCAAATAGAGTGCCAATCTATAAAAAAGGGGAAAAAGGCCAACCCAGGGAATTATAGACCAGTCAGCCTAACTTCAGTACCCGAAAAGAGAATGGAGCAAATAATCAAGCAATCAATTTGCAAACACCCAGAAGATAACAAGGTGATAAGTAACAGTCAGCATGGATTTGTCAAGAACAAATCCGGTCAAACCAACCTAATAGCTTTCTTTGACAGGGTAACAAGCCTTGTGGATAGGGGAAGTGGCAGATGTGGTATAGCTTGACTTTACTAAGGCTTTTCATACCGTCTTGCATGACCTTCTCATAAACAAACTAGGGAAATACAACCTAGATGGAGCTACTATATGGTGGGTGCATAACTGGTTGGAAAACCGTTCCCAGAGCGTAGTTATCAGTGGTTCACAGTGAAGCTGGAAGGACATATCAAGTGGGGCCCCACAGGGATCAGTTCTGGGTCTGGTTTTTTCAATATCTTCACAAATTATTTAGATAGTGGCATAGAGAGTACACTTATAAAGTTTGTGGACAATACAAAACTGGGAGGGGTTGCAAGTGCTTTGGAGAATAGGATTAAAATTCAAAATGATCTGGACAAACTGGAGAAATAGTCTGAAGTAAAACAGTATGAAATTCAAGGACAAATGCAAAGTACTCCACTTAGGAAGAAACAATCAGTTGCACATATAAAAATGGGAAATGACTGCCTAGGAAGGAATGCTATGGAAAGAGATATGGGATTATAGTGGAGCACAAGCTAAATATGAGTCAACAGTGTAATACTGTTAAAAAAAGGGGGGAGGAGGGGAGAAATATCATTCTGGGATCTATCAGCAAGAGTGTTGTTAGCAAGACACGAGAAGGAATTCTTCCACTCTACTCCGAGCTGATAAGGCCCCAACTGGAATACTGTGTTTTGTTCTGGGCATCACATTTCAGGAAAGATGTGGATAAACCGGAGAAAGTCCAGAGGAGAGCAACAAAATATCATTAAAATTCTAGAAAACATGACCTATTAGGAAAGACTGAAATAACTAGGTTTGTTTAGCCTGGAGAAGAGAAGACTGAGGTGGGACATGATAACAGTTTTCAAATACATACAAGGTTGTTACAAGGAGGAGGGTGAAAAATTGTTCTCCTTAACCCGAGGATAGGAGAAGAAGCGATGGCCTTAAATTACAGCATGGGAGATTTAGGTTGGACATTAGGAAAAACTTCCTACCTGTAAGGGTAGTTAAGCACTGCAACAAATTACCTAGGGAGGTTCTGGAAACTCCTTCGTTGGAGGTTTTTAAGAAAAGGTTAGACAAACACCTAGGAATGGTCTAGTATTATGTAGTCCTGACTTGAGTGTAGGAGTCTGGACTAGATGACCTATTGAGGTCCCTTCCAGTCCTACACTTCTACGATTCTATGACATATGTAAATACAGCTATAAAGTTGTTTAAGTTAATAGCCTTGCAAAGCTAATAATTATTTGGGACATATCATAAGTAAAATATAAAATACTAAGTGTTGACATTTCCCCCCCCCCCCCCATATTAAACCAAATATGAGAGAGGAATTCCAAAAGCCATCTTTAACAACAAAGATGATGGTTTTTTTGGTCACTGGTGTTGGAGAAATTTACTCAATGCTGGAAAGTGCTGAGCTAGTCCACTCAGGGCCTGGCAGGTCTCAAGATACTGGACTGTAATTCATAATTTCCCATCTCCCCCATATTGTCACTGAACTTTACATTTATAAATCTTCCCAACAGTTTCACATAACTGAACTAAAAGCAGTATCTGTCCCTGCTGTGGTCCCCTCTTCCAAGGAAGTCACCAGAGTCCCAGGTTGCTGCTCTCATAAGAATACCTAGCTCTTATACAACACACTTCATCAGTAGATCCCAAAGTGCTTTACAAATAGGTCAGTATCAGTATCCCCATTTTACAGGTGGAGAAACAGAGGCATAGAGAGGTGAAGTGACTTGCCCAACGTCATCCAGAATGCTAGATGCAGAACCAAGAATAGAAGCCAGGCCTCCCAAGTCCCAGTTCAGTGCTCTATCCACTAAACCAGGTGTTCTCAACCTTTTTCTTTCTGAGCTCACCCAACATACTATAAAATCTCCACGGCCCACCTGTGCCACAATAACTGGTTTTCTGCATATAAAAGCCAGAGCTGGCATTGGGGGATAGCAAGCAGGGCAATTGCCTGGGGCCCCATGCCACAGCCCCATGTGGTCTAATGTTGGCCCTGCTTGGTGGACCCCCTGAAACCTACTCGTGGCCCCTGGTTGAGAACCAGTGCACTAAACTATACTTCCATTTCCACTCCGAAGAGAAACTAAAGCTGCCCTCTGACACTATGTGGTGAAGATGTCAGGCTTACGCAACCCCCCCCCCCTCCTCCCACATCCACCCATCCACCCTGCAAGTCCAAAAATTTCTAACAAGCTGGAAGTGCAACTGAATAAGACAAGGTGAAAAAACACAGCACAGTAGGATCAGCATGCATTGAGCAGCACCAAGTTGAGACAGCACAAAGGAGGCCCAGGATTTTCAATTAACATATGATTTGGGGTTTTCAACTTGACACATTTTAATGGGGCCTTATTTTCAGAGGCTGGGAGTTCAGCACTTTCTGGAAGTCAGGCTCCATTAAGGGGTCAAGTGTGACTATGGATTTGGCTGAGTTTTAAGCTGACTTTGCATGCAACTCCTCAGTTTTCGCTGTTACCACTCTCTTCTACTGTCAGACTAACTTGGTGCAAATGGCACACTCTCTACTGGCTGGCAACAGTTAAAAGTTGAGCTACAGCCTTTAATTACTACTGGAACAATTTGGAGTTCTGAGAAAGGAAATATAATGAAGACACAGATGTGATAGGTTGGATCACAGAAACCCCCTTGGGAACTGCTAACTGATGTGCCAAGACTACTTCTGCCCCTGCTTTCCCTGCCAGCTTAGGACTCCAGCACCCTGTCTTGTTCAGCCAGACACGCCAGTCTGCTCCAACACAGACCCAGGATCTGAACCACATGCCCCAAAGCTGCAGACTTAATTGAAAGTGTTCCTGTTCTTAAGAAGTGTTCCTGTCTTTAACACTCACATGCCCAACTCCCAGTGGGGTCTAAACCCCAAATAAATCCGTTTTACCCTGTATAAAGCTTATACTGGGTAAACTCATAAATTGTTCGTCCTCTATAACACTGATAGAGAGATTTGCACAGCTGTTTGCCCTCCTCCCCCAGGTATTAATACATATTCTGGGTTAATAAGTAAAAAGTGATTTTATTAAATACAGAAAGTAGGATTTAAGTGGTTCCAAGTAATAGCAGACAGAACAAAGTGAATTACCAAGTAAAATAAAATAAAACACACACGTCTGAATCTAATACAATAAGAAAACTGAGTTACAGATATAAACCTCACCCTTAGAGGAATTCCAGTAAGCTTCCTTTTACAGACTAGTCTCCTTCTAGTCTGGGTCCAGCTATCACTCAGACCCCCTGTAGTTACTGTCCTTTGTTCCAGTTTCTTTCAGGTATCCTTGGGGGTGGAGAGGTTATCTCTTTAGCCAGCTGAAGAACAAATGGAGGGGTCTCCCACAGGCTTAAATAGACTTTCTCTTCTGGGTGGAGACCCCCTCCTCTCTCCTATGCAAAGTCCAGTTCCAAGATGGAGATTTGGAGTCACATAGGCAAGTCACATGTCCATGCATGACTATACAGGCAGCAGCCATTGCTTACCTGATACCTTGAACGTCCTCATGTAGACTTCTTATGTGGATTGGAGCCTTTCAAGATCCATTGTCCCTTAAGTGCTTCTTGATTGGGCACTTAATTTGCACATTCCTTTCTCTAGAAGCTGACCAAATGCTTTATAAAGGCTACTTAAAAATCAAGCTAGTACACAGCCAATATTCATAACTTCGAATACAAAAATGATACTAAAGGATATTACAACTCAGTTCAACAAAACCTGAACAGATATCCAGCAACATCATGCTCAGTCTTTCGCTGATGCTTGTGATCTGTATACTTTGAATACAAAAATGATACTAAAGGGAATGAGCCAACCCAGGTCCACCTGGAGATAGTTAACTGCCTACACACCTGGAAAGCAGTTAATAAAGAAAGAAGCACCTGGGCCTAATAAAAGGGCTAGGAGAGCTCAGTTGAGGGGAACCTTTGGAAGAGGAAGGATGCCCTGGGGGAAGATGCTCCTAGGGAGTCTGAGCTAGGCAAAAACTGTCCAGGCAGGGAAGCCTGGGAGAGACCCTGACCAAGCTGGGGAAGGACAGCGGAACTCTCTAAACAGTGAAGAAGCCTGAGGCTTTACAGCAGAAGGAGCTCCTGAAGCCCAGAGGCTTTTGGTTTGGGACTTTGATGTTTCATCTGGGTAACAGCCTCTCACAACTTGCAGAAGTGCTCCTTTCAGGAGGCTTTCTTAAAGGGTGCAACTCTGCTGTAGTGTTTGTTTGGCTTCTCCTTGACTGGGCTGTTTAAGTGACCTCATCCTCCCTGCAAGAAGGAGGGGAAACTGAGGCAGACCATAGCAGAGCCAAACTCCTCCATAACAGGCTGCTCAGGAAGTGATGGTGCCCCATTTGCATCACCCCTCAGTGAATTCTGTTGAGTATCACATTAGTGGGTTGCTTTAATAAGTACCCTTCCAAAAGCTAAAGGATGGTGTTAAAATTTGCTGTTTTAACTCCCCCCGCCCCCCTCCCCACTTCGAGCTGCAGAAATTTTACTCAAGCATTTCCTGGTTAAAAGATTTAGACTCTTTAACTGACCTTCTACAGCAGGGCACTGAATGAATGTAGTATATTTAAAATAAAATAGAAGCACAATTTCTTAAGTCAATATACACACTTCTAGCTCTCATGAATACAGTTTCTGCCCCAGAGTTGAAGGATGGATACACATTGTTATGGTGTAGTCTTGCAGGTTGAAAAATGCATGGATATACAACTTTGGAGTGAAAAAAGAGTTTTTATTGGCTTAACTTTTGCCCTTCTATTAATGTGTGTAATGCCAACAGACCCTGGTCATCATCCGCTGGGATCAAACCTGGGACTTCTGGAGCTTAATGCGTGAGCCTCTACTGCACAAGCTAAAAGGTGTGTGTCTCTTAGCCAAGGCTGTAGCCGACTCATCAGTCTCTAACTGCCACTAAAGTGGGACAGTGGGCCATACCAACCAGACATGGGTGACGTGCACAAAACACTATATTTGCCTCAAAAGTGGTAGGCCAGATCTGGGGTTGAAGTTAATTTTTTCTGTAAAACTTGAAGTGAATCAGACAAAGCTTCATGCATTATAACAACCTAAAAATAGGTGTTTAGTGTAGTTCAAGAAGTCTTCCAACTTTATTGATTCTTCTGTGTTTGTTTTTTTTAGTTGCTCCAGAGAAGTAAAACTTAATCTCAGCCAGGGGGATTTAAAAGACTAACTGCCCAGCACCTTAATTTTGTTGTTCAAAGTCTAATTTTGAAAATTATCCACTTTTAAAATTGGCAAGCTGATGGTGGATGTGGCCCCTATCAGTGTTAATACAGCATATGAGTGCTAGAGATCTAAGCTTTTTTTATATTTTATTAAAAAAAAGTCCCTAACTCTCTTCCTTATCTGTGTTTTCTGGGTCCCATGTTCATGTTGTCTTAAATGGGAGCAGAATGAGGTCAATCTCACCACTCTTGAAAATGCCACCCTGAATTCTCCCTCACTTTTCAAGAATGTTAGATTCTTTTTTGTAACAGATGCTCAAATCAATGATTTGTGTCTAATAGCTTCATTTTAATAAGGACTCTTTTGTGGGGGATTTTCTGACTATAAGGCGGCGTTGGTTTCCTTGGTCTCACTTCTCCTTTTCTATCCTTTCAAGAGGGGGTGCGAGTGTGTGCATGTGTAATTCACTGGGCCCCCATTGTGGGCCGACCATGTCATCTCTCAACACTGGTATGCTGTCTTTAAAGCTGCTGGCGAAGCTGCCAATGTACTGTATGTACATAACTCAATAGTTCTTATTACTTGTCAGTTCCTTTGAGGCAGTATTGTTAAACCCCAAACTTTAGATGCCACTGCATGTGCGTATATGCGTCCACTGCTCATGGTCAATCAGAAGAACATGTATATTCTTTCATCAGTGCTGAAAATGTCTCTGTGAATGGAGTGAATGGTACTTTTAACCAAACTTCTTAAATTTTGATTTTTATGGAGGATTTTCACCTCAGTGACAAGAATGATCTTCTACTGAGGGAGGAATCTTCTACTCTGGACCATGGTATTAAGGAATTACATTAAGCAGTGCTAGGTAACAAAACTATCACAAGATGGCAGTGTTTCAGAACTTTACTGTTCAAAGTGCAGCAACCCGTTTCTATAACCCAGGACCTGGTTATATCGAGGTCTTGGCAGACCATTACTGGCAGTTCTCCAAAGTCTTTATGTAACCCTTCTGCCAGGTGGAGTTGGTAGCAACCAGGGCAGGGTTCAATATCTAGGCATTCCTTTTCAACAATACAACACAGAATTGGCTCGAGCCCCCACCCAGTAACTTGGGAAAATTACACACCACCCCCTGGGCGCCTCTAAGAGGCAATACTTCCCCTCACAAGCACAGAGTCTGTGTATAGAAAAGAAACTCTTAATGAAAAGAGGGAAGTCACCTGACATTAATTAGGGAAAACGCAGGATTCAACTGTGAGCAAAACACCCACCCGACAGTATATTGGGCAGTGGTTTTTTGCCTCAAGTTCTTGAGATCTACAACTAAAAGTTCTTTTAACATGCCCCTCTCTGCTCCCTCACCACACCCCACTAACCGTGGTTGGCTTTGGTCAGTGAAGACCCAGAGTTCAGTGGGACATCTGTGTGAGTTCACCTCCCACCCAGGGGGTGGGAGGGTGAAGAAGACACCTTGCTTGCTTCGCCATCCGAACACTTACCATGCCGGCCGCCAGCCGCTGTTCTGTTCAGCTCCACCAGCCGTCCTGTCCAGTGTGGGACCCAGCTTCAGGGCTCTTCATACCAGCAAGAGGGAAAGGCCCGGCAGGTGTTACCTGCTATGAGGAGCATGATACCAGGTAGTGTGGATGGGTGCTATAGGGAATTGATGCATGCACTGGTTTAAGGGTCCAGGCTGGGACTTTCAGTGAGGGTATGACGGAGTCCCTATTCTGTTGCCCTCAGCCCAGGAGAAGTGCAATGTACTGCTGAGCCCAGTGAGGGTGAAGACCGGATATTGCTGTGCAAGGGTGCCTCTGATTGATCAGCGAAAGACTGAGCATGATGTTGCTGGATATCTGTTCAGGTTTTGTTGAACTGAGTTGTAATATCCTAGAGCCTGGGATGGGATGTTTGACTTGCACATGCATCTAGGACAGTTTTGAGACCTCAAGACTGGGAAAATTAAGGCATCCACAGGATCTGATGCAAGATATAAGGCTCTGTTACAGAGGTCCACAAAAATAAATCTATTTAACTTTCCTCTAGGTCTCAGTGAGTATTGTCTTGTCTTTCAGTTCCTTGGGATGGTTCCTTGAAACTGTGCATCAGGCTCACCTCTCGCTCACAGTATGGTACATCTTCTATCTGGGCATACAGGAAACACCTCCTTTCACAGTTGGATATAGGGGCTGCTACCTGTGGCTTAGTGGTCAGTCTCTGTCCGGTATAAGGGATATTGGCATTCTTAGTCGCACTTAATTCCTGTGGTCAGTATACACTGTAAATACTGAAGAGACATCACATTCCACTCTGGAGAGAGGCAGTGCTTTACATATCTCAACTGTCTCCAGAGGAATGAATGGCAGTTAGGTTTTCACAATGATTTTGAGCCAGAAGGAAAACATAGGGCCTTCATGGGGAAACTGGGGATAAACTATATGGGAGGGTGGTAGTGAAATGCAGGAACCTTGCATTAGAAGCAGGGGGGGAGAAGAGGAATTGAGCAACATTATTTATTTGGTGGGTAAGAAATCTAGGCTATGGAGGAAAACACTGCTTCCTTCTTGCCTCTTGAGAGTGAGAATAAGAGTTACTAAAATTTACATTGTACTACTGAATAATGGTGTTGAAGCTTGCTAGAGTAGCATTCACCTCTATGTGCAAACTGGCTAGAAATGGAGAACACTCACATTAATTCCCCTTCTAGGGCTCCCAGTTTCCAAGTTAAGTGGAAAACCTACATTGAAGTGCAGCCTTTTTCAACCATACTGCTGAATATTGGGATTTTCATTAAAAAGAAATAGGTGGTTCAACCCAGACCAGTAGGGGTGTCACTGCCTGCCCTGCAACTCTGGGTGCCTTAGATGCTGTGGCTCACAGTCCTGACACCAACAGCCCGACTACAAGCATGTAAGTCAGAGTCTGGCTTTCATGGCCCATTTATGTTTTGCAGTGTGGCCTTAATGCCCTCCTTAGTCTTGAATTTCCCCCAATCCATCAGCCTCTGTAGTGTCTAGCTCTTTCTCCTGGAACACTCTCTGAAGTTAATTGCTCCTTTTAAGAGTCACTACCCTTGTTAGGTTATGTCCATTTTGTATAATTTCAGGAACCCATATTGGTTCCCAAAATTGAGTTTGTGCCCATGTGACCCAGCTGATCACCTTTTATTTCTCCTCAGAAG